>NC_137900.1:27061511-28261511 GCF_963455335.1 Martes martes
AACATATTAGAATAACCAGAGAATTTCGCAAAATTTCTACATGTAAGTTTAATATGTGAAAGACGAATGCATTTCTATACATCAACAGGAATTAGAATGTCTAATTTCAAAAATTAGAATGGTGCCAAAGACCTTAAAAGACACCTCATTAAAAAAGAGATACAGATGACAAGCATGTGAAAAGATGCACCACATCATGTCATCAGAGAAATGCAAATAAAAAAATTAAAATAATCATCTGTAGAATATAGTTGCTACACTTACTAGAATGGCAAATATCCAAAACATTGACAACACCAAATGCTGGTGAAGACGTGGGGCAACAGGCATTCTCAATCACTACTGCTGGGAATGAAAACTGGTGCAGCCATTTTGAAAAACAATATGGCAGGTTCTTACAAAACTAAGCATACTTTTACTATACAATCATGCTCCAGCAATCACGCTCCTAAGTTTTTACCCAAAGGAGTTGAACACTATGTCCACACAAAAACATGTACAGAGATGTTTTAGCAACTTTATTCATAATTTCCAAAAATTGGAAGCAACAAACATGTCCTTCAGTAGGTGAATGCATATCCAGACAATAGACTATAGTTAAGTACTGAAAAGAAATGAGCCATAAAAGATACGGCTTAGTAATGCATATTACTAAGTGGAAGAAACCATTCTAAAGGTTATATACTCTATAATTCTAAATATATAATATTCTGGAAAAAAAAAACTATGAATTCCATAAAAAGATCAGCAGTTTTCACAGGTTAGATGGTGGGGAGAGATGAATAGGCATAACACAAAGGATTTTTAGAGCAATGGAAACTATTCCGTATGATACTATAATAATGGATACATGTCATTATACATTTGTCCAAACCCATAGAATGTACAACACCAAGAGTGAACCCTAATGTAAACGATGGACTCTGGGTGATAATGATGTGTCAATGTAGATCCATCTGTGCTAACAAATGTACACTCTGATGGGGATCCTGGGAGAAAGAATATATGGCAGAAAGTAAAAGTGGTCCTTTTCCTGCTGACATCACAGGAATGAGCTACTATTTCTAAGTTATGTTTAGAATAACAGCTGGTTTCTTTAAATTTTATTATATTTGAAAAGACTACTGATAGAGGGTAGCACATGGTACCTTGAACCTGAGCTCTGGCTTGAAGCCTTAGCAGCGTTGATGGAAGCTGGGAAAACTGCCATTGCAAAGCTACAGTTTTCTAAACTGCAAGAGGCAGAGCTTTGAACACACCTCCAGTGAAGGTATTCCGTTTTCCAGAAGTCACCTTCAGTGGGCCAGACATCCATGCAAATGTCAAGCAGAGGGGGTCAAATAGTGACTGCAGAGCCAAGCGCTCTGGACGACTAGGCAGAGGGTGTGTGCTGTAGGCAGAGTTATATTTCTGCAGGCTCTCTGACGTCTCCATGCCTCACCCCTGCTTGTGCTCCAGGGGCTGGACATGTTCTCATTTGAGCTGATGCTCACTGAAAAGCAGAACTCTGGGAATCAGGGGAGTGCAGGAAGGACAGGGAGGACTGCCCGGAGGGAGGACGTTGAAAAAGAAACCTGGGTGGGCATGGTAGGGTTTGACCTGACCTAAAGGGCAAATGACCCACATATGGTTTTACTTAAGTCTAAACAGCCCAGATTCAAGAAAATATTGAACATTTGAAGAGCCACGCTTTCTTTGTAATATGCAGGGTGGGATGCAGTGGAAACGGCCTCCCACCTCTTCCCTCCTTACTTTTAATCTTTTTTAGGTGTGTGATGTTATTGTTTTCTGATGTGATTGTGCTGCGGTGGTCACGCATTTGTGAGTTGGGGTCAGGGTGTCCCAACAAGGACGTGGATATTTTTCAACTGTCAATGAATCTGGGAAAAGGAAGGTACTCAGGGAGGAAATGAAGACTCAGAAGTCTGACCTTACAGGAAAGAAGAGGAACAATTCTGCTCCCTGGGTCTTCTTTTCTTGGTCATGGATTCCGAAGACATATTTCTGAAATCTTTCAACCAGAGAAAGAGAGCCTCTGCCCTAAGGAGGCACCCAAGGGGGAAAAGGAGAGAGACAGACCCTAAAGTCATCTGATGAAGCTGGGTCAGACCCTGTGGGTTCTGAAATCAGCCATCCCTCTGGCTGGGGTACAAAGACATTCTCGCCATTCCCCAGAACACAAATCAGGCTCAAACATTTAACAGGATTTTGCCAAAGGCTTGAATAGACAAGAGGAAGGAAACTTTGGTTGGATTTTCCTAGACCAGTGGTTCTCAAGGTGCAATTCTCAGATGAGCAGCATCAGTATCTCCCAGGAACTTGTTAAGTAAGAATGCAGATTTGAGGGTCTCATCCCACACTTACTGAACCCAGAACTCTGAAGGTAGAGCTCAGAGATTAATGGTTTAACAAGCCCTCCAGGTGATTCTAATGCACATAAAGACCACTAGGCCTTTGGTCAAATCTCACACAGGTGAAGAGCATCACATTGACTGAGTTGGGTTTTTTTTTTTTTTTTTTAAGATTTTATTTATTTATTTGACAGAGAGAGAGAGTTCACAAGCAGGCAGAGAGGCAGGCAGGGAGAGAGGGAGAAGCAGGCTGCCTGCCGAGCAGACAGCCTGATGTGGGACTCAATCCCAGGACCTTGAGACCATGACCTGAGCTGAAGGCAGAGAGGCTCGACCCACTGAGCCACCCAGGCACCCTGACTTTGACTTTTAATGTGACCTCATTTGAACACTCTGCCCGGTAAGGTCAGAGTCATAGTCATTAGTGAGGTTCACCTACTTACCATTTCCAGCCATCTGCTTTCCGGGCCTAGAGCAGCATTGCATTTCCCGGCCCCCATGTGGTTGAATGGGACCACAAGATTAGGTCTTGCCAATGAGTTGTAAAAGGGAGCATTAGACTGTCCGTGCTTGGCCCTACAGACCTTCCTCTTTCCTTTTATAGTAACATTCAAGATCATGGCTGCTCCATCAGTCTGGACTCCAGAGCAAGGAGATGGGAACAAGGCCCCCAACCTTTGCGGTTATACACCACCAAGACCAATGAGTTCACTGACAGTACCTGAAATTATGACCACACGTTCCTTCATTTCTGTCAATGCTCTTATTTCAAATATCCTGTCCCATGTTTAAACTACCAGTCCCAGTTTTTATTTCAATCACAAATAATTTGTTGGTTCTATCTCCCCTGATGGACTGCAAAATTTCTCCTGTGTCCCACACATCGTCCAACACAGCGTTGGGGGCACAGTAGGAGTTTAATATATATTTATTGGTTAATCTGTTATCATCCACATCCATTTTAAAAGACCATTCTCCCTTTATGGCCCCTGTTTCTGTCTGTAAAAATCTGCCACAAAGCACTCTTCATATTTTCCCCTTCAAATGGTTTCTTTCCCTTCTGATAGTACTTAAATTCAGTATTTGAGTTTCCTTGCTTTGTTTTAATTATTAACTGTGATTAGATACTCCAAGGGTTCTGGAGCAACCGGGCAATTGAACACGTATAATTTTCCTGATTATTTCCCTGACTCAACACAGAACAAAGAGAAACAAACAACAGAAGTCAAAGAAGGAGTGTTTGTTTTCTCAGCCACATCACTGTGGATTTACACCTCTTTCCCATTTGCACTAATGAGAATTACATGAGTAATTCCCCCACAGTGAACACAACCCTTGAAGTCCTTCCAATGCCTTTCGAAAGCGGTAGCAAGAACTGAAGCTATTCTAGTGCGTGTAACTGAAAAATACCAACTACCACATCACATGTGCGAGCCAAACAGCTCCCTCGAACTGGGTCTTGAGCTCCTGAAGACACAGGATTGCGTCTCAGCCTATCTTTGAATCGTTAATGCCTAGCATGGACTCTGGCACATTACGTGTTTTTTGTGGAGTGAATGAATGAATGAATGAATCAGTCGATCGATCAATGCAATCAACATTTTCTTTTTAGTTATTTTACTAGAAGAAACTAAACACCAAATTCTGTTAATTACCCTTAGGAGAGAAACAGAATTACCAAATGTGTGCCTTGCTCTCTGGAAAACAAACTCTTTGTTTAAGGGTTTCTGTCTGGACTAGAACCATGAATCCCTGAAAATGTGTTTGTGTCATCCCAGCAGCTCGGTCCTGCCAATATCTTTTCATCTGTTAACAGCCCCCATAAAGGCAAAACCCCCTATTTAAACAGATGATGGGCCTGTGCCAAGAAGGATAACTAGAACACATGACAGTAATTCTCACATTATTTTTCAGTAAATGCTGACAATTCTAATTAAACAAATAAAACCAATGAAAACAAATACCATACTCCGCAAAGGAATGGTGATCATGCTGTTTCCTTAACTCCATGACTCACTTGAAGCGGCCAAGGTGTCAGCAGGGTAACTTCACCGTGTTAGGTCAAAGCTCCCGATGTTCTCTTGTGGCAGGGAGATCCAGGGTTGTATGCCAGGATATTTAAATATTTAGCAACCTGAATCTGATTCCGTAGTCCAAAGCAGATCAAAGGACTCTATTCTCTAGGGGACACTCTGGCGAAGGAAGCGCTTCTGGAAAAAGTGAGAGGCACTTCTCTTTCTTCATATCTGTTCCTATGTGGAATTATTCTCTGGATAACCAGGATTATTTGAAGTGGAAGGAAACAATTTGCCCAATTAACTTGCTAAAATCTTTTCACTGTGCCTTAATTAAAGATTTGGTTGAAATACAAATTTCTATTTTCAGGTATAAAATTAGTCATAGAGTTGAAAAATTTACACTTTAGTCTGAATTAGTTTCCATACTATACATTTTTTTTTTTCCTGAATCTTTTGCCCACTTAGAGTAACAGAATAGTAAGCACCTCGGTTCTAGTCAACTCTGCATAGCCTGTTTCCTATATGTCATGTGAACAGTTATTATATTAGAGAGAATTTAACAGTGAACAGAAAAAGCATTTGGCAATGCAACCTTTGTCATGTTCACTCCTCTAGAGTTAGATCATAAAAAGACAAAATTCCCTTGCACTGTTCTCTTTTGATCAGATTTATTAATTGCAGCCACGGAAATCAATTTTGGCTGATCCAGAGGAAAAAGTGTGTTACAAGCATGTTGATTATGTTCACATAATCACCAAAAAAGGATGACAACCAGACTCACAAACAATGCAGGCAGGAACAACACCTCAGATCAGGTCTAGGAACCAGTGAGGTCTCTATGGTCGATGCCTTCAAGCTCTAGATGACACAGCTTGAACCACCAGACAGTTGGTAGGAGGTCCTGGAGACCATCATGACCCTCACTGCCATCAGTCACTTCCCCGGAAATTCCATCCTACTTCTCTGCCACTGTCACCACCCTGGGTGTTGGTTGGTCTTCACTAGTTTCCATTTCAGAGTCTGGGGCACCTTCTACTGGTGGACTTGATCCTGTTGCCTACTAAGCAGAGGCAAAAGAGGCTGACAGGGGAATCTGAGTATCTGACATGAAAGGCAAATTCTGCTTCTAATGAAGACTCACAAAGTAAAGATACAGTTTCCTAGAAATTGTTAGAGATTTTATTCTCCGAAATCTGCCATGAAATATGCCCAGTTTATTTTTTTTAATTTTTTATTTTTCTGAGAGAGAGAGTGCACAAGTAGGGGGGGAGGAGCAGAGGGAGAGAGATAATCTTAAGCAGGCCTGACGTGGGCCTCGATCTCATGACCCTGAGATTGTGACCAGAGCCAAAATCAAGAGTCAGATACTTGACTGACACAGCCACCCAGGCACCCCAAAATATGCCCATTTTAGTCAAAATATTGATACCTCAAAAAATGTGTGTATATATATACCCAAGTTTCAATTTCATAAAAGTTTGAACCTTCAGGTAGCTTGCACTAGGCAAGGCAACTCTTACAAATTAGGACAGAGGGAAGGGAAAGAAGATGACCCAATTCTTCTAATATTGAAGAAACCCCAATAGGAGTTCATGTGTAAGAGACCTGAGGATCCCTAGGGAAAGACTCTTTAGGGAAAGAGTAGGAGAGCTCAGTCCAGGGATGAATGCATTTTCTTTTCTTCAGAACTCTTTGCCTAAACTGAGGTATCCACACTGTGATTTGATTGTTGTGGAATTTTCCTCAGTGTTTTATTTGGTTTAGGTTCTGTTGTTCTGTTGTTTCAGCAATATCTGGAGGATACCAGAGTTAAGAAACTTCATGGATTTTATGCTATTAAAGTCTGTCCCAACCAGATCTTAACATCTGGAATCAACAAATCCAGTGGGCAGAGCACAGTGAATTAGAAGCCAAGAGGTTTGGGTTCACTCCTGACCTCACCACTGCCTCCTAGAGTCAACATGGGGGGCAGATATGGAATGCAAGTTTGAAATGGCTTTGGTAGAGAAAAGTAAGTTTTAATACTTTAATTCCCGCTTTGTCCTTCTCTGCTTCCTTAAATGCCTCCATTTCAGAATAAGAAATGTACATCCAACAAGCTAAGAGTGCTAGGTGAATCTCAGGACATTATTACTTGCCTGGAGACAGTGTTAGAGCATGCCACATGAAATCATGTCAACCATGACAGAATCTCGGAATTCGAGTAGACATTCAAAATCCCTACACCAGGTGCCATATAGGAATATCCTTGACATCATCCCTGACAGGCATTTGTCCAAACTTCTACTTGAATCTCCATGGGATCCAGTGATTACCAGGACTTCATGGCCTCCTAAATCAGCCCATCCCATTGTTGAACAATGCTTGTTGTTTAGAAGTTCTGTCTGCTTATAAAACTCCATCCCACCGAATGGTCTCTCTTCTGCCATGGGGCCGTAAGAACCTCCAATGACAGTCTTTCAAATATTTGAAGAAGACATCTGCCTGTCATCTTATCAAGCATCAATTGTGCCAGGTCCACTTCCTTAATATTTCTAGTACCTGCCCATTCCCCCCCAGTCTCACTTCCATTACATCCTCCCCCTTGAATTATTCCCAGTGTCCTAGGAGACGTTCCTGCCTCCAGTTCTGTCTCCTTCAATCCATTTTCAATACATTATCCTTAACAATACTTCCAGCATAAACATCTTTTAAAAGAAACTCTCAGATAGCTTGGATAAATCTCAAATTTTAAACTTACTAGCCCTTTATTATTGGTTCCTTGCTTTTTCCTCCAGGCTCATCGTTCACCATTCCTTCCCTTTTACATAGTACCCATCAAACTCTGATTTACTTTTGAGTTCCCACCCATCTTGTTCTCCCACGTGGACTCCGATCCATGCCCTCTTCCTACCATGCCCTCATTCTCCATCAACTGGATCATCTCTCTCATCTTTTCAGACTGGTTCCCCACCATCCCCCTCACAAAGCTAAATCGGGTACCCCTCCCATGGCATTCTGCTCTTAATCCACACCATAAATATTAATGCACTACATTAAAATCATCTATTCACTTGTGTGTCTCGACCACTAAACTGAAGCTCCATGAAGAAGGGCAATCTAATTCCTTGCTCACTGCTGTATCCCTAGAGTGCAATTCAGTAGCTGGCACGTTGCAGGAGCACCACTATTTTCTTTTGCATGATGAATCCAGCTCCTTCAATCTTTCATTCTATGATTTGGTCACTAGATCACCCATGATCCTCGCTGCTCCCCCACTAATGTCCCATATATCCTCAAGTTTATCAGTGTTCCACCTACAGCTTGACTCATGAACTCAACCTTGACCCCGAGGTCAAAGGAAGGAGTGGAAAGTCCTAGGAAAGAAAGCTAACTATCCAACCATCCCTCCTTCAACTCTTCTCACTCTGAGGTCACTACGGACTTGGTCAGTATCCCAGCATGTGGGGATAAACACCCACTGGAGTTTTTGTTTCTCCATATGGGAATTAACAATAACTTAGCCATACACTGTATAACATATGCATTAAGCAGAACTTAATAGCTATTAATAAAATATTGATGCATTTGCTTTTCCAGCCAAATATTTGAAAGTAACCGGGACCATTTCCAGGTGGTGACTTCATCTTGGCATCCTGCGATAGGAAAGTCATTGCTGAGTTGTGCTGTTTAGCGTATGCTTCGTGGGTTATTTTCTTCATGTATATACACAATGATTGTATTAGTGAGTCACTACCTCAGACAGTGGGCCCAGAGAAACCTTTTCCTTGAGAAATTTTATTCAATATATGTAAAGCTTGTTCCTTGAATCTTTTATTTGCAAGCTCTTGGCTTTAACCAATTTTCTATAAAATGCTCTAAAGCTTATACACTGCTGGATCACCCACTGCATTTTACTCTTCTTAATGCTTCTATTTTTCCCATTATTCAAGTTTCCTATCCATCTTCATCATCATCAACACTGATGATGTTTCACGGTCCATTCCATCTTTCCTCATTAGCATTTCTTCTATGGCCTCTCAGAGTTCTCATACATCACTTGATTTGCACACATCTTAAAACTTTCAACCCTTCAAAAAGGGACAAAAGTGCCCAAAAAATCACAAAATTCTGTGATTCAATAGCAAGATGCACAGAACTGCATGTGATTCTTGCAAATAGTTACTGCATTTTTCATCATTTGTAACATCTATAAATAGACAGGATATTCACATGATCAACAGAGACCTCCATGTTAATTGGCAATATGACAGGTATGATCATGTGAAAGTTATGCTCAGCTTCACTTTGAAAAGAACTTACCTAAGCAATTTAGATGATGGAAGGACAGATAAATGGAGAGAGAGAGAGGGAGAGAGGGAGAAAAAGAGAGGCTGACTTCCCTTTTATCCACTTCAAGATTGAAACAAGCTTTAGGATGAAATCCTTTTTCTTTTTACTGAACATGGAGTGATAAGAAGGGATGTGAAAGCAGCCTTTCTGGAGAAGAATACCAGCTGAACAATTGAAGCAAATATAATATAATCTTGAGCAAATAACCTCATCTTTCTGGGCCCAAGTTTCCATATCCACAAAAAGGAAAACAGGAATGCAAGCTGGTACAACCACTCTGGAAAACAGCATGGAGGTTCCTCAAAAAGTTAAAAATAGAGCTACCCTACAACACAGCAATTGCACTAATGGGTATTTATTCAAAGGATACAAACATAGAGATTCAAAGGGGCACCTGCACCCCGATGTTCATAGTAGCAATGTCCACAATAGCCAAAATATGGAAAGAGCTCAGATGTCCATGGACAGATGAATGGGTAAAAAAGATGTGATACACACACACACACACACACACACACACACACAGGAATATACATATGGAATATATAGAATGTGTATACATGTACACATATACATACAATGGAATATTACTCAGCCATCAAAAAGAATGAAATCTTTTGCAACAATGTGGTTGGAACTAGGGGTTATTATACTAAGTGAAAGAAGTCAATTGGAGAAAGACAATTATCATTATTTCACTCATATGTGGAATTTAATTTAGGAGAAGCAAGGGAAAAAATAAGGCGAAATCAGAGAGGAAGAAGGACAAACCGTAAAAGACTCTTAACTATAGGAAATAAAGTGAGGGTTGCTGGAGGGGAAGTGGGTGGGGGGCATGGGGTAACTGGGTGAAGGGCATTAAGGAGGGCACGTGATGTGATGAGCACTGGGTGTTATTGCAACTGATGAATCACTAAACTCTGCCCTGAAACTAATAATACACTATATGTTAATTAATTGAATTTTTTTACAAAAAGCAAAATGTTTTGTGAGGTTCTTTCTTCTCCCAAAAACTCATGATTCTATGATATTAAAAATTATTCTGCAAATACCAAATCATGTAAGTGGTATATCCTTTATTACAACTGGGGGAAAAGGTGTGTAGGAGAGAAGGGGGCGGTGTGGGAATGTGCCAGCACCACAGACAGAGACCCAAAACAACCATAATTAATTGTCACAACGTGCTGCAGTCAAGGGCCAGATAAGCAAACCCTGTGATACAGAAATCCAGACATGGGATGGATTCCCCAGGACAGAAGAGTCACAATGACAGAAAAAGACCATCTGGATAAGGAGGCTGGATGAAAACAGTCAACATTCATTGGTCAATTAACCATTGCTCTTTAAACATAGAGAGAATAACCAAGAAAAGTGAACGAGTTCATACTTGTGAAGCGTGGCGACCATACTTGGCACACAGTAAGTGATCGATAAATGCTAGCTGTTAGTGTTCGCAGCTGTACATATTGTATAATAGGTAGGTTTCTAGGAATATTATGAAACTCAACCATCGTCCACAAATGCCTTGCTCCGTTGGTAAGGTAAGGTTCGGGAATATTGGAAAGTTCACTGACACTTCCAAAAAGGAATCTAGAAATTCCTTTTACTTCTTCAGCCTTTCCCAGGATAAGGGTGTCAAAAAGTAGACAGAAGAGGTGAGACGGTTCTAAGATTCTTCTCACTTAAATCCAAAGCTAAGGGCCTGCTCTTTGTGGAACAAACCGAAGGGGGTGAGGAGGCACGAATGCTAAGAGGGTGTGTCCCAGGGGACTCTCAGGGACAAGAGAAGTGAGCCCCTGCTGTGATGGTCTGGAGAGTAACATATACCAGAAGGCTTCCAGGGACAATCCAGAGAAGAGATTTAGAGCCCAAAGCCTCACAGGAGGTACATGGGTGTTCCCAGCCTGAAGTGACCAGGGATTCCCCTTGTTCCTGCCCGATTTGCACTTGTGAGAGGCACATCCTGCAGTGTTACCTGTCAATGGGATGAGTGCTTGCAAGTGAACAGGAACAGCCCTGCCTGGGCCTCCGGAGGAACAGCTCCCAGATGCACCATATCCTCAAAGAACTGAATGGCTCCTGGGAAGCCTGAGCTGGGTGGCCTGGCGCGGAAGTCATATATGCCTCGTAAAGTTAAATTATATTTCCAAGTGTCCTAACGACATCATTCTCAATGATAAGCTGAATGATCCAAGGAAGTGAATAATCCTCTTGTATAGTCAGGTTAATTATCTGTTTTATTTATTGCTGTGAGTGTGGACTTTTCATATACTGTGGGATATGGCTCTAAAAAGTGTCTCCAAAATTTAACGTGCGCCTCGATGTGTGGTAAGTTCACATCCGTATCCCCGACATCCAGACTAGTGCTTGGCACATAGGAGGCGCTCAATAAATGGTTGTGGAATGTTGTTTGAAAGGAAACAACCCTTTTCTCAGCCACAATGTGGCCCTTTAGGAAAACAATGGAACTGTAAGCCCAAAACTTCAAAGGATAGTCTGATAAGAAAAAATTTTAAAAATTCTAAAAAGCCAAACAAGAGGTCCTAAGAAACATCTAATGATACAACAAAGAACGTAAAATGTCAGCCTTCACCATTTGGTAATTGTTCTAGCATACTCTGACTGAATGTTCCACAAACAAGCACTTAAGGTAATCTTCATCACAGGAGGTAGTTTGAAGAACTCAAAGCCACAACATGTTTCAAACAGCTGGGGAACAGCAGAAATGCTGTAGAAAAAAAAAGACACAACATCCTGTGAGCCGGTGTTTTCGTGGAATTTGGAAATAAATGTCAAGTGATGGAACACAACCATTTATGAGGCACCAAATTAGATTCTTGGGTTGCTACAGTTGTTCAGATTTCTAGATGTTATCTGGCAATGAATAGAGCTCTTGCTGGTGGGTGTTTGTCAGCTTGTAAAGGTAGCCAGGATTCAGAATCACACAGGTCATAAGGAAAGAGAAAATCTTCCCACGTGTGTATCATTCGTCCTACTCTTAAATATACATTTAAAATAAAGACTATCCTCACCTATTTCTTCATAATGAGACAGAAAATCTTTCTGATTTCTCAAACTTTGTTGAGTACAGGGCTAAGAAAGGAGCGATTACTCATGGGTGCCTAGTGAATTCCCTCACATGCCCCCTACACACATACACAACCACTGAGGCATTCACACGCTTTCCTCCCTACCTGTGGCTCATGCTTAGCCCTGGTTCTGGCCTGATATCTTTTCATCCCTCATCTGGTGACACATGACATTTCACTGCACAGGTGTAATGCCCTTTACAAAGTGTCATCTGATCTCAGTGACTTCCTTTCTTCCAAATGTATTGGTTTCTAAACATAACCTTTGCCCCTTCTGTTGATCCAAAGTACTACGATATCGAGTGGAAACTGACATGGGTAGAAATACGATATTGAGTGGAAACTAACACGGTTTTGTGATTTCCCGCAGGCACCCAAGTCAGCAGTGACTTTTAGTTTTGTATTAGCCCCAAGTGTAGCAGAGGCTGTCAGTATCTGGCCTTTGTCCCCTGGCCACTTCCCTCCCTGATGTGAAAGATCTGAAGTCTGCCAAAAGCAAAGACCTGGGAGTGATGGCAGGCTCTTTGTTTCTGACGATGGCAGAGAGTCCCCTCACCTGACCCAGGCCAGAAGTCCAGAGAGTTAATGCCCCTGCACCAGCCCTCAGCAAGAAGTTCCATAAAAATTTCTTTTTTTTTTTTTTTAAGATTTTATTTATCTGACAGACAGAGATCACAAGTAGGCAGAGAGCAGGCAGAAAGAGAAGCAGGCTCCCTGCTGAGCGGAGAACCAGATGTGGGGCTCGATCCCAGGACCTCGGGACCATGACCTGAGCCGAAAGCAGAGGCTTTAACCCACTGAGCCACCCAGGCGCCCCCATAAAAATTTTTCTTAAAGAAGGACCTTTACCCCTTCATAATGGGACTTCCAACAGTATTAAACATTGTCACTGTCCTCAATGAGAAATTGACATGTCTTAAAGAAACAGGCACTGAAGCTGGAGTGATCTTTGGATAAAGCAGAACAGGGCTGGGACCTAAGGGTTTAATTTATTTTTTTTTAAAGATTTATTTATTTGTTTGAGAGAGAGAGACAGGGAGACTTGATTTGATTTGACAGCCCCTCTCTCCGCCCTCCAGGACTGCGCTTGGATAGGATACTTTTTTAAATGATCAGACCAGGACACCTGGGTGGCTCAGTTGGTTAAGCATCAGCCTCCGGCTCAGGTCATGATCCAGGGTCCTGGGATTGAGCCTCACATCCAGCTTCCCTGCTCAGCAGGCAAGTCTGCTTCTCCCTCTACCTTTCCCCCGTCTCGTGATCTTTCTCTCAAATAAATAAATAAAATCTTTAAAAAATAAAATAAAATGACCAGACCAAGCTCCTTCTGCAGGGTCTACATGGGGGCCAGGGGAAACATGACTTTTGCCCCTATTTGGTGGATGATCAGTTCTTTCCAGATACTGTCCTGTGGTCTCCCATTCATCTGCACCTGCTGTCCTACCCTTAGACTTTTCCTGGCAAGATCTAACACCAGCCTCTAGGTTGCCAAATTCCACAGGGCACCTTAAAGCCCATCCTACACAGTTCAAACTGAGAGAGAGAAATCCACTCCATTCCCCATGGGCCAGGAAATCAATGCCCAAGGACTGAAACAACCCTCCTCCACCTTGCCTCTTTGATACACTCATGACAGGTGATGGGCTAGCCCTGGACAGACTTCTAGCATTTCCTAAAGTAGTCTGCATTCTGCAGAAGTTCTCCAACCCCCACCTAGGACTTTTGGGTATTTGGTGCCTGCTTTATTATTCACAGCTTTTGTAGACTCAGCCAAAGCTGAGACAGAATAGATCTCCTTTTAAATACTGCATAAGAATATGAAATTTAATAATAGCATAATGAGAGAGAGAGAATTATATTCACTAGAAATTCTTGAAAGGGGAATGCTCTATTTGTTTGGAATAAATTCCATGAGAGAGAAAGCTGAGGTCCCCCCAAGGGACCTGATTGTAGGTAGAACCTCCTTACATGGCAAAGAAGATAATTTTTTTAAAAACTGTGCTAGGGAGGGGGGGAGCTGAAATAAAGCCAGTGAAATGGGGGAGACTACATATACCCTCTCTATTCTCATTATGGAGATTTTAATATGCATTCCAGCATTAATGTGCATGTGGGTTTCTTGTTGAAAGCAGTGAAGAGTGTGATTTATATGTTCTGGAAGGCCCGGGTAGAGTGTGATAGCTCACAGAGTTTAGGAACCCAGTCGTGGGGGAAAGCATGAGTAAGCCAGGTCTGGGAAAGCAAAGAACGCCCAAGGAGTCATTGGGACGAGGCCAAGGCTCTGGGATGAGAACTCTACCCAGTGTCAACCAGAAAGTCAAGTGGGGGAGGCGTGTGCAGCCCACTCACCTCTGTAAAGTGAGATAAATAAGATACTGTGTTTGCTCCTGTCTACCAACTCTTCAAGTTCACACTGGAGAGGATTCAGATCACATAGTAGAACTGACAGATCACCTTCAAACCCCTCTACGTCCCTGGTTTGGCCATTCTGAGTGATACCAGCAAGTTTCCTGACATCTCATTCTTCACTTGGGTGTCTTCAGCTCTCAGATGACGCTAACGTGAGTTTCACAAGATTATACTTATACTCGTTTAAGTACCTGCAGGCTGGTAGGCCAATGTAAGTTTCTTTTCCTCCTTCCTGAGGTCCTGATTCCTTCCCTTTCTTCCCATCATGAGTAAAAAGGAATGAAGTGGTTGAACTGAAAATAAACTCAGTAAGATCAGTAATCTGATCTTGCAGGGCATCTGGAATAACGGAGACAATGACCAGAGACACACATCTAATTTTACATATTGTTTTAAGTTCTGAGCATAACACTTAAAAAGGGGGTAGAAAAATTTTATTTTTACTTTTTTTTAAAGATGTATTTCTTTGAGAGAGAGAGAGAGAGCAAGAGAGCAGGGAGAGGACCAGGGGTTTTGGGAGAGAGAGAATCCCAAGCCAACTCTACAGCCGAGCATGGAGCCTGACACAGGGCTCAATCTCACAACCCTGAGATCATGACCTATGTGGAAATCAAGAGTTGGAAGCTTGACTGACCGACCTAGCCACCTTGGGAGTAGAAACAATTTAAAATGTGGTGATAAGAGGGCGAATGAGGATGATGAAGGTCTTCAAAATCATTTCATTTGAGAGGCACCTGGGTCGCTCAGTGGGTTAAGCCTCTGCCTTCAGCTCAGGTCATGGGCTCAGGGTCCTGGGATGGAGCCCTACCTCGGGCTCTCTGCTCAGCAGGGAGCCTGCTTCCCTCCCTCTCTCTCTGCCTGCTGCTCTGCCTACTTGTGATCTCTCTCTCTCTCTCTGTCAAATAAATGAATCAAATCTAAAAAAAAAAATCATTTCATATGAGTCATTATTTTTTTAAAGGTATGTTTCTTATGAAAAGAAAAAACTCAGTGGGGAGGCGAGAAGGCTATCTAATATTTGGAACTCTAATTCGTGGAAAAGCAATTCGATTTGTTCAGTGAGAAGGGCACTTGGTGTTGTAGCAGAAACAGTGGGACATGTGGGTCAGGAGCAGTCCGGCTGGACTCTGCCCCTGGCCAGTTGCAGGATCATGGACAGGTCATTTTTATTTTTCTGGGTCTAATTTATCTCATCTGCAAAATAAGGGTATGCTGTATCAGTGTCTTTTAAAGTCTTTAAAATTCCCAATGGTAAATAAGTTTTGCATTGTATCTGACAGACACAGGCATCTATTTACAAGGAAGACAAAATTTTACAAAATAAAATGTACCCATGCTCTAGGTGATGTACTCTGATATTCTATTCTATTTCATTTTATAAAGTGCTGGTTGTACCCTAGTAGATTGGTTTTTATAACTCGCTAGTGGTTTCTGCAGTTTGGAAAACATTGTAATAGGCCATCTAGAATGTCCTCTATCATTCTGATGTTTGGTAATTCTGTGAACAGTAACTAGTTCTTGGAAGTTTCTAGGAAACTTACTTCAGCTCAACGTATAGAAGGCTTCCAAATGATCAGGATGTCAAAAGAGGCAATGGAATTCATGCCAAGTGGTGTGTTCCCCATCCTTGCAGGTGGGCAAGCAGGAACGGAATGGCCACTTAGTTGGACATTGCCAAAGGGACTTAAACATTAGGCGGTTGATCTTCATCTCGAAAATCTTTTGATTTCTTTTCTACTGCTCAGCATCGGTGATTCTGTGGTTATCATGAGCATTTCTCTGCAAATAAAAACTAAAAGCCCACATAGATAAGAATCTAAAAATAGGACAATGCTTTTACCATTACCCTTTCTTTATGAAGTATCTTGAAACAACTACAAAGGATTAGCAAAGGATAATTGAGAAATCTGAGAAACAGAAGTTGTCTACGGCTTGTCTGTCAAAAGCTATTCCAGTTTCGCCTGTAAATTTTTTTAAATGTTTCTCCAACGTGATTTTTTTTTTTATAGCTTTAGGAAAATCATTACTGGAACTACTAAAGGTATGCACTTGCTTCAGAAATTAGAATAACTAAAACCCTCTGGATTAGATCACACCAATAAAAAGAAGCACAAGGTTTATGAAAATATTAACCTCTAACTGAAACGTGTATTTGATTAGGTCCAACACAGCAAGACGTCTCATCTCTTTGAGCTAGTTTTTGACATGCTTATCAACAAGAACGGAACAACTTGATACATCTTCTGTTGCAGATATAGAGGCTGTGATCCACTCGAGAAAGCAACAAGTAGATACAAGTGGGCCTCCTCATCCCATGGTGGAAAGAAAACCGAATGCCAGATAACTGATTTGCCCCTAGAAAATTTAACTCTTTGCTACAATTTCTAGATCAGTTTATGCCCTGAAGTGGAGGGATCACAGGAAGGAAGACGGAATGGTCGTTGCTGGAAGAAGACCTACTTCAGTAACCACGCCTACTTCTCTTCAGGGCAAATGTCCTCAGAGGTCATTTAAATTTTCCTGCCCCCTACTCCCAGTTGATTGTCTTATGGGGAGGATGTAAGGGCCTACACATTCAGACATGACCAAGGCTTCAACATGATTCTATTTACACTGAACCCCTTCTGGTTATAATTTTGCAACTGGTTCGGCTTTTGCAACAATCCCCAAATATAACGATTAATTAACTGTTTCTAGTTGGACCCAAAATTAAATTTCCATCAGACCCATTCAAATTATTTAGCTCCACAATTCACTTAATTTCCAAATTTTCCTATTTAAAATATTTTGGAGTGATGGAAAGCAAATTTATAGCAAGTCTGCTAGATTTTAATATTTCCATTACCTCTTACCCCTCAGATGCCTGATAATTTTCTGAGCTTCCTCCAAAAGGAAAAGTCGTTTCTACTAATATTTGGCTTATCATCTCCTTCCCTAATGTACACAATTAGCATTGGCTCTGGGGAGCTCTGTGGGCCCTCAGAGGGAAAACATAGACCTGGGGGCCCTTGATCATAGCCTTTAACATGGTGGCTGGCTGAGGCAGTAAGAAAATAAAGACATGGTATGGTAATGATCTGTGACTGCATAATATCTGATGGTTTAAAATTTAATGTCTTCAAAGAGCAACTACGCAGCTCATGAGTCTGTGGGTCAACCCAATGGTTCTGCTGATCTGGGTCAAGTTCGCTGACCTGTCCCCAGTTTGCCCCGCTCACCAGTGGAGTATGGTCCAGCAGCCAGAACAAAGCTCATAGGCAAGGAGGATTCTGTAGTCATCAGACTTTGGTGTTGAGAAGTGAAATCTTCAGAGTCTACTCCAGTGTGGAAACAGCCTGTCTCCAACTTCCTTAGTGACGATGATAATAGTCCACATTCAAATTCATATTCAAAGTTTACCAAGTTAAATTTTTTATGTTATCTCATGTATTATTCCTGAGGTAGACATGAGAAAGACTTCATAGGTAAGGATATAGAAGAAGCTCCAAGGGTCAAGGAACTCGGGTAGGATCAAACCACAGTTAACAAGAGCAAAAATGGATCCCAAATGCTCACTGCGATCCCTCTATCGGGAATAACTACTTCTGTTGTTCACTTAACAAACTCCTGACCATCTGTCTTTGACCTAGCTGAAAAGTTGTGATTTTCAAAAATAAAACACACAAATAAAGATAATTCCTATAAATCTAAGCAAGCAAACAAAAAAAGACAAGAAGAAAAAGATGATTAGCAGTGAGACAGGAGGCCTCTTCCAGCACTCTTTGGAGAGAAGAAGGGACTAGAATTGTCTAGCACATGGGAGGGGAAATGCCAAAACACACAACACTGGGGAAAAGTATTTGGAAATCTTGTCTTAATATCCGGAGTGAAAAGCCAGAGTTTTACCAAAACTTTAATGGGGACTCAAGTTTGTTTGCCTAGTTGCCAGATCCTGTAATATCAGAGGTGGTCATTAGAGGTTGGTCACTGTTCTTTGGGCACAAAGAGCCGAGGCTGAGCCCACCTGGAGAGGAAGCTCCCGTGTGCAGAGACCGGCAGGAAGGAGGGCAGTTAGTCCCACTCAGCGCCATCCAGTGCATCCAGTGTACTCGGTCTGATGGCAGCTGCTGAGGCGGGGGGGTGGGGGGTGTGCATTGGATTTTCCAGCCCCATCAATTGTGCCTGGCACATAGGGGTCAACCAAAGAAAGAAATGAAGGAGAAAAGGATCATTGAAGGGGAGGGGCTAGGGTTGAAGGGGGGTGGGGCTGGCTCAGTGGAGGGAGAAAGGCCTGGGAAGGCTGAAGGGGAGAAGGGAAGGTCCAGCGAGTTGAACAGGCAGGCATGCCAGGTGGGGGTCAGGGCAGGGTCTCAGGTCACAGACTCAAAAGGCAGGCAGGAAATAAGGACTGGCCTGGTGTTCAGGTTCCCCGCCCAGAGGGTTGGAAGTGGCCTTCAGGACAGTACAACCGGGCTCTCCATTTACTGGAGGAAGAAACAAAGGTTCGGAGAAGTAGTGATTTGCCCGAGCAAGCCGTGACTGATGCTGAGTCCCCCAGAACTTAGTTCAGGTGTCTGCCCATCCTGCCCTGAGACAGAAGCTGGAAGGGGCCAGAGTGGCTGTTTTTGGAGACCAGACTTGGCCTGATGCCAGACCTGGGGCACCACATAGACCACTCCTCATGGCTCTCCTTTAAGGTACATTTGACCTGGGGCGCCTGGGTGGCTCAGTGGGTTAAAGCCTCTGCCTTCGGCTCAGGTCATGATCTCAGGGTCCTGGGATCGAGCCCCGCATCGGGCTCTCTGCTCAGCAGGGAGCCTGCTTCCCCCTCTCTCTCTGCCTGCCTCTCTGCTTACTTGTGATCTCTCTCTACCAAATAAATAAATAAAATCTTTAAAAAAAAAAAAAAAAAGGTACATTTGACCTGTAAGGGCTTAGGCAGACTGCCCCCAAGATGTACCCCTCTGACACGAAGAATATCTTGAGAGGAAGGCAAACAAGACCCTGCAGATCCAAGAGAAATGTTTGCCCCTCCTTTTACGACCTAGAAGAATCTAAATTGAGGGTCTTTCCCAGAATAAGGGTTATTGGCAGAGATAAATGTTATCTGAGTGACCCATCTGTAAGGCAGGGCAAACACCTCATCTCATTACTAAGGTGTGCTCCTCTCCTTAGCGCCCTGGGAAGGGCTTTATTTCTTCCAAAGTCCCAGACACCAGCCACCTTCTCCTTAGTTCAGGATGACGTCTATACCTCATCGTGCCTGACTGTCTTCGGAATTTCCATGTCTACTTGGATTCCCTTTAGGTTCTCTATTAAATTTGATTTTCTCCTGTTAACCTGTACCACATCAATCTGATTCTCAGTCCAGGTAGAAAGACCTTTGAGGGGACAAGAAGTCTTGTTCTTTGACAGACAGGTGATGTAACTGGGGATCGGAGAGCTGAAGTGCTTGCTCGAGGTGGCAATGGTAGGCATCTCAGACAAAAACCAGCAACTCAGACAGAACATTTGGTCCTGCTGCCTTTCCACGCAGGGGAAAGCCATTAGGATTCCAGTGGCCATAGGAAATATCAAAGTCAAATCAAGATAAAGTACGGCATAACAGTCATTCCCTCTCTGCCTCCCTCTGCCCCATTTTGCCAGCACCATATATTTTATCAAAAAGAGAACACAAGAAATTGGAAACACTTAGAGACAAAAACTTTTACAAAATTCCATGGGTTTCCAAAATAAATAGGTGGAATTAATCCTGAATGTCTAAGAACTCATTGGTTAAGATTTTGAGCAAGAAACCAACTTGATTAACGAGGAGAGAAATGAACTGAATGGGAAGAAATCAGAGAGGGAGACAAACCATGAGAGACTCTTAACTCTAGAGGACAAAGTGAGGCTCGCTGGAGGGGAGGTGGGGTGATGGGGTAACTGGGTGATGGGCATTAAGGAGGGCACCTGATGGCATGAGCACTGGGTGTTCAATGCAACGGATGAATTACTGAACTCTACATCTGAAACTGATGAGTACTATACGTTGGCTAATTGAATTTAAATAAAAATGAAAAAATTTAAAAATTTAAATAATAAGGAGGGACATGAATTAGCAATCAGAAACCTTCAATTCCATTAAAAATAAAGTATAAGGGGCACCTGGGTGGCTCAGTGGGTTAAAGCCTCTGTCTTCAGCTCAGGTCATGATCCCAGGGTCCTGGGATTGAGCCCCGCATCGGGCTCTCTGCTCAGCGGGGAGCCTGCTTCCCCCTCTCTCCCTGCCTGCCTCTCTGCCTACTTGTGATCTCTCTCTCTCTCTCTCTGTCAAATAAATAAAAAATATCTAAAATAAATAAATAAATAAATAAAGTATAAAAAAATATATCGCAAGCCTCAAGGCAGCCTTTTTCACCCTCACCGAGCTGTATAATACTCGGCATGTGAGCAGAAAGTCAAAGGCCAACTATTTACATATCCATCCTGAAAGACATAGGGATGTCCCTTAAAGAGGGAGGACAAATGTCACATGTCTCATGCCAAGAGGTCAAAACGAAGCACTTTTGCACAGGACAAAAGGGGGGGATGTTTCTTTTTTTGTTTTGTTTGTTTTTGGAGCAATGAAAGCAAGAGAGACGATGGAGCGGCACGTATTCTAACTTTCTTCCCAGTTGTCACTGTGCGCTCGAGAAGGACAAAGTCAAAAACTCTGAGTGGAAACAGACTTTGCAGGCTTCTGGAAGGATTCAAGTCCCAAGAAGAGCAGAATCTGGCCAGCGACAGGTGTTGACGACATATCACCCTGATAAAAAGCCCACTCATCTGTTTCAGGTATACAACAGTGCTCGAACAACGGAGCACCAAGAGGCATGTACGGATCCTGATTTTCAAATGTGGGATGATGCATGGCGATCTAGGTCATGGACATGTAAGGTTTCAAGGACATTTACAGAAAGAATTCCGCACCCCCCAAAATCGCTTGATGAGCCCCGGGAGGTGGGGAGGAGTTGATGAGCCCAGGAGAGCCACTGTCATGGCGCAGTCTCTGAGTGAGGGAGGTCTGCCAGGCACCCAAAGCCACCCGCACAGAAACCTAGGCTGGTTTGCTGTGGGAAATGCCTTCAGGTCCTGATACTGTTATAAAAGAGACGGACTTGTTGGAAGAGTCCGGGGCCAAGGGCTGAGGATGATGTCTGCCCACCTGGTCTCTCCCCCAGGCTCTACCCGGAGGCGACAGCTGGTGCTATTGCCAGAGTGCTTCTTGTGGGTCTTGGTCACCCCGAGTGAAACAAACCAGCTTTTTGCTTTTATTTTCCATCCTTTTTTCCCCCTCTTTTTAAAATGGCAGGTGGCACTAGGCCTTAAATTGTAAAAGTTTCTCAGTGGATGTATCTAGATTTCCTTCAAGGTGCAGGATGCAAATGAGGTGACAGGGGTCCACTTACAAGGGGCTTTGGGAAACCCAAAGAGGTGGTAAAGTGCCCCCCTGGGGAAAGAGGGGAAAACACCTCCACTGCTACACGGGCTGGGGCCAAGGTGTTCCAAGTGTGGTCTCTGGGCCAGCAACATAAGCGTCCCCGAGAATTTGTTAGACAAAGATTTATGCACCAATATGGTCACTGTGGTGTCACAGGTTTTACAAGACTTAATTATCAAGAGTAGAAGAATGATTAAATTAAATTTAATAGGATATTGGGCAGCCCACTTAAGATTTAAGATTTTTGAAAGACAGATTTAGGAAAATCTGCTTTTCTTTTCTTTTTTTTTTTTTTAAATGAACAACTCACTGGCATTTATTACATTCACAATGTTGTGCAACCACCACCTCTGTCTACTTTTAAAACATTTTTTAAAATTTTTTATTTCTTTTCAGCGTAACAGTATTCATTGTTTTTGCACCACACCCAGTGCTCCATGCAATACATGCCCTCCTTAATACCCACCACCTGGCTCCCCCAACCTCCCACCCCCCGCCCCTTCAAAACCCTCAGGTTGTTTTTCAGAGTCCATAGTCTCTCATGGTTCTCCTCCCCTTCCAATTTCCCTCAACTCCTTTCTCCTCTCCATCTCCCCATGTCCTCCACGTTATTTGTTATGCTCCACAAATAAGTGAAACCATATGATAATTGACTCTCTCTGCTTGACTTACTTCACTCAGCATAATCTCTTCCAGTCCCATCCATGTTGCTACAAAAGTTGGGTATTCATCCTTTCTGATGGAGGCATAATACTCCATAGTGTATATGGACCACATAACTTATTCTCTCTCTCTCTCACACACACACATACACAGATACAAACATATGTATATATTATTTATAAAAATATATATATTTATATTAAAAAGATTGAAAGAAAACATAGCAAACTGTGAAGAGTGGTTATCTGCTTGGTAGTGAGTGACCTGTCCCCAGGAATACCTTCACCAAGTGGCGGCATTATAGGACACATGGCAAAAGCACACTGCGGATTAACCAGAAAATAGATGTTGAGCTAGAAAATTATTGCCAGTCAATATCTGTAGCAGAGAAAAAGATAGGAGAGGAGAGGAGTTTGTTTCTTTTTTTATTGGAAAGGATAAAATTTTATTAGGTTACAAAAGAACTTACTGATTGCAGATGCCAACTCAGCACATTTTTCTGTTGATTTCTCTGAGTTTTAAAACAATTATTCTCTGGATTGCATGATATAATCTGGTTAAAGATATTTAATATTTTCCTGGTTTATACATCAGATTGTTTTGTTGGTTTGGTTTGGTTTGGTTTTGGGGGGTTTTTTGGTGGACAGAAGTTCTTAACTTTAGTTTGAATTTATCTATCTTTTCCTGGATTGGTCAAAGATGGGTCAGGAATGAAGGACAGTTCAAACAAAACAACAACAACAACAACAACAAAACCCAAAAGAGGAAAAAGAACCAACCCACTTAATTCAGTAGAGAATATTTTTTTTTAAGATTTTATTTATTTGACAGACAGAGATCAGAAGTATGCAGAGAGGCAGGCAGAGAGAGAGGAGGGAACAGGCCCCTGCTGAGCAGAGAGCTGGATGCGGAGCTCAATCCCAGGACCCTGGGATCATAACCTGAGCTGAAGGCAGAGGCTTTAACCCACTGAGCCACCCAGGCACCCCAAAAATCTTTTTTTTAGATTTTATTTATTTATTTGACAGAGAGAGAGAGATCACAAGTAGGCAGAGGCAGGCAGAGAGAGAGGGGAATGCAGGCTCCCTGCTCAGCAGGGAGCCCGATGCGGGGCTTGATCCCAGGACCCTGAGATCATGACCTGAGCTGAAGGCAGAGGCTTAACCCACTGAGCCACCCAGGTGCCCCCAGAAGAAAGAATCTTATGTGGAGAACTAATCACTAAAGTATTAGGATTGTTGAAAGCCAAGCAGAAAACACTGAACCTTTGGAGATGAGCTACAACAGGAAACGGCTACCACCCCAAGGGCTGGAGGGACAAAGGCAAGAACCAGTTAGCCAGAGCTAAGGGGCTGGCCCCACTGGTAGGAGCTGAAGCGTGGGCTGCCTGGCAGGAGCTGGGACCCTGGAAGGAAGGATTGCTGGGGGCAGGGATCACAGATGTGATGAAGTCCCTTCCAGAGGTGTTCCTTGAAGAGGAAGGGGAGTTTCCCTCTTCTTTCCTCCCACCAAGTTCCTTCCAGTGAATTCTATTGGATCAACCTAGCCAGAAGTCAGCGGGTAAAGTAGCGTGGGCATCCATGTGCAGGGATCGCCCTCTACCACACAGAAAAGAGCAGAAGGATAGAAAATGGGACTCAAGAGAAAACAATCAAATGTCAAATCCTTGATGGCAAATGTCTTTTGGGTCTTTAAAATCCTTTTCCTATTTTGAGAGCGTAAATATATTCTTCCGCATTATGTTCTCCAGGCTGGCTGTGAACTTTGACTTTCACATATAAGGCAACGATCCACCTGAAATTGCTTTTAGTATATGGAGTGAGGTAGAGCTAAAATTGCAAATTCTCCTTCTGGAATTTGAAAACACCATTGCTTCCGCATGGCTCTGAAATACTCCCTTGTCACAAGTCAGTTGTCTGTATGTGTGTTTCTGGATTCTGTCTTCTGTTCCAGTGACCCATTTTTTTTTATTCCTGTGTGAATAGTATACTTTTTTGTATTGTAATTGTTTGATAATAAACAGTAAGGTTTTCTTCAGGTAGAGCAAGCCCTCTTACTTTTTCTGCAAGAGCATATTTTCAGTTACTGACCTTTTGTATTTCTACATAAATTTTAGAATCAATTTGTCAAGTCTCATCAAAGATACATTTTTAAGACTTATTTATTTTTAGAGAAAGATTGAGAGAGAGAGCAGGGGGAGAAGCAAAGGGAGACTTCCCGCTGAGCATAGAGCAGGATGCAGGACTTGATCTCATGACCCATAAGCTCATGACCCATGAGATCATAACCTGAGCTAAAACCAAGTCGGAAGCTCAAAGGACTGAACCACCCAAGTGCCCCACATCAAAGATATTTTCAACCGGGACTTTGGCTGATATGGCCTCGAGCCACAGATCACTTTAGGGAAAAATTGACATCTTTATTTGGGTTTTCCAATCAATGAATATAGTATATCTTTAATGTCTCTCAATAAAGCTTTTGTTTGTTCCCAGTACATAAAAATACATTCATTTTTACTTTTTTAATGTAATGAAATTGCTAAATTTTATTTAAAATTCTAATAGTTATTTGTGTGTTTTTTGGTTTTTCTACATAAGCAAACATATCATCTGTAAATAAAAATGATTTTTTTTTCCCTTTCTAATACTTAAAACTTAAGTTTAGGGCTTGGCTGGGGATTCCAGCACAGTGTTGAATGCAAGTGGTAATCTCAAAATCCTTATTTTGTTCTCAGTTACAAAGGAAACATAGTATATTTGATGTATGGTTTTGTACATAATTTTTAACAAGCTTAGGACGTTTTGTCCCATTCTTCGTTGTCTTCAGGTCTCTTTGTTAATTATAAGTGGTTGTTGAATTTTATCAGATGCTATTTTGCATTCACTGAACCCACCACCTGATATATCCCTGAAACTTTTCAATATGGTGAATTATATTAACTGATTTTCAGGCAACCTGAAATTCTTGGTATAAGCATATCTTGGTATAAATGCTTGGTATTTTCCTTTTTATATATTGTTAGGTTTAGTTTGCTAATATTTTGTTTAGAATAGCACTTATATTCACAAATGAGTTTGACCTGAGATTTTTCTTTCTTATAATATAACCTTGCCAGGTTTTTTAATCAAGGTTATACAATGTACTAGTTTTCTATTGCTGCCACAACAAATTACCACAGACTTAGTGGCTTAAACCACACAAATTTATTATTTTACATTTTTGGAGGTCAGAAATCTGATGCAGTTCTCACTGGGCTAAAATCAAATCAAGATGTCAGTGGGGCTGCATGCCTTTTTGAAGGCTGTGGAGAAGAATCTTGTTTCTACTCATTCAGGTTGTTGGCAGAATGCAATTCCTTGAGATAATGGGACCACAATTCCTGTTTCCTTGCTGGCTGTAAATGGAGGGTTGTTTCCAGCTTCTAGAAGATTCTGTATCGTTTGCCGGGAAATCCTCGCCCTCCATCTTCAAAGGCTGCAACAGACAGAGTTCTCTCTTGTATGTCAATCTCATCCTTCTTAGTCACATCTTGCTCAGATGGCAGCCAGGAAAGATGGTTTGCTTTCAAAAGTCATGTGATTAGATTGGGCCAACTTGGATTATTTAGAATAATCTGCCAGCTCAAGGACCATAACCAAAGCATATCTACAAAGTCTCTTTTGCCCTGTAAGGTAATCCATTCACAGATTCTGCGGCCCAGGCCATCAGTGTCCTTGGGGAGTTCTTACACTATTTACTACAACAGTAAACCAAGGAGGTCACTACCTACTTCTAGTCTCTGAAACTAAGTTAAATTGAATCTTTTTTTTTTAAGATTTTATTTATTTATTTGACGGAGACAGAGATCACAAGTAGGCAGAGAGGCAGGCAGAGAGAGGAGGAAGCAGTCTCCCTGCTGAGCAGAGAGCCCGATGCGGGGCTCCATCCCAGGATCCTGGGATCATGACCTGAGCCGAAAGCAGAGGCTTTAACCCACTGAGCTACCCAGGCACCCCTAAGTTCAATCTTTTAACTTCCTTGAATGTTTGAGAACATCTGTAGCGAAGCCAAGGGGCTAGAATTTTCTTAGTGAAAGGATTTTTTTATTCCTAGTCATATTATTGAGGACAAGGCTATTCTAGAGTAACAAATGCACCCAGAGTCTCGGTGGTGAAGGATAACAAGGGCTTATTTCTCCCTTACATCATACTTGAACGCAGCTTGGGTGGGTCTTATCCAAGTTGCCACTTAGTGAAGCAGGCTTCTTCCAAAAAGTAGAAAAACAAAATATGCATCAATAGTAGAATGGATAAATAAATTATAATATATTCATGCTTTGGAATAATGCATAGTAATGGAAATAAACAGATCAGAACTACATGCAACATTATAGATGAATCTTACAAATAATGTAGGATATAATATTCAAGAAATAAATTATACAGAATTATTCCATGCATATTAAGGTCAAAATCAGTCAAAACTACTCATATTTTTCAAGCATAAATAAGAGATCAAAGTAAAGCAAGAAAGAAATTACATGGAAGTCAGGGCACTGGTTAACTCCAGGTGAAAAGAATACTTAAGATCACTTCAAATTCAAAAACCCTCTTCCAAGTTATCTTCTATAAATCTATCTTAAATCCTTGATTACCACCATCAGAAGCGCCTCTTTGCCTTAGTAATGGAGTGGATCTTAAAGGTATCTTTCCCAAAGAGGAAATATTTATTAAATTACTTTAAGTAGCCCCACACAGATGAAGGTTATTCATATGGAAAATAGTTTTGAAGGGGGAAGAGCAGAGACAAACAGTTTTCCCTGAGCCCCAACCTGCTGGGGTGAGATAAAGCTGTACTTCTGTTTCAACCCCAGTTTTGGTCAAACATGTTCACTGGGTTCACTTTTATGTCCTAACTCTGTGTATGTGTGCACATGCAAGCACACTGGTGTATAGCTGCACGTATACAACTTTCTCGAGGCTTCAGGGGGTGCCTTTCACATAGAATACAATAGGAATCATTCCCATGGGAAACTGTGTGTGTGTGTGTGTGTGTGTGTGTGTAAATTTCAATGTGTATTACAGCCATTTGTAGTTTTCCCATTGCAAATATTGAGGTCTCAATATACATTCTTCAGTAACCACCATCAAAATAATCACAGTTAAAAACAGCCATTGTGAAGATATAAACTGAGTCTGAAAAGCTGATTACATCAACCTAAACGCAATAAATTAGAAGCATCTACGCAGAAAAAAAAAAACCCTTTCTTCTCTTTAATAATTATAATCTATTATCTACCACGCAAACTCTCTCCTTTAAAAATAGTATTTTCAAAAATAAAATAAAATAATAATAAAAAATTAAAAATAAAAATAGTATTTTTACAATCACCTACATCACAATGTTTGAGGTATTTCTGCAAGTATTCATGCTGAAAAAAAATTCCCCACCATTAAAAAATTAATAAGTATCTCACGAGATACTTAATGAGGTATGATGGGTTTCGTTACCCCATAGTTGAAGTTGTCTGCCTTCATGATAACTGAACTCAGTAACCTTACAAAGCGTCAAAGGGGGGGGGGGAAGTGTTTCCATATGTTAAATAGCTTCCTTTGAAGGAACATGAGACAAATGACCAGGGTGAAGGCTACTAGAACCACATGTTAGTCATCTCTGACAACAGCCAGGAAACCGTGTCTGTACGACAAGCTAGGGAGGGTAGCAGGGGTGGCCTCAAAATAGTTCACGAATATTTTCATGATTATGAACAATCCTTGTCCTGCTCTCCTCCTCAGATTTGCAAGGGCTGTTCTGGAAGGGGAACAGAGGCAGGAGCATCACCTAAGGCCGAACAAGCATCCCAATGTGCTTGCAAACAGCTATGGGCCGATGTGTCTCTGAACTGATGAAGTATTTTCTCTACAACTGACTTAAGCCTGTTCCACTTGTCCTTCATCAGCCCTCTCCAGACACACACTCTGCATATTTATCCTCGGAGAGTCACCCGCGAGTTAGCTACCTACGTAACAACATGACCCTTTGGTCTGTCAGAAGCAAGCTGCTGCCACTGAAGTGTGTTTAAACCAGAAGTAAGTAAGTTAGTGGGTAATTACATAGCCTTAGAACAAACAGGCCTGCAAGAATGAACTAGACATGGTCCTTCTTATTGTGTAAAAATTTATTCTTGGAATAGTAGGAAATCTCTATTAGTTATTAGAGATATGCTTTCTATTAGTAAATGCTTCAATTATAAAACCCCCTGTGAATTATATGATCTGTATTGATTACATATGCAAACCCAAGGGCAGAGAGGTCTTAGCCAAGAATAAAATTGAGGTGAAGCATGCTTTCTGATATCTGAATTTGTTTATTCTTCCTAGAAGGGAAAGGGGACAAGTGACAAAGAAATCCTATTTTTCATGGTGAAAATGTTTTGTTTAGTGGACCCACTAATTCCTTGAATATATATTGAATAGTCACCATGCTCCAGACACAATATTGGATGAAAGGAATAACTAAAAATCACGTGTAAACTTCCTCACATTTTTTTCTATGTCATATTCCTTTAATTAGATCAAAGCTCATTAAGTTAAGGTCATGGGTGTTATTATTCCTTGTCAGTCTTGTAAGTAATAACAATCATGAAAACAACTGCTGGCACTTACCAAGCATTTATTTACATGGGTTGTTCTCAGGACTTCACTTTACTCACTTATTTATGTGGATGTCATTGTCATCTACATTTTTCAGATAAAGCACAGAGACACTAATATAATATAATTGGCCAAGGTATTGGAATCCAGTGGTCTGGTACCAGAGAACACATTCTTGATCCAGTCTATTAAGTGAGTTAAGGAATGAATGAGAGAGAAGACTGAACTTTCTCTGGGGGGAGAAAAGAAGCTCATTTAGCAGACACAGAGGGGCCAGGTATTCCAGGAGGGGGGAACAGCATGCACAAAAGCACAGACCTGCAATGTGCAGTACAGAGTCATCAACTACATGTGGCTATTGAGTATATGAAATGTAGCTAGTCTGAATTGAGGTGTACTTTGAGTGTAAAGTACCTACCAACTTTCAAAGAATAGTAGAAAAAAAGAATGCAAAATATATCCTTAGAACAAGGGAACTATAAAACAGCCAGAAAACAATTAACAAGAAGACATTAATAAATTCTCACCAATCAATAATTACTCTAAATGTAAATGGATTTAAATTTTCCAGTCAAAAGGCACAGATTAGCTGAATGGATTAAAAAACAGAAGAGGAAGAAATAGGAGAGGGAGAAAAACCATAAGAGATTCTGGATTCTGGGAAACAAACTGAGGGTTACAAAAGGGAGGGGGGTGGGGAGAAGGGGTAACTGGGTGATGGGTGTTAAGGACAGCACGTGTTGGGATGAGCACTGGATGTTATATGTAACTAATGAATCGTTGAACACTACAACAAAAACTTATGATGTACTATATGTTGGCTAACTGAACATAATGAAAAATTTTAAAAAACAAAAAAAGAAACACAAATTAAAAATAAATTTAAAAGTTATAAATTAAAAATAAATAAATAATGGAACCCAACTATATGATGCCTACAGGAGACTCACTTCAGTTTTAAGGAAATACATAGGCTCAAAGTGAAGGGATGGCAAAAGATAACTCATGCAAGTGAAAACAAAAAGAGATCAGGCAGAACTATACTTATATCAGACAAAATAGACTTAAAGTCAAAAATTGTAACAAAAGACAAAAAGTAGGTCATTATGCAATGAAAAAGGGATCGCTCATCAAGATGATAGAACAACCATAACTGTATATGCTCCCAACATTGGAGCACCTAAATATATTAAGCAAATACTAATAAATCTAAAGAGAGAAATAGAAAATAATACAACAGTAGGGGACTTCAATACCCCACTTTCAACAATGGATAGATCATCCAGGCATAAAATGAATAGGGAACTTTGGGTTTGAACTATACTTTGGACCAAATGGAGCTAACAGACGTATGCAGAACATTCCATCCAACAGCAGCAGAAGGTACATTCTTCTCGAGTGCACATGGAACATTCTCCAGGATAGGTCATATGATAAGTCAAATAAAAAACCTTGGCAAATTTAAGACTGAAATCCTACCAAGTATCTTCTCTGACTACAATGGTATGAAACTAGAAATTAATAACAGAAGGAAAATTGGAACACATACAAATATGTGGAAATTAATACCAACAGGTCAAAGAAGCAATCAAATACTTTGAAAAAAAATTGAAATATAACATACCAAAACTTAAGCATGCAGTGAAAGCAGTTCTAAAAGGGAAGTATAGTAACAAATGCCAAAATCAAGAAAGAAGAAAGATTACAAATAAACAAGCTACATCTCAAGGAACCAGAAAAAGAACAAACTAAGCCCAAAGTTAGAAGAAGCTAGGAAATAACAAAGATCAAAGCATAAATAAATGAAATGGAGAATTGAAAGACAACAAAGATTAATAAAATGAATAAAGATTAATAAAACTAAGTGCTGGGTTATTGAAAAGATAAGCAAAATTGACAGGCCCTTAGCTAGACTAAGAAAAGAGAGAGAAGACTAAAAAATGATCATAAATGAAAAAGGGGACATTATAATTGATGCCATGGAAATACAAAGGATCATAAGAAACTACAATGACAATCAATGAACAATCATATGACAACAATCATATGAAAACAATCATATGACAAAATGGATAAATTCTTAGAAACATAAAACCTGCCAAGAATGAATTATAATGAAACAGAAAGAATGAACAAATCAATAATAAGTAAGACTGAATTGGTCATCAAAATTTCCCAACAAAAAAAGTTCAAGACAAGACAACTTCACCAGTGAGTTCTACCAAACCTTTGAAGAAGATTAATATCAATCCTTCTCAAACTATTACAAAAATAGAAGAGGAGAGAACTCTTCCAAATTCACTTTACGGAGGTCAGCATTACCCTGATACCAAAGCCAGATAACGATGCCACAAGAAAAGAAAATTAAGGGCCAATATGCCTTATGAACATAGATGCAAATATCCTCAACAAAATACTAGCAAACTGAATTCAACAATGTATTAAAAGGTCATATACTGTGATAAAGTGGGATTTATTCAATGATGCAAGGATGATTCAACATACGCAAATCAGTCAAGGTGATACACCGCATTAATGAAGGGTAAAAATCATACAATCTTTTAAATGGATGCAGACAAATAATTTGAGAAAATTTAATGTCCATTTGTGAAAAAAAACTCCCAGCAAAGCAGATACAGAAGGAATGAACCTCAACATAATAAAGGCCATATATGAGAAGCCCATAGCTAACATCATACTCAACAGCGAATAGCTGAAAACTTTTCCACTAAGATAGGAACAAGACAAAGATGCCCACTCTCACCACTTTTTTTTTTGACACAGCATTGTAATAGCCAGAGCAATTAAGCAAAAAAAAGAAATAAAAGGCATCCAAATTGCAAAGGAAGAGGTAAAGCTGTCACTATTTGCAGATGACATAGTATTATATATAGAAAACCCTAACGACCATCAAAAAACTGTTAGAACTAATAAAAGAATTCAGTAAAGTCACAGGTTACAAAATAAATACACAGAAGTCTGCTGTGTCTTTATACACTAATAATGAACTACAGAAAGAGGAATTATGAAAAACACTATCATTTATAATTGCATCAAAAAGAATACCTAGGAATAACTCTAACTAAGGAGGTAAAAGAACTACATATTAAAAACTGCAAGACATTAACAAAAGAAATTGAAGAAGACACAAATAAATAGATATTTTGTGCTCATTGATTAGAAGAATTAGTATTGTTAAAATGTCCATATTACCCAAAGCAATATGCAGATTCAGTGCAATCTCTATCAAAAATGCCAATGGTATTTTTTACAGAAATAAAACAAACAATTCTAAAATTTGCATAGAACCATATAAGACCCTGAATAGCCACAGGAATCTTTTTTTTAAACAATTTTATTTTTAAAAACATATAGATCAATGGAACCAAATTAAAAGCCCAGAAATTAATCCATGTATATAAGGACCACTATCTTACACCATATCCAAAAATTGATAGCTTAAGGCTTGAGACCTGAAGCCATAAAACTCCTAGAAAACAACACAGGTGGTAAGGAAATTGACATAGTTCTTGGAGAAGATTTTTTTGAATTTGATACCCAAAAGTAAAAGCAACAAAAGCAAAAATAAGCAAGTGGGACTACCTCAAACTAAAAATGTTCTGTACAACAAAGAAAACCATCAAAAAAAAAAAAAAAAAGAACAGGCAACCTACTGAATGGGAGAAAATATTCACAAATCACCTCTCTATCTGATAAGGGGTTAATATCCAAAATACATAAAGAACTCACACAACTCAATAGCAAAAAGAAAAAAATCAATTAAAAAATGTAAATAGACATTTTTCCAAAAAGTGTATAGATTGTCAACAGGTACATGGAAAGATGCTCTACACCATGAATCAGCAGGGAAACACAAATCAAAACCACAGTGAGATACTACCTCAAGCCTGTTAGGATGTCTACTATCAAAAAGACAAAAGATAAGAAGCATTGGTGAGGATATGCAGTAAAGAGAAACTTTGTACACTGCTGGTGGGAATGTAAACTGGTGCAGCCACTATGGAAAGCAATATGGAGGTTCCTGAAGAAATTAAAATAGAAATACCATTTGATCCAGCAATACCACATCTGGGTATCTACACAAAGGAAACAAATCATTATCCCAGATATATCTTCAAGATATATCTGTTCAGTCATGTTCATAACAACATTATTCACAACTGCCAAAGTATGCAAATATCTTAAATATCAGTCTATGGATGAATAAGTGGATAAATGGATGAATGAATGAATAAAAAAATGATAGATGGTAGATATAGATACATACCTATATATGACGTATAATATGTATATGGTGCATACACAATGGAGTATTATTCAGCCTTTAAAAAGAAGGAAATTCTGATGTTTGCAACAGCACAGATGAACCTGAAGAACATTACACTAAGTGAAATAAGTCAAATAGTGAAAGACAAATACTGTATGATCTCATTTATGTATGGAATCTTAAAAAAAAAAAAAGTCAGACTCAAAGAAACAGAGTAGAAGGGTGGTTACCAGGGTCTAGGGGGTTGAAGAAAGAGGGAAAAGTTGGTAAAAGCATCCAGACTTTCAGTTATAGATGAAAAAGGTCTGAGGATCTAATGTATAACATGTTGACTACAGTTGATTATAGTGTATTGTATAATTGAAATTTGCTAAGAGAGTAGAACTCAAGTGTTCTCTCAAAAAAAGGTAAGTATGTAACTCAATGGATATATTAATTAACTCAATTGTGGGACTTCTTTTAGAATGTATACATATAGGACATCATCACATAGTACGCTTTAAATATATTACAATTATTTGTCAGTTATGCTTCAATAAAGCTGAATAAATAATAAAAACAATCAATGTAATTCACATTAACAAACAAAAAAGAAATGTCATATGATTATCTCAACAGATGCAGAACAATTATTTGGCAAAATCCAATATCCATTCTTTTCTTTTTTCTTTTTTTTTTTTTTTTAAGTAGGCTCCATGGGCATGGAGCCCAATGACAGGCTTGAACTGATGACCCTGAGATCAAGACCTGAGCTGAGATCAAGTGTCAGACACTTAACCAACTAGCCACACAGGTGCCTCCCAATATCCATCCCTGATAAAAACTTTCAGTAAACTAGGAGCAGAAGGGAAGTTCCTCAAACTAATAAAGGACATTCATGAAAAATTTACAATTTACATCAGTCTTAATGGTAAAAGAATGCCCTCAAACTCTCTACTCAACATTGTACTGAAGTTTGTAGCCAGCAATGAGCAACTGAAAATTAATAGTAAAAAAAAAAAAAAAAATACCAGATGTAAAACAGCTTCAGAATATGTTAAATACAAAATGATAAATTTGAATACTGGAAAGATCTATACACAAGCCTACAAAATATGGTTGAGAGAAGTTAAGAATATCCAAATAGAGAGAGATCTAGTATTTATAGTCCAGAAATCTCAATAGTTAAGTCCTTAAATTGACCTATAGTTTCAACACAATCTAGTCAAATTCAGCTCACATTTTTGTAAAAACTGACAAGTTGATCCTAAAATTCATATGGTAAAAAGGGCCTACAATAGTCAAAACAACTTCAAAAAAGAAGAACAAATTTGGAGTACTCACACTACCTGATTTCAAGACTTATTATTAATCTTGAATAATCAGGACAGTGTGGTACTGATATAAATGTAATCAAAGAGATGATTGGAATAAAATAAAAGGACCAGACACATATATGCATAAACTGACACATATATGCACGAATTTTTTTTCATCAAAGTTGCAAAGTCAATTCAGTGAAGAAAAATGGCTCTTGAAAAACTGGATATCCATATTCAAAAAAAAAAAAAAAAGAACTTCCATACAAACTCTCATCATACACAAAAACTAACTCAAATGGGCCACAGTCTTAAGTATAAAATCTAAAAATCTAAAACTTCTATGAAAAACTAGAAAAAAAACTTTGTAATTTTGCCTTAGAAAAAAATTTCTTGGATATGACACCAAATGCATGATCTATGAAAGAAAGCAAAATGATGAATCTAATTCTATCAAAATTAAAACTTCTGCTCTTCAAAAGATACCCTATTATATAATAAAAACACAAGCTAGAAACTAGAAGGAATTATCTGTAAATTACTTATCTTATAAAGAATTTGTATGTAAAACATATAACAAATATTCAAAACTCAATAATAAGGAAACAAACATATCAATTAGAAATGAAAAATGTTTTTGAACAGACACTTCAGAGAGATTATATGGATGGTAAATAATAACCTATAAATATGCCCAGCATCATTAGTAATTAGGAAAATGCACCCTAAAACCATAATGGGACTTCACTATCACCGATTAGAAAGGCTAAGATTAGAAAAACTGAACATACCAAATGTTGACTAGGATAGTGGAGGAACTGGAAATCTCAAAACACTCACTTGTAAAAAATAGTTTGGTAGTTTCTTACAAATGTTAAACACACAGTGTCTTATAACCCAGCCATTCTACTGCTAGATATTCCCCCACAGTAAAAGGGGGAAATATGTCCACACAAAGACTCAGTTAGAAATGATCATAGCAACATTCTTGTAATAGCCCAAAATCAGAAACAACCTAAATGTTCACCAGCAGGTGGATGGGTAAGCTGTGACAGGGTCATCCAATGGAATAGCACTCCACAATAAAAAGCAACAAACCACAACATGGATGAATTTCAAGTAATTATGCTAAGTGAAAGAAACCTGATGTAAAATGGGCACATGTCACTTGACGTCTTTTTATGCAAAACTTTAGAAAATGTAAAGGAATGTCTAGTGACACAAAACAGATCAGTGGTTGCCTTGCGGGGAGAGATAAGGCAAAAGTGGTGAATGCATTGTAATAAGTCCTATACCTTGATTTAATTCTCCAAATCTTCAAAGTAGAGCTGATCACGTTATTAACATGTACTAAGTATTTACCCTGGGCTAGGCACTCCTCTAAGTGTCTTCACTTTACAGTAGATACTACTATGTCTTCATCTGGGTTCTCCCCAAATCAGTCCCTAAGACAAGGGCTTGGGCTCAGAGAGCTGATTTAGGGAGGTGAACAAATGAAGAACAAATGAATGAGGGCATGGTGAATGGGAGACTGCTCAGTAAAGAATACGTCATTGTGGGCAAGTGGGCTCAATCCTGCTGGTCACCTTCAGAAGAACCTGGTTAAGAGCTCTTGGGAAGGGGCGCCTAGGTGGCTCAGTGGGTTAAAGCCTCTGCCTTTGGCTCAGGTCATGATCTCGGGGTCCTGGGATCGAGCCCCGCATCGGACTCTCTGCTCAGCGGGGAGCCTGCTTCCTCCTCTCTCTCTGCCTACTTGTGATCTCTGTCTGTCAAATAAATAAATAAAAATCTTTAAAAAAAAAAAAAAAGAGCTCTTGGGAAAGCTGCCATATTTATCCAGGACTCTCATGCCCATGGCTTTAAAGATGGCCCCAGGGCATGAATTCCAGCAAGAACACACCTTGCCTCTGCAATGGAGCAAGCTTCCCGCTGCCAAGAGAAAGCACTCAACCTTCTCGAGAAGATCAGGTGCATGAGATGGGAAGCTGTCAGTGTGAGAAGCCCAGTTGTAGTTAAATTCAGGTGGACCAGGACAACGTGGGTCTGGGTATCAACCAGTTCTGCCACACACTGGGCAGAGGAGGAAATAGAAGCACAGAGAAGTTAAATAACTTGCTCAAGGTCCTATAGCTTTAAAGTGGCAGAGCTGAGATTCCTACCCAGCACCCTAGCTGCAAAGTCACATTCTTACCCATGATACCTTTTTTTTTTTAAGATTTTATTTATTTATTTGACAGACGGAGATCACAAGTAGGCAGAGAGGCAGGCAGAGAGAGAGGAGGAAGCAGGCTCCCTGCTGAGCAGAGAGCCCGATGCAGGGCTCGATCCCAGGACCCTAGGATCATGACCTGAGCCGAAGGCAGAGGCTTTAACCCACTGAGCCACCCAGGCACCACCCCCATGATACCTTTTTACCTATAAGATAAGGATGACCAAAGATACTAAAAAACAAGCCCAAGGTTACACAGTTACTGAAGCAGTTCATACATGGTAAACTCACGTTTGAAGCCATGATTAACTGACCTAAAAGTCTGTACTCTTTACAAGGTAGCATGCTACTTCCCAAAAGCACAGCTCCAAAGAGAAACCTTATCCCATCCAGTAACTTGTCTTCTCCGAGCAGCTTTCACTGAAAGCTCATAGACTAGTGAAGTTCCCATTCATTTAGTTTAATAGCCTAGGCACATTCGCTGTGCTTCTTTATGATCTACGAGCTTTAGTATCTGAAGCACGTCACCATTTACTTACTGGAAACACATAACCCCCCTGTACTATTGACAATCTCTGCTATTGGCTCTCTCTTTAAGTGGCCACCTTAATAAACAAGTAATTACTGGGAAATAAATGAATAAACAATGCATTTCTTTGGGAAGATAATAAATTTCTGACTCCACTTTCTCAACTTTTCCTTCCACGTTATTTCTCCAATTGGCCTAAGTCCACATCGAGCCAGGCGGGTCAAATAATGAATCAACTGATCGATTAGAGAATCAGTGGCCCTGACGTGACATTCTGCATTAAGCGGGAACTAAATGCCTAATTCCAGTTGCTTTTCAAAACATATCTCAGCAATCGATAGGTCGTTGCCTATGTTTTAGATAGAAGAGCAGCTTGGGCTGGTCAGAAGAAGCAAGGGGCTCTGCCATCTCTGTCTCTGTCACGGAAGCTCCAGGTTCCTCCTCCCTCGTCCTGGGGAGCTTTGGCTTCCTTCCTCAATGCTTTCTGAGGTGATCACTCCCCCAGTCAACGCCTCTCACAGATCCCCGAAAACCTGGGGCAGGGAAGCATCAGGAGCCTCGCAGACTTTTGGAGTTAGTAAGGAGACAGAAGAGCCAAGAGACAACCAATGTTCTTTGTACTTGAACAAAGGCTGAAAACAGAATAATGTCAGCCAAGACAGGGGTGTTTTCCCCACCCCAGAGAACGCAGCAATCAATGACGGATGATGCTTTCATGGAGCATAATAAAACGTTTTCCAGAATGCCTTGAGAGACCATCCAGGGCACACAGAATGACCCACAGCCTGCACTGGCCCCATTTCTCTCCCCACATCTGCTTATTCTGAAGTCATCTGCTTTAATGGCATCCTCCTCATTTTCAAAAGAAGCTAACATCTTAGTGGTTTCACCCTGCCTGGAACTCCACAGGGGATACACACCAGAGACAGGGAGTCTGCATAGATAGAAAGGCTCTGTTTTTCTTTCCCCAGTGTCCTGCGTAAACCCATAGAAACTGCCTGACCCTCTTTGGTTTAGTCTCCCCATTATGCAAACCTACACTATTGCCCCGGAAAGTGTGCCCAGCCCACTGCATGCACAGGTACTCTGTAATCACAATGACAAGGGAAACAGAGAGCTTCTATTTGAAACCCAACGAAAAGGATGACGCCATCTTGTCCTATTAAACTGCCTTGTGGGGGAGAAGAGAGGGAGTTTCCCTAGGAGGAGTCCTATCTGTGGTTCCACGGAGGCTGAGTGGGACCGGCCAAATGCTTCACTGGCTAAGCACTCCCATCTTTTAAGCTCCAGTGCTTATTCCCATGGACGTGTCCTGGTAGTAAAGTCTGGAATGAGAAATGGAAATAAAAGCGTGATCTCTGAGCATATTTGCCCTTATAAATAGAACCTTTTTTGAGTTCTTCTCATGGGGCAGCATCCATCCCCCAAAGAAAAGTAGGGGGAACAGGAGCTGAACAGCCTCCCTTGGTCTGAAGCTTCTTTGGTTTATGGTTTACTTGGGGAGGTCCAGAGAGCCACTTTCTGCAACGAAGGGAGAAAATCTCTCTGCTCCCCAGAGAAACAACTTGTTTTCTTTGGGCTCAGGAGGTCTCTGCTTCCCAGGCTCCTCTTTGTTCACAATAGCCAGCTCTGCACAGCATCTACACTGGTGGCTTTTACAGTTTCTACCCAGGTTCCTTTCCATCTGGAGACACTGCATAAGAAAACTCAGTTGTGCCATGGGAGCAGGTCTCAAAGCTGACCTAAGAATTCTCATACTGTCCCATATTGCCAAGAGTCACACAGGTAGGAAGTAGGGACTGCTTCCAGCTCTCAGATTCCCAAAAGGGAGAGCCCACGAGAAGAGGCAGCATAAAGACACTGATGGCATTGCCTTCCTTTACCACCATGTCCCCAAGACTGTGCCCCCCAAGGCAGTCCCTGCCATCAGACAGCGAGTAGAAGGTCCATCTTATAAAACTTGTTATTCCAGGATGTGCTTAAATTCCCCACACATGTTCTCCTCAGAAGTCTCAGCATCTGGAGATGGGTCTGGCTGCAATGTTCACACATTGCTTTTCTAACTTCTTACGCCGGAGCTGACTTTCAGCACTTCTTGGCAGGCGATGACTGGATCCTCCCAGCAAGGATCACAGGTTCCATTACTAATGAAGAGAATTAGCTCATAGGTTCCCCCCAGCTTTCTTCAAAATACAGGGACATGCTCATTTAATAAACACCCTCCTGATGAAATTTCTGTTTGTTTTGTGAAGCATATCTGTGGCCCCACTAGAAAATGTTCTCTCTGGAACATGTGCCTGAGAGCTCTGAGAAAAGGCACACCCTCTGCCAGGCTTTCTAAACTAAAGAAGGGTCAGAATAAGTCAGTCATCAGTTAACTGAGGAATATCTTTTGATTATGAGACCACAGATTTGAAAACAAGATGGCGGAACAAAACAGGAAGTCTTTATTGAGGCCTGACATTGTTCATCACAGTGCTAGGCATGCTGAGAATACAGAAGAAGTACCCTCTGTGTCTTAAAACCTTACAATATAAATGTAAAACCAAGATTAACAATTTAAAATCTAGCAAACTGTACAAAAAGGTACTTAATTAAGTGCAGAATTATGCAATGCTGACTATATATGCATAGAGTAAGGCCAGCAAGGACAGGAACACGCAGGGAACTCAAAGGACAAAAATATGATTCATCTGGCACACTGCCAACAGGATATCAAGAAATTATCTTCTACACACACATGTCACAATCCTTTGAAGGAGGTATTATTATTCCCATTCTTGGCAGAATCTACCAAAAATATCAAGAATGCACATACTCCAAGGCAAATGTTTCCCATACAGAGTGCTTCCCTCTAGAGATGAACTTAAACCTGCCTTTGACTTACCTAATTTACTTTTAAATTGAAAATAAAGAGGTAGTAGTATGAATTAAAACTCAACTATTTTTGACAAGAACAGAAGTGAGTTGGGGGGAATCGGAGGGGGAGACAAACCATGAGAGACTGTGGACTCTGGGAAACAAACTGAGGGTTTTGGAGGGGTGAGGGTGTGGGTTTGGGTGAGCCTGGTGGTGGGTATTAAGAAGGGCACGTATTGCATGAAGCACTGGGTGTGGTACATAAATAATGAATTTTGGAACACACACACAAAAATTAAATTTAAAAAAAAAAAGAACAGAAGTGACGAAAGTCATGACTGTAGAAAGTCTATACAGAATTACCTAGAAAGCTCTGGACAATTGGGTGGTTAACATTCCATTTTGTATAAATACTCATTTTTATAGATAACTGCAGACCTTGAATCAATACTCTTTGAAAGGAATCTGATCCGAATGCAGCATATGGCCGGCCCAGAATTATTAGCTAAGCAGGAACATCATAGAGAGAAAAATTAAATATTTCCTTTAAACTTCAAGCAAGCAGGAATCAGAACATTTCAGAAGCCTGAGGTGTTATTTTTTAATTAAGTGTGATAATAAATAAAAAGTTGTAAAGCAACTCCTAAAGGAAAATGTGATCATTCAGTTGAAAGGACCAGTAAAACAATCATCTTTACAGAGGAAGAAATTGAAATCAAAATTGAAATCTGAAGTTACATCTGGATCACTCAACTGATGATAATACTGAAGGCTGCATTCATTGTTCCCTTCTGGACGAAGACTGGGGCTCCTCTAGATCAAGGCACAGAGATTAAAAGCTTTTCTTGTGCTAGAGCAATTGCCAGTAAAAAAAGAGAGCATTTGTCAACTCTCCTCCCCTCACTTCTTAATCTCATACTCAGCCTAAATTCCTTTTTTCCATGTTTTCTACCCTTTTCCTCAAAATTAGTTGATGCATTCCACTAATATTTACTGAGCAGCTGTTAAGTGTTTGTCATCATGCCATGGGCAGGGTAGGCAGCAGTGAACAAGGGGATGTGTCCTGGTCAGTGACCCAAAGAGCACTCAGGTTCTGGTAATGTCTCAAGCTGGACAAACTGTGTCAGTGATCTCGTAGTAACCCTGGAGTGGAGTTGGCAGCTGAATTCCCACCTGAGTCTCAGTGGCGCTGACTGCAGATTTCAGACATGCCTGTTGGCTTCTGATGAGGCTCTGGGCCAGGCATCCCAGCAGCCTATTTACAGAAAGGATAAAGACGTGCAAGGGAAGAACTCATTCTAAAGGAAGAGACAGTCGAGCAGATGAATATAGCAACTATGAGTTCGTGTACACAGGAAAAGTCATATTATTATACCAAAAGCAAAATCTTCAAGAAACAGACCGAGGGTTGCTGGGGGGAGGGGGGACGGGAGAGGGTGGTGGGGAAATGGACATTGGGGAGGGTATGGGCTATGATGAGTGCTGTGAAATGTGTAAACCTGGTGATTCACAGACCTGTACCCCTGGGGATAAAAATACATTATATGTTTATTAAAATAAAAAAATTTAAAAAAATTAAAAATAAATAAATAAATAAATAAAAGCAAAATCTTACCAATCTGAATACAGGCCCCTATGTGAGAAGGATGGTGGGAAACTTCCCTGAGCTGTGATGAGGTTCCTGCCCTTCCCAGGACCATGTGGAAGCCCTAGGGCGTTGAAGAGAGCTAGCAGTTTGGGGACTCCTTGCCATAGGTATTGCTGTGTAACAAATTACCCCAAAACTCAGTGGCTTTAGACAACCATTTTCTTTTGCTTGTGATTCTATGGTTCGTGAATTTGGGAAGGGTTGTGCTGGGCCATTCTTGTTCCGTTCTGTAATGGGTTGACTTGGGCTTTGGGCACGGGAAGGCTGCTCTGGGCTGGAAGTCTAAGATGCTACAGCACACGGCTGGCAGCTGTGGATGGCTGTTGGCTGGGACCTCAGTGTGGCTGTTGACCAGAACATCTACGGTGTGCCTTCCCCAGTATGAAAATGTCAAGGTAACCAAACTTTCTACATTTGGCTTCCCACTGAGTGAGTGTCCCAAGAAAGCCAGGTAGAAGCTGCATATCCTATACTGGCCTAACTTTGGATGTCAGTCAGCATCGCTTCTGCCGCATCCTCTTATTCTGAAGAGAGACGTATGGCCAGCCAGGATTCAAGGAGAGAGGAAGTAGATTCCACCATCTGATAGGAGATAGGAAAGGCTCCACTGTAGATGGCCAACTGCTGCTTTCTCCTTCTCCCGAGTCCTTGAGATGGTCAAGTGAGGTGAAGATGCTGGGACATTATACTAGGAGGCCATGGTGCTCTGGGCAGGAGGGAGAGGCTATTCCTCTTTCTGGTACCTTGTCATATGGAGGGTAAAACACATGCGGCACCCCTATATTTTTCATAAATTTTCAAGGACTACTCCAGTCCAGTAACTTAATCTTCCCTCCTTGATCTGGAATAAAATTTGAACCAACTGGGGCAGGTCCCAGTGACAGATGCCACCTTGTTCTTCAAAACCCATTTCCCTCTGAAGATCTTGGACTAGACCATGCTCTTTCTTTTTTACTCCACCTTCTCCATCTCATGAGACCAGACCCTGGTGTTCTCAGGTCTCAACGTTGCAGGGTAGGAAGAGAAGCTTCCCAAGAACAAACTTTTTCCTGGTTTTCATTCCCCAGAGTCTCAACTCATGGAAACAACAACTGTGCTGGGTCCTCCTGAGGGAAGGGAGAAATATTTCCCAAGTCAGCAGGGCAGTAGAGACCTGTGGTTTCCAGGGACATTCTTCTCCCTGGCCGTGCTCCCAGTAAGGCCAGAGAACTTCCAAAAGGTGTACCAGGTGTCCCTAAGGATTTTTAGATTCTTACACCAGGACTCCTGCCTCTGCAATAATTTTAATGCCCATGCTTGACCCGGGAATATAAAGTCACCTGCTTCCAGAGCTCCAACCATATGGCTCTCAGGCACAGGTTATCTATTCCAAAGACAATCACAGTGACATCTTCCATTTCACTGCCCACCTACAGTGGAGCCTGTGTTAGTTATTGCTTGCCTTAGCTATTTGATAACTAATGCACCCATGATGCCAAACTCTGTCAGATGTGAGTAAAAGAAGCTGAAATATTAATTACCAGTTACCATCTAACTTCTCTCTATTGCTCTTCCTGCCTAGACCAGGGAGCCCTTTCTTGTCCCACTGGCTCCTCCATGCATCCTGGACCCACCCAGTCCTCCAACTCAGCCTGCTTCATATGACACAGCCTTATTTTAGTTTAGTAACAAACAACTTTAACACAAGGCAGACTGGTCCCAGTGTTATAACAGAGTAACACTCAAAGGGCAATGTAAGCATTGGTGGGAAGAGATGAATGCCAACTGGGGTGCCCTTAGCCTGCTAACGAATGAGAAATAACTGGCTTGGAGAGTTTGCATTCGCTATGTCATTCTATCACAATTTGTTTTAGTGAATTATCTTTCTTAGAATACCAAATGGTCCCCTAATGGCCTGAAACACTTGAAACACTTCCAAAGCACTAACAGTTTTCTGTACTCAGTCACTGGGCGGTCTGGACTTCAGACTGTAAGCTGGCCAACAGCCAGAGTGTACCAATGACTTCGATTTGCAAACTCTGTAGCAACCCAAACAGGTTAGCCTCAGAGGTTAAGATGTGGGTTCTGTCAACACCGTAAATCTGGATCTCTTGTGCACACATAGCAAATTTATTGCACATATATGGGGAATTCTCCCAAATGTACCTCCTTGTTATATATATTTTGCCTTCCTTCACTTTCCTAGGTCCATGTTCAGTTCTCTCAAGGTGACACAGTCACTTTCTTCAGAGAGATGATTATCAAGAATCATGTATGGCACCTTCTTGTAAAGAAGTGATGACCAAAGAACCTGTCTGTGTGATGTTGGGCAGTGGAGTAGGGTTTCTAAATATTAATCTGCTTCTATTCCATTCTAAACCCACCAAGTTCTTTCAATTATACCCTGAGCAATTCTTTCCTCTCTGTGACTAAACAGATGTGAGTCATCCATTGGGAAAACACAAACAATGGTTGGGAATAACATGAGAGACAGGAAGAGTCCACAATTAGCTTTCTACTCACAGAGACTACAAAAACATCAAAGACGGATAAAAGAGAGAGGAGGAGTGGGCAGAACATCAACAACAGGGAACAGAGAAATAAAGAAACTTGAATTCTTGAGGGAAATAATGTTCTGGAGTATAGTAAGGGGCCAAGTGGAAGCATACTCCATCTTGAATTGACCCTCTCATAGCTATCCACACACGGCCACCCATCTGCCCCCACAGAGGGTCCAGTTGGCAATGAAGACTGTCTGAGCCTTAAGAATGCCTCCCAGGTATGACCCTCTCCCATCGTGTGAAGATAACTACCAGAGTAGAGACCACAGGGGTGACGGTGACATGAGGGGGACACTTTCAATCTTACCAAGTCAGCGCCATAAGGAAGCAATTAGGAGACCGAGCTATGAGGGAACACACGTGCTTTTCAACATTAACAAATCCACAGAAGAGGGCATTTGCCTCAGGCTAGCTTTTTGGGGGAAATCACAGCTCATTATTTACTTCTTATTTTCATTATTGTCTTCTGCCTCCTCTCCTCTTCTCTCTTTTCTTCACCCTTCCCTTCCCTCTCCTTCTTTCTCTTCTCTTTCCTCTGACTCTCTCACACACACACTCACACAAAATTCTCAGAATGTATACTCTTCCATTTATCTTGACCTCTTTTCTTTCCACCCCATTTAACTTCTCAAATCTACCTACCTTTAAGAGGATCAAGATTAAATATCAATATGCTCAGCCATGCATGGCCATTAAATTGTCTCTACAAGATTATGAGTTCCCTTCGTAAAAGATTCCTTGCTTTAAAATGTACTCTTTTTTTCCAGTTCCAACAGATAAAGCAACCTGAAAAGTCATAAATTGTATTTAAATTTCCTTGACTAATTATTGGTGCCAAGTAACACTTCAAAGGAGAATTTTTATGCCAGTCTGAGCTTCACATTTAACATATCACAAGGATAACAAGGGAAAAAACTTTAAAGGGTTCAAACACATCTATGATATTTAAAAAGATCAGATTTAAAATCTATAAGGTCTACATGTTTAGAGCCCAGACATCCCAGCTCTGTCACTATTTAATTTTCTGAAAATGTGGTCATTTACCAAACTTCTCCAGGTCCCGCTTTTCTCACCTTTGGTACGAGGAGGTTAAATAACATAACGCAGATAGTCTTTCTGGCATGCTTTCCTCATCCATAAGGTTATTCTGATCCTTATTCTATTTTATCCTTTCGTAACTGTGTATGGAATTTGCCCTCGCTGTTGTCCTGCTGCTCATTTTCACATGAACTGCATTTTCCTGAACTGTGAGGAGCCTTGGTACCGGCAATTTGTCCCACTTCACAGAGCTCCCTCTTCTGTTGTCCCCATGTTGTGTTATGACATAAGGTCGCTTGCTTCCTGAGATGTCCTCGCCCTGTACCCTCCCCACCTTGTGTCTGTGTCCTTTCTTCTCCTCTCCCTTACCCTTCTCCTGCTAACCTCACTCCCCTCCACAGGTGCCTCCCTAGTGTGGGCCTGGTTCTGGAAGGAAGTCCTGCTTGCTCAGCCCTGAGAGTTCATAGGAGCTGGGCTCCCAGGCCTTACCCCATCCCCTGGCACTTGCCGGAGGTGGGAACGGGGGAACTCTCCCAGCTTCAGCCACTGCTTCCGGCTTCATTCACTTCACCTCCCAGGGAACATCTTCCAGCCCTGTGGGGATTCTCCCATTCTCAGATCTATCACATACACCGATGTCCCCTTTGGTCCCCCCCACCTTTCTGTCACATGGAAGCTAAAGCACACAGCTCTTGTGGCTATTGGTGGTTGACCTGCACCCACCCATATTTTGAGATTCCTGGGGATACCTTGTTGCCTAACCTTTTTTAAAAAGATTTTTTATTTTATTTTTGTGAGCAAGAGAGGGAGAGAGAGAGCACGAGTGGGGGGAGGGACAGAAGGAGAAGCAGGGTCCCCACTGAGCAGGGAGGCTGATGCGGGACTCCATCCCAGGACCCTGGGATCACGACCTGAGCCGAAGGCAGACGCTTAACTGACTGAGCCACCCAGATGCCCTCTAACTTTGTTAATGTCACCCCGGGACTTTTGGTTTTGCTATCTCATTGAGTGACTTCTTTTCTTGAACCACTGAAAAATTCCCAAAAACTATACTGATGCCTCCATCACAATTTTCCTAGAGCCATCAAGAGCATGTATTTTGGGTGCCTGGATAGCTCAGTCAGGTAAGCATCTGCCTTCGACTCAGGTCATGATCCCAGGGTCCTGGGAAGGAGTCCATCAGCCTCCCTGCTCAGCGAAGAGCTTGCTTCTCTCCCTACCCCTCCTCCCACTCGTTCTCTTGATCTCTCTCTCTCTCTCAAATAAATAAAATCTTTATGAAAAAGAAAGAGCATTTTAATTTGCTGTTTTGAATCACAGACAGTGCCTTCACATTAGCTGTTCCTTCAGTATTTTAAAAACACAAGTAAGTAAAATGAACGAATGAGGCAGATATTGATTTTTTTTTCTAGATAAGTGAGCCCTGGTTTTCACAGTCCAGACAGTCTTGTTGTAGAATTAAGCTGCTCCTCAAATAAGGTAGGTAACCCAATGTCGGCCTCCCACCTTCGATGTACCTTCCTATAACACTGTGAAAGCAAGCACAGGAAGAAGATTCATGTGACTCTTCCCAGGGTTACTGGGTCATGGGTCCCTACTGTCCCTTACCAGGCAACCTCCAACCACATGGCTGGTCAGTTCCCAGAATGCCTCCAGCCTGTGCACAGACTCTACCAAAAGGCTGGATAAGGACCAAGACATACCCCTTCACCGCTTTGACCCTCTTTTCTCCACCACATCACACACAAGGCTTTACTATAGAACTAAACTAACAAGGGAATTACAGAATGGGATGGGAGTGGGGGGCAGGGAGTGGGAATGATTTGTGTCTTTCTGTACCCTAATTAAGGCTTTTCTACCGACCCAAAAGCAAATGGCATCCAAGAAGTCAAACTTCACAAAGAACCTTCTTGGATACCCCCAGTTCCTAATTTTTTGCCTTCTGTACTTTTTGCACAAATATTTTCTTCCAATCCTTACTTTCATGTGAATTTCTACCAATTTTCTAGAAAACTTCATGCCCTACCCAGAGGGATCCGTCCTTGTAGTGGCTTCACAGTGCTACAATCCTTCAATGCTCAAATATTTATGTTAGATAAGTTCTGTAGGTTACAGAAGGACAGAGATCAAGTTTACATTCAGTCTTTGATGGGCAGAGGTGCCCTAAACCCCATTCTCTTTGAGGTCCCTCCACCAGCATAAGCTTCGCTTCTCTGTTCTTCTCGCTGCCCCAAAAAGTAACTGTTAAGTCATTCAAACAGACCAGAGCACACACACATACACAGACACACACTTCTTCCAAAAACAGTATGAATTCTCAGAGACGGTCAAGTTGAAACGCACCAGAGAGAACACATTGTTCTACCATGCCATGATTTGTAATGCCACCTCTGTCACAATGGCGTTTCCTCTTCACTTTGCTATGCTCAGGATTTTGGGTTGCTTTGGCCCCTCCTCCACAACCCAGCCCCCCACACCAACAGACTTTCAGACCTGCTGGTGCTGGAAACAGCTTGTCACCGAGAGAGACACCTCACAATGGTCACTCCCTTAACTGACCAAAGACGCTGCCAAACTTTGAAATGACTCCTTTTAAGTATGCCATCATGAGTAAGGTTGCAACTGCTAGGTACATCCCAAGAGTATTCACTGAAGTCCGATTCAGCCCACTATAAAGCTCAGTGATGGAAATCATGCCACTAGCCCAAGGGTAGGCCTAGGAACAAGAGCCCATGTGATTACAGAATAAGAAAAACATCTTTCCTGGTACAGAGGAAATTGATATAGAGTGTACGATCTATTGCTCTGTAACAAATTATTCCAAAACTTCCCACACCTTAATACAATAAACACACCTTAATACAATAAACAATAAACATTATTATTTCACAATCTCTGTGGGTCACTGGAAATAACTTGGCGGGGTGTTTCTGCTCAGGCTCACACTCACTCACTCACTCACTTGGCTGTTGGCCTCAAAAGAAAAAAAAAAAAAAGGTCATCATATTCATGTTCTTAGGTAAGAACCACCTCCCTCCCCACTTTCATTCTTGCATTCTTGCAGTTACATTCAGCAATATTGTAGTACACCATGGTACTTCTCCTACTTGGTAGTGAAGATATAAGTGAAGATATAAGCCAACCATAGATCCAATACAAGCCTGCGTTGGAGAGACCTCTCCTAGGAGCCCGTGTTCTCCCCAACCAGCTGGTATCAAGGAATCTCTGGGAGAGAATCAACCAGCTCAGGGGGAAAAAGTGCTTGAGATCTGTTGCTTCTTGGACGCAGCTTTGTCCTCTTCTCTCAAGAGATTAACTTGGGAACCTGGCCTCTTCTTCCCATCACTCAATGGCAGGTGCCTGTCTCTAGTTCACTCATACCTCTTGTTGCAATGAATTACTGAGTTGACACCATATTTCTCCTCGAAATCCACAGATTTTCCTTTCCCAAAGGTTTTCTGTGCAAGAAGGTAGCAACCACCACAACATCTCGTGATGTCCCACAAACACCAAGGGAGTTCCGTTTGAAGGAAACTTTTTCCAGGAACAGTATGGAACATTCAGAAAAGGTTGGTCTTGGGAATCAAAGAGGTCTGAGTTCGAATCCGGGCCAATTATATGTTACATAATCTTGAAGTTAGGTCATTAAGCCTCATTATAGAACTTTGGAAAACAAGAACAATAATGCATAACTGAAAAGATTTGGGTTATAACCGACTTTTATATCTGTAAAGGATTCCAGTCTGTGCACATAGCAGTGGGGCAGATATGAAATTACCACACATCTGGTTGTGAGAATCTCACTGATTTTTCAAACTCAGTAAATCTGATGCCAAGTCCCCACTTACCAGTGGTTGAGAAATTCAATCTCTGGTTCTCACATTAGTAACATTTGGATGAGCTAGGTCCTCAATTGCCAAAAGGAAGTTAATAAATAATGTCCAAAATTAATGAGAAATAGCCCAACTGCTATTTCTATAAAATACCATATTATATGGAAATATGGGTATAAGTACCAGAAGAAATGGATGAAAAGTTGTTCCTTTAGGAAGAAAAACGACATGCTGATTGTGTAAGATAGAGAACTGCTTTTTTATTGCTATAAAAGATATGCATACATCTATCATATTAATAAAATCAACTATAAAAATAGACATCCATTTACTAGTTTCCATATGCACAGAAGTTCCTTTATATCTATTATCTGGACTCAGAGTCAAAAAATTCTAATAGACTGAAAGCCCTAAATGTTCCTTTGTACAAAACATTTTGCAAGGGCGCCTGGGTGGCTCAGTCAGTTAAGTGTCCCATTCTTAATTTCTGCTCAGGTCATGATCTCGGGGTTGTGCAATCCAGCCCCGTGTTGGGGTCTGTGCTGGGCTTGGGTGTGCTCTCTGCTTAAGATTCTCTCTCTCTCTGCCCCTCCCTCACCTCTCTAACAAAACAAAACATTTTGCAGTGAGGCAAAGCAAACCTATAGAGACACGTAAGGCGGTGACATAAATATCGCCCATGACTTCCCTACACCAAAATATTTTCTTAGGTGTTCCCTGGACATTATTCAGTCCTTTGTCCAAATGCTACCATGAATTCCTTCTGGATCACTAGACAAGTTGCTCCACTTCTATGAGACGTAGAGTCCTTATTTATAATGTTAGACCATTTAAAAAGGTTTCTTCTAAAACCAGATATTATTTCCATCTTTGTAACTGGCTATCAGAATGGAGACTGAGTGATTTCTGAAGCCGCTTTTAGATTTAAAGTATTCATCCCGGAGCAGAAGATCCTTTGTATTTGCATCTCTTCTGTAACAGCTAGTCCGCCTGTGGACAATTGTGTGACCTTCATTCTCATTTCCTAGATCTTAGTCTCGGTTTCATCATATGATGAAATCCTCTCCTGCTTCTCCCCTGGGTTTCAAGAAAAGACTCTAAAGAGAGACAGAAGCGGGCACCATGGGATCTGCAGATGGCTCATAAAACATAAACTGAGTCACCAACACAGAACAAGCAGTGGACAGAAAGAAACAGCTTGAGGTTAGATGTCTTGGAATTTTCTAAGAAAAATCCAAGAACCACATCTTGGGCCATGTTTGATACTGATGTTTCTTTATTGATATCATATTGAGGAGCTTGAAAACCTTCAGTATTTACACCACCAGTAAATACAAAAGTTCACTATTCTAAATAATTCAAAGGAAAGAGAGCTTAGTTTTATTTTATATTAAATTACACATTTTCAAAGGTTAGTTCTTCTGAATTCAAAAATTACTCTGCAGACAAGATTTATGGAGGTATGGTTGATTTTAGGGTCAGCTCAAGTATTTTAAAACAATCATGAGATTATTGTAATTTTTTAGAATAAAGTATGTTTCTGTTTAAAATCTTGTAAACCTTGTTTTTCTACCAGGTTTCCTTCAAAGACAAATATTTTTGTTGCAATCATAAATCTCAACTTCAAGGGATTTTTCCATTTTCAGATTTGCTCTGAGTTCCCAGCTTTGCAGCCATAAAGCCATCCACACAGAAATGGAAAAGACCTCTCTGGTCAACTAGGGTATCCCTTCTGTCACCAAGTATCGCTCAGAATTCTCCCCTAAGGCATCTTCTCCAGTGATTCATTCAACTTGACAATAACTCAAGAAATTGTACATCCATGGCTTCTTTTAAAAGAATATATCACAAATTTCCCTCATTACAATTGAACCTACTTTCCCCCCCAAATCCCACTTTTCTCATGAGGCTCAACTCCATCGTGCTGTCTGTCTTCACTTGGCAGTAACCTCTTCCAGATTTTTTCGATGGCTGTTTGTTTCTTTGTAAGGCATTTAACACCATCATGGAGGCTTATCCCCCAAATCCTCTGCATTTCCCTAGCATTTTGGCATTTCTTCTTTGTTGTGTTTGTTCTGAGCAGAAAAAAAGAAAGATTCTTCTTTCCTGGTGCCTCAGTTAGTGCAGCCAGATACCAGCAGAAAGTCTTGTCCTTCGGGGCATCACCGGATTTTCCACTTCAGACACCCCAGGGTCCTTCATATTTCCAGTCTTTTCCAACAAACATCCTTTGACTGGCAGATATGTTCCCAGCAATGGTCCAGGCCCTGGAGATACCATATGAACAAAAGAGACCAAATCCTTGTCCCCAGGAAACTAACACACTAGGAAGAGATAAACAACAAAAAATAAAGAGTTATATAATGTTGGGCAGAAAACAGCTAGGAAGCAAGAAAGCACAGCAAGGGCATACAGCATGGTGGGGGGCCACTTCAGATAGGGGGACGAGGGAAGAGCTCTGTGAGGAGATGGTGTTTGGACAAAGGCTTGAGTGAAACACAGAATTCAAACCAGGGAATATGAGAAAAACATAATATGGTATTTAGCACACATGGTAAATGTAGCAGGGCTGCAATTTTCCTTTTGGGTAAAGAAAAACTTACTAAGATCCCCCCTTTCGTTTTTCACAGACTAGTGTTACCACTTCTCTCAAGTTTAACTAAATAATTCCATGACTCAAATGAATGCTGTGTGCCTTTGGTCATGGGGGTCAGACACCATTCGCCATTGTCCCTCAGAGGAAGAATCAACAAATAGTTGTCAAGCTTAAAAGGGAATGTCACAAGTCCTTGTGGGAAACAGTGTCTTGCTTATCTTTCACTACATAACAAGACAACGGAAAACTTAATGCATTGTGACAACTTAGTATCTCTCACAATTCTGCGGGTTGAGGGACTCAGCTGGGCACTTCTGAATTCAGTTGGGTTCTCTCATGTGGTTGCTGTCATATGATGATTGAGTCTGGTGCCCTCTGAGGCTTGAATGGGCTGGTTCGTCCAAGATGGTGTCAGCACCCCCATGTCCAGTACCTCAGCGCTCCTCCATGGCGCCTCATTCTTCATGGGCCCCCTCATCCTTCATCTTCCTTTTCATGGCCTCTCTCTCCGGCAGGACGGTAGGACTTCTTACATGCAGACTGGCTTCCAAGACCACAAAAAGTGGAGGCTGTCAGGTTTTCTAAGGCTTGGACAGTGTCACTTCTCCCACATTCTGTAATTCAAAAGGGAGGCACACGGCTCCTTGTCACGCTGTGAGGGGACTGCACAAGGGTGTTAAAACGGATGTGGAGTTCACTGGCAGCCATATTTGGCGACAGCCACCGCCGACAGCGATCTGATGTGACCTGCCCAAGTCATGCATTTAGTCAGCGGCTGAACCAGAATTCAAGCAACCCGCTTTTTCACTCTGTTTTCCTTTTTTTATTTTTTATTTTTTAAAAGATTTTATTAATTTATTTGACACAGAGAGAGAGATCATAAATAGGCAGAGCAGCAGGCAGAGAGAGGGGGAAGCAGGCTCCCCACTGAGCAGAGAGCCGGATGCGGGGCTCGATCCCAAGACCCTGAGATCATGACCTGAGCCAAAGGCAGAGTCTTAACACACTGAGCCATCCCGGTGCCCCTGTTTTCCTTTTTTAACCTGAACCAAAATTCTTCTTGAGCCAAAGTAAATAATAACATGAAGCTCAATGACACAAAATGCCATTAATTCTCTGCACCTCCCAGTTGGTCCCCTCCTCCTCTCTAAGCCAGTGCCCTCCTGCAACATGCTGTTTATTTTGTTCAATTATGGTATCTATGGTATACATATGGTATTGTGTATATGATATACATATATGGTATATATATGTATGGTGTATATATAATACATATTATATATGTGACATATATGTAATCTATATTATATATGGTATACATGTGTATGGTATATATAATTACAGTGTGTGTGTATATATATGGTATGATATATACATAATGTATGTAATTACGGTATGTGTGTATACATGTGTACGTATATGTATGTGTGTGTGTATTCATGTCCAAAAGCACTGATTTAACAGCATTTATAGCTCAGACGTAAGTTCTAGACATGTTCACCAGTATTTCAAAAACAGCTGCTATTCAGATACATTAGCCAAAATTTAAAGATAAGGTAAAGAGGAGGAGGAGTGTCCTTTCAGCTTCATACTGGGGCATACCCTAATAAGCCTGCTAAGAGATTATCCAATTATCTAGGAGAACATACCTGTGTTTGACCTTGCTGTCTACGAATTTGATTCTGTGAAGTTTCATGACAGAAATTTCTGTCCAGGAGAAACACTAATGATTTCTGTCCGGTACATAAAATAACCCAGATGATTTTGGCTTTATTTGCCCCGTGGGGCATTAATGCATTTTGTATCTAACCTAGCAATTTATTCTAACATTTTGTTTAATGTTTGTAAATAAAGACTCAGTTCCTCAAAACCTCCGTGAGCCAGCTTTACCATCTTCCTGGCTTTCTCATTAATGAGTTGAAGAAATCTTTGACACAAGCTCATTCTATCTTTCTATGGGAGATTTTCAACTTTCTGAAAGTTATACTTTGACACTATAAAGGCTCCAGTAGAACTTCCTGGGGGCAAGAGACGGAGGGCAGCAGCGGCTGACACGGGCTGTGGGCCATTATTCTTGTCTATGCAGAGCTGGTTGACTATCTTATGTGGCAGTAAAATTTTGCCAGAATTATTAATGGGAGCTTCACTTCACAGCGTTCACGGCTCTTACTCTGAGATTTAAGCAGCTCGGGGAGGAAAATGCTGAGCAGTTAAATTCCAGCTGGATTTTTACCACCTGGAAAAATACCGAGATGGGCAAAAGGGAAGAGTCAGCCAGCAGAACTTTCTGGAGAAAGACCTCCATTTCTGTTGATTCAATACTGAAATCTTTGGCTTTTGATTGGAGAAATTAACAATCCCTATGCACCCATAGCACAGAACATGTAAGAATGACTACAGGAAAATCCCACCTAGACCCAGGGCAGGCTCTTCTGTGGCTCTCTTCAGTGGCTATTTTGGGTTCTCAAGAAGCATAGAGGAATCCAGCACTCTGTCCCCACCATATTACTGGGATTTCCTCTCCTCCTCTCCTCACAAGCACATATAGGAAGCAAAATTTCATGCCTCAAATGTGGGAGTATAAGACATGTGATATATTTTCCTTTACCTGAGCTTTATTTCTATTTCGAGTCCCCATTGTGCTGGCTGGTGGAAACACAGTCCAATTCCACTCAGAGCCACTGTATTGAGTGCAGGTATTGTTCAAAAGGATGTGGTACCCAACACGGTCAGTTTCCTCTGGCACCTGAGTGTGATTGTGGTCACTATACCTCCCACTTCCAGCTCCTGGCCCACACCACAGCTGATTATCAGCTCAATCCTGGGCTCTTTGGATCTCCCAGATCTAGTTCTGATCTCCTCTCTTTCCAGGAATTCTGAAGCTAGGTGCCCCCAGCCCACTCTATCTAGCAGTCCCACACAACTATGTCTATCCTATGGCTCTCCTAGTGTAAGCAAAATTATCCACAACTTGAAAATAAGATGAAAACATGGCTTAGTGCTCTTCAGAATTAATTGTGGAGCATCACAGAACAAGCCCTCTTACAAGGTCATCTGATGCACTCAGCTTTTTTTCATTCTCTTTTCCCTAAAGAGAAAAATTTACTTTCATTCCAGTTTAATTTTAATTAATTAATTTAGGCTAATTAATTTAATTAATAATCAATCAGTTGACTAATTGGTGTAATTTACCCCTAGTAAGAAAAAGTAAATAATCAGGAATGAGATTTTTCAGGTAGGGTTGAGCTTCAGAGGGCCACATATCACTGTAAAACCTAAGTTTTTTTTCACCCACCAAGAACCAATTTTCATCTTCCAAAGGGCAATACCACCTCTCAATTGAGAGTTCATCATCTGAAAAAAAGCAACTCTGACTCACTACTTACTATTAATGAAGGCCCCGACTCTTGTAGGAAATTAAGTTGTATATTATCTCTGCCCAATAAACTGGCAAATTATTTCTATTCAAAATAACAGATAACCCCAAAACTAAAGACTGTGTTGCCCTATAAGAACGCATTACTCAGTTACAGATCACTTACTTATACTTTCCTTGAACTAGTTTTACCATCCAAATGGTTCCCTAATTAAGGAGTAAAAATCTTTTTTTTTTCCCACATACTCACTACATACTCATATTAGAGTCATGTTTTTAATTCAGTGAAAATTATATGCTGGCATTTACCATTTTAAGAAACCAGAAATGATCAACAAGGACAATAGCATAGGTCTTCTCTGTGTTCAGATCCCTCTGGTCCCCAATTGATCAGGACCCAACCAGGGTGGGGGCAGAACACAGGGCCTGTTTTGGGGGAGTCCCATGGGCATCTAACCCTCATTATCTTTTCTCTGACATTCTCCATCCCTGTGGAAGGTTGGGGATAGAGATGGTAAGGGACTTTCACCAGAAAGAAAAATGTTTCTAAGAGACATTCAGAGCTTAGACTTCATGGCTCAAAAACCCAGATTTTTAAAAGTCAGATCAAGCTTTTGAACCTCAAAAACCAAGGAATTAAATATTTTGGTTTTTTTCCTTCTGCTTGTACTAAACTGTCCCCAAGGTAAGATGCTGTGAGGTCTATTCTGAAGAAGAAAAGGCTGGAGGCTTAAAAGATATTGCCAAGGAGAAAACAACTCAGTAAATGTAACGATTTATTGTAGATAAATAAATACACTAATCTAATATTAATATAACAATAATAATAAGATAAATATATTTTATCTTTATAGGTTAAATCAGGCTATACACTATTTAACTTGGAAAGTCAGTGTTGCTGACCTGTTGGAGGTCTATCACAGATCTTTTCTTTTTTTAAAAGATTTTATTCATTTATTTGAAAGAGAGCGAGTGAGTAGGGAGGGGCAGAGTAGGAGGCAGAAAGAATCTGCAGCAGACTCCCCGCTGAGTGGGGAGCCATACACAGGCCTCTATCTTACTACCTAGAGATCATGACTTGAGAGGAAATCAAGAGTCAGACACTTAACTGACTGAGCCACTCAGGCACCCCGGTCACTCACAGATTTTTCAAGAGACTCCAGACAGGAGACTTGACAGAGTGGTGGATCTTGGGAGACCCAGGATGGTCACTATCTGGTGCTCTGATGCTCAGAGCTTCAGTTTCTTTGGTAACTCTTTCTTTCTTTCATCCATATTAGCCAAACAAGAGCACCACTTCTAGTAATGCTTGATGAGCTCTCAAACCTTGTACGGTTATCTCTGAGTGTATTCACCAAAAATGAGTGGGCAATATGGAAGACTTTGTCAAATTATTTTTACTCCTTCCCTTGCCAATCTGTCTAATTGCCATGAAGTCTAATCACGGCATGTCTTCCTTTACTTCCTGCCTTTTCTCTTTCACCACCTCCCTCTTCAGCCCATGGCCATCCTTTCCACAGTGACTTGCCCTCCTAAAATTATCTGGATTTTTTTTTAAACTTTGATGAGACTCCTATCCGATGTGTTACCTTTTCCAGTGTTTGTTTGTTTGTTTTTTAAGATTTTATTTATTTATTTGACAGACAGAGATCTCAAGTAGGCAGAGAGAGAGAGGAGGAAGCAGGCTCCCTGCTGAGCAGAGGTCCATGAAGGGCTCGATCCCAGGACTCTGGGATCATGACCTGAGCCGAAGGCAGAGGCTTTAACCCACTGAGCCACCCAGGCACCCCTTTTCCAGTGTTTTAAATCCTGCCTTTAACTGTGCAGGTTTTTGTAGCCAGTGCAGAATATTTCAAGACTCAGAGGATAGGTAAGGATGCTAGGGTGGGAGATGACAGAACAGATTCTATGATCTACACAATAATATTGTCAACAGACAGTCATAAAGACCAGGAAAGAGGATGAGTGATTCCAATCCCCCAAGAGATAGGCTGTTTGTCAAGTTGATATTCTTGGCCAGCACTTTCAACTCTCACTTGGGAGTTCTAATAGAAATCCAGGTTTTAGCAATTCTTCTTGCACTATGAAGGGAAAACATTAACAATATGGAGGAAGCAGTAGCTCTTTCAGTATGTGTGTATTAATGAGCCCTTCTATTACTATGTCCAACCATCCCTATCTCCTCGTCACGAGGAGAAGGAAACCATGAAGAGACAAAAACACATGTATAGTTAAGTATCAAAATTAAATGGAGAGTACAGAAAGATAAATTCACAAGTTGAAAAGTGTTTTTAAAATAAAAGGAAGGGCACCTGAGTGGCTCAGTCAATTAAGGGAATGACTCTTGATTTCTGCTCGGGTCATGATCTCAGGGTCGTGAGATCAAGCCCCGCGATGGGCTCCATGCTCACCGAGGATCCTTTCCCTTGGGCCCTCGCCCTGATCATAGGCTTTCACTCTCCCTCTTTCAAAAATAAATAAAATAAATCTTTTTTTAAAATAATAAAAAATAAAAGGAAGACTGGCTTCTGCTTCCAGCCATGACAGAATTATAGGTATTAGATTTACCCTCATGAGCAAACAATATGGAGCAAGAGTTTGGACTTTAGACACCAGACAACTTGGAAGAGGCAAAATATATGAGGTAAATTTCACATTCTCCCTAGCTTTCAATTTGGTGGCACTTTCCAAATCATAGCACAGAGAAGTAAAGACCAAATAAAGAGCAGAAATGCATGATGCACCGAAAACAGAATTTCACGGCTGCTTAGGTAGCTGGGATTTGTGAGGCAGAGTAAAGCGAAAACTATAAAGAGTCTAGAAAAAAAAATCGGTGGAGCATATTTTTTAATCTTGGGATAGGGAAAGAAATTTTAGGATACACAATGTATGAATTATAAGAAAAAATGATAAATTAGATTCATCAAAAGTAAGATATTTTGCTTTTCAAAAGACACCATCAAGGAAATTATCAAATGACAGGACAAACCGTAAAAGACACAATCTCAAAAAACAGACTGAGGGTTGCTGGGGGGAGGGGAGACAGGAGAGGGTGGTGGGGATATGGACATTGGGGAGGGTATGGGCTATTCTGAGTGCTGTGAAAGGTGTAAACCTGGAGATTCACAGACCTGTACCCCTGGGGATAAAAATACATTATATGTTTATTAAAATAAATAAATAAATTTTAAAAAATAAATAAATCTTATAAAATACATATCTCAAAAATGCAACTAAATAAAAATAACTGAATTTAAAAAAAACAAAAAAACGACAGTTTGGAAGAAAAAAATATGTATATGTAAATATTTGTGTTTATGTGTATATATATGTATATTTGTGTGTATATTTATGTATATATCTCTGTGTATATACACATAATTGTATATGACAAATGTATATATACTTTATAAAAAACTTATAACTCAATAATAGAAAGACAACCCAATTTTTTTGAGTGAGGAGACTTAGACACTTCAAAAGGAAGATCTGCAAATAGTTAATAAATGCAGGAAAAAAATGTTCAACATCATAAGTCATCAGGTAAATGCAAAGGAAATCCATAATGAGATATCACTACATACCCACTAGAATTGGTAAAATTAAAAACATCACCACCAAAAAAGGCTACTGAGTAACTACAACTTTCATATATTTCTGTTGGGAATTCACCATTGTACAGTCACATTAGAAACATGTGAGTGATTCAGGGTAATAACCCATAATCTGACAAAGTTGTGAGCTACACAGGTGTATATACTTGTCAAAACTCATGAAGCAGTGTGCTTAAGATCTGTGTATTTCATTGTATGTAAATTATACCACTTTGATTTTAAAAAGGAAAGGAGAAAAAAATCCTCGGGGAAAATAAACAAGAGAACAACTCATAATATGGGTATTGAGGTTGAGAAAGTGAATGACTTCAATGACAGAAGTAAAACTTTTTTTTTTAAGATTTTATTTATTTATTTGACAGAGAGAGAGATGACAAGTAGGCAGAGAGGCAGGCAGAGAGAAAGGTGGGGAAGTAGACTCCCTGCCAAGCAGAGAGCCCGATGCGGGGCTCGATCCCAGGACCCTGAGATCATGACCCGAGCCCGAGCCGAAGGCAGAGGCTTAACCCACTGAGCCACCCAGGCGCCCCAGAAAGTAAAACTTTATTTTGGAAACCAGAAGGTCTCATTTATTTGTTTTCAGCAAATTGATGAGACCAATCAACTGTCTGCTGACAACCAAAAAAATTTTTGATAACAGATCACTGTGTATTTTTTATCATAAAACCCAGAGGATTTCAAAAGATTTGATTGACACAAGATTTCTTCCACCCAAACCTACTTATTTATGCTCTAAGATTTCTTAGCACTTCTATAAAAACAAAAAATAGGAAAATACAAAGGGGAAAGGAAGAGAGAAGTCTAGGATAAGTGACTGGATAGCGCACAGCTTCAAGTTAACTTTTTTCTCTGTGAACCACAGACTGCAAATTCTCATCCCATCGGTTCATCTGCTCTTTAAGGCCTTTGAAGTCAGAAAGGCAGAAGCCAAGTCCCCAACGATGTGGTTGTCTGTAGCTACCATTTTGTGGGCACACCCACAGCATCTCCTCCCTTCTCTAGTGGTGGCAAATTAATAGTTTTCATTGTCTGGCTAACATTGTTGCTAGAAAATGAGTCCAGTATGCTGCAGAAAAGGAATGAACACAACTGAATTAAAACAACAAAGCATAAAAACCTCATCTATCCTAGGGAATAGAAACATATTAAGCCCAGATTTTATTTATTTTTCCAAGTGGCATTTGAGAAACTGGTTGGCAGGCCAAATCCTAAGACAGCAAAGATGCAAAGGGATTCTTGTCACTTACCACTTAAAACCCAACCACGTGAGCATAACAGATAATATAGAGGACAAGGGTAAATGGAGAGGAGAAGGGAGTTGAGGGAAATTGGAAGGGGAGGTGAACCATGAGAGACTATGGACTCTGAAAAACAACCTGAGGGTTTTGAAGGGGCAGGGGGCGGGAGGTTGGGGGAACAAGGTGGTGGGTATTAGGGAGGGCACAGATTGCATGGAGCACTGGGTGTGGTGAAAAAACAATGAATACTGTTACACTGAAAATAAATTAAAAATTTAATAAAAAATTTAAAAAAAAAAACCACGTGGCCAGTTCTTAACATCAGAGACATCATCTTAATACCACAATGTCTCTCAGTGGTCAAGAGATACCCATTTCCATTTCCAATTTTCCATTGTCAAATTAAGAAATTTTTTAAAATTCCAAAATAGAAAAAAAAATTTTAAATAAATTCCAAAATAGTTTACAAAATGTTAGAATATTTTTAATGTTAGAACTTGGCAAATTAACACTAATACTATGAACACTAATAAACAAATCACAATAAAATATTATTATGAAGGTCACACCATAATTATCACATTTATGGAAAATACATTTCATAGTGCACTTCTGGCCATGTGATCTGGTAAGATTTCAGGTCCAAAGGGTAGTTCTGCAGCTTACGTGTTTGGAGTTAACATCAAAAGTATGTATATGAGACCTAACTGTGAACTTAGGACAGACTTAACATCTTTCACAAAATTGACTCAATCTAGATCATAGTTCTAAAAGTAAAATGCAAAACTGTAAAACTTCTAGAAGAAAAGATGGAGAAAATATATCTGACCTTGGATTTAGTGATGCAATAATATTTATATGCAACACGAAAAGCACAGTCCATAAAAGGAAAAAGGAGTTTAGCAGAGTTTATTATTATTAAGTAGAGTTTATTAAAATTAAAAACTTTTACTCCAGGAAATTCATGGTTTCCAGAATAAAAGGACAAGCCAGAGACTGTGATAAAATATTTGCAAACATATCTGATAAGAACTCATGCCCAAAATAATCAAAGAACTTTGCAAACTTGATGATAAGAGAACAAACAATGCAACTAAAATGGGCAAAAGACCTGAACCGACAGTTCATCAAAGAAGACATACAGGTGGCAAATAAAACATATGAAGAGATGCCCAACATCATTTGTAATTTGAGAATTGCCACCTAAAACCACAATGAGATGCCACTACACACATATTAAAATGGCTAAAATCTAAAAAACTTACAATACCAATTGCCGACCAGGGTGCAGAGCAACAGGAACGTGTGGCATTCACTGGGTCTGGGAATGCAAAATGGTACAGCTGCTTTGAAAGACAGCTTGGCAGTTTCTTTCAAAGATAAACATAATTTAAACATAAAATTCAGCAATCCCACTGCTAGGTATTCACTCATCTGACTTGAAAGCTCAGGCGTGTGAGTGGTTATAGCAGCATTAGTCATACTTTCCAAAAATTGGAGACAACCAAGATGTCCTGCAACAGGGAATGAAAAACTTTTACATCCATACAACAGGACTACTGTTCAGAAATCAAAAGCAATAAGCTGTTGGGCCATGCAAAGACCTAGATGAATCTTAAATGCACATTGCTAAGTGAAAGGAGACGGTCTGAAAATGCTACATTTTATCTGATTCCATTGTTAGGTCATTTTGGAAGAGACAAAACTGGTGAGCCAGTAACCAGATCAGCCATTGCCAGGTTTCCAAGGGCAGGGTGGGTGGTGGACGAAGGTCATTGAATTGGTAAAATACAGAGGATATTTCAGGGTAGGGAAACTATTTCATATGCTACTACAGTGAAAGATACACGACCCTATGCATTTATTAAAACCCATAGAACCTTACAGTATCAAGAACCTTAAAATACAAACATGTAAAAAAAATCATTTAGGTGGTCAGAGGATATGAGAATGGAATACAGAATGTGACAAAATAACTGAATTAAAATGCATGAAACAACTTCACTCAAAAGGGTGGGGGAGGAAAGGTGCTAACCTAAGTCACTTTGGAAATGAGTGGTGTCTGTAAGCCTAAAGACAAGAGGAACGGCCCATCAGTAAGGCCCTCTGGTAGAGTGGGGGGTGGATGAGTTAAGGATCCTGAGAGTACCACACGTGTGTACTAGAATCGAGCAATTAAGCAAATGATTGGCAGATGGTGTGAGCCAGGTTTCTTCCTGTTGGAGTGGGAAGTTACAGACAAACAAGATTAGATTGATCCATGTGGCAATCTACCAAAGTTGGAGACATAAGTATGAACTCATGTTTGGTTTAATACAGAAACAAATGTTCACATACGGGAACACTTGTGGATGAGTGTATATATACACACATTCTGAGAGGTCTCAGAAGCCACAACAAGCACACAGTAGCGGTCTGCACCCCCTCTTACCCTACCCCCCACCTCTCCCCCTATTCTAACCACGGAGTCCTCAAGACTCACAACAGACTAAGGACCCACTTCTCTCATCTCTAAGTACTCTGTGCACCTCATTTTCTCCCTTCCCAGGTCCTGAGAGGACCAGCTGAGAGTTTGGGTTTTGGTATTTTTTTCCTACCCACGGCACATTAGGGTCTCCACCGGCTGGGAACTACGTCTTATTGGCTCGCATCATCTTTGTACACAGTTGCTATGCTAAATTCATGGGAGGACGTGTTGCATTCAGTTCCTAATTCTTATGGACCTTCCAAGTTTCTCCCATCTCAGTATGAGCGGTAAGTAAAGTCTCTCCTCTCCAGACCACGTGGGTTTGCTTTTCTTCTTATGAATTTGTCAAAATCAAAAGAAATAATGCCAACAAACTGCCACTTAAAAATAAAAATATTGCCTTTAACCATAAATACAGTTGCTCCAATGCGAATCCTATGTATTGGCAAAGCTGGGTCCCACCATTTAGTGGCTTTGGCAGGTGTGGTGTCCCTCTAAGCTCCTGCTGCTCCTTGATTCAGTTGTATGATCACCGAAGGCCCAGGACCCACCCCTCAGAGCATGGTCAAAAGAGGATCCCAGAATGGGGTACTGAAATGGGGAGGGGAGTTTAGAGACTGGCCCTTGACTCTGATGACTGCAACCATTTCTTCTGATGAAGCAGTTTCCATGGTTTCAGGAGAACCAGAAGCTGCCATTCCAAAGACACCTGGACTCTGACTTACTAATCTGCGTGGGCCCATGATGAATTTTTCCCCTGATTCTTAGAAATCAAGAGGGGAAAGGAAGTTAGAAAGTTAACCTTCATTAACCCCAAACATAGATGAATCCAGATGAATAATACTGCTCTGCTCTTATTCTTTTGCCAAAACACCACCCCTACAACTCTGGGCTGGAAATACCAGCCATATTCCTATACGGAGCAGTTGGCAGATTCTCATCCGAGGCCACACGTGTGAAGTGTAGGTATATATGTACCAAGCATTTGAAACCACCCTCAGAGACAACATGAACATAGGTGGGACCCAACATATCTGTTCAACTCACAAATCGATAAATAAATTAGTCTTACTGACTAATAGCTTTACCAAGGGGAACCTGGCCAGACAGATGTAAAGGATGCATTTTAGGGCAGAATGAGAAATAACATTGAGAGAAAAAATGCTCTATTAAGTGACTTTAGAGTGGCTTGATGTTAAGTAGATGTAGTGAATTTTGGCAGGAAAATTATAAAATACATTCTGTTCTTCCAGAAGAGTTAGTGCAGTTTTAGAGCACAAAAGTGGCCCAGAAATATAGAATGATTTAGCTATGGGGAGACGTATATGAACACATCAAACTTGGAACAGTGAAATGAAATTTTCATAGACTCTGATACACGAAGCGCCAAAAGGGCTCCAAGAAAATAAATCCCTTCTTTTATGGATCAGAGGTCATCATGCTTGCCTTACAGAAACTCCACCCACAATATTTGTGTTTGTTCTGGATTGGGGTCTAGGCAACAGTATTTTTCATAAGTGGCCCCAGGTCATTTGTATTTGCATTCGGGGTGAAGATGTCATAATATGGAAGTCGCAGAGACGAAGGGGAGTAGAGCACCGCACAGTGAGACAGACCACAGCCAGATCCTCTCCTGGCCCGTTTCATTTTTGGTTTTTTACTTAAAGGTTAGTAGCTTGGGTTTATGCTGTCACCATGCAGGCATTTGATTACTAGGCTGCTATCTGTACTCTTGCAGGGTACCCCACAAATAACAGGGGTGGCCTGGAACCTCAGCCACATTCTATAGGAAACTGCATACCTCCTTGCCCCTCACAAGGTCCTATTGCCCTGAAAGCATTTTCAGACGCAGAGAGAGAAGGATCTGGGGTTGGATGTGGAGAGAAAATGACAGGTGATTTGAACCTGGTTCTGCCCTTCCCCATCCTCCCTCAGGGCCTTTCTGAGACTATTTGCTCCAGGCCTGTTGGAATGACAAGTTTCGGGAAAGCCCCCAGCATCATCAAGTACTTGCAGAGAGGAAAACTGAGGTTCATGGAGAGGAAGGGTCTTGGTCAACCCAGGAACAACAGACAGCCTGGCCAACGCATGCACCCTTGCCCCCTGGCTATTCTTCTTTGGAATGAGCTTGGGACTCGGGCTCCCCAAAGAGCCCTCTCCATCCCCCCAGTCAGGCTGGGGTGCTCCATTTTTCCGAGCCTTAGTGTTTTGGTCTGTGAGTGGGCGTGGTCCCACCACCTTCCCAAGGTGCTCAAAGATGAAGTGTTCATAGGTTGATTTTTATAGCCCTAACCAAGAACCTCTCTATGCAGAGGGAGACAAACAGCCTTACAATGGCCCGGTGTGCACGGAGCTCACGGATACATGGCCATGGAGTCCATGTGTTCTGAACATGCCACGTGATCAGTTCCGTCCTAACTGGAGCCCTAAACCCACATATCTGATGTGTAAGGGCCCTGGCCCACAGGCAGGCTGAATTTGGGGACAGAGATGTCCCCTTTTACATGGCTTCGCTACTCTCTCACCTTGTTATCTTTTCCCACCCTCAAGAGCCCTAAGCCCCGCACCACACTTCAAGGTGGGTATTCAGTGCAGGGTTCCAAGCATGCGTTCCTCCCTAGCCACTGATGGTTCTACTCCGGACACAGCAGGAAGCATGAGAGCAAATGGCACAAGGCTTGAGGAAGCCAGGCAGAAACCCTCTCCACCCCCCAGGATCCCCTCACCCACAGCTTCTCAATACCCCCAGCCAAAAGAGCTTGAGTATTTATCTAATAGCATGTCAGACTGTCACTGAATGACAGTATGCTTTCGGACTCTGGATATTTAAACATGTTTACTTCATTTGGACTTTAAAAACAAATTTCTCTTTCTGAAAATAATTCATAGATTTAATCTGAAAAATATTCAACTTTCAAAAGCGCTCTTGAGCATCCTTCAATTTTTTTTAAGTTCAAGTTTCACAGAGTGAAAAGAAAAACCATCTGATGGAAACAAAAATCCATTGAAAAAAATAAAACATATCTCACTCAAATGAAAACAGAAGGCAATTGAAACCATATTTCACAGATAATAGATACCATAAATCCTTGTCCGACCCATTAACAAATAACTTTTCAAATTAACAAACAGCTGATTTTTATACATAAAACCCCCAAATTCCTATTTTATTCTTATAATTCACTTAGATCGATCAAGGTGGAATGCCTGATAGTGCCAGTGGGATTTCCCTTAATTTTGTGTGCTTTAATCTCTCGTACTGCCATTGAGAAAAGCTGGGAAACACTCTTCAGCTCGGGAGCAGACATTAAAAGAAGCTCTTCTCTCTCTGTTTCTCCCGTGACATGTTCCCTTTGTCCTGCCTTGGTCAATAAATGGGAAGCTATCTTCCGATGATCTTCCTTGAGGTTACAGGGCCTACACTTTGTTAAGTCTGCCTTCAAAAGCAGTTACGCTAAGTGAGAGAAAGACAAACACCGTACTTATCAAACAAAACAAAACAGAAGAGAAACAGACTGGGGGATCCGGAGAGAGCACACCGGTAGCTGCCATTGGGGAGGTGGTTGGGGCAAAGGGCAAAAGAGGTGAGGGGGAATAAGAGGTACCAGCTTCCACTTACAAAATAAACAAGTCACAGAGATGTAACGTACAGCGTAGTGAGTACAGTCAACGATATAATACGTCTGTGTAGTGACAGATGACAACGAGGCCTAGCAAGGTCATCATTTCTTAAGGTAAAAAAATACCAGATCACTATGTTGCACACCTGAAGCTAATATAATATTGTAATTTAAATGATAAATCAATTAAAGTTGTTTTTTAAGCGATTCACAGCTGAAGTCCAGTTTACGTCTGCCGAGCGCTAGACTTCGGCACGACCATTTTAATGAGCAAAATGGATCTCGACACGGTTTACTAACCCCTGTTGATTTACAGCGGTCACGAAAATGACGGAAATGCTCAGATCCCGGGCCAGCTGATCTACAAACCAAGTCCAAATCACGGTCATCTTTGGCGTCCTCTCTCGCCCTTATAATGCAACTGCTGCATCTCACCAACCACTGGCTTAAGAGAAAAATCTACTGGATTGGCACAACCCTTTTTCTTAGGGACGGAGCCAGCATCGTGCGGACTTAATTAGGATGGAGGAAGCAGAAGGAGAGCTAAGCCAGTCAGGCTACAGCCATTGAGTTCCTGAATCACGGAAATCTTTCTTAGGTATTTAAGCTCTTTCGTTTCCAGGGAAGGGCTTCAGGGCAAAATGGGCTGTATATTTCCACTGAGTTAGGCACTCTGCGGTGAGCTTGATCCCTCAGGTGACAGGCTAAAGGTCACTCACAGGGAGTAATGAGATAGATTCAAATATACATCCGACCACAAAGTTCCCCCAGACCTCAAGGGCCAGTTTTCTCCCCTTTGTGTCATGTTGGCTTTTGAGTTATTATTATAAAGTGTCTATTTTAAACCGTAAATAAGTGATAATGCCAAACAGCTGCAGGGCACAGCCTAGAGAAATGATTGATGGGGCAGCTGTCCGCTCTGCTTTCTATCACTGTACTGGTCTGAAATCCAATGTGCCTGTTTAAATGGGGCACATTAGCAGTTTTATAGTGACTAATAGGATTGCCACCTAGTAATTCAGAACCCATGGCATGTCTGTACAGGGAAGAGATCAGATTTCACTAGGGCCAAAGTTATTAGGAAGGTGGGGACAGCCAGGGCATGCCTTTCCAAAACAGAGCTCCCGTATCTGATACTTAGAAATGCATCACTAAACACAACATCAGCTCCACCCCCGTTCAAACCTGAGTCACAAGTTCTGCTAGGAAGATAGCATACATGATGTCCTCTGAGAAAATGACAGAATAAAAGACCAGGATCTGTCTCTACACTATTTTTTGTTTAAGATTTTGCTTATTTATTTGACAGAGAGAGACACAGCAAAAGAGGGAACACAAGCAGGGGGAGAGGAAGAGGCAGGTTTCTCATGGAGCAGGGAGCCCGATGTGGGGCCTGATCCCAGGACCCTGGGATCATGACCTGAGCAGAAGGCAGATGCTTAACAACTGAGCCACCCAGGCACCCCAGTCTTTATACTATGGAAAAGCACAGAAAAAGAACAGGAGGCATGGCAGGGTGCTAGATGGTGCCGAACTTTATTATTTTCCTTGGAGGGGGATAGGTTGCTGGGAGTTTGATTCTAGTGGAGAATTTAGTGAGTCAACTTTAATCAGATTAATTTTTTGTTTGGGAAAGTCACTGAAATGGAACCTTTTAATTATATGGACGCAATGTAAATTTCATCCACTATCCTGAAAGAAGTGTATAATTGAATTTGTTTTTTTCTGGTGGAAGTTTGAAACTCTTAATAGGCAAATGAGGTGTTGCAGCGTCTCTTTCTGTACCCTTGGAATATGATGAAAAAGGGATGGGAGTCTTTGCATCAGAGCCATGAAGTCTTAGAGCCAAAATTATCTTGGAGGAGACTTGTTCCAGACTCAACCTATATATTGTTGGAAGACCCTCTGACCAGCGTCGCTGGTAAAGATGCATCATTGTTCCATCCTGGTTAAAGCAAATTATTTTTGGTGTTTTCTGGTTGTTGAGATAGTGCAACGGTTGGCAAGCTAAGCCTAGGGGTTGGCTCTCTGTATTTGTCCATAAGGTTTTACCGGAACACAGCTCTCTCTACCCACTTGTGTATCCTCTATAGCTGCTTTCGCACTAGAGGGTCAGAGTCAAGCAGTTGCAATAGAGATCATGTGGTTCCAAACCCCTAAAATATTTACTATATGGTCTTCTAAAAAAAAAAAAGCTTGCCTACCCCTAGAGAAAAAGGAGTTCACTGTGTTAAGAGTTGCCTACCTATAATTAGAAGATGTACTGATTGTCTTCAGAGAGCACATTTGGAGCAGAAGCTGCAGAGTCTTCCTCATCAAGCAAACCAGGCTCAGCATAAGCCAAACCAGTGAGTTAGATGGGTATGCCATCCTATTCCCATCCCTGCATCTTTCAGGGTTTTGATGGGGACCTTTAACTCTGGGATTTCCCCCAACAGTGAGGCACTGCTCTCGGTTTGCTATTTTCAAAGGGAGAGAAAGTTCTACGGACTTCCATTTGGCTCTTCCTACCACACGAGCCACTACTCCAGGACCAAAGGCCAATACATGTATTCTGCCAAGTGATGTGTGTATTACAGACATATGCTTGTAACTGGGGACATAATCACAAAATGTGTTTAAGGTCTCCATGAGCCTACAGTAGGGGAAGAACGAGGGTAGAAACTATGTATTTTCCAACCCCTGTAAGCCCTATTCTGACAATGGCTTTCTAGGTCTCCAGTGCTGACTTTAGTCAGCACTCTTAGTGCTGACTTTATTTATCCAATGTCCAATAACCCCCAAAAGATTTGGCTATTTTCCTTTCCACAATCCATTTATCATGATGAATGTCTGCTGGTTCCTTCAGGGAAATCTTAAGAGGAAGAATCACAATACAAACTTGTAACAGGTCCTTAGCCTGGAGGGTACCTAATCTCTCTATACTGGTGTATATATAGACAGACTGCAGCCTGGAAATTGGATGGGGGTCTTGGATTAATCATGTTTTTTATTTTCTGTATCTTATAATGTTTTGAGATCTTAAATATCATGCTGTCAGGGACAGACTGCCCTTCTGGGGCTAGCTAATTGTTAGAAATAGCACAGGGCTCAGCAGGAAGCACATCTTTCATATGCAAACAACCAATCTGGAGTCTACTTGTCCCCCTTCCCTCCTTATCTAAATCTGTCACATCAAACCCATATTTCTCCTGCCCTAAATCACTCCAGGGCCAGTTGCCAGACAACTACAGGCCACCCGTATAGCCCAGAGTTCACCGACATTATTCAAACTAGCCAATCCTAAAGCATTTACCCTGCCCTCCACCAAAAATCTCATGCTTCCCCTGTGGCCCTGGGTAGCATGCCCCCTTCTCTCAGGAAATATGTCATAAAATTCTTTCAAATAGCATTGGTTTTTCTGCATCATTACTCAGATTTATAAATTAAGACCCAGGCACAAAATAGAACCATGTCTCTATTCTGGTAGTTCAAATCAGGCCTCTACTAACCAGCTTTACGGTTTTATCATTCTTACAAATCAAGTATGTTGACGGGCTGCCCATCCATTTCTGTCCTACTGCCCTGTGATGAACTGACCACCGTCGAAGAGTCCTGTGGATCGGATTATTCTGGTTCAGATCCCAGCTTTGTTGTCTAGTGTCGTATCTATAAAACCACCCTCTGATTTCCACACTCAAAATAGAAAACACATTTACACTTTCACATCCTACGCTAGATCCTCAGCCTATGGAGAAGAGATACCATAGGCTTTTACGAAAGTGTCGATGCTTCGTTTCCAATATATTTATTAATATGTCCAGATTAAATGTGATATATCCCCTCCACATCCTCATCTTCAAAGAGTTGGGATGTCTTCTTCTACATAATATCAAGGGAATCCTGGCATCTCAACTTCATTTAGGATGGCCACCACCGAATCTGGATTCCAGACACTAACATAAGCAAACAACTGGAACCACTCCCTATCACTTGAGTTAGCCCATGAAATCCAGAACACTTGCTAAGAATACCTGTATTAACAGGTTCCACTTTTTTTTAATACTCTCTTCTTCCTTTATCTAGCTACCTGAGAATGCACTCCTATCCCAATTCTCAGACTTCAGAAAGAGAGCTATAACTTGGCAGTCTTTCAGTGCTCTTCCCAGCCATTGCTTGATTCACAATGGTCTGGTAACAGTTTTTGCAACACTGCGTCATCAGCTACAGTGGTCTGGGCCCTAATACTTAGTTGGATTTCCACAATCTTCAGCCCCAACTAGGGCATCTAAGAAAATTCCAGACTCCTCTATTGCCTTGAAAGTCAGGTGCTTGCAACCACTCCTGACACCAATTTAGCTATCATTGAGGGTTCTCATATGAAAGCAGAATATCAATCCTGAGTCACATAGGTCCAAAAGAAAATTGTTCAAAGATATTGCACATCTCCTTGAATTTTTAAGAAGGCCCTGGGGCACAAGGCTGAAGAAAACTGGAGAATATTAGGGTCCATGATCAAAGGAACGAGACTGATGCAAAGCGAAAGTCAAGCAAAGCTTTATTTCGTGCCGAGCATCAAAAATCAAACCGACCGGTAGGGGCCATCTCTTACAAAGAAGCAACGACGACCAGGACATCGAACCCAACGACTCCCACGCTCCCGACGACTCCCACGCTCCTGACCACTCCCCTACCCAACGAGGATGCTCTGGGCGGCGCTGCTCCCAATGATGCTGCTCCCGATGACCACGATGCTCCCGATGACTACCACCCCCCTGCCTCACAGACTAACCTTTAAAGAGGTGGTTGAGCCTGGCCCACACACAGGTGACCAATGAGATTGCAACACACGGGGAAAACTGCACAGTCATGCTAGGTCAGCAATACAGGTGACCAACTGAATTTCAATTTACCATAGTAAATATATGCGTGCCCCACTGATTGGATGTCTCCATCCAGCCTGGCCAGCCCCTATATCGGGGGTTTGCAAGTAAGTACCTCCGGGAGGGGCAGGGTCAATCCAAGCTTACAAGGAAATGGCTCCCTCTGGCTAACCAGGCCCCTACAGAGAACAAGTGGGATCTACCTCTCCCTAGGCTTGAAAAGTGAAGGAATTCCGAAACGGAGGACGGGAGTTCAAATCCTGGGTTGCCTCAAAAGCATGACCCCTGCCCACTGCTGCACATTTTGTGAACAGTCCAGCATAGTAATATGTATGTAATGGGTGCCTAATAAATGGTCAGAGAGGAAGTACACTTGATTTTTTTCTTTCTCTGATTTTGGGCAGCCACACACACTCTTTTCCTCTGGGCAGCTTGGGCTGCCATCATTTGTTCCTGAAACCAAATCTTGATTTGTTTTGTTTGTTTTTGTTATATTTTTAATCTAAATTCAATTTAGCTTACATACAGTGTATTATTAGAGTCAGAGGTAGACTATAGTGATTCGTCAGTTGCATAGAAACTCCCTGCTCATTACTTCTAGTGCCCTCCTTGATTTGTTCTTAGTGTGATTTTTTAACTCACAGACTGTTACAAGGGGCTTGAGAGATTAACAAGATCCCTCTTCCATTCAGCATGATCTCCTAAGGAATCCCTGATACATGATTAAATGGTGTCAGTCAGAGAAGCTAATTTAACAAAAGCTTTAACTATATCTTAAAGCAAACCCAATCTACCTCCCGGATAGCTCTAATTTTCACTTGGTTCTTTCTTATACCGAGTTGAAATTTAATTTGCCATAAATTCCACCTGTATGCTAATTACGCTCTTTAAAGTAACACAGAACAATTTCACTTCCTCTTTTCCAAATCATAACTTCCAGTATAGCCTGACTTCCCCTCCTCTTCACCAGGCTTAACATCTCTACTTCCCTCCCACCCCCTTCCTCTGTGCTGAGATTCCAAGTGTCCATCTTTGCTGGTCATCCTGTGTGAAATCCCACCAGTTTATCAATACCTCTTAGCTAGTTTGGATACATGTTGGTGAAAAAACTTAAAAACTATTTTTTAACATATTCATCACACATTTTCTAGAAGACTTCAGTCAATCCTAAATTCTTACCACACTAAAAGCACTAGCTTTTGTGTGTTATGTTTTAAGATGAAACCAGAAACTTAACATTCCTGGACATTCCTTTGCCTCTTTAGGTGCTTTCTGTTTGTTTATTTTGTGTCTTACCATATGCTCTGGGAACGGTGGCTTCTTGTGGAAATCAAATCCCCGATTTCTTTTCCTAAGGTAATCTCATAGCTTGAGAGCTGAATTAGAAGGCTCCTAGGAAACATTTGTAGTGGCTCCTTGGTCCACATCTGCAATGTGCAAGGCATTTAACACACCAAGGGAGGTGGGGGGAGAGAGAAAAAAAATACAGAGAATGTGTGACTAGAAAGCAGGAGACTGTTTGTTTTTGTTTTTGTCTTGTGGTGGGGATGCTTTGTGTTTGTTTTTAGTGACTCTTGGTTTGCAAAGTTAAGCAACCTCGAGGAACAAAATGAAATTAACATCTGTTAATTTCCTGAAGTGGGGGAAGAAGTACCAGTAGCAATTGGAAGGAAGATAGACTTGGTAATTAGAGCAAAGTTTATGAATCCACATTTAGAAAATATTTAACTCCTCTGAAGAAAAATACATCAGAAATGAACAAATCTCTTCAAGGGATCCAGAAGTGAATTGCCAACCCAACAGGACGTTGAACATTGTATCTCCACAGCTTGTTAGCTTCCAGGTAAGGAGTCACTTATGTTTTATTTGCGATCGATCGTTAATGTTGTTCAAAAACTTGTTTACAATGACTCAAAGTCAGCCCCTAAAATCTCTTGCGTAAAAATGTAAAACTTTACTTCTGCTTCTGAAATATGTAGCAAACACACAGTATTTAACATGAGCCAGATCTTGTTCTAAATATATACACATATACAATGTTTATATGTGTATATAAATATATTTTGTATAATATATATGTACATACACATATAGTTTAAATACATATAAACCCATTTAACCTGAGGCACAGAGAAGTAAAGTAACTCACCCAAAGTCACACAGCTAGTTATTGGTGGAGATGGAATGTGAACCCTAGTTGGCTGACCCCAGAATCCATGTCCTTAACCATTTCATTGCCGTGTCTCTCAGGACAACAAGTGGAACAAACCTGAACATATTTTACTCAGTTGTGAAGAAGAAACGGTGCACTGACCAACTTTTTCAGTCCCAGAGAAAACTGCCTTGAAATGCGCCCTTCTTACCCTTCTTAAAAAAAAAAACAAAAACAAAAATAAATAAGGTGGGAATTTTTATAGCGCTGCATGAATTGTGTGTGTCCTTTTCCTTTGCCACACGGAATATTGAGGAGAGCAAAGTAAAGCTGTTTTTCCGCGGCATGAAGGCTCTCTGGGGCCTGGGAACACATCTTTACCGTCTTCAGGTTGCCAGTTAATGATGTCCAATTTTTCAGACTTGAGACATATGTCACTCCAGAGCATCTCACTTAGCCATAAAAATTGATAGCACTGGGTTCATGTTGTAAGTTAAAGAATAATTTATCAACCCATAGAACTAATTTAAGGTGTCCTTCAGAGATAGAGCCGCACAGATGTGCCCTGATGTGTCCCAATAGCCAGACCAAAAGGGCGACATATCGCCACCGTAAAATATATATTTATTTTCCTGCCTCTAGTGCAATATACATCTCAGTTCCAATGTGATAGCCCAAAAGGCAATATGCTCTGCTTGCCATCATAAATACCATTGCAGGCCCACGGAAAAAGAGCATGGGAGCCAAATTCAATCAGGAAAAGAATGGATGAAATAGTGAGCTTTTGAAGGGTTACTTATGAGATACTTTTCTTTGTCCACAAGAATTAGTTTCCAGTAAGACTCAGAGAAAGACCACAGCTTCAAGTTTAAACCAACAGCACATCTTGGTTGGAACTCAGAGGGCAGAGCGGGAGACACAGATCCCCAGTGCACACCACATCCATTTCAGTGGGTTTCACTAACTCATTCACGTGCTGGCTGCCAACTCAGGAAACCAGGCCACTCCTGTGCCTGGTCTCTCACCTCCTTGTTCTCTTGAGGTCACACTGCTCATCCCTGCTGTATCCCAAATTTCGCTTTTTTATGGTATGAGAAACTAACAGTATCTCTTCGCAGGCCTAGGATTTTGGAAGCGATTGACAGTTGCCCTCAACCTTTACTTTCCCCACTGCACTTTGATACAGTTTATTGGCATAAGACTGATTTTAAGTAATTTTGAGAGCTCTTTTCCAGAGATCCCTACTCCAAAACCTGATGAATTTGTACAAAATAATGCCATTAGATTTTTACAAATTGCTATTTCAAACTTTTGGTTGATGTTATTGACAGAACACATTTATTCTATCAATACATACTTTTCAGTAAAGACCAGAAGAGCTGACAATCTTAAACATATTCACCTACAGTGTTTTCCCATTAAAGTATTAAAAATGGTTGGCATCACGTGATAATCCAATTCAAAAGAAGCCACGTTCCTACAGATGTTGTAGGTAGATCGAAAAGAAGAAAATGTAAGTCACTGCCTAAAATCTTCAATTAAATTTTTGGCATTAGAGGAGAAACTTAATTAACTTTTGCCTTCAAGAACTTTAATTTTTGTCAGCCCCCGGTGAGCTCAGAAGTGCTTGGGGAAAAGACTGATACAGTATTTCCAGAATAAATAAAAGAAGAAGTCTTTCTTGCAAATTCTCAACAGAATTAACTGACTGTAAAATAAGGGGTGGACACACTGCAAGGAGAGGAAATACCAGCTTGGAAGCAGATGATTCACCTTGCCAAACTAAAAAAAAACTTTTACTGGTGGCTTATGAAGCAAGATATTGTGCTAATCAGTTACCTCTGGGTGACGAACAAAAAGAAATGACCGGCCACTCATCCCTTTGAAACCAGAAGAGGGAAAAGCTTAGAAGGTGCTTTTCCAGACTTTCCTCATGTCCCAGCTTGGCTGGAGGACCAGTGGACTGGCTTGACACCCAGACACGGCCACTGACCCCGGGTGAGACCACGGTGCACACCAAGGGGAAGGTTATTCATCAGTAACAAAAGCACAAGCCTTCTTCATTGCAGGGTGGCTTTGAATATTAAATAGACAAAATCTGTAGAATACTTCTCAGGCAGTTCTGATTTCTGATTCTGCCTGCAAGAAGTGTGGAAGTAGCCATGCCATCCTAACAAGTGAGAAACAGCAAACTAAAAACTCAACAAGGCGGGGCGCCTGGGTGGCTCAGTCGGTTAAACGCCTGCCTTCAGCTCAGATCATGATCTCGAAATAGAGAGTCTGCTTCTCCCTCTTCCTCTACCACCCCCCCCCCTTGGGCTCTCTTGTGCTCTCTTACTTGCTCGCTCTCACTCTGTCTCAAATAAATAAAATCTTAAAAAAAAAAAAATCAACAACTCCTCTTAGATCTGTAAAAGAAATAAGATCACAGGGCCACCAGCTGTCCCCCCAAACTAGAGAGACTGACAGGTGACTACAGAGACTCACAGCTTACTAGAGCAGAAACTCATGGCGACAGCTCCAGGGGAACCAGTGATGGGCAGGAAAACCAGAGTGTGAGGGATGAGTTGTTGGAGGCTCAGTGTGGACAAGCTGGAGAGACAGAAGCTCCAGGGGGACCCAGTCACTTCTGTGAGTGTTACTAGCTAGAGTTCTATGAGGTTTTTATGGAAAGTATCAGAGAAGAACTCTCTCATGCTTCTCACGAGGGGAGAGGTAAAGGATATGTCAGAATCCTCTGTTCTTCTTGACAAGGTCCGCCTGCAAGAGAAGCTGTTTAACCAGAGATTAATCTGCTGGAGTCTTGTGAGAGCCTAACTGACCTGGGGGGAGGGAAACACGCAACTCCAGCCCCCTTCATCCATCCTGTTCCACCCAAAGGGTGGAAAAAACTGATAGGCACGTGGAAGTTCAAAGTCCAGAGATAGGAGCTTACTAAAGATTGAGACTTGATCAGAGGTGTACAGAATGCTTCTCCTCCACCCATGCCTAACTACCACATTAGTAAAAGCCTATTTATGACAGTTTCTTTTACGCAGTACATCGTGTCTGGCTCTCAAGAAAAAATTCTGAGGCATACCAAAAGATAAGACAATTTGGCGGCACCTGGGTGGCTCAGTGGGTTAAAACCTCTACCTTCAGCTCAAGTCGTGATCCCAGGGTCCTGGGATCGAGCCCCGCATGGGGCTCTTTGCTCAGCAGGGAGCCTGCTTCTCTTCCTCTCTCTCTGCCTCCTCTCTGCCTACTTGTGATCTGTCAAATAAATAAATAAAATCTTAAAAAAAAAAAAAAGATAAGACAATTTGAAGAGACAACAAGCAATGGAAGCAGACATGGCAGGGATGCTGGAATTATCTGACCAAATTAAAGCAACTATGATTAATATGCTAAGGACTCTAATAGATAAAGTAGACAGCATGCAAGAACAGATGGGCAATGGAAGCACAGAGATGGAAATCCTAAGAAAGAGCCAAAATGAAATCCTTGAGATTAAAACACTATAATAAAAATGGGGAACTTTTTGATGGACTTAGTAGTAGACTGAACACAGCTGAGGAAAGAATCTTTGAGCTTTAGGCTATAACAATAGAATCCCCCAAAACCAAAAAATGAAAATAATAAAACCTGGAGCACGGGTCGGGTGTGTGTGTGGGGGGGGGCGGGCACGCACGCATGTGCATGGAGAACAGAATATCCAAAAATGTGGGACAACAAGTCGTGCAAAATACATGTAATGGAAATACCAGAAAGAAAGAAAAGAATTAAAGAAATACTTGAAACGATAATGACAGAGAATTTTCACAAAATTGATGTCAGATATCAAACCACAGATCCAGGAAGCTTAAAGAACACCAAGTATGATAAATGCACAAAACAAATCCAAACAAAACAAAAAAACACTATACCTAGGTATACAATATTCAAACTACAGAAAAACAAATGCAAAGAAAAAATTCTGAAAGAAACCAAAGCAAACACACACACACACACACACACACACACACACACACATTAGATATAGAGGAACAAGGATAAGAATTGCATCGGACTTCTCCTCAGAAACCATGCAAGCAAGAAGAGAGTAGAGTCTAGTATTTAAAGTATTGAGAGAGGGGAAAAAAACACCAACCTCAAATTCTGTAGCCTGTGAAATTATTCTTCAAAAGTGAAGGAGAAATAAAGACCTCAGACAAAAAAACACTTAGGGAATTGTAGCCCGTAGACCTGCATTTCAAGAAATGTTAAAAGAGGGACGCCTGGGTGTCTCAGTTAAGCATCCAACTCTTGATTTCGGCTCAGGTCAGGATCTCAGGGTCATGATCCCAGAGTCGTTGGATGTAGAGCCTGCTTAAGATTCTCTCTCCCTCCCCTCTGCCTCTTGTGCTCTACCCATTCTTTAAAAAAAAAAAAAATGTTAAAAGAGGTTCTTTTTTTTTAATTAAATATTTTATTTATTTATTTGTCAGAGAGAGAGAGAGAGAATACACAAGCAGGCAGAGTGGCAGGCAGAGGCGGAGAGAGAAGCAGGCTCCCCGCTGAGCAAAGACCACCCCCCCCATGCAGGACTCAATCCTAGAACCCTGGGATCATGACCTGAGCCCAAGGCAGCTGCTTAACTGATCGAGCCATCCAGGCATCCCTAAAAGAGGTTCTTTTGAGAAAAGAGAACTAATATACATGAGAAATTCAAGTCTACCTAAAGAAAGGATGAGGATTGAAGAACGAATAAGTGAAGGTAAAATAAAAACTTTTATTTTTCTTCCTTTTAATTGATATAACAGATAACAGTTTGTTCAAAATAATAATAGCAACAATGTATTCAACTGTGAATGCTTATATCATAACACTGGTGGTACAATATTATTTGAGTGGACACAGATTAGTGGTACATGTATACTGTTATGGGGAATGTATTTTAGGAAAACCACTAAAAAGATTTTTTTAAGTATACTCAACATGCTAAGAAAGGAAAGAAAATGGAATCACAACATGGTCAGTTAAAACCACAAGAGGGAGAAAAACTGTGGAAGACAAAAATAGGAACAAAAGAACAACAAACAAAAAACAGTAACAAATATGGTAGGTATTAACCCAACTATATCAATAATCACTTTGAATGTCATTGTTCTGTATGTACCAACTGGGAAAGAATTGTCAACGTGGATTGAAAAACAAGATCCAAATATTTGTTGTCTACAAGAACCCCACTTACATAAAGACACATACAGATTAAAAGTAAAGGGACAGATAAAGATATACCATTCTAACACTTCAAAAAAAGCAGGAGTGGCTGCATTAATTTCAAACAGAGCAGACTTCAAAGCAAGTGAAATTATCAGAGATATAAAGAGAGTCATTACATAATAAATGGATCCATTCTTCAAGAAGACATCACAATCCTTAACGTGTGTGTGCCTAACAACGTGTCAAAATACAGAAAAAACTGATAGAGTTGCAAGAGAAACAGATGAATCCACTATTGTAATTGAAAACTTCAAAAACCCTCTCTCAGAAATGGACAGATCCAGCAGAAAATCAGGAAGGACACAGTTGAACCCCACAACACGTCAATCAACTGGACATGATGGACATCCATAGACTATGTCACCCAACAGCAGCATTCTCCTCAAGTTCAAATGGAATATCCACCAACATAGACCACATTCTGGCCCATAAAAGGCTCCTCACAGTGGTTGCAGGAGTGAGACGAACGGTGGTGGTTGTCATAGTTCTTATTATTTGTAAAGGATGTGAAAATAAAACATTTAAACCAAGAATTCTGCGGAACTACATTCTAGAACATTGGAAGATAAGCAGATTGAGACCCGAGACAAGTACAATCTCTCCTACTACCACTACAGGTGACAAGCAGCTCCCGTGCAGCTGTTAGATGAGAGAATGGTATCTGTGCAATGAGCAAATTCTGTTGGCTCATTGGGGAGTTTACCTAGCCGAGGGGGACAGAACAGGAAGAACCTCCAGCAGCAGAGGAAAAGGCGCTACATTTGGCTGCTGCATTGGCTGGAGCCCTTGCAACTCAATTTTTAAGAAAATTTAAAGTAAGTGCCTGTGGCAAGGGTTCCCCCACCCCGTCCACCAGCCTTTAGCGCTCTCTGCTGGTGTCAGGTGCACTCGGGCTGCTTGGATCTGCATCATCTCAGAGTCCCCCGGCCAGCATCGGGCCTCTACTGGTTTGGCGCATTTTAATACTTCCTGCGGCCTTCTCCAGCTACCCCCCACCCCTTCTCAGTTCTTTCTCAAGGTGGCCATTCTTGTTTTCATAAGGGCTGTGGTTAGAGTCTGTACAGGTTTTGGGAGGCCTGCCCCTAATTGTAATTTCTTCATAAATCTGGTTATGTTTTAGTGCACAGTTTTGCAAAATGCATTTTTTCCAGAAATGCACACATTATTTTATAGTAGAGTCTACCACTAATTTCCAACAAAAGCATCTTCATTACATAAACAGCACCACTGGCAAGAAAAGGCTGAGTATCAAACATTTCTTAACAAAACAACTATCAATAAATACTAAATACCAGGTTTGCAATAGGATCAAAGCTCAGGGCTACTGATAGAGAGAATGAGAGGAGCACGAGTTGCCAGCTCTATTCCCTAGAACCTTCTGAACCAGCAGTGAAGGCTTGCAGAGTCCCTGTACTAGAATGAGTGATACAAGCATTTTATGCTGTGACAATGGTGTGGCACATGTAATTAGTGCCCTGGGCACTCGAAGGAAAAAAAAAGAAAGGTGCTCTCTGAGCTACAAGGCTAGGAACATCTTCAGAATAAAAATGCACTCTCCTAGGATCATTCATTCAACCCCATTATTTAGTGAGCACCTACTATGCACCAGGCTCTATGCCAAGGACATAAACAAATCAAATATTGGCCATGGCACTTACAGAGCTAGCCAAGAAGGCAAACCTTAAATAAGTACAAGATATATTTAGTTGTTATTTTGCTAAACACTCAAAAAAAAAATCAAAGTCAGAGGAAATTTAGAAGGATGAAAAGACAGGTCATTCCCAGCTTAGAGATTGAGTTTCACAGTTTTCCTGGTACGTCAACTGTCATAATGACATGGCCATGTGACTCTTCCCCTCATGCCCTTTGGTCATGCAATAGCCAGGGACCCCTTGGTCACCTCCAAGATGGTCACCACAGCACTCCCAACATTCTGCGTCCGTTCGTCCTGAATGCTATTTACAAACTCTTTTATGAAGAGTCCTCCTTACCAAGGAGCATTGAAACCATAGTATTCCTTCTTATTATTACATTGTGCATATTAATAACTGGTTGTTCTGATAACCTACCAATACATTTGCTCTTAACTCTTACACAGAGCTGTCTCGTTATTCCAAGTGGCAAAAGTGCTGCCTTGTATGTGGGATCCCATACCTGGACCTTGGAAAGATGGTAAATACCCAGGCAGCTCTGTGCAACTTAATTAGGAAAGAGCCCTGGACATCTGGGCTAAAGGAACCCAATGACTTACGTGAAGGGGGCAGTATCTTTTCATTCACATCCATCTCTCACCTCCTTTCCATGCAGTAACTGGACTTTTGTCCCTCCAGAATTGAGAGAAATTTGTATAGATGAGCAGAAAAAAAAAGAAGAAGAAGAAAAGAAGAAGCTTCTGGAAGACAGCTTCTCTTCCATTCTTTTATGAAAGCCTGAGTCATTAACGAGATTGAGGTAGGCAGTTCAAAGGGGATGGTCAGAGGCATTCCAAAGGCAATTAGAAAGAAGTTTATGCTTTTGCAGAAAAAGAAAGGCAACAGGGACGCCTGGGTGGCTCAGTTGGTTGGGCGGCTGCCTTCGGCTCAGGTCATGATCCCAGCGTCTTGGGATCGAGTCCCACATCGGGCTCCTTGCTCGGCGGGGAGCCTGCTTCTCCCTCTGCCTCTGCCTGCCACTCTGTCTGCCTGTGCTCACTCACTCTCTCTCTCACTCTAACAAATAAATAAATTTAAAAAAAAAAAAAAGAAAAAAGAAAAAGAAAGGCAACAAAGAAATGGGTGGCCCTGAGTTGGCCAAAGTGGTAGAGGGCCGCTGGGTTTCTATCCACAGCTGGCTTCCTTGAGTGCCCTGAGAGGCAATTGAGGGGAAGGAACCCCAGAAATCTAAGCCTCAGGCAAAATTTATCCTTCCCCAAGCATACCTCAGACTTAGCAGGAACCCTGGAAGCCAGACACACTTGAGTTGGCTTGGTCTCCAAGCATCAGAGAGACATCTGGAGTACCAGTTCCATGTAAGACCTACCCTTTCTCCATAAGGACTTTTGCATGGTTCTGGAAGAGGGTGGGGAAAGAATGCTAGTAATATCTGAGGATGAATTTTGCACAAGCCCAGTGGAAAGGGGGCTTGGAGTCAGATGTGATTTGATTTCAGGTAAGCCAAGTTTTATGACAGGCATTTATTTTATGCAGGCCTTTGGAGACTGCAAGGCATACCCATTGTACTTCATCTTGTTTTCCATTCTTTACTTGGCACAACTAAATAATTAATTGCCTTGATAGCCTATCAATATGTCTTTCTTTAATTGTTAAGTGGGTGTTAATAATTCAGACATCTACTGGTGACCTCCCAACTCTCCTGTGATTTTTGTGGGCCTCAGAGCTCTTTGAAGAAGGTCTGTCACTCTGGAATCCAGAGCCAGCTAAAAGCTTTCTGGTTTTGTCCTCTCTCTAGAAGGCATCGTGCTTGCCAATAAGGGCTTTGGGGTTAAACAGAAGACAAGAGTTCAAGGATTTTGAGTCCCTGATTCAGTTAGAGTAAATGAGGGTAAGAGAATCAGATATGTCACTGTTGAGTGCATTCTCCCAGACCTCAAGGACATCTTTTTTTCCTCCTAAATAAGCTGAAGAACTCTGCCATGGGAAAAATCTCACTCCTGGGATGTAGGGTTGCACTAAACCCTTTTACTCAACTTAACCCCTATTTTGAGCAGAAGTAGGTGAGAATGAACAGGTAATGTGGTTAGATATGCTTCCAACGGATGTGCTGGCCCTTTTCTTCTCCCGTCGTCTCCTCCACGAGATGCTCTGTTCCTAAGGCAGTGGGGGCAGCCTAGTTGAATGCCAAGTAGTGCTTCCTTCTGCTGTGAATTTTTGTGGTATTTCCTGACCCTTAGGTGTCTCATGTGGAACTCTCACCGCTTCAAGTGCAGCTTCTGCTGATAGAGGTCATTCTGGCTGTTTTAAGGATGGAAAGTATCTTAAAACAGAATCCAATAAAACCCTCCTCACAAATAAAGAAATTAAAGACAAGAATCTTGTCTAAGACCAATCAGAACAGTTACGGAGGAAACTGGGGCAGGAGGCAGGGTCCCAATCTGGTGCTTTTTCCCCATCCCTGTCTCTTTGATTTGTCATAAATACTTCTACTTTACTTCTACCCTGTTCTCTGATTCTCAGAGGTTTGCTTTTTTTTTTGCTTGAATCTAATTTTCTCTGTGGCATTTTGGGAACCCTCCAGTAACTGCGCATCAGCAGGAAGATTATTTTAAGCTGAAAAAATCTTGCTATTCTGCAAGCTCTGAATATCATTAATTTCCATATGTTCTGAGAGTTATTAAATGTTTTTCATGTGTTTTTATCCCTGACATCATCTCCTTCTCGTGTTCCCTGCTGACGGGGACCATATCACCTATCCAGGTAGAATGTTCTGTTGCGTTATGGCTCCTCTGTTCTTAAATGAGATTTGACATTTGACATCTGGGTTCTCTGTCTGCTGCAGAAATGGCTCTGAGCCAGACTCAATTTGCTGCTTTCATCAAACTATTTGTCAGCCTTTGAAGTTGGGACATGCAGTATTACTCATTTGTGATGTCACTGTGCTAGGCAGAATTTGAGAAATCAAATACTGTAAATATTCATGATGAAGAACATTTATGGTCAAATACCAAAAACTGCCAGAATTAGTGGTGGCAGCGACTGCTGAAATGAAACAATACCTAATTCTCAGGGTCTGTCCACAAGCTTCGTTCTCCTCTCCCAAATGATGGCGGCCCCCGAGTTCTGCATTAGCAGGCTGCAGAAATGATCGCTCAGGTAACAGAATGCTTTGCTCTTACCAGCATGCAAAAGATGTTAAGCAGGCCTGCAGTTTTGCACGACAGTTATCAGAGACTTTTAGGGACAGACGTAAGCACCCAAGGGATCACCACTTCTTATTCCAAAGACCTCTGAGCGTGAGCCAAGAGAGGCAATTTCTAGATTTCCAGAATCTCTCATTGAAATCGCTACCTCAAAGAGGTACCTGCGGGGCGCCTGGGTGGCTCAGTGGGTTAAAGCCTCTGCCTTTTGCTCGGGTCATAATCTGAGGGTCCTGGGATCGAGCCCCACATTGGGCTCTCTGCTCAGCAGGGAGCCTGCTTCCTCCTCTCTCTCTCTGCCTGTCTCTCTGCCTACTTGTGATCTCTGTCTGTCAAATAAATAAATAAAATATTTTTTTAAAAATTGTCTAAAAAAAAAAAAATGATGTACCTGCACTCCCATGTTCATTACAGCGTTACTCACAAGAGCTGAGACCCCGAAACAGTCTAAGTATCTATCAGCAGATGAATGGATAAAGAAAAATGTGGTATGTATATTCGAAAAAATACCAGTCAGGCCTAAAAAAGAAGGAAATCTTGCCATTTGCCACAACAAGGACGACTTTGAGGGCGTTATGCTGAGTGAAGTAAATCAGACAGAGAGAGACAATGCTGTGTGATTTCACTTACACGTGGCATCTAAGAATGCCGAACTCACAGAGACAGAGAGTAGAGTGGGTGGTTGCCAACGACTGGGGAGTGGGAGGAAGGGGGAGATGTCAATCAAAGGGGACAAACTTCCAGTTACAAGACAAACAAGTTCAGTATAGTAACTGTAGTTAACAATACTATATTATATGCTTGAAAGTTGCTGAGAAAGTGGATAGTAAATATGTACACCACTACCAAAAAAAAAATGTATATGAGGTGATGGAGATATTAACTAACCTTATTTTACTAACTACGCCACAATACATAAGTGCATCAAATAAGCATGCCATACACCTTAAATTCACACAATGGTATTAGGCAATTATATCTCTAAAAAGCTGGGGGAAAAAGAAAGGTAAACTTCCTTTGGGGGAAAAAAAGTACAAGAATTCCTAGCCAAGGCCTTACCATGTAACCAAGTAACCATGTAACTGGGGCAAGATCCCCTTGCCGGGAAAGCAGGAGAGATCTATAAACCACCTTGGCACAAGAGAGAGTGGGCCAAGGGTCATGCTTCCTGCCAAAGAGCTCATGTCCATGTTCCTGGCAAGAATAAGATGCAGATCAGATGAAGCAAACTTGAAAGTTAGAAAGTATCCTCATTCTCCTGTAGGAACCAATCACCTTTTCTCACTCTAAGAGAAAGAGACACATCATGGATATTGCTACACTATAAAGACTATCACCCTTACAAATGTTCCTATGTAACACTGCATGTGAATTATACTTCAATAAAAATGAGAGAGAGAAAGGTGTTCATTAGTGCGTCTTGCCTGTATACAAGGATCCAGGTAATAAATTTCAATTCAGAGTCAGTGCTTTAAGGAGAAAACCCACCTCCTGGTGAATTAGTATGTATCCTTTTCTCATCAGATAATTAAAGTTCAGTCCCTCTCTACATTTTAAAATCTCAACTGCCTAGAAACCCACTACTAAAATTAGTGCTATAATAATAATAGCTATTATTAGCCTACGTTTATCATTTCATATATTATATAAGTTTTCATTTTTTTATCCACGGTATAAGAGCCTAATTATTTCTCTTTCTTTTATTGTAAGTCATCTCCAAGATACTTTAGAAGTAGGGTCTAAATAATGACTGCATTAAAAAATCGTAACGACCATCTAGGGAAACACAATGTCCCCGGCCTGCTTCCCAGCTCTGACGTTCATGCAGGCCACAATCAGCTTCTACACACTGGGGCCCGGGAAATAAAGCAATCTCAGGGGGCTAGCCGGGTTGTTGCTGTAGGAATCCTGCCCAGCAGCAAGGGAAATGAACGAGAAAGAAGGGAGACGGAGACAGAGATTTCCACCCAAGCCGGTGTGGTTGCTGGAGCAGAAAGGAACAGCCAGGATTGGACATGAGCCACCTCATCTGCATAGAAGGACTTCAGAGTCACCAATTTTAGAAACATTTAAAGAGCTGAAGTTGAAGAGTCTGGGTGTACCACACGGCCCACAGCGTGGAAGACGTCCAACAGAATGATGTTCACAGATGCAGTAGGGAAAGACAGGACGTTTGCCTCTACTTCAAGTGCATTCTTATCACAGACATGATTTCTGCTTGGAATGATCTGAAATTTTTAGAGCCCTGATTCTTTCCTTTGTCCCTCTTCTCTCCTCCCTCCCTCCCTTCCTTGCTTCCCCTCTTCCACCTTCCCTGCTTCCTTACTTCCTCCCTCCTTCCTTCCTTCCTTCCCTGTCCCTTCTCTCTCTTTCCTGGAACAGAGCCAAATATCAGTGGGAAGAAGCTGTGGGTGGTCTATACGAGAACCTAGCAGTTATGCAGAATTCCAGACAGGCTGGCCAGCTTATTATTCCAGCATCAGGCACAAAGTCAGTACTCAATAGGGTATGTGGAATTGAATGGAGTCTTTTCCAAAAGACCATAGGGATTATTGAACCCAAATAGCAATGAAATCCACAAAAACATTTGACAGTGTACCCATTCATGGAAAATGTCAACAAAATGGGGGAAGGGGGGAGTTCAAGAATAAACCTTCCATATCTAGGCCATTCAGATGGGAGTGCTCTATAAATGTTCACTCACAGAGATGACCTTTGATTAGAAGGGTGAAAATCAAATACACCATTAAACTCGGTTAACAAAGAGGATCTCTGTTACAAGCATAGGTCTAGTGCATTGCCTCATGTGAGTTCAGATTTGTGTATATTTCAGGCTGACCAGTATAAGGTGGCATATATGGTAGACCCAGGGAACAAATGCATCCCTCAGGCTAAAAGAGTGAAAGGTAGTGACCTGGGTATGGTATTTATGTCTCTTGAAAAACACCCTTTGACTGGTTCCATCATCCTTTAAACAAGGTATCTCCCCCCAACCCCTTTGTGCTCCACACAGTCAGTAACACAGATGCCATTACTTTTTAGGAAGAGGACTGCCTCCAATATTAGTCTCCCAAGCTACAAATGTGATTTAAAACCTCTCAACCAGCACTTTAACCATGGCAAGATGCACTGCCTATCCCCTGAGAAGTCATGAGTGCAGTCTCCCTTTAAGGGCACTTAAAGTGGACTGAAATTGAATAATCCTTGCAATTTACAAGGGCTATTTCCCTCTGGTATAGAATAGAGTTGGAGACGCAGAGAGCTCAGAGAATCGGAGCAAGCCAAAGGAGATGGGGTTTGGAGAAGAGCCCACCATCGTTTCCACTCCTTATAACCACCCACCTTCAAGCCACAAATGAAAGAAAAGTATCTGTGCCCACAGATAATTTGAATGATTTCTCTGAATGTGAGTCATTTAGATGAAACATATGGAAACTCACTTTGGCACAAATGAACGAGGGGAGGTAACGGGGAGCGGGAGGAAGAAAATCACCCATTTGACTAGATTACATCAAAAGCAAGGTTTTCTCAGGATGCCTCTTCAACATAACTTATATCCTCAATGAATTATTCCACATTTATAAAAACAGCTTATGCTCCATATAAAGACTTTGAATAAAAATTGTTATGCTTCTTTTCGTTTGGATTCAAAGGAGACAGAAGGAAATCTCTAGGCCTTAAATGTGATTATGGTTCTGTAATTTGGAGTACGGGATTTTTTTCACTGGGCTGACTACTCTAATCAAATTAATAGTCATCCACCCAAACTCCCGTCCTCCACTTCTTTGGTCCACCCCGAGTTACACAAGCTGCGCTCCTTAAGAACTTCACCATTTGTCCTGTTTGCTGGACTGGAGAGAATTGTGCCAACATACAAACCAGTCATGATGAAGACTACTGGCCCAAATGCCATGACATGGATGAAGTCATCTATGTCCTCAATCTGACATCATCAAAATGCATGTGACAGGGGACTTGTACACAGGACAACGCAGGATGCTGTGTCAGTAAAATATTGTTAAGTCTGGGCCATCCTCACTTTGAAGAGCACACGGTTTCAACACTGTTAACATTCCAGGTCTATGTTACCAGCATCGCACCAAAGCATTTGAGTGCCTATCAAGAAAGGGGTTCCTGCGCATTTGAGGTAGGGCATGTGGTAAATGCTATCAGTGCCCCTCCTATGTCCTTTAGACCCCACCTTCTCTTTGTGTTGCGGATGGCCTCCACCAACAATTACCCAAATCTCTGGACTCCATAAGTTTTTCCAGAGCCACAGAAGACCACTCAGTTCATGTGTCCTGGCCAGGGGTGCTGGGGAATTAGCGCATCTCAGAACCTGACCTCAACCAATGACCAATGGCAGTTGGACAGTAAACACCTCAACTCCCCCGTCTCGCAAGTGGAATAATTCTGAGGCTTGTGTTTTCTACTATTTCCCAGAGTTTCCCTTACAGTGTTAAGCTCTAGTTGCTCACCTTAATAACTAGTTTCCTAATTCACTCCTTACTTCCTGCCTTCCCATCCTTCTGTCAATTTCCATGTCCCTGTCAATGTTTCTTGTACCTGCTGAAGAGACTCTCTGCACTTGAATGAATGCCTGAGGTCAGCTTCCAGAGTGAACCCAAATGAGGAGAGAGTGAGTCCATCCTTCAGCTGTGCTCAGGAAATGTATCAGTGACAGCATAAAGGAAAATAGGGATCTCTTCTATGATCATTCTTGAGAGGATTCATGAATATGCTCCTGAGACAGACACTGCTGGTCACCTACCTGACGGCAATGGTTCCTCCCTCCATAGTCAATAGAAACCAATTTGGTTTGGCCAGAACAAGCTCAGAGAGGCTAAGCTCCTTCCTCAGCCCCTGAGGATGAGTCAAGCTCAGTGCAGGTCAGGCATGACCATCCTATTCCTGTTTGCTGATGATCTTTGGGGGAGGAGAGCTGACTGAGGGCCAGCTCATGAGACATAAGCAGGAATGTGCTGAGGAATTTTCTTCCTCCTATAAACAGAGAGCTGGAAAAGTAAAAGGGTTCGTCATTCATTCTCTCTCTCTCTCTCTCTTGCCTTCACCTTCCTTCCTGTTTGGAGCACCACAGGGTGAGGCATGGATTACGTGTAGTCATCTTAAACCCATGAGAAATGCTATTGAGTAGCTAAACCAACCTCAGAATGCCTATCTCCAGACTTCATTTATGTAAAATAAATGTTAGTTAAGATTTCCATCGCCTACACCCAATTCATCCTGATCGATACAGATACAATTCCAGGAGTCAGCTTAATGAAATGGAATGATTTGCAGGTGATGAGACTCAAATGTGGAAGGGGAAAGAGAAAGTCCCATACCCTGTGTGTCCTTTCAGAGTTCACTTAACATTTTAAAATGAAAGTCTGGTGTTAATATTCCATTTCTCTCCTGGGCTACTCCTCTTTCATGCTGTGTTGAACTGCTTACCACAGCTCGGAACCTGCAGCCTGCTTCTGTCTCTGCCTGAACTGCTCTCCCCACAGGTCCTCATGGCACCCTCTCCTGCTTTCTTCCATCTCTGCTCAGTTGTCACCCCCACAGTGAGAAGCCCCAATGCTATGGCACCAACTGGCCCTCATGACCTCCTCTCAAGGAACGGATGCGTGGGGAAGAATGAGATTTGTCCCATGAAGCAAGAAGGTTACTGCCATCCTTAAAACTGGCGCATATGCTGTCCAGAGTGACCACATTATTAAGAGCTAATGCTATGGATTCGTGTACCACCAGAGAGGCCGGCTGGCTAACACAAGGTCAGAAAGCCCATACCATGCCATTTTCAAGCATGACTATACAGATTTTGGGGGTCCTTTTCTAAAGGCCCTTTAGTTACCTACCTACAATAATCTAGTAGTTAATATTATGAAATCATCCTTTTGGCTAATCAAATTTCTTGGACAAAGCTTTTCTGATTTCCTTTTGTTCTGGGGAGATGGGGAAAATGGGACATATGCCTTAATTGCCATACTGTAAAACTGTCATCAAGTCACCTTTTCCCCTCAGGAGGAAGAGGAGAAACAGAAAGAATAGCCCTGGGCCAGTATATCTAACTCTCTTCTGGAAATCTCTACTTGGAGGACACAACACTAGCATGACTGCAGTAGACGTTTGCTAGTCCTAAAAGCTATTCCCATGCCCCCATTCCTTAGCCTTCCTCTACCTGTAGAGGCCAGAAAGCTAAAATACTGTATTTTCAAACCTCCATTTAGCTAAGGGTGGCCACAAAACTTAATTCAGGCCAATGTGATATAGGCCAAATTGCTAGGTAAAGATCCCTTGCCAAATAAAAAGGAAAATCTTTGCTAGGATAAACCCCTTGGGCCTCCATGCAATTTTCTATTTGGAATGCAGGTACAAGGGCAGGGTCACAGCACCCATCTTGAATCATAAGGAAGCAAAAGGTGAAAGGGCTACCCACCAAGGTGGGTAATAATCCAGACAGCTAAAAGAGCCTTACCATCACTGAATTGTTGAGCTGCCTCACAAGGCTTACCTTGCATAGCCTTGGATCCCCTAGTCTTGTGTCTCACACACACCCGTAACTGTTTCAGCCACTCCAGGGGGGCTTTCTGTTCTATGCAGCTGATCATTAATATCAAGACAGAGACTGACCTCATGAACTCTGCCCTCTCACCTGGCCCTTCTTCCAGGTCCTTATCACAGTAAATGACATGGCCATCCTTCCGAGCATATAGGCCAAAAATCTAGGCATTATGCTTGACACTGTTCTCTCCCGCAGGCCTGTATCTAATCCATCACTATATGTCCTACCTCTTCACTGCTAGTTCCAGATACCACTGTCCCTCCTCAGAGTGACTGTGACAGCCTCCTTATCTCTCCATCCATGTGAAGGTCTCACTGTATCATTTCCTTTTCAAAATACAAATCTAATTCACACACACACACACACACACACACACACACTCCTGCTTAAAAGCCTTCAATGGCTCGCCATATGTCCTGTGATCGCGATATAAATATTTAACGTGGCCTAAAAGGGCCCTTGGGGTTTATCCCCAGAACATCTCTCCATCTTCCAGATGAAGGCTGGAAGCCTGTGCCACCCTTCCTCCAAGTTTCAGCCTCCTGACCTTCATTTCTAAGAAAAGGTCCTATGCCCTTCCTCCACAAGGTCTTTGCACAGACTCCTTCCTCTGGATGGAAAACTCATTTTTCCCCCTGCCCTTTGCTATTTGACTCTTGGAAACTTCGTCATTCAGAACACAGTCCTGGCTTCCCTACCTCTGAGAATTCTTCCCTGACCCAGCTCAGGATTTAATGATCCTTTATTAACACTGCCACTGACCACCATCCCTTTTGCAGTCTCGCTAGTTGTAGTTATGCATCCTTAGGGGGATTAGTCGTTTAACCGTAAGTCCTTGAGAATAGGATCTCTGTCTGATTTTCCATTTTATCTTTGCATAGCATTCTCATCATGCCTCACATGATGCCTAGCACATAGTAGGCACTCAATGAAAACTTGTTGAACAAGGACTGAGTGGAAGAAAGCCATAGAGCCCATTCAGTCAACCATCCTCTAAGTAATTGAGAGTCAACTATCTCCTAAATAATTGAGAATTACCATTACAGTATCTAAACAAAAATGGAACTAAAAAATATGATTGAGGGGCGCCTGAGTGGCTTAATGGGTTAAAGCCTCTGCCTTCAGCTCAGGTCATGATCCCAGGGTCCTGGGATCGAGCCCCACATCGGGGTCTCTGCTCCGCAGGGAGCCTGCTTCCTCCTCTCTCTCTGCCTTCCTCTCTGCCTACTTGTGATCTCTGTCTGTCAAATAAATTTAAAAAAAATGATTGAAATGACACCAAAAAGATACTGAGCTTTATCGGGCCATAAATATTTGATGAATCACCAAATTCTGCCATCTAGCTCGTGGTATCTATGTCAGGCCCCACATCATCTGACGCATGGATGGACTAGGTTGGGGAGTGGTGTGGAGTGGGCACACGCCTTGAGCCGCTGAGGCCACGCTGTGATAATGGCAGTCCTGACAAGGCCCTAATCCACATTCACAGGTTGTTGCTGCAAATATGTTCTAACTGCAGAGAGACGATGTGGGAGAGGCCTTCCTCCATTACCCCAAGTAACTGTCCATCTGAAGCATTCCTAAACATGGGCATCTCAAGCCACTGACTAAGAGGCTGCATGGGAACTTACCCTCTCAGTCCAGAACCTCCTCACCAGGTGACTTTAAAAATGGTCAATGGGAAAACTGGAAGGAGAGGAAAAAACTGACAGGAATGATGAGAAATTACCTTGGCCTCAAGGGTCTCAGTTTTGAAAAGAGCAAATTTTTCCTTCAAGGAGGAGGGGTTCTTCCTTTCCTTTTTTTTTCTTTTTAAGATTTTATTTATTTATTTGATGGCTAGAGATCACAAGAAGGCAGAGAGGCAGGCAAAGAGAGGGGGAAGCAGGCTCCCTGCTGAGCAGAGAGCCCGATGGAGGGCTCAATCCCAGGACCCTAAGATCATGACCCGAGCCGAAGGCAGAGGCTTAACCCACTGAGTCACCCAGGTGCCCCGGGGCTCTTCCTTTCCTAATGGTTCTCTCAGTCACTGGATCACCAAGATGTACATGTTCCCACTTCACATCTAATTCATGTGACACAACCAAAGAAAGCAGGGAGTGGGGACAAAGGCTGTGTTTCATGGGAGTGAGAGGTACCTGGGAGATGCCTGGGATCTAGGCAAGACCTTTATGCAGTGACTCTGTTAGGGTGGTCAGAAAGGAATGGAGAGAAACAGGATTAACGGCATGGCATGTCGCATCGCCCTCCACCTGCCTCCAAACCCACCAAACTCAATTTGATTCTATTCCTTGTAGGAATTTCAGGAGTCAGAAGCCATGGATTTAAGTCTCTCATCTGCCACAGATGAGCTTTGTGATGCAGCTTTAATCTCCCTGATTCACATATTTTTCATTGGCAGGTAGGAAGCGGAGCCCAACGGGTAAACAAAGATGGACCCGACACAGACCTGTGCCCAGAATCGATGATACCATGTATGTGAAGGCCGTTTCCGCGCTGCAAGCTTACATCCTCACTAGCTAATTCGACTAGACTTCTCATTTCCCAAATCTCTTCACTGTTTTTTTTTTCAAATTATTTTATTTGTCCATAATTAAAATCAAGTTGATTATAAATGTAATGGAGTAGGTATGAGTATTGAAATTTTCTGGATACAAAATTGCTTACTCAGCTTGCTGCGGTTCTCTCTAGCTCCTCTCCTTACTGCTCTGGGACAGCCTGGCAGTATGTTTATTCATCTCTGACGAAGGAAGATAATCTTACCGAGGGCCACACCTTGAACATTGGCCAGCTTCTCCGAAACTCTCCATACACACCCTCTCTGTTGGGTCCCTCCCTCGTTCATAGGACACTCCCTCAAGCTCCTTATGGAACTGTTCCCTCCCGACCCTAGTCGGTGGCATCGTGTGGAACAAGGAGGCATCTGGCTACCCCCTGAAATAAACTGCAGTTTCTACTCACAGGCACCAGCTTTTTATGATACAACCTCCAGGAGCTCTCATACAAAGCTACTTGTGGCTGGGAGAGGTGCCTTAGTGGCTTTTTCAGAGCAGGGGATCTGGGCATCTTATGTGTAAATATGTGTTTGAGGATCCCAATTCCAGGGAAAGCACGTGACCCCTGAAGTTGTCACACAACACCCCACGAGGTGACAAACCCCAGTCCTCACCACCAACAACCAGGTAACTCACGGAGAAGACTGAAAGGGCCCACATGTTCCCAGTAGGTGAGAAAAAAGAAAAAAAAAACAAAAACCACCTGTGTGGGGCCCTGACGTGCGGTGATGAGGACGTGCACGCAAGTGTGAATGCAGAGGCACGCACATGTGCATGTGTGGGACACATTAGAATGTTTGCAGTTGGTCAAGCAACTTTATTGGCATTGGCTATCTTTTGCAAAGTGTTCAACTTCACACTCTGGAGAAAGGACAGTACCAAGCTTAATTCTTGCAGAGCCCCAGTTAAGAAACTGTGAGGGGACAGAGATGATGCAGACAGAGCTATGTTTGGATCACAAGTCACATATGTTGATGCCCAGAAATTTCACTATTTGATCATTAAGGAGGCTCCTAATTCAGAGGTGTGGAGGTGGGAGGATTTTTCCTAGCCTGGCCATGTCCCATCCCAAAATTAATTTTGAGTTCAAGGTTGAGAGATCAAACAATATCTTCCTGCTGGCTAGCATCACTCTCTTGGAAAAGGATCCCATAATCCACTCATGAGGGAACTCCAAAGCACCTGAGGCCCACTGGAACACTCCGACAATGAAAATGCACCACCACCTGGTCTTCTCAATGTGCTGGAGTAGACATCAAGAAGAACTAATCCGATCACCTCTTTATGCTGGTGAGGAAGCTAAGCCCCAGGGCAAGGTCACGTGGTGAGCTAGGAGAAATGCTGAGAGCTAAACCCAGTCTCATGTCTCCAGACAAGTCTTTTCTCCACTGGACCATGCCAGGTCCACTAAGCTAAGTCCCTGAGCTAAGTCTCAGTCCCTCACTGAGAAAGTCTCATTGCTTTTGATCTCCAGCTTCTGCAGGTGCCCTTCTGAGCCAAATTTCACACTCCATCTCCTTTCTTTTTGTCTCAGTCTGCTTAGGCTGCCATTAAAAAAAAAAAAAATCATAGACTGAGAGGCTTAAGCAACATAAATTTATTTGCCTCCAGTTCAAGGAGCCAGCAGGGTTGGGGTGAGGGCACAGCCATCTTCTCAGATGGCCTTTTCTTGGTTCATGCATGTGGAGAGAGAGAGACCTCTCCTCCCTCTTGTTATGCAGCGCACAAACCTATCAGATTAGGGCCCAACCTTAAGATCTCATTTAACCCTAATTATCTCTTAAGAGCCCTGTCTCCAAATACAATCACATTGGGGGTTAGGACTCCATTGTACGCATTTTGGGGAGACACAATTCAGTCCATAGCACTCTGCATCCTACTACTCAAGAATCTGATTTTATAACCCTTGAACTTCAACTAGGCATTTGAGAAACATCAAATTGTATGAAGGCTATTGTTTATTGTTTCCAGTACAGCCAGAGCAGGACAATTGCTACAACATTTATCCTGTAACAAGCAAAGGATTCACTTCACTCAACGCACCCAATCCCAGTTTACTACGTCTAAGTAAAATGAGTCCCGAACATCTGCTTTGTGTGAATAAAAGAAACAAATAATTCATTACACCACTTCTTAATTTTAATAACGTTGAGATATAATATAGTAAGATTGATGTACTATATACTTGTTTAAGTGGGATTCAACCCACATTGTTTTCACCAGTCACCAGGCAGCCAATTAAATACCAACCAGCCACAGAGCTGTCTGCTAGCAAGGAGGACAGGCAACCTCATTACTGATAAGGTTAATTTAATCAGTTACCTTCCGAAGTGCCTGTGAGTCACTCCCAAAGTTTAAAACAAATAAAAAACATGAATGGAAAGCATTTCCTATGTGGGTGGAATTCCTCACACTGCTTTCTGCCCACCCTCTCCCCTCACCTGGGTCAACTACTTGCCAAACCCCCTCCCGTCTACTGACAACCAGAATTTTTTATGAGACATAAGCATGGGGACCTCAAACCCAGGAACAACAAGGTGTGTCCCCTTTTGTCTAGTAGCAAATCTGATACAGCTGCCCGTGTTTGTGTGCGATAGGAAGAGTCCTCTGAGCCTACAAATGGAATGTGTTCTCACGTTGGAAGCTCTGCGAAGGAAAGAAAAAGGAAAGAGAAAGTTTAAAGTAGGAAACAATCTGTTCTGCGGCTGGTGGCATTCAGAGTCGGGCAACACGGAAGAAGTGCTATTTGTGTGCACAGGTGTCTAGGACTCTGCAATCTGCCCAGCGGGGAGCGCTGGGAACGGAGGCTCCGCCTTCCTCTTCTGCAGCCTTCATGGGAGCCCCTCACAAACTATGGACTCTCTGACCGATGAATGAAATATACATATTGTTCTCGGGGGGCCCAAGGAAAACACCACATGACCATGATTTTAAGTCTCTGAAAAGCCACAAACCAGAAACCTGAATGTGCCAGGCAGCATCACACCGATGATCTTCTTACTTCTTCAAGGCCAGGATGGTCCAGGCCTACGCCCTGACTTTTATGCAATTAAACAGTGATGCTTGGAGTGAGGCCCAGGCCCAGGTGTGGATGTCACAGGGGAATTCAGCATATCTGACTCCTTATTCCTTCTATTGCCCTTACCGCTGTGACCTAGATATAGCTTAGAAACTTCTGCTTAGCCCTGCAGGTAGGCCTGTTAATCATCAAAGAAACTTTGCTTAAAGGCAGATTTGCAAAAACCACTCTTTACGGAAAACCCCCTCTCACGCAAGGAGGTATATAGATACAGAAACAGCGATGCTATGTTTAAGATCTACACAACGGCATGACTAGATTCCTGTACTCCCAAGATCAACTGATCAAGGACAGAAAAGTTTCAAAAACCTACTGCAGACCACTGTGGGCACCTGAATGTCTACAGACATCAGGCACCTCCTGACTCCAATCCCTTCCCACTTCCCCCTCTTCCTGACATAAAAGAAGTTCAAAGTTCATTTTGAGGAAAGATGGTTCTTTGGGACAATAGTCCATCATCTGTTTTCTGACTTTACCAAAAAAGTCACTTTCCTACCCCGACATCTTGCCCCTCGACTTACCGGCCTATCATGTGGCCGGGGGAATGAGTTCAAGCTCAGTTACATGTATAACGATAATTAGCAATATAGACATAATGCAAACAAATGCATTCACTATAGAAAAGTAACAGTATTGGTCAGTAACCACCCTGCTGGCTGCTTTACAAACTTAAATATTTTTAAGTTGTATCCTGAGATGAGCCTTTTCATTAAAATAAAGCACAGATTTAAAATAAAGTAAAACAAATTGCAGGTTTAAGATTAGCTGATAAAGAACTAAAAGAAAATATGGGCAAATATTATATGACCTAAGGACGGGGGTGGTGTCTCTAAGTAGGATACCAATGACAGAAATCACAATAGTCACAGAGGGGACTGCCTCAAAAATAAAAGCAATCAAACAAATTAAAAAAAAAAAAACAGGAACTGTGACAAAAGTATCATAGAAGTATCGATTATCATAACAGTACATCAACAAAATTAAAAGCCAACGACCAATGAAGAAAAACATGTTGGTAACACAGGAAACAGACAAAGTATGCTTAATGAACACAAATCAGTTGAAAGTCAGTAAGAACCCTGGTATGATTCTGTCACACACCACTGCTCTGTTGAGTGGCAGTTGCTGACCTCCTCCACCTGCCTTCTCTCCTACTTCTGTGCTCGCCACCACCCTACCCATGATGTGATGGGGATGGACATGAGACCCCTGAGGCCCCACAACTCTCATTTTGGTTGTAAATTAAGACTGACACAGATTATTATTTTTAAGGACAATAACAAATAAAGTGAGTACAGGTTATCTCTAAGAACAGGTGAAGGGCTGGTCCAAAGGCCAAGCTACACATTGTTGGACCAGTGACAAGGAATTAGGAGGGCAATCCAATCCCATTAGCAGCTTGCAAAATGTCTGTACAGGCAACAAATTCCCTTGGGCTTTGAAATAACAACACCTGTGGCCTGTGGTTGAGGGGTGGCTTGGGGCTCGTCCATATTAATGGACGGCACTTAGAGCCAAAGGAAGATGCAGAACCAGATGATGAAAAGTGCGATTCCTAAGTATATCCGGAGAGCAAGCAGCTCTTGGAAGTCGTGGCAAGGTTCCACACAAAGAAGTCAAACTTGCTGCTAAAGAAGGAAGAGAAGGAGGAAGAGGAAAAAAGAAGAAAATGCTCCAGTAAAGAAATTAATATGAGACACTCCAGCCAAAAGTGCACAAAAATCAAACCAGAATGAAAATGATTCAAAACCAAGAACACCAAGATTAAAAGGTCAAGAATCTTAAAAAAAAAAAAGAAAAGAAAAGAAAAGAAAAGAAAGAAAGAAAGGAAGAAAGAAAAAGAAAAAAGAAAGGAAAAGAAAACAGAGAAAAACAAAAAAACTCCTAAAACACCCAATGGACCTAGCTCTGTAGAAGACATTAAAGCAAAAATGCAAGCAAGTATGAAAAGGTCTTTCCAAAGGGAGAGCCAAGCTCATCAATCATAGGAAGCACAGCTCCTGGATGACTGACGCACAGGTTATTCAAGATCTGTGGCAGTAGAGGAAGCCTCCTAAAGAAAACAGCTTAAAAAACAGCTTGTTAAAATTTTCCATCTCGTTTTCTTTCTGTAACAGTCGATCTCCGGCTGTCCTCATAATAGAGTGAGAACTTGCCTTACTGTGTCTGATAAACATGGTCCAATAATGTGGTATCCCAAAATGCCTGTTCAGTTGTTGAAGGCAGAACTCCCCTTTTGCTTGGTTTTAAAACATGTATGGAAGGCTTCGACAGAACAAAGTAGTCGTGGTGGCCAAATGGAAATGGTGGAGAGAGAAAAATGTATGTGTGAAATAGACTTAGTTTTTTAATAAAGTTTAAAACTCAATGAGAAAAAGATGAGCACCTCAGTAGAAAAGATAATAGTTGGGGGATGCCTGGGTGGCATGACTGGTTAAGTGTCCAACTCTTGGTTTCAGCTCAGGTCATGATCTCAGGGTTGTGGGATCGAAACCCGAGTCAGGCTCCATACTCAGCGCGGAGTCTGCTTGAGATTCTCTCTCTCCCTCTCCCTCTGCCCCTTCTGCTCATGATCTCTCTCTTTAAGATAAATAAATAAATCTTTAAAAAAAAGACAACAAAAAAATAATAAACAAAGAACGTGATCAGGCAATTTACAAACACAGAAACCCAAATATTCTTTTAAACATGTCCTTCATAATAAAAAAAATGAAAATGTAAATATGCACAATTTTTCATTTATCAAATTAGCCATTCAAAAAAAAGAACAAAGCCCATTTTTGGAAATAATGTGGGGAACCCCATAAACCAGGTGGAAATGACAACAGATGCAAGTTTTTCCAGGTTGATAATGTGGCACTAGAAATCAAAATCCTAAAATTTGCATTTCATTGGACATTGGAATTCCAAACTTAACCTAAGGAAATAATTGCAGATAAGCACAAAAATGAAACTATAAAGTCCATCGCAGCGTTGTTTTTAAGAGAGAAATAATATCGGGTACATTAACAGAAGAACGTAAAACAGAAGACAGAGCAGTGACTTAAAATTGCATTGGGAAGGTGTTAAGTTTTTTTTTTTTTTTTTTTTTTTTAAAGATTTTATTTATTTATTTGACTGACAGAGATCACAAGTAGGCAGAGAGGCAGGCAGAGAGAGAGGAGGAAGCAGGCTCCCTGTCGAGCAGAGAGCCCAATGCGGGACTCGATCCCAGGACCCTGGGATCATGACCTGAGCCGAAAGCAGAGGCTTTAACCCCCTGAGCCACCCAGGTTCCCGGGAAGGTGTTAAGTTTTAAGGTGGCTTTCTGAACTACAGGATCCTATACTTATAAACATACACTCTATATGCATAAATATATAACTAACATATACTCATAGAAAAAGACTAAAAGTAGAGAAGTAAATGTCAGTGGTGACTATCTATCATGAGATCATAGATGGTATTTATTTTGCTCTTTTTGCTTTTCCATAGATCCTAAATTTTCTTCAGATAACATGTAACTTTTTATAACAATAAAAGCAGAATTTTAAAGGGAAAGCCAACAGTACAACAGGCTTCTGTTTCTCCCACCAAACTAAATGGCTTTCACTTACTGCTTCCAAAGATCACACTGCCTCTCTCTCTCCCCTGATCTGCATCCAACTTTGTAATAATTTCCTTCACATCATGAAAAAATTATCCCAAACCCCAAGCTCCCTCATTCAATTAACTCCCTACCTCTTCCTTACTCAATATTCAATTAACATTGAATCACTTTAAGTCTTGCTATTTTAAAACCTGCTCAGGCTAATCTGGTTTTTTGGGGTTTTTTTTGTTTTGTTTTGTTTTTTAACGCTCATCCCTTCTTTTTCCTTCTGAGTCTTCAAAAATATCCAAAGACAAGGGAAGGTTTGTAAACAAGTCACTCTGTTGTTCTATACAGAGATACGTCACCAGCTCTCCAGGCCCCAGTCCCTAGAGTCTGGTGGGTGTGCAAAGCAAAATGGAACAACTTCGAAGCTTCTAACCTATATCGGGCAGCAGGCCAAGAAAAGCAGAGCATGGCGGGTGTGACATGAAAATACCAGACTCAGGTCAAGGCAAAAATCTTTCAAAAAATGCCTCACCTCACGTGGCTGTTCAGGAGACACGCTGAGCCCAGGCCATGCCGGGAGGGGCTCAGGGCTCTGTCCACAGGTGGCAACTTGGGTGATTTTGGATGAGCAGGTCACCCGTTCTGGGCCTCAGTGACATCATTTCCAAAACTATGGCATTATTTCTAAGGTGACGACCAAACTGATGGATATCTATGCCCTTTTCTCCAGCAAGTCATTTAATTCTACAGCATCACATCCCCCTCAAAGTAGCTCCCAGACTGGGATCTCTACAGATCCATTTCTCTTCCTTACTGTGGATACTGAAGACACTTAGCCTACTTCACAAGTCCAGCGTTCACCGCATCTTATGACCACAGATGGCTTTGGTCATTTTCTGCTGGTTTCTCCAGGCTTCCTTTTCTCCCCTATTGCATCTTGATTCAGGTTATGTGTGAGTCACTTACTTGTCTCTGTCGACTGGGGATCGGCCTTTTTTTGTTTTTTAACCTGAGGGAAGTTAGTCATTTGAAAGGCTTTAATCTATTACAACATATCATAGATGTTGTTCCTTCAAAGTTAAGAGAGAGGCAGGAAAAAAACAGAAGGGAAAGAATTATAAGAAGTATCACTCAGGTGGTCCAAGGATGGGACTAACTTCTTATAAAGCTGGCAAACATCAACACTGTTCTCCAACCAAAGCCAATCCCCCTGACCCCCTGACCTAAGACAAAGTAGATCAATACTAACTCCAAATGCTGGCAAGGGTGCAGAGAAATGGGGTCCCTTGTACATTATTGGTGGGAATGTACAATGACACAGCCCCTCGGTAACACAGTGAGCCAGTGTTTTGTAAAACTACATATGCAGTCACCATATGGCCTAACAATTCCATTTGTGGCCAATTCTGCCAGACAAATGGAAACCTATGTGCACACAAAAACCTGTCTACGGATGTTCATAGAAGCTCTATTCACAATATTCCAAAACAGGAACCCACTGAAATTTCCTTCCGTGGATGGCTGGGTAGAGAAACATAGATCTATCAAAACCATGAGATACCACCCTGCAGTAAAAAGGAACAAACTTGACAGACACACCAACTCAGTTGGACCTCGGGCCGTATGAAATGAAGGATCTCAAAAGGTTACACCTATATGATTTCATTTATACAACATTCTTGAAACGACAAAATTACAGAGATGGACCAAGACTGATGGTTGCCAGGGTTGGCAGGGCGGGGCAGGGAAGGAGGGAGCTGTAGCTAGAAAGGGTAGCATGAGGGATCCTTGCAAAGAAACTGTCCTGGGTCTTCATTGCGGTGACGATCAAATCTGTACAGGTGACAAAATTACACAGAACTGCATACACACAAATGAGTGCATGCAAAACTGGTGAAATCCAAGTAAGATTTCTGGATTGTATCAATCTCATCAATATCAATTTCCTGTTCTTGATATTGATGATCCGAGATGTTGAGAGACAGAGAGATCAATGCTAATAGCACGTATGTGGACAATAAGGAACCAGAATCAGCTTATGGTATTGTATTTTTCCTGTAAGGTTTTCCTATCCAATAGAAATGCAAATCTGTCCTATAGTCCACACTCCCTGCAATTTTAAATTGCTCCTAACTTTGGGTGTTCTGCTTTGTGCCGGTTGTCATGGTGATGTTTAAAGGAGGGGAGAACGATAAAGTGCTATACAAAGATCCTACTTTCTCCAAGGAGCTAGAAGAGGGTCTCCTGAGTAGAGCATATATCTTGGTTACTTGCCCACATAGTGCGGCCGGCCTCCGCAGTCACCTGCAGACAGAAATACCGGGGGGGTGGACACTTCAGGGAGTGGACACAACCCGCAAGTGAAGAAAGACCAGAGCTGGTGAATAAACATGGCATCTTGGTCCCGTGCCGTGGGACGAACCTGCGGCATAATCTACACCCTCTCTCGAAGGGTCCCTAGTGGGAAGAAATCTCAGTTGCCCACAGCACTAATCTGCTGATGACTATGCCTTTTATGGCTTTTCCTTCTTAGAAACCCCCTCTTTCCCCCATCACCCTCATTCCACCTCCCGAGTAAACCACTGGACCCAACTTCTTCTCTCAGGGTCTGCTTTCCAAAGGACCCAAACTCAGTGTGAACACTGAGGATACGCTCGATGCAGACTGCACTGCCTGCCTCCAACAACTGATATTTTACTTTCCCTAATCAATACCAAAATTAAAAAAAAAAAACACCTGTTTTTAACCTGCTACAAATTTCATGGAAATGTAATGAAACACAATTCGTTTATTTAAGACAGATGACAAGACCCTCGGGTAAATACAGTCTTGGTCATTTCTGAAGCTCTCCTCCTATGTGCCTCGTAGCCAAATGGCCATCAGGCTGTTTAACAACTCACCACAAAGCCCTTTTCATGCAGACTGCATTCACTTAAAACAATCCACATTCTGCACACACCTCTTCAGAAAACTGCTGTGTTTGTGTTCTAGATTCTGGAAGACCATCCAGAGTCCACAAATCCAGTAGGCTCCTCAAAAGAGCTGACATGTCAGCCAGTTCCCAAGAGGAAACCAAAGTGACTTAGGAAAGTCACTTACAGAAAACTCTGGACTGAAAAAAAATTTTAATGGAAGATTCTTTGAGATCCTGAAAACCATGCTAGATATAACCCCCCTGGACTATGAACCAACCATTGTCCTGGTGGTAACACTTTGAACCACTCTCCTCTGAATCTTAGCTGGTATCAAGGCTGCCCTCGAGGGTTAACATATTCAATGGTTCCGCTATAAACATGCTCGTGTCCGTGTAGCATCCGGGTGGGCTTGGGAGGCAGAGGAGCCGGAAGAAAAATGAATCGGAAGTCTGAACACTTAGAGCCCAGCCCTGCCTGCATCTGAGGAGGGGCCGGCAGGAGGGTGAAGTTTTGGCCACAGCCCTTGGACTTCCTGGGTCTCTACATATCAGCATAATGAAGGGTTTGAATTAGATGAGAAGGACAAACCAAGCTTGACAAATCTGTGATGCTAGACAGTGTTTTCACTTAGGAGAAATGGGACCTGCTAGCAGTATTATCACCCATGCACTGATTCATTTAGCAATTACTAAGCCTCTTCTTTGTAGCAAGCACTGTATGAGGGACACGAAGTGTCCCCATGCATAAGCAGATAGGCCAGCCCCAGCCCTTGCCACAGCTCATGTTCCCACCTCCATACTTCCCTACATCTAAGCTTCAACTGATCCAGATTCAATATCTCGGGAGCCAGCGTCCACCAGGCCAAGCTTGGGTCGAATGCTTGACCCCAGACACTTGAACAAAACAGAGAAAGAATCTGGCCTCTGTCAACTTCCATGGAGGCAGGCAGCAGGAAGTGGCTGTCACTGGGAACTGCCCACCCACCAAGATGACACACATAGCAAATTGCCCCAGCAGGAAATCAGCATACTCAAAGGAAGAGGGGGCTTTGAATGTTGGATGACACATGTCCTCTACATCTGTGTCCCTGAGCTCTCTGACACACAGTGCAAACGTTGTGTGTGCATACGTGCATCTTCGGGGAAGGGAGGACCCACAACCTTCACCCAGCTCTCCAGATGATTCTGGCTTAGGCAAAGAGAAGTTAAATCCGGGGAGGGTTCTCTTGCATTAGTGGGCAGATCGCTCTCCATTTCCTTTCTCCTGGCATTCTCATATGAGACACAGCCATGAGGAATCTACTCAGGAATCTGGAAGTCTAAATTGGGATCGCCTTGCTGGCTTATCTGACTCTCCATATATTGTCACTACCATCTTCACCGAGAGGCCAGCAGAGAAAATGTTTAGGACAATGTTCAGGACAAGGGTGCCACGCAGTGCCTAGGTCATGGGACACATGGGGAACTTGCCAACATTTCATGGGTAAACGATAGTGGTTATGTTGGCCCAAGCTGGCAGTGGATGAGACCCTCCTCTGATCATCAAAAGTTGATGGTGTCAGGCTGCCCAGGTCCTAATACCTACCTAGCATCAGAAATCCTGTTTCCACCACTGCCCTTTGCTATGGCTCCCCTCTCACTAAATAACTGGTGTAACTTGAAGGCCAACACAAATGAAACTTTCACATGAAACCCATAATCCACACAGGAATGCAAAGAACTATAGCAGAAGAAGCAGTAACCCCATGTTCGTGGCTGTATAGTATTCCAAAAATGTTCCTATTCCCCTAATCGTAATGGATATTTCTGACATTTCCAATGTTTTACATTTCAAGTATTACTACTGTGAGTGCATGCACATGAATGTTACCTGACTACATACTTCATCATAGATCCCAGGGTCCAGCCTAGGTATATCTTCCCTTTTATTAAATAATGTGAAATTATTTTCTAAGCATGTGTCCCAGTTTACCCTCTACCCAGCAGTGCATCAGAGCCCTGGTTGCTTTACATCCTCAGCAACACTTGAGAAGTTCAGACTTTCTAAATGTTATCCATCTTGGGTATTGAAAATGGCAGAGCAAGCTGGTCCTTCATTTGCCTTTCCCAAGATGACTTTTTTGCCTGTCAGTCCTCACTACTGGACATTCAGATCCAAAAAGTAGGAAGCATGCAGAATTCAGGTTTATGGCCTCTGCACATAGAACTTTCCAGCACACACGGCCAGTTAATGGTGGTGCAGTGAATGATGGACGTTCATGGGCTTCCCGATCCACAAGGCTTGGAAAGGAACACAATAGGAAGCCCGGGGTTGGAAAGAGAAGGGGGCGAAGGTTGACCGATCCCGTCTCTTGCCAAGTGAGATGTCATGGACCACGTGGGGAGAAGATACAGGGGAACAGAAGCACAGAGCCTTGAAGGAGGGAGCCTGCTCTGTTTTGTTTCTCTTCTCATGAAACCCTGCACCAAGTGGGGTTAAGAGAGGAGGGGAAATGAAGAGATTTGCACCCAGAACCAGGAATAGAATTGCAAGTTCCTCTGCCACATTGACCAACTTCCTCATTGCCTCTATTCCTCAGACAGAGCCCAAAGAGGGGGCCCCTCCAGGGTGGGAGTAGGAGCTAGGCCAATGCTGAGTAAGTCCCCCGAGAGCCCAAAATCAGCCAGCAAGGACGCTGGTCATGGGCAGAGCCCTTGTGGCACCTGCTGGGCTACCGCTGTCACCCCAGGCTGCACTGTTAGACCTGCTTCCCCCTTGTCCTTCCCAGTCACCAGTGGCGCATTCCTGGCAGCTGCCTCTTTGCAGAAATCTGCACCAAAATTAAACCCATCAAGCTGTCAGCCCCGTTGCCGGGGCTGCTCCCATGTCAGCCCATGTCATGACAACCGATGATAGAAATTCAGGCTTCATGGGGAGCATCTGTTTCCTTTTTAAAATCGCTTTAAAAAGAAGCCTGAGCAAGGCGCCTGATGCTCGGGACAGTGCAGAATGCCGAGGCAGGCAGGCAGCCTCAGCATCTGCTGGGGGTGGCACTTTCTCTAGAATTGAGGAAACCAGTGGGGGAGGGGGGCCGGCTTCCAGAAACAGCAGCCCTGGGAGGGAGTGAGCGAGCGACCTGCAGAAGTCTGGGCTTCTCCTTCCTGGGGTCCTCCTCTTCTTAACCACGATGCAGCACGTGCTTCTTCGAAGTCCAGCACTGTGCCTGGCCCTGGGTTACAACTCAGTTTTGCCTTCTCAGGAGGGTCTTTGTCCCAAGGCACCTCCAAAGCTTCCAAATTACTGGAGATTCTCTCCTCTGACCCCTACAGCATGGAGAGAGGGCTGAGGAGGGGGAGGAGGGGTTCTTATCCCAAACACAAACATTCTCCCCTTTCATGGGCCTGTGATTCAGGATTGCTCAGCAACATAAAATCTGGGGGAGAAAGAGCATTAGCTGAATCCCTGCTGAGTCCCTGTCTCCAGCTTCCCTTGGCCCCTGCCCAGGATATCTCTCTCTCTCTCTCTCTCTCTCTCTCTCTCTCACACACACACACACACACACACCACATGCCCCACACACAATGTATGTATTCTTGTGTTGACTAAATAGCCCCAGACACAGATTAAGCACACTCGTATTCACTATTCAGCATCTGAAGAATCTTAGCTTCCATCTCTCCCATTTCCCTCAGGAAACTGAAGCCCAGAGAAGTCAAGCGACTTCCAAAATTGCACAGTTTGATATTAACAAATAGCGGGGAGAAATCCCAGAATCTTCTGCTCTTGGAGCTGAGTCTGACCAAACAACAAAAACCAACTGGGAAGACTTCCTCTAGAGAAACACAGAGAATACTGCTGCATGGCAGAGGAAAGGTCTATCTGATAGGATCTGGAAAGCAAGGAGTAATCAGAAAGCACCTACTTTAAAGACGAATTTTAAAGAATGCACCCAGGCCAGCTTCACCTTACTGCAGACAGGGATCAGAGTGAACAGAGGGTCGAGGGAATCCTTGTAACCTGGGCAGTAAGTACGGCCGAGACTTGAGTCTTCAGTGACGCAGAGGCCCCAGAATGCCTTGGGCAGCTCACGGCTGGGTGGCTGACCTGCCAGGAAGACTCTGACTTGGCCAACCATTGCATGTCCAAAGCCAGATTCAAGGCCCGCTCCAAGGGTTTCTGCAGGTACAAGAAGATATTTTGAGGCACAGCAACGTGCTGTGGATGGTGATAGCAATACTGGCTTTCACTGACTGAGCACATAGCATACACCAGGCACTAAGAGCCTCATGTTAATTGCATATTTACCCCACACAGAAGCTCTCCAAGTAGAAGACAGTCCAATCATCTTCATATTTACAGAAGAGCAACCCAAGGCACTGAGAGTTTATATATTTTTTCAAGTCATGCAGCCACTAAATGTCAGAGCCAACTTGAATGCAGAAGTCTGTCCCAGATCATGTGTTGAATTCCTGTGGCTGCAGTGGATGGGGGTCAAAAGGGGAGCATGTGAGACCTGCCTCAGCATGGGCTGGTCCGCTCATTCTGGTTGTCCACAGTGACTTCCAAGGGGGCGAACGTTCTGGGTGAAGTTCCACATGGGTGTGTAGCGTTGGGCGAGTGTGCAGTAAGGAGTCAGTTCGGCAGGCCTGGGCTGTGCAGAGTCTGCATGTTCTAAGGGTCCTTCAGACTGGCCCTTGAGCAGCAGCTCCTGAGAGATCACCTCTGAGCCGTTGGAATGTTATACTGGACAGAGTGTCTCTGTTTACCTGGAGCCATGGGCCACACCACACAGTTTCTGCTAACAATGGGATTTGTGGTAGGAGTCTTGGGCCCTGCTCCAGAGTTTGACCTCTGAGTGGCAGGCTGGGGACTAGGTAACTAGGGTCAGTCGATGGAATTCTGTATGTCTATGTGACTGACTCCCCAGGGATAGCCCTGGACACCAAGGCTCCAGAGAGCTTCCCCAGTTAGCAAAACTTCATATATGTCATCATGGCCTGTAGCTGGACAAATTCAGCACTGCCTATTGAGTACACGGGAACATGGCCACTGAAAGGTCACACCTAGCTTTTCCTGAACTCCACCGTATGATTTCAAGTTGCATCCTTCCAGTGTAATAAACTGTAACTGTGAGTACACCAGTTTCCCTGAGTCCTCTGAATCCTTCTAGTGAACTATCAAGCCAGGGTGTAGACTCAGTGACCCCCGACACAAGTCAGCTCACCCCTCCAGCCCTCGGGGGCTTCAAATATCAAGTGAGGGAGTTGACCAAGCATGATTTCCAAGCATTCTTAAATGTTGTCTTATACCTCACTTCACAACAATGTTTTTTTCCTAGTCCCATGGGTCTTATTTGCTGTCCCACCTATACTAGGGTTTTCTCTGTCCCTGGTCCCTGCTATTAGTCCAAACAAATGAACCTTTGCATACAGGGAAGGGAATGCTGTCAGGTTCCCCAAGTCTTAAATATGTGTCAAAAAGTCTGCTGGCTAAGTTCCAGTATCCATTCTCTACTCCTTCCCTAGTAAAAGAATTCTATTTTAGCTGAGTGTTTAAGAATCTTTATTAAGAATAAATGTGGTATGGACTGGTATGTTTGTGTCTTTCCCAAACTCATATACTGAAACCCTACCCCTCAATGTGATTATATGAGATACAATCTTTGGAAAGTAAGTAGAATTCAATGAAGGGAATCAGTGCCCTTATAAGTGTCATAAGAAAGCTTGCTTCCCTTCTCTGCTCTCCTCCATGGGAGGACACAGTGAGAAATCAGCACCTCAAAAGAGTGTGCTCACCAGAACCTGGTACACTGACCTTGGATTTCCAGGCTCCAGAACTTTCCGAAATAAATTTCTGTTGTTAATAAGCCACCCAGTCTAGGTATTTTGTTACAGCAGCCTGAATCAAGAGACCAGCCTTCCTAGCAACTAGATGTGGCCATGTGACTTAGTACTGATCAATAGTGTGTGAGCAAAATTGTAATTGTGTGGCTCCTGGGAAATGTCTTAAAGGGAGCCTGTGCTCCCTTCCTATCTCTCCCTCCTCCACAATGGTGACTGGAGGATGGAGGGGCGGCAGGTCTGGATGACTTCTCTGTACATCAGGAGGAAGCCGTGTTCTAAAGATGACAGAACAGGGAGATGAAGTCTGACTCTCCAGGGACTCAATGAAGGCACCAGTCAGCCATGAACTGTCTCCTCTACATTTCTTTTTCACAAGCAACAAATAGCATCTGTCTTGTTTAAGCCATCGTTATTTTGGGTTTTCTGCCACATAGCTCTCCTAACCAACACAGGCTGCATCTCCCACCTAATGAGAGACTTAGCAGGGCTCCCCATCTGAGCCCATCTAGTGTCTGTACAAGAAAGCAATGATGATTCATTTAAAAGCACTCTATTCAGAATACGATCTTCTCCTATTTCCTACAAATCAAATTACCAAGAGACCAATTGGATTTTTCAAGTCCTTCAAAATGTTCTTTTTAGATGTTCTTGGTATTAAACAGTAAGAGAATTTAAATGGCATCAACCAAACACGCAGATGTGACTGTGATGATAAGTTACATAAATCTGTGACAGAAAGAACCTCACCAGAGCACACGGATACAGCCTAGATGGGAAAACAGTGAGCTGGATTTCACAGATTGCTTCTAGCTACTACCATCTTTTCATAGGCGACCATCTTCCCTGCTCCTAGGGAGATTGACATTCAAACAGTTTAGGGAAGTAAGAGGCTGAGAGCCTTAATATACTCGTTTCTGGAACATGCATTGTCTCTGGTCCCTGAGCTCGTGGAAAACAGAAGTTGAAGTGGTGTCTCCTTCACCATGTACATCCCTTGTGCCAAGCACAGTGCTGGGCCCAGAATAAGCTCAATGTCAGGGGCTTGGCTTTGATCCCCATCTCTGTCAGCTCCATGCAGGTGCTATAACCAAGGGACTAAACCTGAGCCCTTGCCAACATTCCCCTTTTCGTAATAGTTTATTGAGCCCTTCTATGCACCAGACGCTGTGCCAAACACTTCACATTCATCTTCTGTACTCTTCACAGCAACCCTGTGAAGTAGCGACTTTGAGTATCCCCATATTACAAGGGAAGCAGATGAGCCCCAAAGAAGTGAAATTTCTTGCCGGGAGTTATCTAGCTACCAAGAGGCACACCGTGGATTCAAAGACAGCAGCCTGACTCGAGAGTCCAGGCACAGACCCCCTGGCACTGTGAGTGGAAAGCACGACCCAGACGATGTTGTTCTTGTTCTTGTTCGTATTGTTGCTCTTCTTGTTGCTGTCAAGGACTCAAAAGAGGGGAGGGAACAAACGTTCGTGGGATGCCCATGTCTGCCTGGGTCAGGACTATGCCTGACATTTTATCCATATTGTTTCATTTCATCTGCCCAGAGGCTTATTCCCAATATACAGATAAGGTAATTGGAACTTGGGAGGTCAAAAGAGATCCCTCAAGACTGTGCAGCTCTCATGGTAGCAAACAGACTTCACTGCAGGGCTCCCTGACTTCCAAGCCCACACCCTTTCCATTCCTCCATGCTCTACCCAGGCCCACTCCCCGTGCCACACAGGCTCCCACCAACTCTTCCTGAAAGGCCAACAATCTCAGTTCTAATAAAGATGATTGCTACTGATTAGGAAAGCTTTTTACAATTAAAATAATTTAGGCTCCAACCCATCCAAAAAAAATCTGAGGCAATGCAAAAGACCATCTAGAGGTTAATAAAATAATTATTTTATCAGATATCAAGTGAGTGAGTTGACCAAGCTCCAATATATACTCATATATATGAAGTAATTATTGTTAATGGGGGAATGTTTGTTGCTGATTTGTCTTAACAAATCCAGTTGGGTCTTGGTCTGGCATAGCAGAATCAGGGTTGCCGGTCGGGTTTGGCAGGCAGACTCACAAGACACAAAGACTTTAATCTGGTACCATATTTCCTCAGCTTTATGGAAGGATATAGACCTGGAGTTATAGGTACAGCATTTTCAGTTCCTTTGGAGGCCCAGCAGCCACCTGAGGGCACAGCTTCTTCTGTCTCCTCATCCACATGGGACACATGCATGATGGTCAAGGATGGGAGCTGAGGTGCGTGGGGAGTCACCTGACACAGAGAAACACATAACACCTTGCTCTCACCCATCTTTAATAACATCTTCAACCTGTAGGCTCAGGGCCTGAAGGCCCACTCACAGCTACCCCGACCCAGGTGATGTCTCCCCAGTCAGGGACCTCACAGACATGACAGTTGCCATTTGTCCCACCCCTGGAGTTTCCACAGAACAATACTGTGGGAAGAAGGTCAACTCTGGTCTGATGGCAACTCCTGACTCCGAGGTGTCACACTAAGAGATAAGAACGCTCAAAGAGGGGCGCCTGGGTGGCTCAGTGGGTTAAAACCTTTGGTTTCAGCTCAGGTCATGATCCCAGGGTCCTGGGATCGAGCCCTGCAGCAGGCTCTCTGCTCTGCAGGGAGCCTGTTTCCTCCTCTCTCTGCCTGCCTCTCTGCCTACTTGTGATCTTTGTCTGTTGAATAAATAAATAAAATCTTAAAAAAAAAAAAAAAGAACACTCAAAGAGCTATGTTGTGGCATGTCAATTCTCCATCAGGCAGAAAGTAACAGGAGAACCCAACTAATGTTTGCTTCAACATGCAGGGGTTGATTTTCTCCCAGCATTAGTCCAGTGATGAGGTGCTGATCTGGGGTGAATCCTGAGATGCTGACCCCATCTGTGTTTGTTGCCTTGTGGCCACCATACATGCTGTGCCATATGCGGTCCTATGCACAGGTCAAGTAGAAAAGGAGAGGAAAGGGAAAAGGGGGCAAAATCTGTAACAGGAAGCTTTCCCCCAAATTCCCAGCAGACATCCCCTCACATCCCATTGGCTTTAGCTACCTCACAGAGCCACTGTTAACTGCAAGAGAATCTGGGAAAGTAAGTGTCCTCAGCTCAGCACAGAGCTGCCCCAAACACAGAGGGGCTCTGTTCATAAGAAAGATGGGACAATCAGAGAGAGGGTAAATGAGCATGTAATCCGCAATTTCTATCATATATGGCAACCTTGAAGAGAGTTTTCAAAGCCACCAGGCCCCACACAATTTTAGGCCACCTGCTTTCTGCACTCGGTCCTCTTCCCAACAAGCAGAACTCATTCCATCTGGCCCTAGCTTCTTCCTCCTGTGCATGCCCCATACACACAACAGTGTGCTACACAAACACAGGTCTCTTTCCTCAGCATACCCCCCACCCCATTCTCTCCACTAGCCATCTGACTTTTGGGGAAATCACCAAGAGATTTATATCCCTGGCCTCATTTTTAGAGCTCCAGTAAGGGCTTGATTTTTACAAATGGACTTTGGAAAGATCGGTCAAGAACACAATCGTTGGGGCCACTGTTCCCTTAGGCAGATCCCCAGGTTTGCATGCTTTTTCTTATTTTGCTAACCAAATGCTGGGCCCTAGAACATACTTTAAAGACAAAGTGGCTACAATGACCTAGATATTTCTTTGAGTATCTTGGGGCTACATGCAGAGTCTACATTAACATAACCTAGTTAAGCTGTCTTAGTAGGTAGTGAGCTCCTTGATATGAGAGACAGCCCACAGGCTGGCCAGTCACCTCTTAAAGGCAGCAGAGTGTGCTAGGTATCAGAGAAAGGAAAGACATTTCTTTCTGACTCCAAAAGACAATGGTTTGGAAATCTGTAGCTTGCTTTAGTGTCCCTGTTAAAACAGCATCAAGAAAAAGTTGTGAGGCTCCCAACAAAGGGAAAGATGAGTCATAGAGTTTAAAAATTGGGTTAAGAAAAGCTTAGTTCTAAACCTGCCCTGTGGTTGACTGGGATGGAATTCTAGATGGTTCTCCTGGACACCAATTTAGAATTTGGGTTTGGTTGTTTTTTTTTGTTTTTTTTTTTTTACTTTTTTTAAAGATTGTATTTATTTATTTGAGAGAGAAAGAGAGCGAGCATGAGAAGAAGGATGGCCAGAGGGAGAAGCAGACTCCCTGCCAAGCAGGGAGCCTGATGTGGGACTCGATCCCAGGACTCCAGGATCATGACCTGAGCTCAATGAACTGAGCCACCAAGGCACCCTTTATTTATTTATTTGTTTGTTTATTTATTTATTTATTTTAATCTCCTGAGAAGAGGTACCTCATGGCAGCTTCATGAGGGTGATGAGTTGTTGTCTGGCAGTTGCCTCTTGAGGACGCCCCAACCCAGCTCATATTTCATAAGCTATGAATCGAAGGAACCGGAACTATTAATACAACTATCAGAATAAAACTAACCTCTCCTCTCCTTCAGGTGGGGAATCTGGGAATGGGGAAAGAAAAGATTACTGAAGGCAAAAAAAAAAAAAAAAAAAAGACTCTCTGGAATGAATTCTTCATCCTAGAGTTTTAGAACCTAAAAGATCTACAAAGAAGGTACACAAGTTCCTAACATGCTCCAGATCAAATCCTTCAAACATGCTCTAGATCAAATATTCTAATGTGCTTCCAGATCCTAACATGCTCTAAACCAAGTCAAATCTGCTTCTACATAGTGGGTCTTAAGATCAGGAATTTTGGGGAGACGTAAGGAAATACAATTTTTTTGCTACTAGAGAAAATTTTAGAAAATAATAACCCATATGTGGTAGACTGATTACAAAAACAGCCTCAATTATTCACCACTCCCCATACTCATAACCTTTATCATGTGATTCTGTAGCTGCTACTGTCATGAGGTGAAGTCTACCTCTCCACCCTAGAATCTGGGCCTGGACCTTTGCAATAGAATGTGGCAGAAGTGACAATTGTTGGTCAATTCTAAGTCTGGGTCTCAAGAGAACTTGCTCATTGTCTGCTCCCTTTCAAAACGTCCCACTGCTATGTGAACAAGACCAGACTAACCAGCCAGAGGATAAGAGATCTCATAGATAAAAACCCAGCCAAGGCCATTCTAAATCCATCCATAGCCAGCCAGCCACCAAACGTGTGAGAAAGACCAGCCGAGATTAGCAGAATGCCTGACTGACCCATAGCTGACTTCAGATACGTGGAGGAGGCCATCCAGGAGCTGAAGAACCCACAGACTTGTGAGTAAACTATAAATGCTTATTGTTTCAAGGCAGGGTCAGCAAACTTTCTCCATAAAGGGTCAGATGGTAAATATTTTAGGCTTAGGCCACATATGGTCTCTGGGGCATATTCTTATTTTTGGTTTTTAAACACTTTAAAAATATAAAACCATTTGTTAGCCTGTGAGTCCTATAAAAACATGCTGTGGGCCAAATTTGGCCATAGTTTTCCACCTGGCCTAAGCCACTGTGATTTGAGATGGTTTGTTACGCAGTGATAGCTAGCTAACATAACCACGTGGCTTTTGTTTGTTCTTAGATCTCATTCCCTTGCAGAAAGAGACGAAACCATGGGGGTTCTTGCCTCTAGGATGAAGAGGTTGCCCGTTATAAAAACAAAAAAGCCACTGATCAACTCTGAGTCTCAAAGCTGATTTTCTCAGTTCCTTTTATAAAAACAACAGCCTGAAAGCCCATCTTTCTGGTGAGGAAGATTTCTAAATTTCAGGGACTACTAGTCAAGATTATGCAATTCCAGAGGAGACTGCCAGCATTTAATCCCAAAAAAGTTAGGTAAAATCAGTCTGCATCAGTGGAAACCATTGCTGGAGCAAGACCAGAGCTGTCATCCTACAATAAATACCAGCAAGGAGCCAGGGTCACAGTAAATCTGCCTTTTCCTCTATGACCATAAAGTCACGTCAACCCAAGCTTCTAAACTCTAGATTCTGAGGAGATAGAAGGAAAAGAAAAAGGAAGTAAGAAACACTGAGCATCTATCTGAGTCATGCCCATGGAGAATGAATAGACCATTTAAGTCATTCAATTGGACTGAGTTTACTGGATTGGACTAAATTTAGTTTTTCCTTGCTACTCAGTGGGTTGGAAACTTAAAAAGGAGATAGATCAGTCATAGGAAATGAGCCTGTTATGAGTTTAATTATGTCCCCAAAAAGAGATATCGAAATCCTAACACCCAGTACCTATGAATGTGATCTTCTTTGGAAGTGGGGTCTTTGAGGATGTAATAAATTACAATAAGGTCTTTAGGGTGGGCCCTAATCCAAGGTGTTCTTATAAATGGAGAAGAAAACAGAGACAGGAGAAGGCCATGTGGTGATGGGGGCAGAGCCTGAAATGATGCAGCTGCAAGCCAAGAAATACCGAGGATTTGCCAGGAACACGAGAAGCTAAGAGAAAGGCATGAAACAGATTCTCCCTTAGAGCCCAAGAGGGAGGCCCCAGGGGCCCAGTGTGGCCCTGCCAACACCTTGACTTTGGACATGCAGCCTCCAGAATTCAGCAGGGATAAATCTTTCTTGTTTGAAACCACCCAGTTTCAGCAGCCACAGGAAACGAACACCATGTCCATTTCTTTTTTAGAAAAGTAACTATATCTGTTAATTGATAATGATTTCAACACTGTGTCTCTTAAGTCCCCCTTCTGAAATTCAAAGGAGTCCCAGAGGGTCCCTCAAACACTGGCAGAGATGGGAGCATCATTCTCCCCACACAGAGCAGATTCAGATGAACATGGAGACCCAGCGTGAAGGCGTATTCTCTGAAGACTTCTATTTTGGTTTGGGTTTGAGTTTTGTTGTTGTTGTTGTTGTTGTTGTTTTAAGGTTGTATTTATTTATTTGAGAGAGAGCAAGCAAGAGAGCTCGAGCAGAAGAAGAATCAGACTCCCCACTGAGCAGGGAGCCCGAGGTGAGGCTCAATTCCAGGACCCTGAGATCATGACCTGAGCCAAAGGCAAACGCTTAACTGACTGAGTCACCCAGGCACTCCTGGATTTGAGTTTTGAAGGGGAAAAGGCTGCTTTAAAAAGGAGGGAAGGTGGTTCAAAGAACAATTTACCTTTTCAAGGCCCTAACTTTGGTGTCCATTAAAATCATCCAGAAAACAAAGGTTTCTGAGCCCTAACCTCAATATTCTTTTTTTTTTTAAGATTTTATTTATTAGACAGAGATCACAAGTAGGCAGAGAGGCAGGCAGAGAGAGAGGAGGAAGCAGGTTCTCCACAGAGCAGGGGCTCGATCCCAGGACCCCGGGATCATGACCTGAGCCAAAGGCAGAGGCTTTAACCCACTGAGTCACCCAGGCGCCCTATCCTCAATATTCTGATTCACTTTTTCCAGAGAATGAAATCTAAGAACTAAATCTTGAGCAAGCACGTTCAAGGGATTCTGGTGAAACAGACAGAAAAACCCTTCCCCAAAAGTATCCACGGAGGGACCCAAAATTCAAAGTGGCATGGAGTTCCCATTCACCTCCTGCCCACCCAGAAAACTGTCCCAGTATGGGGACTGGTCGAAATGGGAGAGCTTGGACAGAGTGCGCTTTCCATCTGTGGCATCCCTCCGGACAGAAGAAAAGCAAGGCAGAACGAGCCTCCCCGTGGCAGTTCCTCACCCTTCCCAAGTTTGGACCCTGAACAAGACTCTGAGAAAAAAGCACCCCCTGGTGGCCACGTTTAGTTTTCCCAGTACCTAGCAACCGGAACGGGGCCAGTAGCTAGCTACAAGGCCCCCACATAAATGGATGGCACTGCATCAGTAACGCAGGACAATGAAGCAACTTATTGTGATCTTGACTCATATGGCAATAAATATGAAATCGAAACACAGAAGCAGAACATCCACAGGAAATGGCAACAGCATTTTATGGGTCTTAAATTTCATAGCAGCAGAGAAAATCACTACCGGGCTCTGAGAAGCTGAAGCCACTCTTTTTTTTTTTTCCGCCCAAATCCATTCCAGAAGAAAGCAAGGCAAAACTGTAGAACACAGAGCTCAGTTAGGAGGAGGTCAGGGCAAGTCAAGTTATTTGGGAAGAAAATCTCTGTAGTTTATTTTTTCTTAATTTTTTATTTTTTATTAACATATAATGTATGAAAATCTCTAGTTTTAAGAGGGAAACATTTGAGCAACATAAATCAAAAGAAATTAAGATTCTTAAAATGCATTTGGTTTTTTAAAAGCAGCCAATAACTGTACAAATAAATTGTGTTTTCTCCTTCCTACTCCATCCCATGAATTAAATTACAAAACAGAGAAATGATGAATCTCTGAATTTTGCCTCCAAGCCCATCAATCCCTATCATTTGCAAGCACCTGCATGTTTGTGATAATTTCATAATTTCACTGAACACCTACTATGTGTCTGACCCTTCACATACATTGTCTCTAATCATCTGAGCAATCCTGTAGGTAGCTAATACTAATCACACTTTTCAGAAGAACAACTGACAGTCAGGGTAATTAAACCAGCTCACTAGTACTAAGGGCAAAAGCCAGGATTAGGACACAAGCCTTCGTGACCCCAGAACTCAAGGCTAATCTCAGATTAGCTTCTCTGAAGAAACTGAAACATGTCTTGAACTTCCATTTTGCACAATAAAATAATACTGGAAGTGGGTATTCACCTTAACCAGGCAAGAGTACCTCACTGAGCTAAAGAAAATAATACTGGAAGTGGGGATTCACCTTAACCAGGCAAGAGTATCTCATTGAGCTAAAGAAAATATTCTAAAACTGGATTGTGGTGATGGTTGCAAAACTCTATAAACTTACTAAAAATCATTGAATTGGGGCATCTGGGTGGCTCAGTGGATTAAGCCTCTGCCTTCAGCTCAGGTCATGATCCCAAGGTCCTGGGATCGAGTCCCACATCAGGCTCTCCGTTCAGCAGGGAGCCTGCTTCTCCCTCTCTCTCTCTGCCTGCCTCTCTGCCTACTTCTGCCTACTTGTGATTTCTCTCTCTGTCAAATAAATAAAAAAAATCTTTCACAAAAAATAAAAATTAAATAAATAAATAAAATAAAAATCATTGAATTATGTACTTAAAATGGGTAGATTTCTGATATGCAAATTATATGCATAGAAAATGCAATATAAAAATGATATGCAAAAAAATGCAATATAAAAAATAATAATATATTGAAACCAAAAGTAAAATAATAATGATGATGATGATGAGATATATAAGTCTAAGGGAGATAGATTTGTTTCCCTATAAACCTGGGGACAAAATTAAGGGTAGAGCTGACGAAGAGATAACTGCCCACCACAGAGCAGGCCAGGGGCTTTATCATGAAGACAGACTCGGGCAACATCACCCTCTCTCTGTGGCTGAATTTCTCTCCTGAGAGACAACCATTTTCCTATCATATAGGAAATATGTGACTCCTTGTTCTTCCCTTCTTCCAAAACCTATTTGCAGGCCTTTGTTTATACTCAAGTATAAATGACTGGTTCATGTTTAAAGGGCCTCTCTTCTAAAGAAAATACATAATTTTAAAACTCCAAATATTCGATCCTCCCCTCTCTACTAAAGAACATCGAGACAGACCATTTCACTTGGATGTCCAAGTGACTTCAAAATCAACAAGCAACATCTAAACCCACTATCATCACACCACCAATGAGCCCCCAGGTCAGACTGTTCGCTTTTCTAACTTCCCTAAGCCTGCTGGTCATCCACATTTCTCTGGCTCCCTTGCCACCTGCTAACAAAGGTCTCAACCCCTCAAAAAGTCCCTGAACTCCAAGTACTTCTGGAGAACACCAGAGATTAGGTCCTGTAAGTTCTCAGATCATCTGTGCCTGTCAGAGAGCATCTGTCACTTTTATCTTCCTCTCCTGCTCCAACCTCCTCCACTTCAACCTTGGAACACAAGTGCCATTTTGCTCTGGACCACGACTCCCACTGTGCCCTCCCTTTGCCAGCTGGCATTCTGCTCTAGGGTACCTGTGTGTCCCCTGGACATGGCGGGCAGCCCTGGGACCTCTGTCAGCAGGTGGGAGAGCAGGAGAGAGAGAGCTGAGAGACAGAGCTGTGCATTGTTCTATGTTGACGTGAGAGAGTTCTCCTCCTCTTTCATGCGCTACACTGTTAGGAAGGTCCCAAATCAATCCTGCCTTCCTCCCAACAGATTTCCTTCCCACAGAAGGAAATCCAGAATTAAATCTAGGGATGTTTATCTGAACAAGATCTTCTATCTGGAATGACCACCAAACCACTGTTTTTCTTCAATAAATAGAAATATCACCAAAGGGTCATTTTTCATCTCGATGGACAAACCATCCAAGCACTTGGCAGTATTTTACCCAGAGTGAAATCACACTGCAGTCCACTTTTATAGCTCAATCCGCAGTGACCAGTCCCACTCCAGAGAAGCTTCAAATTACCCCCTGAGGCCAGAGAAACTAACCCAACATTGTTTTAGAGAACTCTAGCGCAAGGCAGGGATCTGAACAGGAGAGAATGCCACAAAGCTCCTTCTTAAAGGGATCTCGTTTAGGAAAGCCCATAACAAAGCTGCAAAGGTATTCTCCAGAGACAGTTAACAGACAATCGTGCCAATCAGTTTTTTAGAAAATCAATGTTTTGGCCCATGGTAAAGCTGTACTCCTTGATCTGGATGGATTTGGGCGGTTCTGCCTGGAATTTTCTCCCTTGATTCTAATCCTGGGCAACCCTCTTGAGTCTTGCCTTTTCAATGCACTGTTCTCTAGCATCACTTTAAAAAATCAGCCTCATTTTTTCCTTCTCAGTCAAAAGCAGCAACAAAATCTGTTGATTTCATTTATGTGTCCCAGGATTCTAAAGACTCTATAAAGATAGCAGATGCCGGCCCTACCTGGGATCCTGCTGCTGGGTATCATGATCTCTCGGAAGTACCCCTCCATCCGCACTTCTCCTCGTACTTACTAGCTAGTCCTATGTACGCTTTCCCGCTGGGGATTTCCTGGCCCCGCTCTTCACCCTAGCAACTGCTCCTTTCTGTGTGGACAGGGTTTGCAACGTACTTTCCTAAAGAGCTTTCCTTCTTTTGTTTCAGTGACTATTTTGAGAAGGAAACCAGATGAGGTCTTTGGAATTACCTACCATGTCTTGGGGAAGGAGAAGAAAGCATGACCCCCATGCCATTCGAGGCCTCTGAGATCCCACCCGTCGGGACACCAGGTGACATCACTCACTGAGTCTCCCTTCCCTGACGTTGGCAATGGGACAACCCGCCGTACCCAAGGCGGGGCCCAGGCAGCCACAGACGAACACAGTCATCACGGAGGATTTGTCAGGCAGGTGAGACGTACCTAGTGCTCTGTGAGTCACGCAGAACATGCTGACACGATCTGTCCTCGTAGAAGGTGAAAGTGTAGCTGGAGAAGCAAACTCAGCTTCTGGGAAACAAGGAGGGAACAAGGAGTGAGCACAAAGCTAAGGGGATGGGGAGAGGGCACAGATTCTTAGAAAACCAGGAGTTTGGGAAAATGAAGGTGGGTCGGAGGAAGCTTCTAGAAGGAATGGGCACTGAATGGGCAGGATTACAAGAGGCAGAAGGGGCCAGGAAAAGCATTTATGGTGCTGGGTGAGCGATTACAGAAAAGGTAGAAAGAAGGCTGGTACGGGGTGGGGCAGAATCAGTCAGAGGCCAGGAAAGAAAAAGCAAGCTGCTCCGTCATACCACGGTCAAAGGGTTCAATAGCAAGGCCGTCTGCAGAGGGGAAGGCACGTGTAAGAAACCACACAGGGCTTGAGGTCTCCTCAGGCCAGTAAGCCAGTGACAGTGGGGAGCTGTGGTAGCCATGATCCTACCGGGACAAGGGGAAGGAGTGAGTACCAGGACCCAGAGAGGCTCGCTCTCCAGGGAAGACCAACACGAGCTGTGCTAAAAGCAACCACCAGTCTGCAGAGAAGCTAGACTGGGGAGGAGAGGGGGAAGCTCCCTTCCTTCTGAAGGTCACATGTTCTGCCCTGGTCACAGCAGGTGGCCAAAAAAGTATGACAGTCTGAGCTCTCTACCACCCCCAGAGAGTTTTCTCTGCCCCTCCTTAATGCAGAGCTGGACAGAGCCCCCAGAGTGGTGGCCCAGCCATGGCCTCGGTGCTCCCTCTTGTCAGCTGACACTCCTGGGGCAGGTCACCGAGCTGAGAGAGACTTTCCGGTCGGAGAGTCCCGAGCCATACATGGATTTATGCTGCACCCAGTTCCTGGGGGAGGAAGGTCTGTTCTGACATCAAACAGTCCGTCAGCATTGCTGTTCCAGAAACTGGTAGCATGATGAGTGGGCCGCACAAAGGTAGCGGGGTAACGGTTAGCTCATCTCTAATTATATGGGATTTACGATTAGGCAGCAAGTTTATTTTGGAACACTGCGGTAACAAGACACACAGCAGTGGTGAGGACGAGGGGGCGGAGTTCTAGCTTGGCCTTTAGAATATAATAGCTTGTCATTGCCATGGAAACCAGCTCCCGGGGAGTTGCAGGCACCTTATTCTATAATTATAAGAGATCTGATAAGGGCTGGGGTTGGGGGGTTGGGGGGGGTGGTGTGTATTTTTTTTTCTTTATAAATTGTATTCGGTGGCTGAAAATAGAAGAACCTGGAGAACAAAGCCTGTTATTAACCACCATCTGCTAAAAGGCGTCTGCACTTCAGCTGCCTGGAGAGGCTCTTCCTGCAAGGCCCTGCAGATGTGCCCAGAATGCCAGGGGTCGCTGGGAACTCAAGGGGCCCATGCCCGGAAAGGGGGAAGGTGTGTCCGGGCCAGCCACGTGCGAACGTGGCTTCGAGCTGAAATGGCCGTGCTGGGGTGTTGGGATGGACTGCACCCTGCACCCTCTGCGTGAAGGCAGTCTGCTCCGGTCCCCCCACCCCAAGGCAATCTGCAGGGTCTCCTTGTCTCCTCTCCACGCCTCCCCCTTCCTTCTCAACCTCCGTTCTTTTTGTGATGAAGGACTGTTAGGGGGAATTACATGAAGATGATGGGAACAGGTTTGGCAAAGTGGACACTTTGCTGCTCGCAGCTGGATTCTCTGAAGAAGGGAGCCAAACTTGATTTGGGAGAAAATCACCCTTCATTTAAAAATCAAACCCCCTATTTTCCAGTTGCATGAGTTTACCAATAATTCCACAGTAGATGTTAAAGAGAACAGAAATGCCCCTTATTAGAACAATAATAATAATCAATAGCTCCCATTTGTATAGCGTTTTATGGCTTCAAAGTGTCGTCACCGTATTTTATTGTAGTTATATGTTGCCTTACTGGAGTGAGCTCTGGGTTGATTCATTTGTAAGGAAGCCCAGGCAGTTTGGAAAGCTGCTTTCCTAAAAAGGCCTTCTTTTTTTAAAATGGGTCATGGTCATTAAAAACTGAAGCCTAGCAGCATCAAGTATGGTTGTGTATGTTAAGGGCACTGAGTCAATAAAATCACCAGGAGCTGTTTTCTAAAGCTATTCAAACTCGATAGAGTTCATCCAATTGCCCTCTAAAAGCAGGAAATGAGTGAGAAGAATAGAGAATACTTCCTTCTTTTCATGACCATAGTCAGCCTGTTACCCCACATTAATACTCTTTAAAAGCCAGAGACATATTTGGGGGGGTGGGTGCAGGGAATAGCTCACTTACATTGCTTCCCCTGCTACGTATGACTCCCATGGATGGCCCATCACTTCTGGAAGCAGAAGGACAGTGTTCACTGCTCACCGTCTGCCATCAGTTAGGATTACATATGGTTCCAAGTAATAAAATCCCTAATAAACAAGGGCTTAAATGAGGTAACAATTTACTTACCTCTCAAGTAAAGCTGCAGAGGTAGACAGCACAGGGCTGACATGGGGTTCTGCTCATGGAGTTCCCAGGGACCTGCCTTACCACTCTACCATCTCCATGGCCTGGCCTCATCCTCGTGGTCCAGTGTGGCAGCTAGGGCACTGGCCCTCACAAATACATTCCAGAAAGCTGGAGAAGGGACCAAAAACAAGGGAGACAGAGTGTGAGCTGCCTGTTCTTAGGAGCTTCCATCCAATAATTCTGCTCACATACCATTGGCTTAAAGTCAGGAGTTCTGGAAGCAGGGGAGGCGCATACGAGAGGCCACCAGCAATCTCCACCCATGCTTTTCACATTCTGACTCTGCTTCCACATCACTTTTTGCCAGGTGACACACTTGAGGTCATCTTCAACAACACAGTTCAATTATATGGAGTCAGGAGCTAACCTGAAGGCCTTGTACTAAGCTCCAAACAAAAACCATCCCACATTTGTGGATGCCCAGCCATGTTACAGGAGTGAAGGTATACTTTGAGCCCTATTCCTAACCTCCTACCCTCGAGGAGCTTACCTTCTCCCTATGGTAAACTCAAAGCCCAGGGTTGACAAGAGCCAGAAACGTTACCCTCTCCGGTCTAAGCAAAAAAAAAAAAGCGGACTTCCTAGAAAGATGATGGGTTCTGACTGAAGACTAAGATAGGAGAATGTGTGGGTCTCAGGAGGCCTGAAACCAGGCACTGCAAAGCCATGCAGGCTCTTGTTCTTTTCCTGCATGTGTACCTTTCTTGCTGATGATGGCCTGCTTCTTCCATGAAGGGGACCACGGAGATGCCAACAGCTGCTGAGCTTTCCACCCTAGAGCTTCAGCCAGTTAAGAGAGAAAGTGAACAGATGTGCGCTCTGGTTCAAAGTCAGGAAACACCAGGGGAGAGATTCAGTGGTCCAGGTTAGCCAGGTGCTAACCCTGGGTTCATTAGGGGTATCCAGATGGGCTTAGCCAGCTGAGACCCACGGACAGAGCAGGAAAAAGTTCCTACAAACAGGGAGCTCGTCAGACAGGGTAAGCTGACAAGTATGCAAGGCAACATTCTCTAAGCTCCAATGATCAGTTTCTAGGACAGGTCAAAATTCCCTGGGAAACAGCTACAGAGCCCTTGCCACTGAGGGCTCATTTGGGTAACTTCGCCCAGGCAGTTTCCAGAGCCGCAGTACACCTCTGTTTATATGTCATGTTCCCCCGAGGAAACAGGCTCTCCAGCCACAGCTCCAAAGGGCAAACCTGTGTGCCCTCCAGGAAATGATGACCTTGCCCAAATCAAGGCCTGCAAGTCAGCAGGATATCAAACACTCAGGATAATATCAGACTAGATTTTTGTCCCCCACCATAAAGTTTAAAACAGATACAGGAAAAACGACTCTTGAAAAGTGAGCCCATGGGGCGCCTGGGTGGCTCAGTGGGTGAAGTGGGTGAAGCCTCTGCCCTCAGCTCAGGTCATGATCCCAGGGTCCTGGCCCACATCGGGCTCTCTGCTCAGCGGGGAGCTTGCTTCCTCCTCTCTCTCTGCGTGCCTCTCTGCTTACTTGTGATCTCTGTCTGTCAAATGAATAAATAAAATCTTTAAATTAAAAAAAAAAAAAAAGTGAGCCCAAGGACAGTCACAGCTACCCAGGAGAGAGTGGTACCAGGACACTCACACCTCCCAGGAGGGTTAACCCCCTGAAGGTATCCAGGAAGTCCTCTGCATTGTCACCTCACCAGCCAACAATGAAGAATCATGGACAGCAGGTCAAAGTAATCACTCATGAAAACTAAGAAAAATGTATCCTCTGCCAGAAAAGATTGACCGTGTAGCTACTGTCACAGTATGCTGCATTAGATGACCTTCCCCAACCCCCTGCCAAGGTCCTGCCAGCCAGGATCATTTTCAGATCTGTCCTCAACACCTAGACTCTCACCGCCCATCATTTGTCTCCCAGGAGTGAGAGAAACAAAAAGACAAAACATACCAGTTGAGTCACCCAAGTAATGACGAAGCCGGAGTCATTATTCATTATTAAGCCACAGTCAATGATCACCAGAATATCCCTGCTTTCCCACGAGGGGCTCTCTTGAGAAAAACTGTGTTGTTATTCCTCAAATCACAGGACAGCAGTCTCCTAAGGGCCGCCTCGAGTGCTGATGGAGCCCCGCGTGGATGTCTTTCCCAGACCACACTGTACGATCTTCAGGAGCTAAACGGGGAGACTTCCTCCCCCCAGGAGCATCATTAGTGACTTCCTCCCCCCAGGAGCATCATTAGTGCTGTGGAAATAATACTGAATTAGGGTTCAAGCCACAGCTCCATTACTTTCCTGGAGACTTCAAGTCATGTAACCCTTCTCATCCCTGCGGACTGCCAAAATAGAATGATACCTACCTCAGGGATTAGATGTGAGAATATGAAAGCATTCTGAAACTGTACACTTTTAATCTCAGGTAAGATGAAGGGTGTTGGCATCATAAGCACATGTATTAAAGAAAGAAATGAAGAAATGAAGAAATTCATACCAGTAGACCTCCGTAAGAAGTGATGACTTATATGGGTTTCCCAGTTGCTACCGAGAATCAAAACTGCAGATCTGCCAACAGAAATGAGGCCAGCATCAGATCCCCAAACCTCGCCTTCTTCATCCTCTTCCTGGGGAAGCTATGTCACGGAACTCCAGTAAAGGCACATCTACCTTCATTTATGAATTAAACTTGCATTTTTTTCATTTGAAAACAAATAAAATAGCCCTTTTTCACTTTGTATCAATGCTGCCTACCCACATATAAATGCTCAAAATAAAACCCGTTTCACTGTCATTTTTAAAAACCCGTTTTATCTGCCTGGTCTCTGGCCTCTGAAAGCACCTGCCAGATCTCTGAGCCAAGGTCACAGAGCACGTGGGTTAGCTGCAGAGGCCCCCATTCACCCCCAGTAAGTGCCTGGAGTGGCTCTTTGTCTCTCACCCACTTTCTCCACAGAGGCTCATCTTCACCTGTCCGCGATCTCCTGGCTCTTCCATTCCAGCTGCAATCTTGCCTCTGGACCTTAAGACTTGTTGATTCAGAAAACACTGAGTGCCTGCTGTGTGCCAGGCACTGTTTGTTCACAGTGAACAAAACCATCAAAACCTCATGGCTCCCTGAAGCTCATGGTCTAGTGCAGTCCTGAGTCCTAATGTTAGAATCTAGGTTTCCTCGATTGGGTTCTGACATCTCTGGACCTGGCATGTTTTAGCCCTGTGGGCAGCAAACTTCAATTGTCAATTTTGTCATCAAGAAAAGGAGAACTTGAAGTAAATGGCACGTGGAACTTTCTAGAAAACCAGGTTCAAGAAAACCAAATAAACTACAACAGGGCACACAAATGCAAAAAACACAGGCCTGTCGGCTTCCGCAGCCTCCTTCTGTGGATCCTCCACAGAAAATGGCCAAAGTAACTTTGCTCCCCTGGATCCCCTCTTCTAATTGGATATGCCAGGCTGGGTGTCTTTCCCTCAAAATTATCCTGGATGTGTCCATTATGTCTCATGGGACTGCCTCTCTCTGGAACCATTTAGAAGGTTAAGGAAGGGAAATAAAACAAAATACCTTCTTTAAAGCACGAGTTCTAAGTAATCAAAACACCACATTTACTGGCTGTCAATTCCTAGCAAACCTGATGCTCGATCTCTGTTCCTGAGCAAGAGTTTGGAGTTAAATAATAAGTAAAGCACTTCCCTTCCAGTACCAGTTTGGAAATCAGCCACCGGATGGTGGGTTTTGTTGGTTGGCTTTTTCATAAACTTTATAATGGCATATGGAGAGTTTTAAAAGAATAGCAGAGCTTGCGAGTTAAACTGGAGGCCAGATAGCAGACTCTGGATCCAAATGTCCCAAGCAGTGCATCATATACTTTGAAAGTAGAAAGATGAAAAATCACAATAACGCTAGAAACAAAGGAAATTAACAATCCAATGTTCTCTGGGAGAAATTTACAAAAACTGAAGCGTGGATGGAGCCCTAGAACAGAGGAGCTGAGGAAGGAAGTAAAAATGCGCCCCCTCGTTTGACTGCAAAACTCTCAGAGATGTCAGGTCTCTGATGCCCTTATGGCCGATAGCCCCCCTCCTATTGTCATGTAACCACTTTCTGAAATGACTGTTGTTTGTTTCCCACTGGAATCATTAGTACTGCCTACACAGACTTTTCTCTCTCTTCCTTCGTGTACGATAGGATTGCACTTCCTCAATCCCTTGATGAGATATAGACCTGTGACTCCCTTTGCTTGAGAAAAGTGACTTGTGTCACTTCTGGATGGAAGCTTTCACACCCAGTGCACATTAGCAAAACTGATATGGCCTCTGCTAAGGGGACCAGAAGCTCTCCAGACAGTGGCTGCTCCAACAGCCTAGATCCTGGAATGAGAAACAAACCTAATACGTCAAGGCACTGAGAGTTGGGGGCTGTTTGTTACTGAAGCATGACCTAGCCCATGCTGACTTCTATTCCTATATCTTAAACGAGGGTTGCCAGATATTCTTCACAAAATTTCAGAATCCAGTGGATGCAAGAGTGAAAAATATGCATTTAATTTTTAAGTATAAAATTTACATTTTATAATATTTCCATTTTCAAAACTGTTCTTCTGTTTTACAATAACTAGGCAGATCGGGGGGTTGGCAAATTTTTCTGTGAAAGACCAGACAGTCAATACCTTAGCTTTTGTGGGTCATACATATGGTCTTTACTGCAAATACCCAACCCTGTTGTTGTTGGTATTTTAATATTTATTTATTTATTTATTTATTTCAGAAAGTGAGAGCATGAGCATGCAAGTGGTAGGAGTGGCTGAGGGAGAGAATCTTCAAGCAGACTCCCTGCTGAGCTCAGAGCCTGACAGGGGGTTCAGTCTTGTAACCCATGAGATCATGACCTGACTGAAACCAAAAGTTGGACAATTAACCATCCGAGCCACCCAGGCACCCCAACCCTGCTGTTGTAGCATTAAGCAGTTATAGACAATTTATAAGGGAATATCATGGCTGTGTTTCTTTTTTTTTTTAAGATTTTATTTATTTATCTGACAGAGAGATAGAGAGCACAAGTAGGCAGAGCGACAAACAAAGGGAAAGGGAGAAGCAGGCTCCCCATGAACAGGGAGTCCAAGGCAGAACTCGATTCCAGGACCCTGGGATCATGACCTGAGCCAAAGACAGATGCTTAATCAACTGAGCCACCCAGGCACTCCCACGGCTGTGTTTCAGTAAAATTTTATTTACAAAAATAGATGGCAGGCCACACTTCGCCCACATGGCATGATTTGCCAATGCCTGATAGAGATCACTGAAGAGGGAACAGAATCAATCAACTTTGTACTGACTTCCCCACCATTCGGCTTCATTTGTTGACTTACGTCTTGTTCATTGCACTGAAAAATCTTTCTACAGCTGCATTCAGGACAGGAATCAAAGTCTAAAAATGAATTAATTTGAAAAATTTTAGAGCTTCTGTTAATTAAATAACTGTGCTGGCCCCACAGGGAGAGAAATGGTATAGTTAAAGAAAGAACTTCATCATAAAGGGAATTAGGAAAGAGATCTTTTTTTCCTAAGTAGGAGCCATTAAATTTTTCTGATTTCATCATGATTGGATGTTTACTACAAGAAATACAGCATGCACTGAGGCCACAAAAATACAATATACAAAATTACTCAAAGGACACATTTCCCTAGGTACCTTGCATAAATATTTAAAGCTTCTCTTGTAAAATTTTCAACCAAACACACTGGAAAACAATTGCTTATACAATGCAAATGTAACTCTTTTCTTAAAAAGTGATTATTTTTGTCAAGGAATAGAATTTTCTCAAAATGAAAGAAAGGGCCAATTTATTTTATTTTGAGCAGTGAATATGATGAGCACAGAAATAAGTGAATAGAATGCAGACAAGGTTCTGGAACTACTAGTTATTGTAGCAGGGTATATCTTTGGCTCAGAGTGCTTTCTTCCTCCCTAATCCTTGCCAACATCCCCCACCGTTCACCTCCCCATCCCACTGATGTTGTGCTCAGCCAAGTGATTAGTTTAGCCAGTGGAGTGTTAACAGAAATGACAGTGTGGGATGTCAGAGCAGAGGTCTTTAACGACCAGTCCCAAGTCTGTTTTCCCCTCTTGCACTCTGCCATCTTGGCACACATGCCAAAAGGGAATGATGGCCCTTTGCCTTTACTATCTGTGATGCAGAACACATGCAACAGACTTGAACTTGAACTTGAACCCCATTCTTAGCCCAAAGCATAACCATTCCAACCAACAACCTACAGATACATGGGTGACAAAATAAATGTTTGTTTTTATATGCCATTGAGATTCTGGAGTTCTTTGTTATGCAGTATTATCACATTAATAGTTGACTAATACAGCTTTTACCATCCATTATTTCCCATTTTATATTATTTACTACTTTATATTATTTTATATTATTTTATTTATTCTTATATACTATTTTATATTCATATATTATAAATACATAATTATATCTACTATTTTATATGTTACTATTAATATTTCACATTTCTTGCTTAATCAGAAAACATTTTTTATATTGTCATAGGAAAAGTCATGGTTTGCAAATAAACTGTCATCATTTCATGGGGCACCTGGGTGGCTCAGTCAGCTAAGCATCTCCCTTCAACTCAGGTCATGATCCCAGGGTCCTGGGGTCAAGTCCTGCCTTGGGCTCCCTGCATAGTGGGGAGTCTGCTTCTCCCTCTCCCTCTGCCTCTCCTCCCCACTCATGCTTGCTCGCACTTGCTCTCTCACAAAAATAAATAAAATCTAAATAATAATAATAATAACAACAATTAAAAAAGAAAAGATATACATCTCTCCTTACTGATGACATTATTAGATTCCTAGAAAACTTAAGATTTAATAGAAGACAATTAATTAGGTAATGGGACTAAACACAAAATAAATACATAAAATTAACATCTTTTACCAGATTAACAATAATCAACTATAAATACATGTGAAAAAAATCAAGATTGTGATCAAAACTGTGTAATATATAGGAACAAGTATGATTTTTTAAAGTTATAGGACATAAGTGAAAAGACATGCCACAGAGTGCAAAAAGATATTCACAAGGCACATATTCAACAAAAGAACTTATAACCAGAAAAAATATATATATAATTTTATATATATATATTCTAAGTGGGCTCCATGTCCAGCATGGACCATAATGCAGGGCTTGAACTCATGACCCTGAGATCAAGACCTGGGCTGAGATGAAGAGTCAGACACTTAACTGACTGAGCCACCCAGGTGTTCCCAGAATATATTTTTTAATATTCTTTTGAATCAAGAGAAAAAGAAAGCCAGTCCATTAAAAAAAAAAAAGGCAAAAGACTTAAACCAGACACTCCACAAAAGAGGCTATCCAAATGATAAATAAGCATATGAAAAATATTTAACATCACTGGTCACAATGAGATACTATGTACTCATCAGAATAGCTAACATTCTAACAACTGACAACCCAAGTTGGCAAGAATGGGGACATCTGGTCTGTCCCAAAGTTGGCAGTCGCGTCACTTGGCATGGGAACTTCGCAGAACTCTGGCATTCTCTGTTAGAGGTGAACATCTGCATACACGCTGCCCGGCAAGTCACTTCCTGGCATATATTCAAAGGCAATGTGTCCACAAGTGGACCAACAGACATATATAAGAATGCTAGGGGTGTTATTCCTAACAGCCAGAATGTTAAACAACCCAGATGTCCAGCAAGAGCGGAATGGAGGAGTAGAAATGTAAATGATACACCCACTGTGGAAATGTTATAGTGATTCCTCAAAAAATTAATCATATGGTCCAGCAATTCCACTTCTGGGTATATACTCAAAAGAACAGAAAGCAGAGATCTGAACGGATAGCTGTACACCCATGTGCCCGCGAGAATTATTCACAACCGCTAAAAGGTGGAAGAGACCCAAGTGTCCCTCAGCAAATAAATGGATAAACACGGAGAAAACAAAATGAATGGGAAAAACAAAAATATTCTACACAAAGGAATATTACTTAGCCTTAAAAAGAAAAAATCTGACTCAGGCTCCAACACAGATGATGAAACTTGAAGACAATAGTTATACTAAGCGATGATGGGAGAGGATTTGCCAGTTCGACATTGTTTTCTATAAAACACAACTTAGATAAAAATCTTAACTTTAAAAAATAGAATGAACATGGGACGCCTGGGTGGCTCAGTCAGTTAAGCATCTGCCTTTGGCTCAGGTCATGATCCTGGGATCCTGGGATGGAGTCCAGCATCAGGCTCCTTGCTCAGCGGGGAGCCTGCTTCTCCCTTTGCTTGCTGCTCCCCCTGCTTCTGCTCTCTCTCTCTGACAAATAAATAAATAACGCTTTTTTAAAAACCAGGATGAATGATTTTGCTGAAATAAAGGCAAGAAACTCTTAAGAAAAAGTAATGTACAACAACAACAAAAAATAAATAAAATTACACTGAGTGAAATAAGCCAGACGCAAAAGGACCAATATGATACGATCCCACTTATATGAGGAACCTGGTGTAGTCAGACTCTTAGAGGCAGAAAGTAGAATGATGGCTGCAAGGGGCTGAGGAAAAGGGAAATGAGAAGCTATTGTTTAATCCCCATAGATTTGAGTTTGGGATGACAAAAAATGGCTGGAGATGCAGAGTGGTGACGGTTGCAGAACAATGTAAATATGCTCAATGCCACTGAAAGGCACACTTAAAAATGATTAAAATGGTAAGTTTTATGTTATTTATATTTTACCACAAAAAAAAAATGTACCAGTGGATTTGATAACCTGTCACTCATGTAATGGAATAATATACAGCAAAGAAAATGAAGACAACATAGATTTTAAATTTTTAAAATCCAATAGCAAAAAAAAAAATGTGATGTGTATGTTTGAATATACATAAACAATGACAAAAATAGATGCAAAAGGACACTTTTACATCCTTAGAAATATAGAGAACATATTTTAGCCATGTTAGAATTGCATTATGTTCCAGCTTTATCCAGGAAGTCTTCTGAAAACCGAGGCCAAGAAAATTTCAAATGATTGAGACAAATACTTAGATGACTTTTCTTTTAATATTTCTTACTGAATAAACAAAAACAAAACAAAAAAAACCCAGAAACTCCAAGGTATCCAGTTCTATCCTGGACCCTGGCATCCCTTCCCCAGCTGCACTAACCATTCCCTGGGGCAGGGTTCTGAGACCACAGTCGCTGGCTAGGAGCTGAAGTAGACAAGGCAGTGAACGCTTGCTTCTCAAGTGTGAGATTCCGAGGAGGGAGGGACAGAGTCAGGAATGGCCCTTGGAGAGGATTCTTGCCAAGACTGCAATTTTTGATTAATGTTTCTGAGGCTGGCAGAGTAATAGATTGTTTCAATTGGCCAAGAAATACAATGTATCAAGTAACTCAATGTTCCTTTGAGGGAGAGAAGATTCCTGGGGCTCCCTTGAAACAGTGAACTGACTGAGATGCACAGGTGCTCATACTCCTCCCTTGAGATGGGAGAGGAAGACACTGGCAGCACGGTGCATTGGGTGGGAGTTAGGGGGGAGTTCAAGGCCAACTCATACCGAGCCAGGTGAGCCAGGACCCTGACAAGCCCTCACTACTCCAACATCAAGTGGGCGGAAAAGAGCAATGAGGAGCCACGAAACAAGGTTGGTCCAGAGAAAAAGGAAACAGTAAACTCAGGCTGCTGAGGAATATCCGCTGTGTTTATTCTTTAATTAAATTAAAGAAGTGCGAGAATTAATTTCTGCTGTTTTAAAGCACCTACTTTGTGCTGGTTCCTTATAGCAGCCCTAGGAAACTATTACAGTGAGATGTTCTGAAAAGTGTATTTGATGTAAATGGGTACAGTTCAAAATCAATAACACTGAAATAAACAACCGTTATCCATAACCTAGTTTACGAAAGGGAAGTTACTGCTAGCTTGAAGCCCCTCCAATGTGCCCTTCCCAGATCACTATTCCCACCCTTATCTCTACTACCTGAAATTTTGTGTTGAGCATTCCTTTCATTTTCTTTATAATTTCTTTATATATACATATATTAATCTATCCCGAAATAACATGGTGCTTAGTTTTGCCTGTTTGGGCTTTTGTAAAAATTGAGTCATACTTTATATGCTCTTCTTTATGTGTTTGTTAAACAATTTGGTTTTGAAGAGTAATTTGTGATGATGTGTAATAATTCACATACAATCCATTTACTTCGTTACAAATAATACTTCAGTGGTTTCCTAATATTGTGTTATTATAAACAATATTACCATGAACATTCTTGTGTAGGTCTCCTAATACACATGGACATTACAATTATAAAAACCCAGGTTACAACAGGTCTAGCATTGAAATAGTTTCTGCCTAACAGAATTGCTGAATTATAGAATGTGTTTATGTTCAACTTTATGAAAAGTATACTTTAAGTCCATAGATAATAGAATTAAAAGGAACTTTTTAGGTGTCAAAGTCACAGACTCAGAACAAGATAGAAAAGATGAGATTAAAAAACCAATCAGTTAATAATCCAAAACATCTGATAAGGATAGGAAAGAAATACAGACCAATCTCATTTATGAATATAGATGTGAAAATCATAAGTAAAATATAAGCAATTCAAATGTAAAAATACCTAATAATAATATACCAAGTTGACTTTACTCCAGGAATGCATGCATGACTAAATATTATGAAAAATTCATATAATTTATAAAATGAGCCACACTATAAAACATGAAAGTATATGATCATCTCAATCAGTATTAAAAAGGTTTGATAATATTCAGAATCTATTTCTCTTTTTAAAAAAAAATCTTTATGAATCAATACTAGATAAAGTGATTTTTAACATGATGGAAAATGTCCACATTAAATTAGGAACAAAGATAGAATGCTTGCTTTCACATCCATTATTCAAACTAAAATCTCTGTATTAAGAGAAAGTAAGGTATAAATATAAAGGAGACAAAAATTAAAAAGAAGAAAAGTTATTACTCAGAGATGACATACAATTTGCAAGCAATTTTTCACCTAGAAAACACATGATTAAAAATCTTGGATTGTAAAACTTACCTTTGAAAAATGTCCCCATAATGGAGACAGATAAACATACCACTCGGTAGTGTGTCCTGCAAAGACAATTTGTCCTACGGTATTGGCACAATGTTTTTAGTGGAGCAACAGATTAGGGAGAAAACCGGCATTAATAATCCATGTTGTATGAAAAATGTTAACTATTGACACAGGTATCATGAAAAAATGGTCACATCATTAGATGAAACAGCTGGTTCACCTCCCCTTTCTTGTACTCATTCTTAGAACTGTATTGGATGGAAGGAGGAATGGAATTGTCTAACATTTATATCATTATCTCTTTTCTCTATATTTTTTTGCCTGACAGAGCAGACATTTGAATTTATGTACTTCAAATGCATACATAATCTAACATCATTATAAATAAAATCTTAATATCCAGTTGCGGCAGCTTGCAGATTCTGCTTTTGCTTTATGCCGAGCTTGATAACAAAATCTAGCCCTGCTACAAATCCTATCTCTCAACAAATAATCCTCTCACACCAAAAATATCACTGAAAAACTAGAATTTGCTAAGATATTGATAGTGCAGGAGGTTTTGCATGTGTGGAGAGTTGGATATATGGGAAATCTCTGTACTTTTCATTTGATTTTGCTATGAACCTAAAACTGCTCTAAAAAATATATTTTACAATTAAAAAACAGAATTTGCTCATTATGTGCAAAATTAAAGAGCTGACATCACAGAGTGCATGTTATTTCCAATAGGCCACTCCTTTGGGCAATCAGGACCCCAGCTCTTGGCCCCAGAATTAAGAGGCCCAATTGTGACTTTTTGCAGCTGAACCCACGTCCATGACCTGTGGTCTATGGAGTCAAGAGCTGTGCTCTCAAGAGCACATGTCTTCAAACTGTCCTTTTGTCCCTCACCTACTCTCTCTTCTTTTCTGTCTATGCAATCTTTCTCTGCTTCCCTTATTTTATTTTTTATTAGAAAAGCTTCTTGTTATTTTCATGAAACCCAAAAACCAGCCACGTGATCATTTTTACCCTCAACCTTCTTAGAGTCTTTTTGCAGTGAAACCAAGCTCTACATATAAACAAAGGTTAACATCAGCAGCGGAGATGCTAAGACAGTCTTCACCTCACTTACATACACAAACATCAATTCTTTCTATGTCTATGCATTAATTTTTTAGAAAATATTAAGGAAAAACTGTCCTTTTGCATAGCAATGAAGACAAAATAACCTGAAGTCAAATCAACAGAAAATGTGTGGGATTTATATGAAAAGAATTGGCAGCCTATATGGAGGTACCCAAAAGCTACAAAAGTGGAGGGATATACTGTGGTCCAGATTATAAGTTTCTATATTGTGCAGATGACAATTATCACCAAATTAACATTTAATGCAGTGAAATTCCAAACAAATTCTCAATGGTGTTTTTTTTATTTTAAACAATAAATATAAATAGGATAATATAAGATGTGCACTATCTTGTAGTGAAGAAGGCCCCAGAAGCATAGAATAAAACCCAAAATCCATCTAGAAACTCTCTCAATGGACCGCACACATAAAAATTTAGAATTTCTGCTTGGAAAAAAAAAAAAAAGCTATGAAAAAGTAAGAAAATGCAAAGGCAGAGGACACGCTAAAATAATTTTACAACATAAAAAACAGAAAAAAGTTGACATATTTGGAAGAGGTATTTTTAATCAATAAAATACTACATAACGAGAAATCAAGAAACAAGTGAAAAACACAAACGGGTCACAAGTGGCCAATAAAAATACAAAGTACTGGGCCACCTGGGTGGCTCAGTGGGTTAAAGCCTCTGTCTTCGGCTCAGGTCATGATCCCAGGATCCTGTGATCGAGCCCCGCATCGGGTTCTCTGCTCAGAGGGGAGCCTGCTTCCTCCTCCCTCTCTCTCTGCCTGCCTCTCTGCCTACTTGTGATCTCTGTCTGTCAAATAAATAAATCAAATCTTTAAAAAAAAAATACAAAGTACTGTTCAACATCAATAGTAACCAAAGAACGCAAGCATTCTTAAAATAAGATAATTATCCTTTATCACTAGGCAAAGTTTTTTTTAAGTATTCTTAAGGATTCAGGAATTGCACATTCTCATACACCATCAGCGTATGACAGGGTATAAACCTGCATAAGTTAAAAAGTGTTTTGGCAGTAAACATAAAATCCATAAAATGTGCCTAACATTTGACTTAATAGTCTTTCTTTCAAGAATTTGTTCCATGGAAATAACTATACAAAGGGTCTAATTACCTGAGCAAAAGAATGATTGTCTTGACCATTATGAAAGGTGAAAATTTAGAAACAGCCTGAATGTCCAGCATCTGCCAAGCCCGCTAAAATTAAGCATCGCGGGGTGGACTATTGGACAGCCATGAAAAATGCTGCTGCCGGCTCCAGGATGTTAGCAGGAGGAGCCAGGCACCTGCCCTCCCCACAAGCACCGCCAAGATGCCCAAGAGGAGGGGCGATTCAGCCCACAGACAGTAAAGGAACCCCAAGCTATCAGCAAAGTGGTCCACCAAACCCATTTCTGCGAAAGTTGAAACCGGTCCCCACCTCACAAAGGCAACAGGGAACTCTCAGTCTTCAGAATACAAACAAATAAAGGAGAAAAAGGAGCAAAAGGAGGGGCTGAAGTGGGTCACAAAAAATCTATAGACCGATCTGCAGAAAACAGAACAAACAGGAGCGGCCAGGCTCTGAGGAAGCCGAGCAAAAGCCGAGTCTGGTGACGAATATCCTATCCCAAGACTTCTCCGTGCTGCCCGCCCTTCCCTCACTCGCCAACTGTCTTATAAAGACAAGATTTTTAGAAGCTCTGGAAATAATTATTAAGAGGTTTTGGGGGGTTGGGGGGTTTTGTGTGTGTGTGCGTGTGTATGTTTTACATCCTTAGGTAAGCGTAAATGCTTTTTCTTCAAGGGCTAAACGAGGCCTGTTGTTCAGTGTTTCTGCACAGCCAGGAGTCACAGGAATACTGGAGTGAAGTAGCCTGTGGCATCTGGTGCACCAATTTACCATCCCACAGGCTGGTGGAGGGGAGGGTTAGAGCCCATAATATGAAACATAATTAAATGCCATGCATACTCATAATCATGCATGCAGCATGTCTCAAAGATTTCAAACTGCGAAGCTTCTACCCCCGTGTTCTTTGAGAGCACAGTTTTTTCAAGGCACCTGCTCCCTGACTTTGGCTCTCCTACTTAGACGTGTCACCTGTGACATTTCTGGTAGCAGCAGTCCAGTCTATCCTAGAGCTTTGCTAATACACTGCTAAAGATGGGACTTTTTTTTAGAATGTATGATATTAAGAAGATTTAGAAGTATGATATGAAGTCATGAATTCGTAGAACCTTAGACTTTCACTGAAGTGACTGGGCGATTTTTTAGAAAAGGATCGCAACCATTCTTTTTTTAGATTGTTAATACTTGCATTGGAATTACATATAGATTTCTACATGTATAGATTCTTATATGTAAGAATTGTTTTTTTTTTAAGATTTTATTTTTTTTTTTATTTATTTGACAGACAGAAATCACAAGTAGGCAGAGAGGCAGGCAGAGAGAGAGGAGGAAGCAGGCTCCCTGCTGAGCAGAGAGCCCGATGCGGGGCTCGATCCCAGGACCCTGGGATCATGACCTGAGCCGAAGGCAGAGGCTTTAACCCGCTGAGCCACCCAGGCGCCCCTATATGTAAGAATTGTATACAGATTGTTTATAGTGTCTGTGAACGAAAGAGGCAGAAGCCTTAATATCTCAATTATTAACCAAAGGGGGAAAAAAGGGGAGGGGATTCTTGGTAGCTCAGTCAGTTTAGTGTCCAACTCTTGATTTTGGCTCAGGTCATGATTTCAGACTCCTGAGACAGAGCCCTGCACTGGGCTCCTCACTCAGTGGGGAGTATGCCCTGCTTGAGGATTCTCACTCCCTCTCTCTCTCTCCTTCTGCACCTCCCCCTGCTCATGCACTCTCTCGCTCTCTCTCTCTAATAAAGGAATAAATCTTTTTTAAAAAGGGGTGCCTGAGTGGGTGGCTCAGTCAGTTAAGTGTCCAACTTGGTTTCAGCTCAGGTCATGATCTCAGGGTCCTGATATTAAGACCCATGTCAAGATTTTCTCCCTCTCCTTCTGCCCCTCCCCTACCACCACTTGCACTCGTTCTCTCTCTCTCTCTCTCAAAACAAACAAACAAACAAACAAACAAAAAAAAACCATGGTGCATATATGCTGTATTTTATTGACTTGACCACCTACATTTTTCACACAGGTCCTGCTATCCTTCTAACTGCTTGGACATGCACAAACCCCAGCAAAGCTTCCATACGGTTATCATTTCAAATTGAGTTACACACTTTATTGGTAGTAGAGCCACTGAGTTTCATCCTTATTTAAAATACCTTTCCAAAGATTTCACCATAACGTCATTGGAACAAACTTCCATAATGTATACAGAAAGATAGGGAAACAAAAAGCAAGGAACAAACTTAATATTACTGAAGAAAATAATCTTTGTTGGAAGAATGAATTTAAGTTCATTTTTTTTTTCTAGAGAAGACACAACCAAATGCTCAATGGGACCCAAGGAAGAAAATACGCAGAAGTGGCTAAAGATAGGAAAATATAGAAAGACAGCCATCACACACCATGCAATGCAACTGAAGGGTGGAGAAACACAAAAGTCAGAAGAGATGAAGGAAATTTTAAAGCATCAAGAAGCTGCTTCTGTCAGACAGAGAAAGACAAATACCATATTGATCTCACTTGTATGTGGAATTAAAAAAAAACAAAAAACCAAACTCATGGACACAGAGAACAGATAGGGGCTTGCCAGGCATGGGGGCTGGGGAGTAAGCAAAATGGGTGAACCGGGTCAAAAGGTACAAACTTCCAGTTATAATATAAGTCCTGGGGATATAATGTACAGCATGGTGACTACAGTTAATAATACTGTCTTATATTTTTGAAAGTTACTAAGAGATTAGATCTTAGAAGTTCTCATCACAAGATTAGACATGTGTAACTATGTGTGCTATTGAATGTTAACTAGACTTACGCTGATCACCTCACAATATATACAAATATTGACTCATTATACTGTACACTTGAAACTAATATAACCAATACAATATAATATAATAATATATGTCAATTACACCTCAATTTTTTATAAAGTTTTTTTATTCATTTATTTGAGAGAGAGAGATAGAGCAGATTGAGTGAGAACACGAGTGAAAGGACGAGGGGCAGATGGAAAGGGAGATGCAGGCTCCCCACAGAGCAGGGAGCAGAGTCCAATGTGGGGCTCGATCTCAGGACCTCAGGATCATGATCTGAGACGGCGGACCCTAACTGACTGAGCTACCCTGACGCCTCTACACCTCAACTTAAAAAAAAAAAAAAAAAAAAAAAAAGGAGGAGGAGGAAGAAGAGGAAGAAGAAGGAAGAAAGAAAAAGAAGAAGATGAGAAGGAGAAAGAAACTGGTCATGACAGGACTATCACTGAGGCATTGTCCCGTAGTTTAAATGGCTGCATTTTTTTCTTTCTTCCTCAGCAGAACATAAAACACTAACAATAATGGTAACTTACATTCAGTGAAATACAGTTTTTGTGTTAACACGAAAGATATCCTTGGTACACTGTAAGCTTCCCTTTCAGCAGCACACAGGCTAAAAGAGAATGATCCAGAGTTGGTGCAGCACCCGGATAAGGGCAACATGCAACCTCACGAAGTGTTCCATGGTCTTTCTATTTCTTAATCTAGGTGTTTATTTGTGAACATCCACCCATCTGTACACTTACGTTTGGTGCACATTTCACTAAGTGCGCCATGCTTTAATATAAGTTTCTTGAAATATCAGCGTAGAACAGTTTATAGAGCATGGATACCCTTTTTGGTAACTAGGTGCAGGTGGGCACGTATTCTCCCATTTGCGCGCACGTTCGTGAATGCAGGCATAGAATCTAAATGTCAATAGGAATGATCGGAAGACAGGTACCTTTCACTTTCTTCTTTATCCTTTTCTGTGTCTGAAGACTTTCCTCAATGAACACATTTTTTACAATCAGAAGAAAAAGACAGAAAGACCTACCGTCACTTTACAAACACATGCACATAAAACTGGCATATTGTGCTTCACAGAAATTGTGTAGAGAAATAATGAAGGATGTGTACAAATCAGCTATTAGAATACTCATCACATTCATATCTTCTACCCAGTATTTTCATTTCTGAGAATTTAGCCTACAAATGATTAGAGATATCGGCAAATATTTATTTACTAAGTTTTCATCACAGTGTTTTATAAAGTATCAAACACTTCAAAAACATATAAATAGTTAAATTACTGTACATTCATACAATGAATGCAACCATTAACATGGGTGTGGATTTTGAAGAAAATGTGATGACACAGGAGATGCTTATTCACACTGTCAAATGAAAATGTGCAACACAAGACTCTAAATGCAGTATAAAAAATTTTGTAAAATAGGCATAAAATAAATATATGAAATACACGTGCAAATAAAAAAGGAAGAAATACATGTAAATGTTTATAGTGGTTATTTCTAACTGTGAATTTTACTTTTTAATTGTCTTTTTATACCTTTCTGCATGTTCTAAATTCTGTAAAATGAGTATTACATATTCTGTAATTTTTACAAGGTCATTTTTTAAATCACTGTAGTCACAGACACTTAATCCAGAGAGCAAACATCCACACCAAAATAAAATGCTAATTCTACACAGAAGCACAGAAAGTGCCCCAGGCCCTGCTTTGCAGCCCTATACTCACCGTAACTGAAAGATGCCCTGTTTATTTAGAGTCTATTGGGTCCATTGAAATGCAGTCCTTTTACTCCTGCTCATCTTATTTCCTTCCCCAAAATAAATTACAAAAACTGATGGAGGCAGGCAGAGGAATGTAGTTGTCAAAAGATATAACAATTAATGTAAACATGAGAAAAAAAGAAAATAAAAAATAATAGTAGACACAGTCATAATCCAGGGTTATTTAGTCACAGGACATAGAATCCTATAGACTTGAGGGCAACAATGAATTAAAACAATCCATATCCACATCCAGAATGTAAGTCAAGTCATTAAAAACTTTTCTATGGAACATTTCTCTATTAAAAACTCTCAAGTTATAAAATTTCATAGAAGTGAGCAGAGTTATAAAAGCTAGACCAAGGAGTTTTATAATTTTTTGAATGCATAACAAACATTTCCTTTAATAGGTTAATATTGTACTACCATATTTATAGAGAAACAGAAATAAAAAATATAATTTTTGAAGGATCAGACTTTGAAATGTGTCTTACATCATAAATGGATCATCTTGTGCATTGATTTGGTTCAGATTTCAGCAAATTAATATCTATGTTTTTTATTCATTCCTTTTATTACTGAACACTTTATTAAAACACAAGATAAATTCAGAGAATAATTTTATTCACATTTTTACTGAGAATTTCTGTATTAAAAGGAGGGAAGTAGAAAACACCACCTGCTCAGCATTTAATTTACCTGTCACCTTATGATTCTTCTGGCAATCTTATAAGAGATCAGAAGAACAAACTATAGCCCTAGTCTAACACTATTGGGTGATTAAATCTGGCTGCTTTTTGATACATAATGAAGCCCTCTTTACCTGACAGGCTCCCTATCTCTTACGAAAAATAAAAAGCAAAATAGATTATCTTTAATACCTATTATGTTACACTTTACATGGGGGAGGAAGGGTCTTTACTTCTATCTGCTCATGTCTTCTATACATCACAAATTTTTCTCAAGGTAAGCACCTAGGATTTGAGACAAAGGAAAGCAATTTTGTAACCATAACAATAATAATCACATATACAGATCTATCTATCTATATATATATAGTAAGTTATGCTAATACGTGAGTCTTGTATTACATAGTAACGGCAGTTACATTTAGAAGTGATTATGGGCAAAGGTGACTTATGGATAAGAACTGCACTAACAACATACAACAGTGTTTTTCCCAACAGTAGCTTGTAAATTATGGGGGAAAGTATTCGAGTTAAGAGATATTTGCCTAATTTTTAAAATATTACATGAATGGCTGAATAATGATTATCATTTACTAATGTTTATAAAAACTTTTACATTTTATGTATATTATCCCACTGTTTCCAAAAGCATGAGAGATGCAACAAGCAAAAAGAGACATTGCAGATGACTGGACTGAAGGCAACTGTGGTTCAGCCACAACAGTAGCTACAACAACATGCAACATACATAGGAGACACCCCTGAAGCACCAGGTCCTGGTGAACAGGGACACTACACTGCAGGGCACTATAAGATCTCCTCTTCACAATGCCACTACTTTCAAGAGCAGGAGACAATAACTGACTTTCCTAGCACACATAAGGAGTTGGCAAAATGGGAAACAAGAGAAATATGTCCCAAATGAAAAAACAGGACAAAACCACAGCAAAAGAGTTACATGAAACAGAGATAAGTAACATGCCTGATAGAGAATTTAAAGTAATGGTCAAAAATATACTAAGTGGACTTGAGGAAAGAATGGAAGATTTCAGTGAAATCCTCAACAAAGAGATTGAAAACAAAAAAGAACCCATCAGAGATGAAGAACTCAATAACTGAAATTTAAAATACACTAGAGGGAATAAATAGTAAACAAGAGGAAGCAGAAGACAGATCAATGACCAGGAAGACAGAGAAATGGAAAACAATCAGGCAAACAGGAGAAGAAAAAAGAATAATAAAAAAAAAGAGAATAGATTAAGGGAACATCAAGCATAACAACATTCACATTATAAGAATCCCAGAAAGAAAAAAGAGAGAGAAGGAGGCAGAAAATTTATTTGAAGAAATAATAGCAGAAAACTTGCTGAATCTGGGTAAAGAAACAGAAATCTAGATCCAGGAGGTACAGAGGGCCTCCAATGAAATCAACCCAAGGTGATCCACATCAAAACACATAGAAATTAAAATGGCAAAATGTAGGGATAAAGAGAGAATTTCAAAAGCAGCAAGAGAAAAGAAAACAATTACATAAAAGGGAAACCTGATAAGCCTATCCACTGATTTTTTAGCAGTAGCTTTGCAGGCCAGAGCAAGTGGCATCATATATTCAAAGGGCTGAAAGAAAAAAACTTGTGACCAAGAATACTCTATTCAGCAAGTCTATCATTCAGAATAGAAGGAAAAATAAAGACTTTCTCATAGAAACAAAAGTTAAAGTAATTCATCACTTTAAACCAGCCTTATAAGAAATGTTAAAGGGGATTCTTTGAGTGGAAAGGAAAGACCATAAGCGGGAATAAGAAAAGTAGGAAGCCCAAAGAAATAAAATTAAGTATATCTACAAAAATCAGTTAAGGGATTCGCAAAATAAAAAGAATGTAAAGTATGACACCATATATCTAAAATGTGGGGGGAGGGAGTAAAAATTTAGTACTTTTAGAATGAGTTCAAACTTAAGCAACCATCAATGTTAATATAAACTGCTATATGCAGAAGATGTTATATGTAAATCTAATAGTAACCACTAATCAAAACCAGTAATACATATGCAAAATATAAAGAGAAAGGAATCCAAGTATATCACTAAAGAAAGCCAGCAAACACTGAAAGAGGAGAGCAAAAGAAGAAAGGAACAGAGAAGGACTATGAAAACAAGCATAAAACAAGTAACAAAATGGCAGTAAGTGCACATCTATCAATTGTTACTTTGTTAATGGACTAAATGCTCTTAGCAAAAGATAGAGGGTGACAGAATGGATTAAAAGCAAGATCCACCTGTATGCTGCCTACAAGAGACTCACTTCAGACCTAAAGACACATGCAGATTGAAGTGAAGCGATGGAAAAGTATTTATCATGCAAAAGGAAGTGACAAGAAAGCTGGGTAGCAATACTTATATCAGAAAAAAACAGACTTTAAAACAAAGAGTGTTATAAGAGACAAGGAAGGAAACTATATAATCATAAAGGGATCAATCTGACAAAAAGATGTAACAATTGTAAATATTTATGCACCCAACATGAGAGCACCCAAATATATAAAGCAACTACTAACAAACATAAATGAAATAATCAATAGTAATATACTAATAGTAGGGGACTTTAATGCCCCCCTTACATCAATGAATAAACCATCCAAGCAGAAAATCAGCAGGGAAACATTGGCTCTGAATGATACATTGGACCAGATGGATCTCACAGATATATTCAGAAGATTCCATTCTAAAACAGAATACACATTCGTTTCAAGTGCACAGGGAACATACTCCATATGCCACAAAACAAATCTCAACAACTTCAAAAAGACTGAAGTCCAACCAGGCATCTTTTCTGACCACAACATTATAAAACTAGAAGTCAACCATATGGAGGTTAAATAACATGCTAATAAACAATGAATGAGTCAATCAAGAAAACAAGGAGGAAATTTATTTAAAAAATGGAGACAAATGAAACTGAAAAAACACTGGTTCAAAATCTTCGGGATGTGGCAAAAGCTGTTCTAAGAGGGAATATTATAGCAGTACAGGCCTACTTCAAGAACCAAGAAAAATCGCAGATAAACAACCTAAGATTACACCTAAAGGACCTAGAATTTTAAAAAGGGAGAAACCTTAAACCAAAATAAGGGAGGAAATAATAAAAGATTAGAGGAGAAATAAAGGAAAAGGAAATTAAAACACAAATACAACAGATCAAGGAAACCCGGTTCTTTGAAAAGATCAACAAATTTAACCAGAGTCACAAGAAAGAAAGAAAGAAAGAAAGAAAGAAAGAAAGAAAGAAAGAAAGAAAAAAAAAAAAAAAGATGATTCAAACAAAATCAGAAATGAAAGAGGAGAAATAACACCACCACCACAGAAATACAAACAATTATAAGAGAATATTATGAAAGATTATATGCCAGCAAACTGGACAACCTAGAAGAAATGGATTAATTCCTAGAAACATAACCTCTCAAAACTGAATCAGGAAGTAGAAAATCTGAACAGACTGATTACCAGCAATGAAACTGAATCAGTAATCAAAAAACTCCCCAAAAATGAAAGGCCAGGACCAGTTTCATAGGTGAATTCTACTGGACATTTAAAGAGGAGTTAATACCTATTTATATTTAATTATAATATATATATTATAATTATATATAATATATATGATATATATTATATATTATAATATAATATATATTATATATAATATATATGATATATATTATATATTATAATATAATATATAATATAATTTATATATTATATATATAATTTATATATTATATATTATATATTATATATAATATATAATATATAAATTATATTTATATAATACCTATTTATTAATACCTATTCTTCTCAAACAAAACAGAAGAGGAAGGAAAACTTCCAGATTCATTCCATGAGGCCACCGTTACCCTGGTTCCAAAACCAGATAAAGACACTACAAAAAAAAAAAGAACTACGGGCCAGTATCTCTGATGAACGCGGATGCAAAAATCTTCAACAAAATATTAGCAAACAAAATCCAACAATACATTAAAGAAATCATTTGCTATATGATCAGGAGGAATTTATTCCTGGAACACAAGGATGGTTCAATATTCACAAATCAATCAACGTGATACATCACATCAATAAGAGAAAGGATAAAAACCATATGATCTTTTCAAAAGATGCAGAAAAAGCATCTGACAAAGTACAACATCTATTCATGATAAAAACTCTCAAAAAAGTAGGTTTAGAGGAAACATAGCTCAATATAATAAAGGACATATAAGAAAAACCTACAGTAAACATATCCAAGTGAAAAACTAAAAGCTTTTCCCCGAAGATCAGGAAAAAGATAAAAATGTCCTCTCTCACCACTTTTATTCAACATAGTACTAGAAGTCCTAGCTATAGCAATCAGACAAGAAAAACAAATAAAAGGCATCCAAACTGGTAAGAAGGAAGTAAAACTTTCACTATTTGCAGATGACATACTATATATAGAAACCCCTAGGACACCACCAAAAAATTACTAGAATGGATAAATGAATTCAGTAAAATAACAGGAAACAAAATCAATATGCAGAAATCTGTTGCATTTCTGTACACTAATAAATGAAGTAGCAGAAAGAGAAATTAAGAAAACAATCCCATTTACAACTGCACCAAAAATAATAAAATACCAAACAATAAACTTAACCAAGGACGTGAAAGACCTGTACTCTGAAAACTATAAAACACAGACGAAAGAAATTGAAGATGACACAAACAAATAGAAAGATATTCCATGCTCATGGGTTGGGAGAACAAATATTGTTAAAATGTCCATACTACCCAAAGCAATCAATTTAACACAATCCCTTCAAAATACAAACAGTACTTTTCACAGAACTAGAACAAATAATCCTAAAAATTTTTTGGAACCACAAAAGACCCCAACAGCCAAAGCAATCTTGAAAAAGAACAAAACTGGAGGTATCACATTCCTAGATTTCAAGATATACTACAAAGCTACAGTGATAAAAACAGTATGGTCCAGCATAAAAACAGACACAAAGATCAATGGAACAGAAGAGAGAGCCCAGAAACAAACCCACAATTATATGATCAATTAATCTATAACAAAGGAGGGAGGAGGGAAAACTCTACAATTGGGAAAAGACAGTCTCTTCAACAAATAATGTTGCGAAAACTGGCAAGCTACATGCAAAAGAATGAAGCTCAACTATTTCTTACACTATACACAAAAATAAACTGAAATGGATTAAGGACCTAAATGTGAGGCCTGAATAAAACCCCTAGAAGAGAGCACAGGGAGTAATTCCTTGGACATAGGCTACAGCAATGTTTGCTACAAGATGTCCCCTAAGGCAAGGAAAACAAAAGCAAAAATAAACTACTGGGACTACATCAAAATAAAAAGCTTTTACACAGCAAAGGAAACCATCAATCGAGAAAAAGGCAACCTATGGAATGGGAGAAGATATTTGCCAATGACATATCAGATAAAGGGTTAGTATCCAAAATACAGAATGAATATATAGATAGATAGATAGATCTATAGAATATATATATATATAGAATATATATAGAATTTACACAACTCAACACCCAAAAAACAAATAATCTAATTCAAAAGAAGACATACAGCCAACAGACACATGAAAAGATGTTCAACATCATGCATCTTCAGGGAAAGGCAAATCAAAACCACAACGAGATTACACCTCACACCTGTCAGAATGCCTAAAAATCAATGGAACAAATAAAAATCAAACACACAAGAAACTACAAGTGTTGAAGAGGATGAGGAGAAAAAGGAATGCGCTGCTGGTGTAAATGCAAACTGGTGCAACCACTGTGGAAAGCAGCATGACAGTTCCTCAAAAAATTAAAAATTGTTACCATATGATGTAGTAATTCCACTACTGGGTATTTAACTAAAGAAAAGGAAAACACTAATTCAAAAAGACATATGCACTCCTGGTTTACTGCGGCATTATTTACAATAGCCTAGCTATGGAAGCAGCCCAAGCGTCCATCAACAGATGAATCAATAAAGAAGAGGTATATTGTATATATACATCATGGAATATTACTCGGCCATAAAAAAGAATGAACTCTTACCATTTATAACAACATGGATGGATCTAGAGAGTATAATGCTAAGTGAGATAGGTCAGTCAGAAAAAGACAAATATCACATAATTTCACTCATATGTAGAATTTAAGAAACAAAACAAATAAACAAAATAAAAAAGAGACAGACAAAAAAGCAGACTCTCAAATACAGAGAACAAACTGGTAGTTACCAGAGGGGACATGAGTGAGGGGGATGGGTGAAATAAGTAAAGGAGATTAAGAGTACCCTTACTGTGATAAGTAATTGCTGAGTCACCATATTGTACACCTAAAACCAATATAACACTGTACATTGACTGTACTAGAATTTTAAAAATTAAAAAAATAAAATAAAAGCATGAGAGATACTCTTCAACAAAGCAGTTCTGTGATCAAGTAAGTTTAGGAAATACTATATCTTTCTTGGAAATTCACAATGTCTTTAACATATCAAAGGCTCTGAAAAGGACCAAGGTAAATATTTTGTCCAAATCAGAATTGCCTAACATAGAATTTCCCAAATGTATTTGACCATGAAACCTTTTTTGTTTATTTGCCACCTGTTAGTATCTCATGGAACTAATGTCCCTGGGACTACACTATAGAAGCTTTATCTTCAGTTTCCTATAATGAAATTGACCGTGGAGAAGTTGGAAAACCTGCCCAAGATTTTATCGCGGTAAAAGACAGAGCTAGGCTTCTGACCCACATCCATGGTCTTCCCTCTCACAATTTCTCCATCACTTGCTTTATGATTAATAATAAAGAAGCCCAGTTAAATAAGAAACCTACCATTTCTCATTTAAAATACGTTCTCCTTGTTTTACATTCTTGTTTTGTAGTTTTTCTTTTGAAAATGAGTCTATAGTCTTGTCAATAGTCTTGTCAATTATTAATGAAAAAATGAGGGACTTGTAGCAGGAAAATGAATGCCTTATGAAAACTGTAAAAGAAATGAGGGGTACTTTACTCTGAACATGATTAGTTTTCTTCCCTTTAAAAAACATTGCATTGTGAGCTCTCATGCAAATAACAAAATGTACAAGATAAATTACAATAATATATTATGCTCCAAAAACCAATTCTTGAAACTATACAATGGAAAGAACTATAAGAACAGTCACTATGCAGATCAGTGGGCATTTTCTCGTATTGCTTACTAAATGGCTCAAATAATACTAAGTGTATTTCTTGTGTTACAAAAAATGTTTAAGTTAAATGCTATGAACCTTCTTACTGAGTTTGTGTGACAGGCCAAGTACTTTGTATACATATCTCATTTAATTCTCAGTGGGACCCAGCCAAGTATAGGAAGTATATGCTCTTAATCCCATATGAGAGATAGCAAAACAAAGGCTCAGGGAGTTAGCACAGGATTAGGAGCTCAGAAATCCAGAACGGATGTGCTTCAGTTTAAATGCTGTCTCTCCCTTCTGTGTAACCTAGCAAGCCCCTGGGCTCCTCTGTGCCTCAGTGTTTTTATCTGTTAAATGGGGACAATAATCCTCGAAGAAAAGCTGCCATGACTAAATAAGCCTCAAAAAATGTATGTTATTTCTAGGAACTCCTGGGTGGCTTGAGCTCAGTTGGTTGAGCGTCCCGACTCTTGATCTCAGCTCAGGTGATGATCTCAAGGTCGTGAGATCAAGCCTGGCATGGGGCTCTGTGCTCATTGCTCAGTGCAGAGTCTGCTTCAGATTCTCTCTCCCTCCTCTCACTCTTCACTCTCTCTCACTCTCTCTCAAATAAATACATATTTTTTTAAAAATGTATGCTATCCTTGTTTTTAAGTAAATTTCACAGGCTCACTGAGTGGATGCTTGTTTTTCTCTCATGACCATAACCAGCTCCCTCCACCTTCTGCATTTATTATCCTGTTAAGTCTCAATTCAAAAGCAGCAACGTGAGTGCTACTTCAATCCACTACACCCCCATCACAGAACGAGCGCCCACGCTTGGCATTCCTTGTGCGTCACTTTAATACACCGAGGGAAACCCTGGGGCCCAGAGGCCTGGTTCTGAAATGCAGACTGGAGGTGTCAGGGCATGCCCCTGAGAGGATGGACCAGCCAGGTCCCCAAAACGCTGGCTTCCTGATTGCTTCACGTCCCTCCGTGTTCTGTGAAGACGGGAATCAACAGAGCACATGCCTGAAAACACAGCCTATCCAAAGGCAAAACAAAACAAAAAATCTTACCAGAAAGGATGGAGAAGCTTGCGTTTAATATGTGAAACTGTAATTTTCTCAGGCTTGTGAAGGGGGAAAGGAAGAAACATCAAAAAAGCATTCAGAAAGCTGACTGCGACCACGAAGAAAATTCACCTCAGCTGAGCAAATATTTATTGAGAGTCTACTTGCTCAGGCCCCGGCAGATGCGAAGGAGTGTGGGACTGGAATTTTACAGAGTTTATAATTGGCTTCCTATTACACATGGCAGGCTGAACACCTGTGTTCCCTCCTTAAATCCTTCTAAAATGCCTAAAAGGATTTCTGAAAAAGCAGCAGCAAAGTTTAAGCTCACCGCCTCAGCTTACCCTCGTCCTCACTCTCAGCTAATGACCGCACTGCATGTTCCATGAAAGACCTGAGGCAGTCGGAAAAAACTCCCCCAGCTCCCATCGCATCTCCCCCCGCTCCAGCTGCCACAGCATCTGCACCCATGAGTCCTTCCTTCCTCTTACTGAAAACGAGCTGAGTATGAGCACTTACGGCTGCACGGCAGTTGTGAGGCTCCCCCCACTACGAGCTAGTTCAGGGAACCACTCCAGCGCTCTCCCTGTCCCACCCCACCACGTTGCCTCTCTCATGGGCCACCCCATCTGTCGACAAACCAGCTGGATTTCTCCTTCCTCCTTCAGCTCCCTCCATATTTCTCCATATAAAAGGTCTGCAAAGTCATCTTACGCACTATTTTATTCAATTCCTTTCCCTATTTAGGTCCACCCCAATCAATTTTCCCACCCCACAATCTTAGTGTGCCACCAATGATGTCCACATTACTTATTCCAACAGTCAACTCTCTCCTTTCCTTACCTGGCACAATTTATCACTCCCTCTGACTTGATACACTTCTCTCCCTTTGCTTCTCTAATAACACACTCTTCTGACTTTCCCACCTTACTGGTCCCATCCCTCATGTTAATCCTCTGTTCTCTCTGCCTGTTCCAGGGGCAACTCAGAGGACACATGTTGAAGATGGTGGCATCAAGAGATGGAAGGAGCCTGAATTCCTTGAAGGTGTGGAGAACCACCTTCTACCTCCCTGACAACCTACACTGGAAAAGAAAGAAGACTTTGTTGGCAGGGTCTTCTTTCTTTCCTTTTTTCATTCTTTTTTGTCAAGCCAGCATGATGGGGAGGTTGTTTATTACAGGAGTGAGCATTACTCAGCCTAATATGCTCAACCACTGGAAGACAATGAAAAAATGTGATAAATCAAGAAACAGACACTGAAGAAAATACTTAGATATATGGATGTACATAGGGAAAAGAGAGAGAGCAAGAGAGAGAAAGGTGAAAATGATCCATCCAAGGAGTGGAACTAGGGTGGGGTGGGGTAGACGACCGCTGATTTTCATTATAAGCCTAAAAGTAATACCAACCTTCTAAGTACATCTTTGCATCATTTAAATAAATTATTGATTTAAGAGAGATTTCTAAGCTTCTAGGAGAAGTAGACAGAACACAATCACAGAATACACACTATAAACACCCAAAGTGAAGCATGATGTGTCATGAGTAAAACCACAGGAAAAGTTCTCAAAAGGAATCAAACACACTTGAGTGTAATAAATGTTGTGTTCAATTCAGTTAGATTGTTTTGCCATAGATTTGGGGTACGATGGCTTCACAGAGGGTAAAAATCTTGGCAGTGTCTTCTTTCTTTTCTCTTTTCATTCTTTTTGGGGGGAAGAGGAACATGGAAGAGGCAGATATTTTAAATAAGTGGAAGAATGCCAAAAATCAGGGCTTTGCTAGCACACCCTTTCTTTGTGCAAATTTTTTTAAAGCACCCCTCTCGTAATACTTTCATCTGTTGGAAAATTGCCTCTAACAGACTTCTACTGTTAGAATGAGACACTTTACTGACATCTGGTGGATAAACATCATAATAAATACTCAAGTTCAAATACTCTTACCCGCGAAGTGAATTGCCCTCCTTAGATGTGTAATTTGTTCTGTGCACAACCTGTACAACTCACGCTTTGGATGTCATTGTTCCTAAAATACCTGTTGACAACCCCAGGCCTTCTAGACCCTGGCCCCTCAACTGACCCAGTTGCTAGCTCCTGTCTTTCCCCTCCTCCCTTCCATCCTTTTCTTTCTCTCTGGCCTCTTGTTGAAGAGCGCCTCTCTCCTTCAACCTACACCCCCTTCTTTTGCAGAGCCAAAGCCTTGGTTTCACCAAACGAGACCCTTAGAGCGTCACTGTCTACCCAGACCTATATCCAAAACGAAGGTGTAAATCCAGAGCCTGTCGTTAATAAAATATTTTCCACCTCAATATAGATATAGGCCACAATTCAGTATGTCTTCTAATTTAAGGCCCTGTGCACCAGCTGAAAGGGGTCTGCCCATAGCAGTATCTTGCCTGGAGGCTCTCCTGGCTCCATCCCTGGGACCAGGAACACAGCTAGTTTGGAAGTGAGCATTTGCCACATCCATTCGGGTCATCTTCAAGGACTCACCTCAACCAGGGAGGGGCCAGAAAAGCAATGAGTGTGCTTTCTTCACTTCTCCTAGAAATCTAGGCTGGTTTTGCTGATGTTTGCATGAAGCCCCTGCCTGATTCAGCTCAGCTGATTAAAAGGGAAGCCTTACTTATTTCCCTCTGCTTTTTCTGGTTCACTAAAGGGATTGGCTGATACACATCTGCAGAAAAAGTTTCATTCTTTCTGGGCCTAACTCACCTCTTTCTCTTTGTGAGGAATTCAATGAACCGACCTATGATTTGAGAATGTACAGTGTCCCAATCCCTTTTACCCACGTGCATGGCTTGATGCCACCAATTCTCTGTATTACTCCCTACAACCCATAACCCCAGATTAAAAGATTTATCTCCAATGAATCTCTTTCTTGCCTTCTATCTCCCCTAACACTAGTAAAGGGAAATAAGGTGCCTTCAAACAGGCAACCCAATCTCAATGACTAGCTTCTGAATTATTTTGATTCTTAAACATGCCGAACTATACGAAACATTGTCTGTAAACTGGGGGCAGTATAAATTCAAACGTCTTTAGCCAATTTCATCACAATCTACTGAGTTTGAGTCCTGGGGAAATTTTATGAAATTGAGCTAGCTTCGGCCAGAAAGGAAAAAAGAGAAGTTAGCCAGGGAAGGCATGGATACCTTCAGATATAAAAAGAGTTACTGTAAGGATCTTACCATTCATTTTTATTTACGTCCAATAAAATAAGCTTAACTTGCAATTATACAGCAATTGGTTAGAGAAAGATTTTAAACATGCAGAAGAATAAACTCTGGAAGGCCGTCCTTACTCACACGGGAGAGCTTTTTGCTTTGTTGTAAACCCACTGGAGGCAGGGAGATGAAGAGACGGCCTCCGGACCCCCCCGGAGCCCGAAGACTACACTGCTCGCTCAACGAGCACTAATTGGGTGTCTCTATTCGCCAGACACTGATGTGAGATGAGGAGTACAGAGTAAATCAGCTAAAATCCTTGCCCTTAGGAGCTCGCAGTCTGCCTGTGGACTCCAGTTGCACAGTCCTGAAACAGCTCAGTTTGTCCAACCGGTAAGGGGAAGTCACAAGTTACTCCCTTAAACTAAAGTCCTGCTGATCTGAGCATCTCTCAGACTCACCTGCCAGTGTAAGTGTGGCTATAATTTACCCCAAATCACCAAACACCTGGATTCTGTGCCCTTCCAAAGAAGACCCCTTGGCTCTCTATTAGCCAGCCAGCATGGGAGCAAAGAGGGTTTTATGTTAAGTGTCCTAGAAGTACCTTCAATTACACTATACATCAGGAATGACTTAGGAGTAACATAGGGAGGGATTCTAATTCCAAACTGGAAAATTCAGTGCCGCTCTGTCTCTTCTGCAGCTATAATCAAGACTTTCCCTGCCCATCCAGGATTACAAGGCTTGTAAGAAATCAGAGCAAGTGTAAAATCAAGACGACACACACTGAAACATGAAAATGCTATATTACCTATTATATGATCTACCCTTCTTAGTCCTCATAAAATTAGGTCATTATTATCATGTTTAATTAATGATCATTTTTCATAGGTCCTATATCAGCATTCTAGCAGAAAAGACTAGAATATTCAAATGGGAACATTTCAAATGAGAATACTTCAAGAAACATTAAATAAAAGAACAATTTTAAGTTGCACAGTGAAACCACAAGGAAGAGAACAGCCCCCTAAACTAGTGGAATTGGTATTAAACACTTGGGACTCAAAGTGGGAGGGAAGGAGTGGTTACCTACAAGAAGGTGTAAGTCATCAGAGGATCCCATTTGATGAGGAGCTGTGACTTCTGTGAAAGGGCACAGCCATCCAAGGCCAGCCCACAGGGGGCAGACATCCAGGACAAGAAAGATCCCAGCCCCACCTCCCTCCCTTCCTTCCTCCTTTCCTCCCCAAGTGGAGCTGAAGGACAAAGAAGCCCATTGGTTCCTTCAGGATTATCACCAAGAGGAAGAGAGCAATGCAGAGTAGACATGGATGGGCAAAGAAAACATCTAGACCAGAATTCAAAGTCTGAAACCAACATCCAGTTCCCAAGATATCACCAAACAACTTTAAAATTAACTCAGTCCACCCCATGTGATTAGAAAATAGATGTAGCAAATTCTCAGTCCAAACTGGACCATCCTTCTGACCCATCCTGCACTTTTTCTAACAGTGTATCATCAAATGCCAATGGACATCCTTAGTAAGTCACTTGAATATGTTCATTAACTCCATGTGGGAAACCCTTTCACACTCATATGTTTATCAAGTCTCATGTTGTACACTCTAAATATCTTACAATTTGTTTACAAAAAAGCCAAAAGAAATACTAAAATAATTTCTTAGAAAGAAAAATAATAATAAGGCATCTGAAAAGATAAAGATACTGGTAACAATTTAATAAATGTATTTAAGATGCAGGGTCAGAAGTATGATTAGTAAATGGAGGAGCACCAGTTAAAAACCTAAAAAGCTTCTGCTACTTTTTCTCCTCATTTTTCTATATAATCTATATTGTTCTATCTGTATCTATAGATACTTATTCTAAAATAATAGAATAAGACTTTACATTCAAAATCAACAACCACATACAAATATTTACTTTTTCTGTCAATCAAATCGCACTGAAACAATAGAAGAAATAGTAATGACTAAAATAAATCCACAGCAATTCCCATAAGCTAGGTAAGTGTCACCAGAAGACCTGACAATGACAAACTGAGAGATAAAGCAGAAGGGAAACAGTAGGTGCCAAACTGAATGGAACTGAGGAGCTCATAAACCCAAAGTCAATAGAGAAGGGCATCCAATAATAATGAGGATCTCTCTTCAGAACCTCTGAATAAACCCAAGCCAGCAATGAGGGCCTGGAGAAAGAGCTGTTAGGAAGCTAAAATCTGATCACTGGCTCAAGCTTTCTGAAGATGAACTTCTGATGGGGCAGCGACCCAGGGTGGGTGGGGCCATCAAAGCTGATGTTTATAAGGAACAGGCAGTGTCCTTGACCCAGAAGACAAGTTACCAGCACACCTGCCTAGCCACGCACCTGGCTAAGAGAAGGTCATGTACCACGAGGGCTGAGGCCTCAGGACCTGCACTGGGGCCCTTTCGGAAGAGCTCATGCCCTCCAGGTTCACAAATAGCTGATGCCAGAACCTTCCCCAGCCCAAGGAGTCCAGTAGGTGAGCAGAGGGTAAATTAAACCCACTGTAGCATTATTCCACTTTCGAGCTGAGTGGAGTTGGTAGAAACAGCTTTTGTTATATTATTTATACTTCTTGCATGTGTAAATACTTCATTATATTTAAAGAACTGCAACTTTAAAAGAATTGTTTAAACGTTTTTAAAGAACTCTTGTGATAGAAAAACATTTATCTGAGTATTTCCCTCAGTTTCATTTCAGCTGCCTTTTATAATAATTTCAGATAATATTACTTAATAAATATTGTTTTTAATAATACATGTGGTATAATCCCATGCTTCTGAAATTCTTCGTGCGTGTGTGTGCACGCGTGCACGCACACCTGCATAGATGCACAGAAATGTATCTATTTTGGTGTTCAGAAAATATTAGCACAGGTGTACTGGGGATAGTTGGGCTTTGTGGTTTATCCCCTTCATTTTGTAGTTTTAAAAAAAATCATGTTAATTTTTTATAATGAGCATGTTCATTTGTGGAGAAAAACAGTCATTAGACCAAGGAGCTGAAATCCTGGGGATCTAGACCACTTGCCCTTAAACATAATTCAAGAGAGAAGGAATGATTTCCCGTTCTCTGAGGAGTGACCAAGGCTGATCAGGACACCAGATTTCTGCCAGTTCACTGAGAGATGGTCAGAGAGAGGCTCCTGGCCCCAGGAGCCCTTTCAGGGTATCCCTGACCCCAGCACCAAGCCCAGCCTCCCACTCCACTGAGCACAGCCACGGAGAGAAGAAAATCACCAGCAAGACTGGGCAGCCAGCTCCCTCACACTCTCACTCTCACTCTCTCTTCCCACCCTACCCTCCTCCCTCTCTCTCTTTCTCTCTCTCTCTCTCTCTCTCTCTCTCACACACACACACACACACAGTTTAAAGACCAAATGAACCACAGGAGGAGGCCTACCCTCTTTACCGTGGCACAGGAGAACTAGGGAGGAACTGAAAAAACCTCTTAATCCCACCACTTATGGGCGGGCCAATCCTCAGCCATTCCAGCCACAGCAAAAACACCCTTAACAACCAGCGCCAGAAACTCGGGCCTCCAGAGGAACATGGGGCACCTGATCCACCAGCAAATGTGATTCTTAGAAAATCTGGAGACAGGGACATGATGCCGGATTCTGAGAAAATCAGGGGAGAAGTGGCCTTGAGAAAAGACTAAACTTCCTGCCAAACTAATGGTTTAGGACTTTGTAGAACCAGAGAGATAAAAGTGACCTAATCTATTCTTCCAAGCTGTTCTCATCCATTCTCTCTTGTGTTACTTTTCTTTGCACCTAGAAGGGCAGAAGGAAGGATTGCCACATATTTATACCTTTTGTATCTCCTATATTGCTATAAATATTTGTATATTGGTATATCCCTGATTTGTGGACTCAGTCTCTCATTCCATTCCTTCACAACACATATCCCATTAACAATTATTTCATTTCCCTGCCAGTTTATTAAATCTCCATACCACACAGGAATATAACCTCCAGGAAGGCAAAGAGTTTACCAGTGTTGTTTATCATGATATTACCGCTGCCCAGCACACTCCAATAGCTGTGTAAATAATGAATAAATGTTCTACCATGTGGCATCTACTACACTAGCTGACTTATCTACATCATCTCATTTAAGGGACTGCCAGCAGCTGGACCAGATATTCTGAAATAGGGGCCTATCACACAACACCCAAATACTTGATGAATTCATCAAACATAATTTTAGATGCACCGTTGTGCTCACAATAAAGGATATCTCAACCCCACCAGATCCTCCCTCCACACCCCACAAAACACACCCGTAAGCTTAAAATAGAGGAAATTTGGTAGGTAAGGCTACACTGGAATGGCAGCAAATGCTGATGTCAGGGACTCGGGGCCTTAGGGAATCACAGCCACCTGCAAGGGAACAAGGCCTTGAGCCCACTGAAAATGAGACCCTACAAAAAGCCGGCACAGCTTTAGTGGCACCGTGAAAAAGCGGGCAAGGGGAAACTGGCCAGAATCAAAGGGAGCCCATTAGGGAACCTACCTGCTTCTACCAGCTCCCAGCAGAAAAATTAACAGTCATCAGTTCCTTGAGATACTGCAAGCACAGATGTGCTCTCACAAGAACCTGAGAAGGAAACCCACACTGGCTGCCGTGGCTTGGCAATGTGTCGGCTGGTTGGGCCGGACCACAAGTCCCAGAATTCCCTTGCTTACGTATTTCTGGTTCGGGCGGAAGACAAGAGACTTGTGGGAGGTTTGGAGGGAGGGAGAGAAGTCCTGCTGTGTTGTGGCTCCCACGTGTGCCTCCTTCTTTGCTGGGTTATCTCGCTGTCAGCAGGCCGCAGAGGGGCCTACAGCAGCCCCTCCTTCCTCTGGAGCCTCCTTCAGCTACTCTGATTCCAGGGCCATGTGTGTGTTTAGCTTTCTGACGAAGGGCCGCCAACATCAAAGGTAAGGCGAAGGGACATGCATTCCCGTGTGTCCTCATGGGAGGTTCTGGTATGAGTTCGAGCTTGCCCTTATTTTCCCTGCTCTATGCCCCTGTTCTCTTCCTGACTGTCTGGAGGACTTCAGGCTCCAGTGTCAGAGCGGAGAGCGGAGAGCGATCATGACCAGCCTGCGTGAACAGTGGCCACAACTGCATCAAGTCGTGGTCCTGCCCTAGTGGCACCCTGACTGGTCCTGATCCTCAGAACTGAGAACAGGGGAACAGAACCTCAAGGATGGGTTCCCTGAATTGGTTCTGGGTTTTCTCTTTTTAATTATTATTATTTTAATTTTTTAATTGAAATATAATTGGCATGTAACATGTATTCATTTTAGGTGCATAACTTAATGATTTGCTATGATCACCACAATAAGTCTACTGAACATCCATCACCACACAATTACAATTTTTCTTTCCTTGTGATGAGAACTTTTAAATTCTCCCTTAGCAACTTTCAGATATACCATATAGCATTGCTAACTGTAGTCACCATGCTGTACATTCTATCCCCGGATTTATTCATCTTATAACTGGAAGTTTGTACCTTTCACCCACCCTCCTCCCCACGCCCCTCACAACCACCAGTCTGTTCTCTGTATCTAAGTGACATCATACAGTACTTGCCTTTCTTGGTCTGATTTATTTCACTCAGCATAATGTCCATCCCTGTTGTTGCAAATGGTAGGATTGCCTTTCATATATACTGCCATCTTTATCCATACGTAGTTTAATGGACACTTAGGTTGTTTACATATCTTGGCTATATAAACAATGCTGGTGTAAACATGGGGTGCAGATATCTTTTTGAGATAGTGATTTAGTTTCTTTCAGATAAATGCCAAAAAATGGAATTGCTGGATCATATAGTAGTTCTGTTTTTAATTTGCGGGGAGCCTCTATACTGTTCTCCTTAGTGGCTGCACCAATTTATATCCCCACCAGCAGCGCACGAGGATTGACTTTTGTCCATATCTTTACCGACACTTGTTATTTCTCATCTTTTTGATAACAGCAATTCTAAAATAGCATGAGGTGCTATCTCATTGTGGTTCTGACTTGCATATCCCTGATGGTTAGTAATGCTGAGCATCTTTCCATGTACCTGTTGGCTATTGGTATGTCTTTGGAAAAAATGTGTATTCAACACTGCTTCCCATTTTTAAATCTGATTGTCTCTTTTCTATTAAGCTGTAGGTCTTCTATATATTTCAGACATTAACATCTTATCAGAAATCATTTGTGGGTATTTTTTCCCATTCCTTAGGTTGCCTTTTCAATGTGTTGATAGTTTCCTTTGCTGTGCAAAGTTTTTGTTACAGTCGTTGTTGTTGTTTTTAATGTGGTCCCACTTGTTCGTTTTTGCCCTTATTGCCTTTGCTTTTAATGTCAAATCCTAAAAGTCATTGCCAAAACTGAAGGTTCTGGGGTTTCTGATCTTTAGTTCTCTGGTCTAATTAGATTTAAAGGCATTAGTAAGTCTCCTTCTAGTGGTAAAGAGAGGACTGGTTTGGGGGCACCTGGGTGGCTCAGATGGTTAAGTGTCTGCCTTCGGCTCAGGTCATGATCTCCGGGTTCTGGGATTGAGCCCCATGTGGCCCCCAGCTCAACGGGGAGTCTACTTCTCCCTCACCCTCTCCTTCTGCCTCTCCCACTGCTCATGCTCTCTCTCTCTCTCTCTCTCTCTGTCTCTATATTTCAGGACTGGTTTTTAGTTAAGCAGTAAACTGAAACAAAGCACTGTTTGCCTCACATTCTCTTTGTTTGCCCTGCTCTGTGTCAGCAGTTCTGTTTTTTGAAAGGTTTGCTCCAGGCCTAAGATTAGAAATTAGTAATTACATTATTCTTCAAATAATTGTCCCTGAAGATTAGCGGCTATCATTTTAAGACATATGATTTTCATGCTTTTATTGGATTTCTTAAAGCTTAATTTACCTTCTTATCTTCACAAATGTATACATAATACATACTTTTTTCCTCTCTTCATTGATCTATGCTCTCGATTAATCCTGTTATTCCTTGTCATTTGGTATCTATCCACCCAGAGCCTTTCTGTGGAAAAATCTCTCTATCCACAGCCCCTTCGGCCTAATTTTATAGCATTTGGATGCTTTACCACCTAGTCTTTGCAGGTTGGATTAGAAATAAACACTTAACCCACGGGCAGCCAATCCATAAACTTGCCAGCAATGACATGGCCTACCCTTGAAGAACCAGACTAAGCAGACCTTCTTTGTCTGTAATTCAAATTGGGAAAATCGGGGATAATGGTCGTCACATGAAAATTAAAGCAATTGAGGGAGTGTAAGCTGTGTGTAGGTAGACCAGCCCTGTCCATAAATGCTGTGGAATAAAGCAGGACACACAGAAGGCTGCACGGATCCTGAAAGGGGATGGGTGGCTCGTGAGTTAGAGTAACTGAATCCTGGGGGCTGTTCAGTCTTTGCCACTTTCCCAGTTCCAGTTCTAGATAAGTTCCTTGTGTGCCATTTTCCTGAGTCATTTTCCTCAAGTAACAGCCATCAAAGGCTTATCAGCACATCACAGATCAATATTTTCACTATTAATTAATAAACTTAAAAGAGAAGCAGCAGAAAAACTGTCCCCAAAATGACAGTGTTAAGATCACTGATCTGTAAATAGCTCTTACAAACCAAGAAGCAAAATAGACCCCAGCAAAAATATGGGTACAGGAGAAGAGACAATTCAGAAATAAAAAAGAAAAAAGAAATTGTTAATGAACATAAGAAAAAAGTAATCAAAATCAGTTGTAAAGGAGAAAGCCAGTGATTTAGGTAACATATGATTTTTTTTAAGGGCACAGAGTGGCAGAGGGAGATGGGGAGAGAAAGAATCTCAAGCAGGCTTCAAGCCCAGCACAGAACCCACCTGGGGCTCAATCTCACAACCCTGAGATCATGACCTGAGCCAAAATGAAGAGTTTAATGTTTAACTGACTGAGCCATCCAGGCACCCAAGTAATATGTGATTTTTAAAATCTCAAATAGCAACACTTAAAAGTGAACACTAGAGATGAGGGAATTCCAGGGTTGGGGCATTAGTGCAAAGTATGTACACATCTGCCAGCCAAGGGAGTGGTGAGGAAGGGAGGTGGTCACTGAGGACAGGCCGGTCAGGAGCAGATCACACTGCAGAGAGACGGGGCTGAGGTTTGCCGGTCTAGTCTATCCTGGTCTCTCCTGGTCTCCCAGGGCAGAGCCCTCAGGACACCATTTCCCCAGTCTTTTGGGTGGTCCCTGATGGTCCCATCCGTCTGCACATTCATCTGCATCTCCCCTGTGTCCTGGGACATGAAATCTTTTGAAAGTTTAAAGCCAAGTTGCTGACCATCCTTAAGAGTTTTTTTTTGTTTGTTTTGTTTGTTCATTTATTTTGTATTTTAGATTTCACATATAAGTGAAATCATATGGTATCTATCTTTATCTGACTTATTTCGCTTAGCATAATGCCCTTGGGTCCATCCAGGTTGTTGCAAATGCAAGATCTCATCCTTTTTTATGGTGTGTAATATTCTATTTATACACACAGACACACACACACACACACACACACACACACCCCTACATCCATTTGGTTGCCAGAGGGAAGGTGGGTGTGGGAATGGGAAAATAGATGAAGAGGATTAAGAGGTACAAATTTCCAGTTATAAAATAAGTAAGTCACACAGATGGAAAGTGCAGCATAGGGAATATAGTCAATAATATTGTAATAATGTTGTTTGGTGACAGATGATGACTGCACTTATGGTGAGCACTGAGTAATGTACAAGATTCTTGACTCAGTGTGTTAAAAGTGGAATCAATATGTTGTACATCTGAAACTAATATAACATTGTATATCAACTATAGTTATAAATGAATAAATAAAGCTGCTATAAACCTCCTATAAACAAATGAATGTAGGATATCATTAAATTATGGACCTCACCATTCAGTTATCAACTTACCTTATCCTTTCTGGTCGGATTCTCTTCTCTCTTTCTTTTCAAGTTGCTTTTGTTACACAGTTAAGCAAATGGTTGGTGGAGGCTTGGTCAGAAAACCCATCAAATGCCCCAAGTGTTGCTGATGCTCAGAGAGACAAGCTTTGTAAATGTTTTTGTAAAACTAAGGTTTCTCCCATTTCGGGGGTGGAAACATCAGATACATCCAGCCTTGGTAGTTCAGAATTTATAGTTTCACCAGAGAGAAAAAAAGAAGAAGAAGAAAGAAATAGAAATAAAAAATTGCCAGCAAAGACATTGCCTCTGGGAAAGATTTGTAAACATTTAGGATTCTAATCTCAGTGTAAGTTGACATCCTCTCCCCCAGTCCCACCCTGTGGGGCCTTGTCAGCTAATTCATCGCCCTCCCAACCAGGAAAAGAACATTCTTTTTCTCAGAAGAGCTCTCAAGAACCTCCAATGTGGGGAGAAAAACATCTCAACAATAGTAGTTTCAGGGGAAAATTACAGAAGGAAAATGCTCAGATGGAGGTGGGTGATTGAGCTACTCTTCAGCAAATCTGTAACTTTGGAAGACTATGGGGACAAGGGAAATTTGAAGTGGTCCCTGAGGCTGCAGACAAGGAAATGGGAACTGAGTGGGCAGAGGCTGAAGCTCCCCCATGAAGTTACTGAGGTGGGGGTGAGTATCACAAAAAGTGTAAAACCCGAGCGGACTGTACATCTGAAGCAAGTGTTTGAGACTCCTGAGTCATCCATAGAGTGGAGCTTTGTGAGGAGGGAGAATTCAGATTCTGAGAAGGCGTCAAGGTAGATCATCCAAAGCCTTGCTCACACCAGTTAGAGCATACCTTCACAACAGGGCACACTGAGATCTGAAACAGGAGGGCACAATGGTTTAAAGCAGCTTTATGATGCTAACAACTTCCACATAAAGGTAATTTACACTTAGATGTGGGGAAGCCATGCTGTGCCTCACTGTGGGATTCCTGCAGCTAGCAATGCCCATGGCCATAGCCAGCAGTGTGACATCGGGGCATAGGTGCATGAGGACACATTCTTATGTGGAACCTACCCTTTATGGCAAGCTCAGAAGAGAAATTTTTGAATTAATAAAAGAGAACTACATTTTGAAGATCTACTTTGGGACTCTACAAGTGACAGTGCTAAAAGCATTTCCAAACAACTTAAAAACGTGGATCTTGCTCCCAGAAGCACATCTGAAGAACTGCTGGGTAACCAGTGGTTAGCAGGCAATATGCTTTGTTTGGCAAGATCCACCAAGGTACTAGAGATTATCTAAGGATGGAAAATCAACCTGGGGACTGATGAGGAAAACAGATCAATCATTCCATTTAAGAACCGTTGTAAATTATCAACCCAGGAGAAGTGTCACTGGTTCTGAAGACTGCCATCGAAGTAGAGGAAACCAGCCTTCTACTTGGGAAAAGGCTGGTTGGACAAAATGGACAGTTTGAAAATGTTCTGTCCAGGTTCCATATCTAGCAAACTAATCCAGTTGGGTTTGAGGAAGAACTAGAAAAACCCTTTGTAACTTCAAGCCAAGGAAGGGGAACCCAAGGCACTACTAAAGGTGATGTCCGTGTAGAATTGAAAAGAAGGTTTACTGTTCCCTCCCATACCGACAGAATGCTCTTTCTATAGCTAATTCGAGGCTGGGAGAAAGGACTGACCATGCCAAGCCTGTTAGTGTTGCTGACCCCTACGCCCGCCTGAAGCCAGTCATCTCCAAAGCCACAGGCACTGCACAGGGGGGTTCAAGGACAGCCACCACTTGGCTTGATGGCAGACTGCAGTTGGAATCCAGTTAAGCCAGATGCAAGGGTTATCAAAATAGACACCTTCAAAGCAGCAAGGCTAGTTGCAGAGGCTTCAGGTCTACTTGCTCAGTTTTACTGATATTTATTTTATTTTTAGTCACAGTTATTTACAGGTGAATAGGAGAAGCCAGATATGATCATGGAGGGCACAGGTTAGGCGCACTCCACACTGGAAGACTTGGTTGGCACATTGCTCATAAGCTCGCCACAGTCGTTACGGGCACATGCTCTGGCGACCTACACGTGTTCTCATGGCTTGGGGTTGCTAGACCTTACTCAAGATGACATAGTTTAATTTTAGAAGAACAGCAGATTTTATAACTACTCGCTATTGACCTACTGCTAAATTCCACATTTTATTGATTAAGTCAAACAAATATATGCTAACTGTGCCTCCCCTCCAAATAAAATGAATTCCGCAAGGGTGTGGCGAGATTCACCACTGGTCATAATGTAATTCAGAACACATTTTCTGAAAAATAGTGGAACATGCAGCAAAAACCTTAAAAGCATGTATATTCTTTGCATAATCGTCCTGAATCTCAGTCTTCTCACCATAAAGAGAGGACGATGATGCCCCCTCCTCAGGTTGCTGTGACAGTGGAAATTCTGTGTTCGGATCAACTGGAAGGAATAGCTGCTCAGTAAACGCCACTTCCGTTCTCCCTTCCCTCTGTTAAAAGCCCATCTGTTCATCGCCCATGTCCCTTTGCTAGGTCCCACATTCGCACAGCAACTCAGTAGAGACCATGATTCCCCATGTTACTCTGGAGACCTGGTGCCACATGACATACACGGTGAGATGGCTTTTAAACAGGGAAGATGACCAGTGTGAGTCCGAGGCCAAGAAGTCAGATGCAGCCAGCTCATGAGACATTAAATTCATGATGTGTCCTCACTTTGTTAGCTTTATGTTCTGAACAAATAAGCCAAGGAGATAGAAAATGCACCAAGACCATTTGTCGTATACCCAGCACTGCCACATGTCTGACCTTATTTAATCTACCCAGCAACAACCTGAAATAAAGATTTAACTCCATGGCACAGTTGAGGCACCCAGAGCTCAGAGTAAATATGTGACTCCCACGTGGCAGTCAGAGGTAGACCCATAATCTGAACCTAGGTCCTCTGACTCTTGAGACCCATCCGGGATCTTCCTTCCACCATGCCCCCTCAGCGAAGCTCCTGATTCCATCTCTTACTCAGCTGACCTGACAAGCTGTGCTGTGGTGTTGCAGAGAGGACAGTGGCTTGTCTACATTCATCTTTCATCGGATACTAACTGAGCATCTTCTGTGTTTGGGCCCCATGGTAGATTCCGGGAATGCAGAGGTCAATGAGCCAAAGCCCCTGTTCAGCACATGGACTTATGTTTCAGCTGGGGAGTCAGCTTGTGGGGAACTGGAAATGTGATGAGGGTAGCACTTGGGATGGGGCAGCCACAGCATCCAAGCAGACTATATTTGAAATGAGATCTGGAAGAACTGTCCTGTAAAGATCTGAGGATGGAGAGGTCCAGGCAAAAGAGCACAGACAGCACATACCCTGGGGCGGGTGGGAGCTGAACAAGGAGAGGATAGAGAAAATGCTAGTGTGGCTGGAAAGGAAGGAAGATGGAGAGTGGCATGAGAGAGGGCAGGAGGTGAGCAAGGTCTAATGAGTCACCACCTCGTGGACCACGGTTGGATCATACTCTAAATTATGGTGGGAGGCCACTATGGGGTTTTTAGCAGGGGGATTACACCATCTGATTCATATTCTTTTTTTTTTTTTTTTAAGATTTTATTTATTTACTTGACAGACCGAGATCACAAGTAGGCAGAGAGGCAGGAAGAGAGAGGGGGAAGCAGGCTCCCTGCTGAGCAGAGAGCCAGATGCGGGGCTCGATCCCAGGACCCTGGGATCATGACCTGAGCCGAAGGCAGCGGCTTTAACCCACTGAGCCACCCAGGTGCCGCCTGATTCATATTCTTAAACAACTACTCTGGCTTCTGTGTGGAGAATGGAATGAGAGCTGTAAGACCAATTAGAGGGCCCATTATAGTACTTCCTAAAGGAGCTGATGGTGGTCATGGCAGAAGCAGTAAAGATGCAGGAAAGTGAACCATTTTGACACCTACGTTAGAGATAGCATTGAGTCAGTTCGCTAATAAATTGAATCTGTGACTATTGGGAGTAAGGTGAGGGTAGGGGAAAGAAAAAATTTGAACAAGGTGAGTGGCGAGGCCATTAACTGAGGTAAGGAGGCCTAGGGGAGGAAGCTGGGCATCAAGAATTCTATTTTGGCCATTTGAGATGCCACTTAGAAATCCAAATGAATGTGAGAGAGGTAGGCAGGTGAACTTGCCTTTTGCCCTGTGGACTGGTCACTGTCAGACTGGATCAACTAGGAAGTGAGTGAGAGAAGAGGAGGAGTCTGGGCCCTTTTTAGAAAGTTGGAGCAGTGCTTCCTGCCTGGTCTGCCGTAAACATAGTCTTTCCTAGGAGGAATGAGGTGAGGGCATATCTCTGTTGCAATGCCAGGGATCGTCACTGAGTTGTAGATGCCACCTTCTTAGAGGTAAGGTGGCTGATGAGGATTTTCCAATGTGGAAAAGCCCCCCAATAACTAAAGAAACTGAAAGAGGTGCTGGAGTGACCTCACCCCTCCCTCTAAGACCAGCTGGTTTCTCTGAGCCTTAGCTTCATTCCAGTGACCCTGAAACAACTAAAAATGAGCCCATCTTCTTCCCCATCCCGCCGTTGTTTCAGTGACTGCCACCATCATTGCGCTGAAATGCAGGGCCCACCATGATGCTGAGATGCTCCTGGAGCCATTGGGCAGTTGGCTGGAGAATTCTGGGTGAAGCCAGTGCTCCCTTTTCTCAAACTTGATAGGCACGTGGAAGGATTCATTTTGTAATTGCCAGATGTTCTTTAGTCTGTTATCTACGAGGAAGACAGATTCTTTTTATTTTGTTTGCAGTGTTACACACACACACACACACACACACCCACCCACCCCCCCCCCTTCCTCCCATCTAGCCTCAAAACAGAGAACATCTTTTCTTTGATTTCATCTCCTCTCCCGGGGAATGCCCACCAAGCGTAGCAAATTTCCAGTCGACGAGCAATTCCTCCCAAAGCTGTGACGCCCATGAGGACAGGGTGCGGTAATGACCTACACCTGCACCCGGGCTGCATGCTCCTCGCTGTTGGCCCATGGGGCAAGCGCCGGGCTGGAGGCAGGCACCTGCTCGTTACTCGAACCTCCACAACTTGTCCAGCCTTCCACCGAAGAGGATGAAAGCATTGTTTCCTCCCCAGGGGTGCTGTGGAAAATGCATGGGAGAATCCACTGCGTGTGGGCTTGTGGTCTGAGTTGCTCTAAGACGGGAAAAAACGGAAGTATAAAATAAATGCATTAGCAAAGTCTTCTTTGATCTTACTTGGTGATTAAATAAATAAATAATAATTAATAAACAAATAAATCCTTGTTATATCATATTATCCATATTATTCACTCAATACAAGCTTCTCTTACTCATTCCCTCAAAAACACTGTATTGAAATGTGTCTTTGTACATCTGTTTACACAGACACTTTGCTACACTTGCCTCTTAAGCACAATTATACACAAGGAGGCTATAGGTTACACGAATATTAAATATCTAGAAATTTTTCTGAAGTCCTATCCTGTGTCAGGGTCTATGCTAAGTACTACTGATTCAAAAATGAATAATGCACAAAATATCTTTTCTTGTGGAGTTCACTGTCTCATAGTAGATACAGACTCTTAAACAATCTCATTCTGCTTACCAAGGACAACCTTAGGAATTTTTTCAGGTTTAGAGAATGTTCAGAGGACAGAGCAAAGCTGTGTGGCAGAAAAAAATAGGCTGAATAAAGGCTTCCAGATATATCCACGTCCTAACCCCTGACACCTGTGGATGTGCCTTACATGGCAAAAGGGATTAAGGATCTCGCTGTGGGGAGATTATCCGGGATTATCCAAGTGAGTCCAATGTCATCACAAGGGTCCTTGAAAGAGGGTGGCAAGAGGATCAGAATGAGAAAAAGAAATGAGGACAGAAGCAGAAGGTAGAGGGATGTGTTAGGACAGGGAGGTGGGGGCCACAAGCTGGGAATGTGGTAACCTCTAGAAGCTGGAAGAGCCAGGGCACGGATGCATCCCCTGACACCTCCCCAAGGAACACAACCCTGCTAGCATCTTGAGTTTAGACTTCAAACCTCTAGAACTGAGAGAATAAATTTGTGTTGTTTTAAGCCACTGAATTTGTGGTAACTGGTTACAGCAGCAGTAGGGAACTAGTGCGGAAGGATAGGACGTGATGCCTGGAGGAGAGCAGGTTTAGGTCTAAAAACTAAGTAGGATGTTTCTGGAAGCCAACACGGGGGTGACACACTGAGGCAGCCAGGCAGAGGACCACCTCAGCAATAGGTGCCCCTGTAAAAACACACATGCTGATGAGGCTTTGCTTTCGTGTAAATTTTGTTCTGCTGGTAAAGGCAGTGGAGGGAGAATGAGGTGACACTGAGCACACCGTGGAGGCCTTGAAAGGGGCCTGTCAGCTACCTATGGCCACAGCCAGGCTACATAACAAACCACCCCAACACTGTGCTTCCAAGCACTACCCACTTACCATTTCTCACCAGTTGTGTCATCTGGGTGGTTCTACCCACCTGAGCAGACAAGGCTGTTTTAGCTGGACTTGCTCATGTGTGCGCAGACAGGTTGGCTGTGGGCTGGTTGGTCCAGAGCAGCCTCAACTGGGAGGTCTTGGCCCTCCACCACTTGTCTCTCATATCCTTCCAGGGGGCTAGCCTGGGCATGTTCTCTTAGGAGCAGCCAGGGTCAAAAGAGAAGCAGACATTCAGAACAACTTTTTCAGCCTTCTGTTTGCTCGTAGATTGCCACTGTCCCATTGGTGAAAACAAGTCACGAGGTGTATTGGTTTACTAGGGCTGCCAGAACAAAGTACAGACTGGGTGGCTTAAACATCAAAAATATATGTCCACACTATTTGGGAGACTAGAAGTCTAAGATCAAGGTGTTGGCACAATTGTTTCTTCTGAGGCCTCTCTCCTTGGCTTGTGGATGGCTGTCCTCTTCCTGTGTCTTCACATGGTCTTCCCTCTACACATGTCAAGTTCCTAATTTCTTCTTCTTTTAAGGACACCAATACTGTTGGATTAGGGCCCACCCTAATGACCTAATTTCAACTCACAATTCAGCCTATGACACGTGGCCAAATCCAGAGTCATTGTGAGAGGGGAGTATCAAGGCCATGGACCGTGGGAAACATGAAAATGTGGGACCATTAATGTAATCAATGTCCCACATGAACTGAGAATTTTGCTTTAAATCCATTAAGTGATTGGAAGTCTAAAGATTTTTAACTGGGAAGGATAATGATTTAAAAAATATGTTTAAAAAGATGATAGTTCCAAACATATATTTTTGGCGTACAGAACACTATTTGCGGAATATGAATAAGAGTAGATTCTAAATGTCATGGCTCTGATCGAACATGCTGATTTCAGGTATCTATTGTAAAACAGCTCCAAACTTACGACTGAAACAACTACTTTCTTAGATTGCATGTTTTTATGGGTTTGGAACTTGGGCTGGACCAAGCTAAGCCCCTCCGAGCACCCAGATAGAGTGTTCCAAGAGAAAGTCCGGCCTTGTAAGGACTGTGCCCAGAAACAGGCACAGAGTTACTGCCACTGCACTGTGTTGGGCCAAAAAAGTCACAGACCAAATCAGTCTCTTCATTTCTAAAACCCTGTTGCTTCCTCAGGAAAACGGAGGCCGAGTGGCTGGGTTTACATTATCCTTTTTGCACATGTTTGAGAAGGGCTTTGCAAGAACATGAGCAACACTTCACACCTGTGTGGGACAGTACTGGATCTGGAAGGTGGGTTGGTAGCCTGTTCTCAGTCCTACTGTAGATTCACTCAGGAGAACTGAGCTTGGCACTGTACCCAGACCCAGCATCGCCAAGCGGGGCCTCTGTGCTCTTGACCACTACCAGCAGCAGTGGGCTCCAGACTGTCTCTGGCGTGGAAAGAATGAAGGGACTGACCTTCTGGCCCTTCCCTACAGGTGCTGTTATTCTACAGCACCAAGAAAGGAGCGAGGGGCACAGGCGAGCATTGTGCCAGTTCCTCTACCCCATGAGAGTCTGGGGGGCAGGACATAGCTCCAGAAAATGTTCTTCTCTCTCTTCTCTCCTCTCAAAAATGCTCACTTTCTCAGAACATCCTCACCTGACTTCCCCGGCTCAAAAGAGAAAGGCAGTCCATCTTCCCAGGATACACACCAGAACTTAGGTCTTGGTTTGGCTTACCCCGAGACGGTGAAACGAGGATTCAAGTGCAAGAAGTTAACCTGGGAGGTGATCGCAGGAAGCTCTAGGAGTGCAGAGGGGAAGGGAAGGAAGCCCAAAGAGAGCATGTTGTTGAGCGGATGGCCATTGTGGGCAATCGAGACTCGCTCTTGCTGGGGGCCTCTGGGGCTGAGGCTGCTGTGGAGCGCACTTCAGAGTGGCCCCACGCACCAGGCGGGAGCCCCCATCCATTCTGCTGAGGACTGCTCTCAGGACAACTCCCCTGCATATCAGGCCTGCCCCCTGCATGGGGCTCGCAGCCAGGGCAGGCTCAGGCGGAGCGCAGGCACTCAGAGCGGCAAGCTGCCAGCAAGTGCAGGACAGGAACAGTGTCAAGGGAGTAAGGACAGGACACCAATAAGATCCACCAGAAATTCATAATCCAGGGGCCCACGTTAGACCTCACATCCTGGCTATTTTTACCAATTACATCGCTGAAATATTTTTTTACCAAATAAGAAAAGAAAGGAAAACTTGAATGGCAGATACGTCTCAGCGAAATAAAATACACGGAAGTGAGCTGGAACATTTCAGAAACGTATACAATCAAAAATAAAAGTGCCTCTCATCTCTTTGTTCCTGTGCCCCATTCCACAGAGGCATCAACTCTTCACTGTTTCTGTTTTCAATGGTTGGTTACAATCATTCCTCTAAATCATATACTTAGACAGAAGGTCCTCATTATCCAAGTACAATTGGCACCGGAAAAAAAGCCACTTAAAGTGAATCCATTTAAAACAGATCAAAATTTCACAGTAAATGGTGATTAGGAGATTATCTTGAAAACTGAAACTAAAATTATAAAAATAAATGTGTTTTTATTTAATAAAACTTACGTTATAATGGCAGCTGTGCACTAGTTCTTAGAAAGAGTAAAGAAGAAATCAAGCATTTAAGGGGCTGGGGAGTCATTTTTCAGACAAAATTGTACAATAGCAGGAGACGACATCCTTTGTTTCATATTTGACTTTCACAGTTCAATCATAGGACGATCATTTTTGCCAAGAGCATTCAGAGATTCCATAAATGTTCCCAAGGACTTCTCTTTACTATGAGATATTAAAATTCATTTCCAAGCAATGGTACCATTGCCATTCTGGCCAGCTTTTCCCTTCCCAGTTGTTAACCCGCCTCTTCCTGCCAGCCCTTCATTTGCCCTTGGCTTTGAGGGTGATACATGCAGCTGTGCTTCTTACTTTAGAGTTTACACAAACCCCTACATCTTCTTTAGGATTTTGATTGACTGAATTAAAGTGATAAATGGAGACAACCATGAATGTCAAGAAGGGAGGGTACTGGGGCACCTGGGTGGCTCAGTCGGTTAAACTTCTGCCTTTGGTTCAGGTCATAATCCCAGCTCTCGCTCTCTCTCTCTCTCTCTCTCTCTCTGTCAAATAAATAAATAAAATTTAAAAAAAAAAGAAGAAAGGGAGAGTGTCAGGGAGATTACCACATAATTTTTAAGTATATGCATACTTTGACAACTTTTGATTCTCTGTACAACCTCATAACTACAGAGACTGACATAATGAACCCTCGGATAATAGGGGCCACTGTACATCCATGTCTTATCTTTAGACAGATCTACTGACATTCCCACTATGAAAGATGGAACATTGTTGCCCTTAAATTGCCTGCTGCATCCCCACCCTATACCTCTTGAATTTTGCTGTATAATCTTCTAGGTCTTCTAGGTTTGCCTTTGTGTTTTTTCATAAGATTTTATTTATTTGACAGAGAGAGCAAGAATGAGAGAGAGCACAAGCAGGGGGAATAGCAGAGGGAGAGAGAGAAGTAGGCTCCCCGCTGAGCAGGGAACCCAATGCGGGGCTCAATCCCAGGACCCTGAGATCATGTCCTGAGCCAAAGTCACTTAACCAACTGAGCCACCCAGGTGCCCCAGTTTGCCTTTATGTTTTTAGATACACGTCAACTTCTATCTTCCGAGCCAGAGATTTTGAACTGCAAATATTGACTCTGCCGTGAGAACCACTGCCTTAAGCCCCCACAGAGCTTCCCCAGTGGACCAAGAGCACAGATACAAGTGTAGGACGCCAGGCCTCTGGGCTGCTGAGAAAAGGTCTCACTGCACAAGGGTGGGCCCTGCTGTGCCTGGGGAAGGGCAGCGCTGAGCCCCAAGGCACCTGAAATTGAACTTGATTCAATCTGGGTTTCTTAACCTGGTCCATTCTCAGTTTCAAGGGGGAAACTAAGGTAGCCAACTCCACCAAAAAGACACATGCATGTGTAGCAGAGAAGAACATCTCCGAGATAACAATCTGTTAAAAAAAAAAAAAAAGAAAAGAAAAAGAAGCAACAGCTAATGTTGATGAGAATTTTCAAATCAATGTACCTAGTCTGTAAAGGGAATTAAATCTAAAATCCGAAAGAACAGTAACCTCCAGGGCAGCAGTCCCCAAACCTGGTAATACACCCCAAACGTCTGAGGAGTCCAGTTTCCAGGCCCCACCTCTATCTCTGGGAGTGGGGCCAGGGAGTTGGGCTTTTCATCAGGAACCCCAGGTTTCAGATCCTTCTGGGCACCCTGCAGCCCAAGACCTCTGAAAGGCATTTAAGGACAGCTTCTGCTGAAGTGCTCAGCTATCCTGACTAGGCCACGGCTGGAAGGAGGAGGAAGAAAGAGGTCACCGATGTTTAGTGAAGGCCTCTCCCACACCTGGCACAGGGCCAGGCTCTCTACAAGCGCTATCCCCTTTCGTCCTGACAACACCACCATGAAGTGTCAGTGTTCCCATTTTACAGATAATATATCTGAAGTTCAAAGAGGTCAAGCAAGTCATCTGGATCATTCAGCTTATAAATGGTAAAACCAAGATCTGAACCCACGCCACTTGATTCATCAAGACCATTTCTGAGAACAGAAGTGCAGAAAAGAGTATTATGGCCTGAACTGTGTCCCCTCAAAATTTATATATTGACGCCCTAACCCACAGTACCTCAAAACAAATTTGGAGAAGGACATTTTTAAAGGGAATTCAAGTTAAATGAGATCACAAGGGTGAAGCCTAATCCAATAGGCCTGATGTCCTTATAAGACGGATGCACCAGTACAGAGGAGAGAACAAATGAGGGCCCAGTCAGAAGGCAACTGTCGACACACCAAGGAGAGTGGTCTCAGGAGAAACCAAATGGTCCAACACCTTGCTCTTGGACTTCCAGCTTCCAGAACTATAAGAAATAAATGTTGGTTGTTTCAGCCACCCAGCCTGTGATCTTTAGTTATGGCAGCCCTGGGAAAGGAATAGAGAAGGGAAATGGAAAAGGAACAGAGGAAGAAAAGGGAAAGGGCAGTGAAAGGGAAGCAGAGGAAGTGAGGAGAAAGGACTCATCGTTGGTCTCGCTTGGGTTGGGGGAGAAGCTTGCTTCATGAATCAGCAGAGAAGGAACAAACAAAACTTTAAGGAACACTCTCTTCACCATTGATAAGGAAAGCCTCTAGAATGTGCTATGCACAGACACCAGCTCCACACACATTCTGGTCCCTCGGAAGAACCTGCTGATCCTAATAAGGATGGTCTTTGTTTTATTTTCTCCTGCGCCCTTGACGTGACACAACGCCCTCGAAGGGAGGCGTCAAAAGGAAATCATACCAAATGCCTACTAAACAAGCAGATTCTGTTTTTCAGATGGATTTCCAAATTCATGGAGGAATGTTTCAGAGCTGCATGTTTTTCCTAAGCTCAGAGCTCTGTTTTCCCTACCCTCACTGCTTCTAGTTCTGACTTCAAAGCCCCTGGGAGATTTAAAGAAGCAAACAAGCTCCTTTGTCCCCGTCAAAAGCAGATTCCACAAAACAGCAGCCCTCTCCAGAGTGATTGCTCCATGTCCACGGTGAACAGCATGGCAGCCGGAAAGGGGTCTGCACCAGGAACCCGAGGCCCCTGCCTAGGTGTGTTCACAGCAGACTCAGGACGCTTGCTTTAATGTCATCCAACCATTGGAGGGCACAGACCTTGAAAGAGCTTCTGTCTGAGGATGTGAAGGGGTGAGCCCCTCACACTAGCAGCTGAGAAAACCAAGTCTTCAAAGGTGGGATCAATTCCTGACCACAGAGAAGTGTTGTTAGTTCTGAGAAAGGAGGAATTTTTTAAATTTTGCAGTAGAGATTCTGAAATAATAGACGGGATGTATCTGGAGGTGTGGAAACCCAACTCCGAGTAAGAATCACTCAACACACACCAGAAGGATTTAGTGGCTTGCCTGATGAGGAGGTCTAGGAGGGGCTGACTTCAGGCCTGCCTGAATTTGAGACAGGATCATCGATTGCCTTAATAATTTGTGTTTGGTTTTTGCTATGTTTTTCCCTCTGAGAGCTAAGAAGGCAGCCACGTCTTTCTTGCTGCCTGACTTCAAAGAAGTGTTGTCACAGAGAAAACAGCAGAAATTGCCTGTACACGCTCTGCCTTCTGTTTCCCTAAACCAGGGCGTCCTTGAGAGGATGTCTGGGTTTGGGAACCTCCAAAAGAGACCCCAAGGCAAGGATGTCAGTGCACATGGTTATTTGGGAGGCGATGTCAGGAGATACTGTGGGAGTGCTGGAAGTGACAAAAGGGGAGGGAATTAGCAGGTTAGCAATGCGGGCAATGGGGCTCATGCCTACAGTGGAGCTCTGGGAAATGGTGTAGACCACACCTCTGAGATATCCCAGTCAGGAGGAGAAGCATCGGGAGCATTGGTCCACCACATCCCTTCCGTCATCGGTTGAGGGCTGCTCCTGGTGGGACATGAATGATCATGCACTTCAGCCTGCCCTGAGAGCAGGCTCAGGGGCTGCAGAGGCCAGAGGAAGGCACAGTCTGCACGCACTTTCAGCTGGAAGTGGGCTTTCGGAGCATGTGAGGATGATGAGGGCTGTGGGAACGTTGATAGAATACCACAGTCTCCCGCCCCAGGGTTTGTGCTAAGGGAAGAGAGAGATGCCTGACGAGTTAGAAGTGACACTCAACTGGTCGAAACCAACAATGGCCAATAACAATGGCTTGTGTCAGGGGAAGAGCTCTAGCTGTAGACAAACCCAGACCTAAATACAAGCTTGTGGTCAATGGGCTCTGACTGCCAGCCTCTGCTTTCTGCATCTTTTCTCTGCCTCCCATTCTACCTCTTTCAGCAATCCAATATCTTCATGTGGCCCGGTGCTCCTTGCTTTAGAATTCTCACTCAGGAAATGCTCATGTGTCAGTCATTTACACCATAGTATGAATTTAAGATACTAAAGCATCTGAATGCTGAACTTCATCTCGACTGTGGAAGAAAAGGCAGAATCTCTATGAAAGACACATTTGTAGCGGGCCGTGGTGGGGGGGTACTTTGCCTTACAGCAGCCCCATGGTGGAATCCCACGAGGGTAGGCCATAAGGCAGACCAATCTTACTTTAGTGTTTTGAGGGAGCTTGTGGCCTGTCTTCCCAAATCTGTCACAGCCATTGACCCTTACATCCCTTACTCATCAAGCCTGATGACCTCCTAGGACACTGATCGACTCTTCCTTGGTGCCCCACCCAACCACATAGCATAGCATCTCACCAGAAACCAGCTCGGTGCTTCATTCCTCCACAGGTCGGGTGAGGAACTCTGGGCTTATTGAAAACAGAAGCCCTGCTTTTGTAAGACTGTGCCAGCCGGGTCCCAGGGCATGCCTGCATGGGCTCTGTCCTCGCCATGGGGTGGAAGAGGAGGAAGAACTCTCTAGCCTTGCACAGCCCTCAGTCCCTATGGCCATGCTCGCCCGAGACTGTGCCTCTTCTAAAGCCAGAAGAAGTCTCCACCCCTCTTTCCAGCCTCTACCCACCCCTCTGCCCTGGGTTTTGCTGCAGATTTTTTTTTTTTCCCTAAAAGCACGCTGAGCAGTCTTTAAAAACACAGCCAGAAGTAAGCTGTGTCCCCCAGCAGACCTTCCAGTGGGTTCCTGCTGCCTTTTCGTAAGTCCCCCAAGACTGAACTTAGCTTGGAGGGCATCGAAGAACCTTTGCTGTCGCTTTCCCACACTCGGGCCCCAGAGTCCATAGGACAACCACCCTCACCTCGGGGGGAAATACAGAGATCTGTTCACATGTCCACTGCTCAGGGGTCCACGAGGTTGGCCTACCTCTACTGCAGCATGTGTGGGGCGTCCCCTGGGAAGACGTGAGATTGGGTTCATTCCAGTGGGCTGGGAGGAGGTCAGGACTGCCCGCTGGGGCATGGACGTGCAGCTGTTCTATGTGGAGTGGCTTCTACATGCTCAGGGGTTAGGACTTCTTCATGGGGATTCGGAGCTCTGTATGTGAGTGTTCCCATTCCCAGGGCGCGAACCGCAAGTCCGGTTATGGCCTAGCCTTGCAGATCCGGCATCATCATTAACACGGAGTTCCAGCAGCTACATACGGGGCACCAGCCACACCCTTCAAAGAAAGAAGAGAAGACCTCCCATGACGCATGGGAGATGTTGCTAGGATCATCTTTGGAAAATATGATCTGCCCAGTAAGTAGAAGCCAAATGAAACCTCTCGCTGTTAGCAAAGTGTGTCCATGCTCTCCCACCCTTGGCCCCCCCGTGGGAGGCCTAAATATTCTAAATATGGCCTGGCCTTTAAGGTCCTCCCTGAGGGCTAGTGCCCCAGCCAAAGTCAGCCCTTCCTTCTCTGCTTCCCCCACGCCATAGCTGTGTTCAGGTGACTACCCACTTCTCCCTTGCGTGCCAGGTACCTGGGTCCGCCTGGCTGCCCTAGTCCCCAGGGCTCATGCCCCACACCTCTTTGTGGCCCCTCTGTATCTGGGAATTGGCCTGACTCACAGTAGATTTAAACCCCAGAAGTATTCCAAGAGCACCCGTGAGGGGCCAGGGTAATGGGAACGTGTCCTGGGGGTGTGTCTGTTGGCAAAACATGCCCCTGGCAAATTTATTTAGCCTCCGAATGCAGCCTCGGCCCTGGCCCAGCCCCAGCTGGCAAGCTCTGGAGAACAAGCTGGACTGGCTGGACATCGTCACTGACGCTTTCCAGGCCCGTACTCTCGCCCCTGGCTCCTTAAACACGATGCTCTCAAACCAGGCTCCCCAGCCTTCTGAGCTAGACAGACATCGCCTCCAGGCCTGCACGGAGCTGGCTGGCATGCAGAGCTCTTGCTGTACAAATTCTGGGGTCCTCTAGAGGCTTGGATCCGCCTAAGATATCTTTTCTCTCTGGGCAATGGTACTCATGTGAAGACTATGGCCGCTCCCCCTTCTTTTTTTTATTTTTTTCCAGCTTTATCAAGGTATATGCGATAAGTAAAATTGTAAAATATTTGAAGTGTACACGGCGACGATTTGATAAATGCATACATTGTGGAAGGAGTCCTCCCATCAAGTCCATCTTCTGGACCAAGGATGGCAAACCACACCTGGGGGCCAAATCTGGCCCGTCACTCGTTTTCATAAGCTTAGATTGGACCACAGCCCTGCCCATTTGTTGCATGTTGTCTAGGGCTGCTTTCCCACTCTGATGACAGGGTTGAGTATGACAGAGATTGTACAACTTGCAAAGCCAAAAATACTTACTATCTGGCCATTTACAGGAAAAGTCTGCTGACCCCAGCTCTAGACACTTGTAGATGATCTCACCATCCCTCACTGGGGAGGAAGAGCCCCAGTTGGCATGTCCAACCTGCGACTCAACCCAGGAGTTCAAGCAAAGGAGGAAAATTTCCAACCAGCACATAAGACAGAGTCTCACATTATACCAGATCAAAGGCATAACGAGAAACAGACTCCTGGAACCAGCAGGCCATCCAGCCTCTACTTCTCCCATCTCCTCCTATAGAGATAGGCAAGTTCTTTTTTACCTGCCTCATCTAAGAGCTGGGATTGAAATTGTATTAGAAGAAAACCCAGAGAAATAAAAAAAAAATTGGGGTGAGCTCAAAAAATCAGTGTCCAGCTTCAATCAGCTCAGTGAGAACTACCCCCAGATTCAGAGCCCACAGCCCCCCTCAGCCAGGCTGGAGGATAGTGACCGACGGGCAGCAAAACTTGGGTCCCCAGCATGAGAGGTCTGCCACCAGGTCCTGGTTGTCTCGGGTCCTTTTTCATCTCAAATCTCAGCTGACACCATGGTCCCGGCAGCCCTCGGATGGGACAGGTAGATCCATTCTCTTTCGCCACAGTGAACCACCCACCAGGCCACTCTACAAAGAGACCCCCCTAGTCACCCATCCGCAGCAGAGAGATGACGACCTTACCCTGAGGCAGAGAAGGCTCAGAGGCTTTCCTTCAGGTGACCAACTTGTAGCCTTTTCCTTAAGGAAGGAAGCTTGCAGAATTTTATTCCATAAGGCTGTCAAATAATGAGTTCCAAGAATGAATCGCTCCTTTGCCAGCTTTGAACCTCAAGCAAATTATTTAAATCTCTCCCAAGCCTCATTTTCATCTTCTGGAAATGGGATAATACTGCCAACCTCATATGGTTAAATGACATGTATAAGGCCCTCACTAGAGTGACCTGTGCAAAGGGTGAATGAGGGCTTTGAACAAAGGGGAATAACGACACCTGTATGTCAGGGGAAGTTTTGTTCACCAGACCTCTTGGGATTATGCCTCTTTCCCTTTGTCCTGTTTCATTCAATTTATCCTCATTTATCCCCACAGAAATTTCTTTCCCTTTTTATTCCATTCTCAAGGCAATAAAGAATAAAAGATACACTTGTAAATTAAATTTATATTTAGTTCATTATATTATACCAAAATATAAAATTTGACAAGACAGCTGTACATTGCTGCTTCCTCTCTTTCTTCCCTCAGACCAAAGTTAGCCCCTACATATGCAGCCAAATTTATTAATGCCCAATAAACATATGTATGTGTACCTCATTTGCATAAGGAAGTAACTAAATAAAATTTTCTAAATGATCGAAAGGAGCGGCCAAAGACTAGATTCCAAGTTTTTGCTTTGCCCACAGATACATCGTGTGACCTTCAGAGACTCACTTGACCTCCGTGAGTCTCGGTTTCCATAGCTCAACATAAGGGGTTTGGACTAAATTCTGTTATGCTTGGCCCTCTTATAAGACCTAACATTTGAGGAAAAGCATTTGGGTTCTTAGGTATTTTTGGAGAACTGAGACTTTTATCACTGTGTAAGAACCCTCTTTATCTGCGACAACTCTCCTTGCTTTGAAGTCCGTTCTGTCAGAAATGAATATAACTACTCCTGTTTTCCTTTGAGTGGTGTCAGTGTGGCGTACCTGTCTCCATTCCTTTACTTCTAATCCACACGTGTTTAAAGTGAGCTTGTTGTAGACAACATATAGGTGAGTCTCACGTTTTGATCCACTCTGGCGATCTCTGCCCTTAAACTGGTGCCTTTAGACCACTGAGGCTCAGCGTGGTTACTGATAGAGTGACAGCCCCCATATTTATTACTGTTTTCTAGTGGCTGCGCTTGTTCAGTGTGCCCATTGTTGTCTTCCACTTCCTCTACTTCTTTTCTCTTTTTTTGGCCTTGTGTGATTTAATTAATTTATTTATTTTTTAAAGATCTATTCATTTATTTGAGAGAGAGAGCGAGAGCACGAGCTGGAGAAGCAGAGGAAAGAGAGGGAACCTGAAACGGACTCTGTGCTGAGCGTGGAGCCTGACACGGGGCTCAATCTCACGACACCGAGATCACGACCTCAAGAGATTGCAACCTGATATGAAACCAAGAGTCAGATTCTTAACTAGCTGTGCTGCCCAGGTGCCCCTGCTTTGCCTGGTTTTAACTGATCACTTAATATGGTTTCATTTCCTTTCCTTTCTTAGCATGTCAGTTGTACTTCATTTTCTTTTTTTTTAGTGGTGGATTCAGATACGCAGGAATCCTATGCCTCACGCTCACAGGTGCCTGCCAGCTCAACATCACCTTAACAGTTACAGCTTGCCTGTAGGACTCAGCGCATTTCTCTGCAGACCAGGCTTTTGTACTCAGCTGATGGGACCATAAAACGCTGGCTGGCACGTATATCCTTCTTCTTGAGCTGTATAGCATTCTGGATAACTGAGAATTCGGGCAGATATTTTCATTCCAAATTTTCAGTCTTCCTCCCACACAAAGACTTGTACAGGAGTGGCCGGAGCTGCATTGTTCATAGCAGACCGAAACTGGACACAATTCCAGCAGGCAACAAGCTCTGGATGAGTAAAAGAATGTGGTATGTCCATATAATGGAATATTTTGCAGTGATGAAAGCAAACAGAGTGCAGATCCATGATGAGACATGGATGGACCTCAAAAACGTTTTGCTATGTGAAAGAAGCCAGACGCAACAGACTGCAGAGTGGATGGTTCTGCTTATTAAAAAATGTCCAGAAAAAGGCAAATCTAGACACACAAAGTAGATTATTGGCTTCCTGGAGAGTGGAGAAGGAGAAATGGGGATTAACAGTAAAGGTGCATACGTGATCCTATTAGGTGACAGAAGTGTTCTAAATGTGATTTTATGGTAATGATCACACAACTTGGTAAATTTACTAAAAAAAAAAAAAATCATTGAATTGCGCACTTGAAATGGATAAATTAGATGATATGTACAATATACCCCGGTGAACTTTTCTTTTTTTAATTCTAAAATTCATAAGCTTGTCTTTTAAAATATTTTTTGCGTGCCTCTGCCTCCCAGCCTCAGTCAGTCAGTAGAGAGGACCATAGTACATTTTCAGCTGATTATTGCTGAAGACTTTACACTAAAGGTGCAGAAGCTTCAAATAGAGGGCTAACATCCTGAATCCGTAAGACCTACCCAGAAAGCTTTTTTTATTAACAGGTCTCCAGCTTCCACACACCGGCAAGGTGTCCATATTTCTGTAAAATGGGTTCTAAATTAATCAGAAATTTTATCATTTTTCCTCTTTTCTTCCTCCAGAATCTTCTCCTGGGGAGAGTCAGACCATCAAAAGCATTGGGCGCAATTCCAGATGGGGTCCTCGTCACTGCTACACTCCCCCCCCCAATCACTTAGCACTTAGTAGGACCTCCATATTTGTGAGGCCGTAGAGAAAGGCAGGTTGTTTGCATTCCATCTGGGAAACATGCATGACCCACTTCCAAAGCACCTCCAAGTGGAGCAGCTGGCTAAGCACAGCACCAGGGAGTCAAATTTGTGTTTGCAGGAGAAACAAATAATTAAAACAGATCAAAGACTCGATGTGATAATTAGAAAACATGCTCATCGCTGTTCACACACCGGGAAGATCTCCATTCTCCAAGACAGAGAAACAAACACAGGCATTATTTTAAAACTGTCCTCATTCCCAGCCCCCACCACCTAGGTTCACTCCCCCACCCCCGAGGGGGTTTGAGATTTCTGCTTGTCATATTTGCAACCTAAGCCTCGGTCTTCTTTCTCAGACTCCTACACATACATTAAGACAACCTCAAATGCCACATCGTCTGAGAAGCCGGTCTTGGTCCCTTGGGGCTCCAGCTTGGCCGTTGGAGCACTTCTGTTGTGCTTTGTCGGGCATCTGGGGTGAGGCTGCAGGTTCCACCACCAGCGCATCGTTCTATGAAGGCCAAACCTGGGACACTCATCTCCGGGCCTTTGCACAGCCACCGGCCCCCGGGGCCCAGCAGACGTGCAATGCGGTTCACACAGCACCTGCCACTGGCCACACAGCATCTCTCCCACTCTTCCAAGGGGCACCAACATGCCCACAATACCCACAAGTCATCCACCTCTCCCCCCAGACTCACTGAGAAAGGAGAAACATTCGGAGCTAATATTCCCTCCACCCTCAATCATTCCCCACTGCCAGTTCTCACCTGATCCCTTAGTGTCGAGAAGGAGACCCCCTTCCTCTCTTTAAAGTGAAGTCCTCTCTCCTATCATTTTCCACTTTGGTTTCAAGTACCTGGCATTGCCCCAGAAGCTTCAACCTCTCCCCCTGTACTTACCTCACCTCCCAGCAAACTCCAGAGGACCCCACCTTGATCCCACCCAGGTGCGTGCACACGTACTTGCCCACACGGGCGTGCAACATGCAGCAATGACGGAAAGGCTGGCGGGGAAGAGGAGAGGAGGAAGTGAATAGATTGGGGAGGACCCAAGAGGGATTACCAGGGCCTCCCCAGGTCTCTGTGCTCCGCTTTCTCTCCAGGCAATCTGATTCCCATCCAAGGCTCGGGTAGGCGCTACACCACACTCACGGGCCACCCCTAACTCGGTTTCCCTGGCAAGTTCTACAGGCAGGTAAACATTTGCCCTTCTCTCGTCCTGCCCTTTCCATCCCACCCACCCCACCCCTCCAGGCCCACCATCCCTAATAGGAACCCATCCCCCACCTGTGGCCCGTTCACAGATGCTCAAGACTTCCATATTCGGTCACCAGCCTGGTTTCTCAGCCTCCAGAGCAATTCTTCAATCCTCCTCCCCCCCCAAACGCTTTGTGCACTCCTCAAGTCCCTGATGGGCCAGGTTCGAGAGCCCGCCCCTGCTCTCACGGACTCCAGCCTCCAGAGCAGAAGCCATTCCGTCCCATCTCTTGCTGACAAGCCCTCACCAGCTCCTCGTCACTCGGAAATCAACGTCACAATCCTTGGCTTGGCATTTGAGACTGTCTCAATTCACCATCCCATGCCTTCCTGCCATCCCACACCCTGCATCCCAGCCACACCAAACTTCCGGCCCCATCTTACTGCGCCACACCCGCCCCAGCTCTGTGCTCTGTGTAGGCTTTTCCCCTTCTCTTCTTTCAAGATGGGCTCCGAAGCAGCCGTTCCAGGCCCTGCCCTTGGTGTTCATGGCACAACCCTGAATCTAGTATTTCCTGCACTGTGTTGTCAATCTGTGTTTGCTTGTCCGTGTCCACATCCAAATCGCAAGGATCCTTACAGCAGAGACTCTGTTTTGCTCATTTTCACGGTGCCATGACTAGCAGATTTTAATAGGTTTTTAATATTAATCTGGTATGCCAAAGCCAACAGACCAGGAGAGGACTGCCAGTGAAATGATGGTATGTTAGTCCCAGTTCCCAAGAGGAGAGGGCACAGCACGCCACCATGTCATGGCACGACATACGGGGAAGCCCCAGAGCGGGCGGGGATGCGGAGGGAGTCAGGGGAGAGCAGGGGCAAGAGCCTTTATTGTGGTTTCCGTGGGAAGAATGAGGGAATAGGGTGAGCAGGTTTAGTGTTGGCTCATTGGAATCATTTCAGAGGACAATGGAATATAGGAGCTGCTCCTAGAAGCCTAGCATCTGGGGTGCTAGGACACGTTGATGGTGGCCCCAAGTGTGCAAGTCCAATAAGGAAGGTAGCTGGGTGTGTGGACTCTGGCTGGACTTCTTCGTATTTGAAAAGCACACTCCTGGGAGGAGGACTCCTCCCAAGCAAGTGGGAGGTATCAAGGGAGATAGACACAGAGGCAAGGTGATTCAGGCATATCATCCGGTTGTCCAGAACAACGTGTGTCTGACATGTGCACGCACAGCAGATGTTAAATCCTCGAGTTCACCGAAGCTGGAAACATGGTTAACACCATAGATGTTTAAAAGAACTTGAAATAATAACCAAATGGGTAGATGGTTGGGTGGGTGGATAGATGGGTACATGGATGGGTGGGCGGTGTATGAATGGAGAGATGGGTAGATAGTTAGATGAATGAATGGATGGGGGGTAAATGGATGGACAGGTGTGTCGACAGGTGCGTGGGTGGGTAAATGGACAGAGAGCTCACATGCCAGTAGTTTCAGGTAGTCCAGAGAAATCACAGAGGCATTTTGGTCTTCCATCCTTTAGAGTTTTGCATACTAAAAAAATATGGGAGAATTAGGATTTCTCCCTAAAGCAGTGCTCAAAAAACCTGAGAAAGGCTTTTGTTCATAGCCTGATTGTGATAGATATTTTACAGATACTATCAACTCAAAATATTTCCTTCTAATTATGGTTAACTATAAAATTCATATTATAGTTTTGATTGGGGGGGGGACCTCTACGTTTACTGCCCCAGGAAATGCAATAAAGACTGTAATATCCGGCCTTTGAAGAGCTCATTGGCGCTGATGGAGTCCAGACCTATCTGGACTGGGATGTTCAAGGCCAGAGATAAAGAGGCTTTGAGGAGGCTTAGCCTCAGCCTGGAGTCAGTGGCTTCAGAAATGGCTACACTGAGGCTAACAGCCAAGTAAGTCTCCGATGACGCCTGATGCCAACCACCTCCCTGTCTCCCTCTCTCCTTGTCTGCCTCCCTCCCTCTCCTTCTCTATCTGCGCCCCCCCCCGCCCACCACAAATACCAAATTTTTGCCACCAATTAAAAATTACTGATGATTTTTAACCTAGTGCAAAGATGTTTCAAAAGAAAGCCACACTCTGGAAACAGAGCAGAAATCCAACTTTCAGACGCATCCCAGAAATATCCCTGTGGTGCATCCCCCACTTTAATCTTTTTTACGTGATTATAAGATTTTAACTTTTTTGTTTTTACATTGGAATCATCAGTCTCATAAAAAAAAAACCACCCTGCCTGCTTACATAATCCAACTTAATATAAATCCAAACAAATATAAAAGGAAAAGAGGCTGCATTTATAAGATCAAAGACGGCAAACCACTGTCATTGCTAAAATCTCACTTTCTTTCTTTCTTTTCCTTCCTTCCTTCTCTTTCTTTCTTTCCTTTTTTTTTTTTTTTTAAATCTCATTTTCAATGGCTTTGGTTTACCACTGCATGAGCTTTCCACTGCTCCCAAAAAGAAGGCCACAGGGGCTCGTGTAGCATAGCCTTTAGCTGAGAGCTAATAAAAAGTGGGGAAATAAAGCACATTATTGCAGTCAGTGCAGGAGAGACTCCATTAAGCAGGCCAGAAAGTTTAGTGCTCATTCCTCAGGCTACTGAAAGACATGGTGGTTCCAAGTTCCCAATGAAGTGGACGTTCCTGGCAATGCAAGGAGAGTCTCAGGGAACTTGGGGCTCAAACTTTGTTTGGTTTTCTCCCCCATGGGGAGTCAGAAACAGGCAACAGAGCACAGGGAGCAGGGGGTGGGGGGCAGTCTGCACACCCAGCCCCGCCTCACGGAAACTCACAACCAGCCTGTGCAAATGACCAGGCGTCCTTGGGCTCCCACCGGGGTCGCGGTCTCTGGCATCCTGACACAACATCCCATCTCCTGCAGCTGTGTCGGCTCCCCGCTGCAGGGCTCATGGTGGCAGGGGCACCCGGGGACAGTGACTGGAGCGCCCCAGGTGGTCACTTTTCTCCTGCCCTGTCACCGTCCCTGCATCAGGGGCCCCTCAGTATCTAGTCTCCGATACGTGTGCCGATTGGCAGAACGACTTCCCATTTTAGCCGGATTCTCCCCTCCAGCCTCTACTTGTCAAGGTTCTTTGAAGAATTTTGAATTCAAGGCCCAGAACCTGTTAAAAACATAGCCCCAAGTTTGTGATGTATAAGTCAGGATTGAGAGCCCTGAATGTTATTGCTATGTGTTATATAGTGAAATAATACTTCACATATACTGGGCTACCTTAAACATGGACTAGACGTGAGCTGTTATTATGAAATCATTGATATTTTCTTAGTGTGATAATAGTGCTGCGATTGTTAGGAAAATTTAAATACAGACTCCTATAGAGCTCGATACATCCTATCCGTAGCAAAATGTAAATGAATCTAGATGAAGTATGTGGGTATTCCTTGCACTATTATTTCAACTTTCTCACAGTTTGAACATTTTCTTTTCCTTTTTTAGAAAAGATTTCATGTATTTGAGAGAGAGCAAGAGAGGGCACAAGCAGGGGAACAGCAGGCAGAGGGAGAAGCAGGTTCCCGGCTGAGCGGGGAGCCTGACTTGGGGCTCAATCCCAGGACCCTGAAATCATGACATAAGCCAAAGGCAGAGGCTTAACCAACAAAGCCACCCAGGTGTGCCCCTGTTTGCACATTTTCATAACACACACACACACACACAAAAAACAAACTGCAATTAGCAAACAGCCAAATAAATACTATTATTATAATAATCAGAAGCTTATAACCATAATTTAAAAGGAGAAAAAAATCTTTATTACATGAAAATTTCCCATGTCAGGATATGCTAATCATTCAGACATCTAAGAGAAGGGAGATGCTTGCAGAAAATGACCGCTATGGTCCGGAGGGTCCCGGGGTGGGGGTGGGGGGGGCTGTCGTGAGCGCAGGCATCAAGGAGGGCAGCTCCGGACTGGTCTTCATGGCTTTTCCCCAGCAGTTCCACTGCAAAGAGGTGAGCCTAGGCAGATTGTAAAACAAAGGGCCAGGAAGACGCACGTCTAAGGATAAACACAGCTGGCAACTCACCAACCGTCCCTCGGGGCTGGGAGAGCCCCACGGTGGACTGATACTCAGGCATCACCATTTCGGATATAGACCACATAGGCTGCCCCTGAAAGACATCTGTAGTTGAAAAAAAAAGCAGCTTAGATAATAGATAGAAACAGACAGGGAGACATTATGGCTCTTTTTTTTTTTTTTAATCTTTACTTTTTGTTTCCTGAAAAATTTAAAGTGATCATATTTTTGTAATGGGGGGGGAAATGGCCAATGAACCAAAAGGTCACAGGCCTGGTTACCCAGGGTAAATCTGTGGGGGCACAACGCGGGCCCCGCGGCCCCGCCTGTCTGCAGCGAGAGGCGTCGGCGTATGTCCTCCAGGACCCCTTCCGGGCACTGACGGGTTAACCGAGTGTGCAGCTCTCAGGCTTCTCGGAAAGAAGAGCACGCAGTGTTATTCTTTCCCTCTCTCTCTCTCCAGGCATGCCAGGCTGCATTTCATAGTTTGATTGAAATTGTGCCATCCAGTCTGTGTCTCCACAAACAAATGGAGTATTCTGAGCTTCCAGCATTTGGAGGCACACAGCTTGCATCTTTTTATGAAGAAAAATAAACACCGTGTATGGTAACAACCAAGTCATGATGGATCCAACATGCCTGCCACGCAGAAGCCCTCCCGCAGGCTGGACGGCCGACCGCAGCCAGGTGAGGACCGGCTGGCCGCGATGGGGGCCCGGCCAGGGCGTGGGGAACGCGTGGGGACGCGCCACGGGGAAGCATGCCCTTATCTGGTCACGTGCCCACCTTTCCTGAAGAACAAAAGGAGCATGTTGTTTATCCCAATGGCGACAGCGGTGGAGTCCGGGTCCCTCCAAGCTTCTGGTCACGACTCCTGTCACCCGAGTGTCTCCTGTCACCCCTTCCCCCCCGGACATCCCCCCGGCTGCTCTGGGGCTGGAAGGAATCAAAAACCACTCCCGTGCGATTTTCCACCCGATGTCTTAGGGTGGCCGAGCGGTGGTTCCGCAAGCGCGGTCTCTGGGCGGGCAGACCCATACGGGCAGGAGCGCGTGTAAATTCCAAGTTCATAAGCTCCGCCCCAGACCTACAGGAGCGGGTGGGCCAAGGGCAAAGAACACATGCCCCGTGAATCTGCACCCACTGACAGACTTTCCAGAAGGTTTAGCCAACAAGCTCAACGGGGTCTCTTTGGCCAGAACTGTGTTGTATGGCCATTAATCACTGCAAGGGAGATGGAAAGTGTAGCTTTTTGGTTGGGGCCACTGCATTGGGACATATACACACGTCCCCAGGAAACGAGGGTTCTGTCAGCGTGGCCGAAGGGAAAGAGGCTGCTGAGTAGTGGCTGGGAATGCCTGCTACCATCATTGTGTGTCTCTTGTTCATCCTTCCCCTTTCCACCCCTCCAGCAGAAAGACCAAGGAGAACTGGTCCACCATCTATACGTGGGCGGACTGGAGGGTCCTGGAGTCATCAGCTTTTCTGAAGGCCAAATCCAGGATGTCCCTAATCACCTCTTCTCATCTTTGGATAACACTGTCTCCCTTGGCACCTCACCACTGACAGTAGAGAGACGTCCCTATCCCTAGAAGAGTGCCTCTTTCCTCACAAGCGCACTTTCTGTGTTTGGGAATTTCCCACGTCATCAGCATTCTCTCTCTGTGCCAAGAGGCTGGGTGACATGTCACTGCACCCTTGAAAGCCACTGCAGCTGGTCCTTGGTGTACTCGACCAAGGCTCTTGACTTGCTTTCATGGGACAGTTTGTCTTTGTACTTACAGCATTTAGGAAAGCTTAGAAAGTCCCTGTAAAGGATGTCGGGACAAATCCCTTGTGTTCCAGTCAACCGCTGCTGCCCAACAAACCAGCACAGAACTTGACTTGAGACAATAACATTATCTCCCATAGTCCAGTGGGTTTATGGACCTCAGCTAGAGGTTCTCACGGGGACTCTCACGCAGTTGCATTCAGATGTCGGCTGGGACTGCGTCACATGAAGGCCTTGCCATGGACGTAGCAACCTCGTGGGGCAGGTGCTTGGTGCTGGCTGTCAGCTGAAAGCTCAGCCGGGGCCGGAGACTGGAGTGTGCTCCCAGGGCTTCTCCGGGGCGGGGGCGGGGGGGGGGGGGACTTTAAGTAAAAATTCCAGGCTTTGTTCTAGGGAAAACCCATTGAATATAGATAGACTTCTTTTCGAAACCTCACAAGATATCTCCCTATTTCAAATATGATACACAGCTGTGGCTGTCCATGAAGGTTAACACTCACTTGTAATAAAGAAACAGTAATATCATGGCGATTCAATTCGGAACTAGATCCTGGAGCAATTCTTCAAGTATTTGTGACAACTATTCATGGAGCCTTCCTATTTACTGAGTCTTTTTAAAAATAGACCATAAAGGGTGCCTGGGTGGCTCAGTGGGTTAAGCCTCTGCCTTCGGCTCAGGTCATGATCTCACGATCCTGGGATCGAGGCCAACAGGGGAGCCTGCTTCCCCTCTCTCTCTCTCTCTCTCTGCATGCCTCTCTGCCTACTTATGATCTGTCTGTCAAATAAATGAATAAAAAAAAATCTTTAAAAAATAGACCATAAAGAAGATCTCTACTCATGGGGGGTTAGATTCTAGGGCCGGAAACTGAATGAGTAAGTTGTCTTAGAAAGCAAATGATCCTAAATGCCTCCCTCACATCTTTCTCAGATACTCCAGCACTAACTGAAAGTATTAGGAATTTTTGCCAAAGTGACCTCCTGGTGATGTCCCCGAATCGAGTCTCCAATGTTTCCACGAGTTTTATCTGGCCACATGGCCACTCACATAAGAACTACAATTCCCAGGGGTGTCTGGGTGGCTCAGTCGTTAAAGATCTGCCTTCGACTCAGGTCATGATCCCAGGGGTTCTGGGATCGAACCCCGAATCAGGCTCCCTGCTCAGTGGGAAGCCTGCCTCTCCCTCTCCCATTCCCCCTGCTTGTGTTCCCTCTCTCACTGTCTCTCTCTCTGTCAAATAAATAAAATCTTAGAAGAAAAAAAGAACTACAGTTCCCATCTGCCCATGCATCTCGCTTGGCCTTGTGACCACATCTGGACCAATGGGATGACCACTGTCTGGATCATGACCTGAAAGGGAAGAGGCAGGCCCTGCACCTCTCTTGTCCCCTTTCTGCCGACTGAAACACAGGAGTCCTGGTAGGAGACAGAGCAGCCATCTGAGACCCAGAGGTTGGAAGCCCGCTGTGAATGGCAGCATGTGGCCACCCTTCACACAGCTTGCCACTGTTCAGTCCTCACCTCTGTCCCCACACAACTGTTGGAGAATTTCTGCCCATTGAGTTGTGTGTGAGCATGTCACTCACTGATATGAGGCCGCTGCTGTGACCACCAGAAATGTTCCAGTAGTGGCTGTTGATCAGCCTGAGTCCCAGATAAGGACAACACCCCTTTGCTGACCCTCAGTGGATAGGGAGCATAACGGGGAAATAAAAACTATCCTTTTAAGCCACTAAGATGTTGGGATTATCACTGCAGCAGAACCTCGCCTCTCCTGACTAATCTACCAGCCAACAAGAGAGAGGGATCTTGGGTCCTTGAACTCCCAGCACCACCATCTCTCCTGTACTGCTCACACCGGTAAGAGAAAAAAAATCTTATCTTTTTTTACGGCACTATGATTTTGGCTGTTCTTTGGCAACCAAGCCACTAATTTACTCACATAATTCTCTATAAGGAATCAAATTTGGGAAGGCACTCAGCCCCCTGGTGATTTAAAAAAAAAAAAGGAGGGGTGAAGTTGGGGGGTGGGCACCAGGAAGTTGAACTTTGAGTTCCGATCATATCTGCATGTCCAAGTTTGGACAAATGGGGTTTAATCCCATAAGGGAAACTCTGAAAGCCAGGGTCAAACAGCCCAGTTATCACACCCATGGTAGCCAGGATGCTGGGGTATGTATCCACCAAGCCCTGAGAGTTCCTGGTTCAGTGAGGCTCCGGGGACATTAATATTTCAGAACTTGTAGCCCGACATATTGATGGCAAAGTCAAGGCAGAAGAAAGAGAAGGCCATCTGGTGAAGCAAGGAAGGTGCTGGTATTGTTACAGGTGGGACTTGTGGGCACTAAGGTGGGAAGAAGGTCCAGAGGAGGTGGCCAGCCCACATGCCACTTGCCTCTAGGCCCCCATCCCTATCCCAAGCCTCAGCAGGAGCTTCTATGTGCTGACAGGGAGGCCAGCAAGCAGAGATGTCTGAGGGAAGGCCCCGCACAGCCCAGCCCAGCCCCTGCTGCCCTCTCCAGCTTTCTCATTCCCTCCTTCCACACGGTGTGCTGACCATCACGGGCACCCACAGCTTCTCCCAAGCTCTGTGCCTGTCTCTGACCTTCTGCATATCCTGTTTCTGCCACTCAGAATGTTCTGCTCTGGCTTCAGAGGCTGAAGTTCATTCTGTAGGTCTGAGCTTAAAAACATCATGTGCTCTAGAAAGACGGATGCTCACCTCTGTAGCGCCCTCTGCTCCGTCTCACAAGGTCTCCCCAGCCTGCTGGGCCATCATTCTGTGGGGCTCGTCCTCTCATCCTTTAGGCCACTGACCCCGCACTAGAGCCTGGTCAGCAGATGAAGCAGGCAGGTCAGGAAACACCAAAGAGGCAAGAGCCTCATCCTTCCAGGAGGGGACCTTTCTCGTCAGGATAACTGACCAACTGACCCCTGTACCAGGACCACCAGATGGGTCATGTGTGAGGCTCTTTCTTCCATAAAAAGAAGTCAGAGGGATAAAAGGACTCTATGAACAGTAAGCAGAAGAGAGGAGGAAGCTCGGTCAGTTTCCACGTTTTGCACAATAGTCAAGAGATTCCTACGGACCCCACCCAAAGCTGACCAACATTCGCTCCCTGAGAGGAACGAACGGGCATGACCTTCCACGACAGGTTCTGAAAGCAAGGTCTCAACTCTCCCTCTCAGGGCCTGCTTTGCTCCCTTCTGCCTGGGAGTTGGCTGTGTGTCCCCCCGAGCAATAATCAACTATCTCTAGTCCCCCCCTGTACAGACAAATAAAGAAGAAACCCAGGCAACAGGGCAAAAGTGAAATAAATGATAAAGAATACAATTATCACTGAGAAGTCCACCAACGGTCAGAACCTCCCCGAAAGCCTGTTGCCTCGCACTTAAATACCAAAGCAACCCCAGGCGGTTCTAGGAGTGCTGGCCAAGAGAGGTGACCTTCCTCCATCAGACAATTTCCATCCCCACAGGAGAAACCCAGCCCCTAAAGTCCCCACCATTGCACGGACGATGTCAGGACCACACTCATCTGCAAATAAAACCCCTATTTCCCAAAGAGACAGGTGAACCCCCACTCCCAAAGGGAAGAGGACACATAGACGTATTCTTTCTCCTTCTTCCCCCACCCCATGACTTTATTTCTCCTACTTAGAGATGGTAGGCCAGAGTAACTGGGGGAGATCTATGTAACACATATTCCCTCGTAAACATTGGGGGGCCAAAAAACATGCTGATGGAACAAAGTCAAAGGAGTTAATGCTTGTTTAACCTAGGATGTACCATGTGCTAAAACAGCTGCTCTCATTCATTAACTTATCAATACCCACAAAAATCTTATGAGGTCCGTATTGCCATGCGTTACAAAAGAGATAACTGAGAATCAGAGAGGTTCAGCAACTTATCCAAGCTCACACAGCAGAGGCAGGAAAACCTAATAGGATCATCCTTTTGTTGTTATTATGGTTTTCTCCTCACCTTAACATGGCTGTTGGCCTTCTGCTCCCCTGGAATTCGAATCCATCTGCTGTCAGGAAAAGACCCCTCCCATTCTGCCTTCCCACCAGCTCCCCCATTCCCACCCAGGCCCGTGTCTATTTGACAAACTGCAGGAGGGAAAGCTGCTCCAGGCACAGCTCAAGCTGCAAAGCTTTTAGGAATGTGGGGTTTAAGACACCCTCTTTGAATGATCCCAAATCTGTGAGACACAAATAAAACCCCGAATTCTTCAGCTGTGGTCTTGGAATATCTTGGACCCTTTTCCCAGCATCATGACATCATTTCCCTTCCAGACTTCGATGTTAAAAATAGCCTAGCAAAGCCTTTGAACCACTGTCTCCTTAAAACACAATATGGATTGTATGTGTGTTTAGCACTTTGAAGAAACACTCTGTGACAGGAGACAGGCTGGCCGACGGCCCCCTCGGAGGACGCACAGGCTCGTTGCACTTACACTAAACAGACACGCACACACACTCAGGCTGCTCTTATGCGAGGCAACCACTCCAAAGCCACGGCTCACACGCCTTAAAACAGCCCTGTGAGGCGACCAGCACTCCGGACGACTGCCCCGTGTTCTGTCTCCCATTCAGGTAGATCGAAAGCCTGATCAGGAAGAATTTTAAGAAGCTGCCATTTTAATATTTCTAACTGCTTTTCTGTCTGGATGGGCACGACACATTTGGTTCGAGAAAAAGTTACTCAGGTGACTTTCTGGCCTCTATAAATGGAGGCGGTTGGCCTCCTCTGCTCTGGCACCTTAACGAAGGCCTCTCCTTCTGGAGACACTTCATAGGTGGGGCAGGCGCTGACAGGACATGAGAACGTTTGCTGGAAGCCAACACACTTTCTGGGGGCGCAAGGATGGGGCACCGACCTGAGTCGTCAAGGTTCATGATACAGGAGCCCCTCGGTTGGACTAGAATATTCCACCACGGTCAGACGACAGGACAAGAGCAAAAGCCCCTCAGTGGGAAACGGGCGTTTGACTGGAAAGCCCAGCTCAACCCAGACCAGCTAGCTGGGCAGCCCTCCCAAACCAGGCACCCTGACACAAAGGTGGCTGATCCTTCAGCCTCGTGGGTAAGCAGCTTCCCTCAGAGAAGCACAGAGGCTTGCCGAAGGTCCTGGGGGAGGGCTCGTCACAGCGCTGAGCAAAGGCACATCAAACCCAGAAGGGCAGTTTTTAAAGCAACGTGAGGTAGTGCGGCACTCAGCGAAGAAGTCGATCCCCCTAGTTGTTTATTGGGGATGTGGGAGGCGGCAAAGAGGGTCTGACATTTGCCAGCCCACTGCGCGAACCCCAGGGGGCAAGGATACCCCAGGATACCCCAGGTCGCCCGGTTAAATTGGAATTTCTGATAAACAATAAGGAAGGTCTTGTGCAAGTATGTCCCAAATATCACACTGCTGTTTCTCTGAAATTCAAGTTTAATTGTGCGAGCGATCTTTGTGTTGGCTGAATCTGGCAACCTTGACCTCACTGCAAAGTCTGCTGTGGGCCTCTACCTGCACAAGTACCAGAGCCTTCTTCCCATGAACCCAAGGAGACGGTTGGGCCCAGCAAGGATGAGGCTGGGGAAGAGGAATGATTTTTTACTTAGTCAAGAGGGGGAAGATATAAAAGCACTGATGCTGTAGGGAAATAGGTGTGAGGACTAAGGCCCATGGAATCTTAGGACTTGAACCCCTAGGTTCTTTGGGGCCTGCTGAGCCCTGGGGCAAGTGCATGATCTCATATGTGGTTTTGGGTTTCTTTCTTCCCCCAAAATCTGAAATTAGCAGCAACCAGCGCACAAGGTCCCACGACCAAGCTCTAGAGGTACCTCCTAACTGCCTCAGGCGAGGGCTCCGTGGCCTGGCCCTTCCCACTTGCAAAAGTTCACGTCCACCTCACACAACGGCAGAGACGACCACGTGGGAGGAGAGGTGGCCGGCCCTCCTGCGAGAGCAGAGGCAGGGTGGCCTGAAGTTCAAGGGCCCTGGGGGTGGTTGTCACCACTGCACCCCCCTTGGGAGGCCTTGGGCAGACCCAGTGCAGCAGCTAGTGCAACTGTTGTCAAACACCATCACAGCCACAGCCAGCGGGCGGCGGGGGCCCAGAGAAGAGCCTGCCCCGGGCCAGGCAGAGGCAACGGGAAAAGTCCAGCTCCACGTACCACCGACCTCCAGGCCCTGACCAGCCCGGGGGCATCTGCAGCTGCAGACCATCCCCTGCCTGCCCTCTTCTCCTGAGCTACCTCTGTCCATGCACCTCTCCCAGGGTCCCCGAAGAGGCAGAAAAGCCCTGGGTTTGGAGTGACTTTAGGGAGCATCTATGTGCTCCAATTTCCCTTCAGCCCACCTCCTTGAAGACACGAAGAACTCATTCTTCCATGCTCGGCTTCTACCTCCAGTCATTCCTTACACTGAGTCCAAACCCAGTGGCTCTCACACCGTTACCCAGAACCTGGGGCCACCTGGAGCCCATGACACCCTTCTACTGTATGACACCTGTATCAATTTACAGGACAGTTCTCAACTCTGTGGGGATAGAAGCATGAAACAGTTTTATTTTTTCCTCCAGTGATTTTTTTTTTTAAATTGAGGTGTAATTGACATAGAACTTTAAAGTTTTTTTGTTTGTTTTTGTTGTTTTTTAAAATAATCTCAACACTCAACATGGGGCTTGAACTCACAACCCCGAGATCAAGAGTCGCAAGCTCCTCCAACGGAGCCAGCCAGAGGCCCCTGACTTTGAACTTTAGATTAGTTTCAGCTGTACAACATGATCCACTATTTGCATATATTATGAAATGATCATCACGGGAAGGTCTTGTTAACGTCGCTCATCACACCTGTTATAAATTTTTTTTCCTGTGGTGAGAACTTTAAGATCTACTCTCTTAGCAACTTTCAAATATGCAGTACAGTATTATTAACTATACATCATACTGTATATTACATTCCCAGGACTTATTTATTTTTTAGTGGGAAATCTGTACCTTTTGATTCACCCCCCTTTGGCCCACCTTTTTTTTTTTTAATTCTACACAGAAGTGAGATCATACAGTATTGGCTTTTCTCTGTCTGACTCACTTCACTAGCAGAACGTCCAGTGGTTATTTTCGATGATACTCAACTCTCCTATTTCCTCCCCTTGATGACATTTTGAGTTCATACCATAGACTTAACCTCAGATTCTATTTCAGGCTCATCTTCTCCCCTCCTCAAGGACTAACTTGATCAGACCTTGAATGTGTGCAGAGAGGGGTCGGGGTTGAGATCTGAATCAGCTCCTGACCCTCGGGGCAAGGCTCCTCTGGCCTGTTGGGGATGGCGCAGGGAGAGGGAAAAGAGCCGGTGTTTCTTTAGTTCACTGGGTCCTGATGTAGTCCCTTTCCTGTTGCCTCCACCTCTTGGACTAAGAGTTAGGGATAAGATTAGGCTCAGCTACACACCTCCTGCTGGTTGTTGAAGTTTTCTGGCTCACACTGAGTCGCTATCGGTGCCCTTTGGGGGGTGGGCATTTCAGGGGGTTGTGTCTGAGTCCTTCAGAGCAGCCTGAGGGGGCCTCCTTATGGCTCAGTTCCCTGCTGTCTCTTTAGAGCCCTCAGCCTGTGCCCCCAGCATACAGCCCCTGGGGCAGGGGAGGCCCATCTGCTGGGCAGTGCCAGTGAGTGGGGCAGTGGAGAACCACCTCTAACCCAGCTGCTTCCCCAGCTCCCCCTCCCTGGGCCCACCGACACGCACATATCCCACCTCACCTTTTCTATGGGTCCACGGACTCAGGGAATTTTGCTCATTGTAATCCCACATGCACTGAAGGCACAGGTGTGACCACCCTCGGTACCGGCAGCTGGAATAGTCCACCTTTCCGATATTAAAAGCATAAAAAGGCCAAGGTCATTCTGACAAAGCGGAACCTTGTACAAGACTCGAAATCAAGGAAAAAGCATATGTGCCGGAGAGTCCTATGGAGTTATGCAATTCTCGCGACATCTACATATTATCAATCACTCCACACAAATAAGGACACCCAAATTGGCCAAGCTGTTTGGAGCCAACTGGGTGAGGCAACTCCCAGACCTCCTGGCAATCCTAAAGGACAGTGTCGGGCTGCTTCACGGTCTCATCTGGTATGTTTTTCTCTCTTTCCACCCAAAACTTCAACCGAACTATTACTCCACACCACGTGTTAATCCCATAAAATGCCTGAAACTTCAACGCATTTGGAACGATTTGACTTTTTTAAATGAGGAAAGTGTATTTTCTCCTAACTCAGAAGGGGATTAAAATAAACTTTCCAATACGCTCGCAAACAAACAAAAAGCAGCACCTCAAAGCTGAGGCCAAACGTGCAAGTTGGAGCTCAAGTGACAGGAGAGGTGGTTCGTGTTGTCTATCAAAGGAATCACGTTGCCAACCCATCCGAAACCTGCGGGATCGTCCCACGGTGGCTGGGCGGCTGGCTTCCGGCTCTTTGCCCTCTTCTCCTTCTCTAGATACCCCCTTTGGATTATTTTGAGTTAAAGTTACTTAAGGGGGGGAATACTTGGGTGGCTCAGTCGGGTTAGCGTCTGCCTTCAGCTCAGGTCAGGATCCCGGAGTCCTGGGATCAAGCCTCATGAAGGGAGCCTGCATCTCCTACTCCCTCTGCTGCTCCCCCGGCTTATGCTCTCTGTCTTTCAAATAAATAAATAAAATCTTAAAAACAAATAAAGTTACTTAAGAAACAGCAACACAAGAAGGACATTCCGACCCTCCTTGGTCCTCCTGAAAGCAGGAGATAAATCTCCCAAACGACGGAACCCCCCAGTACAGGGAGGAAAGCGTCCTTATCGCCAGAGATGGGGAACGGAAGGCTGAGGAGACGCTATCAACCAGCTTCGTCGCTTCTTCATTAATTTGCTATCCCAAACCCAAACCCCCTGTGTTTTGTCAGATCTTCACAAAGAAGTGAAAAAACGTGCATGAAAGCGGGCTGCGCCGGTCCCTTCTTTGAGACTCCCGGCTCTCCGGGCTCCCGCCCTCTCCCGTCCATCTGACGTAGGCCAGTGTAATTATTAGTCCAGCCGAAGAGCCCCGACGGGAAGAGGGGGAAGATGTCGGTTCAGAACATCTCTAGAATCCTGCCTCCCTCCCTCTACTTCTGCTCCCATTTACTAACTTGTTTTTCAGGTTAATTTTCTTCTTTGTGCGGACGGAGAGCCAGGTAATTTGAATCCACGTTGTCACTTCCAACCGGATGGCCGTCTGCCTGGCCGCCCCCCGGGAAGCACTCGGCTTGCAACTACACGCCGGGGCTGGGGACACACACACACACACACACACACACACAATGTCAGCGGAGTTCGACACCAGCTCCTTTGTGAAGGTTTCCCGGCCGCTGGAGGGGAGCTCTTGGGATGGTGTGTGTTGCCATCCTGCACAAAGTCGGGATCCCGCTGCAGAGGGAGAGCAGAGTGGCCCGGTCAGCTGTACGTCCCCGGCCGCATGGCCCCATCAGCAGCGAGGCGCCGCCTGCTCTCAGAGAAAACGAGCGCAGTCTTGCAAAGAATCCGACTCGGAAAACACGAGTGGAGCTTCTCTGCCTCCGCCAGAGTGAAGCTAGCAGAAGCCAGCTCCTGCTAGCTTCTTTCTCACCATTCTCCATCAGCACCCACCCCCACACACACACACAGTACACACATACCCCATACACACCAACACGCCACACACATACACATATACCACACAACACACACACACAACATGCCACACACACAACACACACACTTCCACATCACACACACCATACATACACCACTCACACACGTACACCACATACATATACGACACACACACACACCACATACACCATACACACACCACACGTGCACTTGCATATCCCCCCCCACACCATATACACGTACCTCTTAAAAGGAGATAAGCTACAAACCTTCAAATGAGGAATAAAATATGAAAAATGGCACCATTTGTTCAAATAACATGGTTAACAAGGAAATTCCTTCTAAAGACAGTAATTTTTCTCAGGAAAAATGGCCAACGTCGCTCTACTAGGAGGAAAGCACCTGCCTCACAGGGGCCCAATGGGTGGTCTCCAGTGAGAAATGGCCAGCCGCGTCTGTCTTTGGGTCTTTCAGGGGTGAGAGCTCCACCCAGAGCGGAGGTCCCTGCCTTCTACCCAGCCCACCCCTGTCCAGAACCAGAGCTTCTCCCGCTTCACTCAAAACTCAGTCAAACCTATGTGCCAAAGCAGAGAGTTCCGAAGGTACGAGAGAATCTGGGGGAGCCGGAGCTCTCACTCTGGGCGGGGGTGGCGTCACTGTAGGACAAGGGAGCCAGACACTGGGCAGGTAAGAGCGTGAGGGAGGCCTGGCAGGGGGGCGCGGTTAGGAAGGGCACCCCGCACTATGGGTCACCCTTGGAAGGACCACCCAGGAGAGCCGCCCCTTGCTCAGCCGCAGGAAGTGGGGGAGGTAGACCAGTGGCTCGACACTGTTTTCCCACCTTCCTTCTCCTCTGCACCCGCAAGGCATTTGCACACTTTCTGGAAGCTTCAGCAGTACACAGGGCACGCTCTCGCTGGGGCCCGATGAGCCAGCAGTGGGCACAGCGGGTGCTGACCAACTGCAGGGGGCAGGGAGGGACTGAATTCCCCAACGGTCGCCCTGGTAGGACAGAGAGGAGGTGGCCCACCTCCTAGATCTTCCTGGGCAACGGAGCCCAGCCCGAAACAAAAAAGCGATACAGGGGTTGGACACACGCCTGCGAACCTGACTTAACTCTTCCTCCTTCACGTCCTCCCTCCCTCTCTCCCCCTTCTCTCCCTCACCTCCCCCTTTTCTGTCTTCCCCTCATCCCAAACGAATGTGAACCTCATCCGCCCTGCCTAGTCAACCCACAGATGTTAATCCAACATTTCCCTCCCAGTCCCACTAAGAGGGCTTCTAGATTTTGCATCTGAGAGATAGAGAGCCAAGTTCAATGTGAGACATAGTGACAAGACGAGCCATAGTACTGCTTGCAACACTTAACGTTTGTTTCTTCAGTTAGTCCTGGCACACCTCCAGTTCTGTGTCAGAGTCCAAAGCAGATCCCATGGGAAGACCAGCTTCAACGGGGTGGGGAAGCCACTGGCCTGCAGTGCGAAGTGGAGGGTGCCAATGCCTGCGTAATGACCCCACTCGGTCCAGAGGGGGAGGGGTGGTCACTCTCCACCCTGTTAGAACTAGCGGTAGGAAGTGTCTATATGTACCATGAATTTATCAAACTTGTCAAAGCTAATGTGATTGATTCAAGTCCTTTCCATTATACATGTAACAAAAAACAGAGAAACCTATCTAATACATGTTCTAACAGATAAAGTTGGGCCAAATCATCAAATCAGAGAGCCAAGGGACCTTAGGATCTCTCAATACTTTGATGTTATAGACAAAAAAGATGAATTTCAAGGAGATGCACTATTTGCTGAAGGTTTGACCAGGGAGCATTGATTAGACCAGTTGGCTCCCCTCGATTCAGTTCTGTCCACTTCCCGAAGATGGCTCCCCTTAAGGGTTTGCTCAGCAAATTCATTCATCGGGAATTTGTTTGCAGCTCGGGTGAGAAGGAGAATTATTTGTCAGTTTCTGTAAGATCTGCCAGCCTTAGGGAACTTCATTCTGTGCCCACATTGATCTAGCCTGGAATCCTTAACTGACACCTCAAGATCCCTAGTTTGCAGGAGCTTATGAAATTCGAGAAGCAGGAGTTAACTTTGGTGTGATCATCACTGTCACTCCCTCTGGGCTACAGCAGGCGAGGCAGGCCCGGCTCAGAGGAAGGCGGGGGCTCATCTCTGAGGGCTTGAGAGGCTTGTTCCCCCGAGGGGCAGCCTGTGGCCAGAGGGAGCTGGGAGTCGGAGACAAACTCCTCCCCAAAGAAGGGAGGTAGAGGCATACCTAAGAAACCCTACTGGGTTGGTTATCAGATCCAAAAGTGGAATCAGGAGATTATACTCTTCTGATCATTTTTTGTCTATCTACAATTTATTTTTATTTTTTATTTTTTTTAATGTATTTATTTGACAGAGAGAGAGCACAAGTAGGCAGAGCGGCAGGCAGAGGGAAAGGGAGAAGCAGGCTCCCGGCTGAGCAGGGAGACCCATGGGGAACTCAGTCCCAGGACCCTGGGATCAAGACCTGGGCTGAAGGCAGCCACTTAACCAACTGAGCCACCCAAGAGCCCCCTATCTCTTTACGATTTAAGGCAACTCCCCCTACTTCCTTGCTCAAGATCCATCTGTAGCCTCCCATGGACCTACAGGTACAGATTCCATAGCAGAACTTCCAAGGCCCTCTGTGACCAGACCCCTGCTTCCCTCTCCTCAGCTGTCAACCAGCCTCCACCCCGTCTCACCTCGTTCCCTCTGCCTGGAATGCTGACCCTGCTCACCTGCTCTCTCTACCTGCGCCTGCTGCCAATTCCCATCTCCACGTTTCATAATTCCCAGCATTCCTTGAGGTCCAGCTGGGACTCACATTGTGACCCCTTTCCCAGAGGCCCACCTGGGGATGCGTCAGTCCCTGTGACCCCTCGGCATGGTGTCCCTTGTCCTGGCATCATATTCTGCCTTAAGTCATTGCTGTTTATTGAAACCAGGCCTTTCTCCTCCACGAGACTCGAGCTCTCCGAGGGTAAGGACCGCGTCTTACTCGCTTTTGTGCGCCTTCACCCCCTCTGCTGCCGTGCACATCAGTACTTGCAAGAAGTTTGACGATTTAATGAATGAATGAATGCTCTCAATTAAGAGCTGCCAAGCACACAGGCCAGTGTCACATGTCTCGAGTCCAAGGGCAGCTAGGACTTCGACTCCAAGAATAGAGCAAATTAAACCACTGAGGCAACAGGAGAGAAAAAGTTGGTTTTTTGCTAGATCTACAAACAGTAACAAGCACCACTTGTAAACAAAAGACAGAAACATCAAACAGAAAGCTCTGAAAATGAAAAGTCAGTCTTGAGGTACGTCGTTACGATTCTGCAAAATAATCAAAATCTTAACCAGTCATGGGGCAATGACCTGACACTTTGTGCCTTTCAAAATATAAAATGTGCCCACATAACCGTGGACCAATGATCAGAAAACTGGTGTCACTGACTCCATTATCAAATCCCATCAGCCCAGATTCCCCATTTCACATGAGCTGTCATCATCTTGCTGCTCTCCTATGCCGCCACTTAAAAGCCTCATTATTAGGCAAGGAGCGTGCACATTTGGATGGGTAGAGCATTTGCAATTATATTTTAAGGTGCTTCCCAAAGCTGTAAAGTCAAGGCTATAAATGAAAGATGGGCGATGTAATTGTCAACAGAATATGAAACAAGTCTGAAATTAGAGCCGGCTCTGCTCAGCCTAAAAGCATGTGCCAGCGGAGCGTACACATCAGAAAGGACTCAGGGAGTTCGAGATGCAGTCAGAAAGCGGGTGGCCTCCCTCAGGCAAGTCGCCTTTCCTGGATGAATTTCTTCATCTAAACAAGAGCGGAACTGGAGGACCTATGAGGGCTGAGATGGAAAAATTCTGAAATACCAATCAGGGTAAATGAGATGGGAGTCAAATGAGCCGCCACCCACAGAGTCATGCTATTTATTGAGCTGTTATTTTGTGCAGGGCTTTGTGCCTGACATCCTATGAATTTGGGTCTCTAAAACTTCACAAGCCATGGGGGGTGGATTAATTAAACAGACATGAGCTGCTCCCCCCACTGCAAACCAATTCCAAATTAGAAAAGCCGACCTCTGAAAGGACAGCCTGTCCCAGTTTATTGACTTTAGATCCCACTTACACAACAATATGAGTGACTTCCCAGGCCCACACCAGCCTCTGAACCCCTCCTGTGAGAACCTGATGCAGGGAAACACTCATTTTCTGGTGGGGGGACGGGTATTGCAATCAGTTTCATCAATAAAGACAACAAGATAGGGACGTGGGCCTGATAGAGATGCAAAGGCTGAATTAGGTACTAAGAGCTCTAGAGTTTGGACTTTACGTGGTTCATTGACTAAAGTGTCCCCAGTTTCCAAGAAGTTTAGGGGCATTTTTGACCCAAAGTGAGGAGGCAATTTTAAGCAAGATATAAAGACTACAGAAAAAGAGAGAGAGAGAGACTATAGAGTATCTCTTGCTTTCCTTCCCTCTCTCCATTATAAACCCATACTATTATGTTAGGGGACTCGAGCAGACTAGTACCATCTTCCTTCAGCCAACAGGTTGTTGCTGTTACTCTGGGCCTCCAGAACTTCACAAGCTGTGACAGTAATATTTGGTGAATTAATTAAAGGGACATTAAATCTTTCACTAACTGCAAACTAATTGCAAATCAGAAAGGTCGGCCTATGAAAGGATATCCTCTGTCCCTTCGAACAAAGTCCGATAATTTGAAGGAATCCATGCTAACGAGATTCCAGGGCTCTCAAGATGGGACCAGAAAGCAAACCTACTGGGGAGGGCGGGAGAACATGTGGGTGGTGTTGGTCAGGGAGAGGTTAAAAATGAAAACAATCATTCCAAAGACCTACAGTGGATTTCCGAGGATTTCCGCCTCTGGGTGTTAATTCTGCCCTTGTCAGTTCCGAAGCAGGTAGCTCTGACATAGGGTGGGCACTATTTAATTAATTAACCAAGAAAGTAGTCTTGTTATGTCTAGCTTTTACCTGTATGGCCCTATTAAATGACACCATTTTTTAAACAATTCCCACCTCCCTAAGCCTGGAGAAACATTTCATGTTCCTATACAAGGTGATAATAGTATATAATGCAAATACGACAGTTCTGTGGGCACAGGGTGGTTTCCTGCTGTGAGACGCTGCCCCCACACTGCCCCCTGGATCACCCGCTGATTCTCCTCCCCGGGTGCTGGGAACCTTCCCACCCCTGTGGGACACCTGTTATTGAAAGACTCAAGAAGACAGTTTAGGTGAAATCAACCCTTCATGGAGTGGACAGTCTCTCTCCGTTTGTTGAACTGCCAAGTAAGGCAGAAGGCAGAAAGCTCTTACAGGATAAGGAATGAAGAACAAGAAAAGAAAAAAAAAAATCAAGAAAATGTTTGATGGGCAGGAGCCAATGTCAAACCTGTTTAGGGTGAGAAGGAACAGGGTAGTAAGTACAGAGCCCAGGGCTGGCTTGGGCTTTGGGGATTGGCTGCCTGGACATACCACATTTCTGGCCAAGCAGAGCATTTATGGAGAAAGAAGGTTATCTAAATTTCCATTTGCTGTTGTGGCATCCTGGACAGCGGCTGCCCATCTTGGGCCTAACAACTTATTCCAACATTCCCTCCACCCCAGGTTCCCTACAGGCAGCATCTGTACAGTGATCAGGTAGACAGTCCATGGCTGGTCTCCAGAGAGAGCTCCTCCGAGCCCAACTCTGGCCCCACACGACCTGTTCAGTGCACCCCAGGCAGGTGCCTCCCAGGAAAAGGAAGTGCTGGAAGGTACGGCACCTCCCCCAAGAGGGGATGAATACAACCCAACCTCCAGATTTATACACAAGTAGCGTGGGAGATATTTATTTTAGAAACATGTATTTGTTTTTTTTTTCCTTGGTCCCAATTAACCATGTTCTCTTTATTCTAATCAAGACAACAGGACAGTTCTGATCCTATTTTCTCTCTCCTACAACAACAAAGGTTTATGATGGCTATAATTGGCAGACTGGATAGTACGTGGCTGAGTGACTGTCTGAATTCCATCATTCTTGGCTACAGGGAGGCCTGCGATGGGGGAACCACAACACAGACTGAGAAGTGAAATATGATGGAACCGAGGCCATTCTGCTACAGTTCCCAAGTCACTGAGGTTCCTAAGCTTGGACTTACGTGTTCCACTGCACCTAATCCTGGGGTTAATAAGCAAAACGGCAGGCCCATGTCCATAAGCCTTTCTTGAACTGTATCGGTTATGAAATGTGCCCCCTGGTCAGACACCATGGAATCTGGGATGACAACTGTAAAACCCAGTTTTTAGGTGGTTCTTAGTTGCCACTTTCCTGCTTGACTTGAATAAGAATCAACTTATTTTTCAACATCTATTAGCTGTTGATCTTTAACAGGTTAGTTTCCACATCTGTAAAATGGGGGTAATAATACCCATTGTGCAGTTACTGTGAAGATTAAATAGGTACACAGATCAGTATTGGTGGCTTAGTAGGCACTCAGTAAATGCTAGCCTTTACTATCACCAAAGCAAAAAGTCACTATTTTGTTCACTCTAAGTGTTAGATAGATTTGCATGCTTTGGTCTTACTGAAAGACTTTTAGGTTTGATGGGTTTACCTGTAAAGACATGATGAAACCTACCTGATCCCATTAACTAGGAGTAATGTCATGAAGCATCCTAGGGCCCTCTTGCTTGTTTAGGAGGCTCTTGCTTTTGAGTTTCCTGTACACACCCTAAGACTTATCCGTAGGGGGCGGTATCTTCTGCAGGCAGGCAGGACTGCACCTTGTCAGAAACATCACAGAGGCCTCAGGTGCCCAGTTGCTAAGGACTGTGCTCACACCCTTAAAACTGCACAACTTTGAGGACGATTGAATCAGCTTGCTTAGCTTAATCAACAACAAATAAAAACAAAGTCTCCATAAAAATTTTGCCAACAAGGTGATCAGACACCAGTACAAATCCAAGTCAGGGTGTTGAGGTCATCTTACTTCTGTTTTGTGGTATAAAAAAGATTATGTTGCTCTAGAAAACAGATCACTGTGGGCTTATTTCTAAAACTGATTTCTTGGCCCTGCCAGTTAAAGTGATAATGAAGCTACAGATTAAACTCTTTTCCCAATAAAAATGGAAATTTTTTTAAGGAAGTGAAGCAAAATTTATTTTAGGTTAAGTCTATCAGACAAAATGTACTGTTCCTTTACCATCATGGCTGTAAAAGCAGCCTTTCCAAGCCTTCAGAAAAACAAGAAAAGACAGAGTAGAGCTTCTACTAAACCATTACCTATTCTGTTAAACATATAACAAAAAAAGACTCAAGGGTCTCTCTTTAAAAAACAAAAAACAAAAAGACCCCCACAAAAAGACACAAAAACTGGATGTACCACTTTCTACCTAACCATCCATAAAAATAGTGATTTGGAAAATCTGAGAGAAAATGTTACCATCAAGATCATTTCCATAAACCCCCAGGAGAGTGATCAACACACACTAGGTAACATTGTCAGGTTTAGCTCACCCCGCCCTCTGTAGGGACCCTATGATGATGTCATAATAAAACAGTTGCAGATTTTCAAAATCATCAACCTGTTTACCAAACTCACTCGCAGGGCTGGGACAGGCCACGGGTTGGCGGCACGTGGAGAGAAAGCACGGGGCCGCCAGCAAAGGGCCCGACACCCGGGCATGGGTCCTCGCTCTGCTGCACACCAGCTAGCCTGGGGGAGGCCTATGCCCTAACCATCATGCATTCAGTGGAAATACTAGTGACATCTGCTTATCAATAGTGATGCTCAAATAAGGGAACCTGTAGGAAGTACTTCCTAAACTTTAAAGGGCTTTTTAGACACTCCTTATGCATGAATCCTGTGTGGAGATAAGGCAGGGATTTGTAGTTCCAATCAGTGGGGGGATAGAAACAGCTCGGAGACGGCTAACTAAATACCACTGAATCCTCATCCCATTATATTTGCTCACTGGTCTAACTGATGTAACTCAACAAAGGGATCCCTGCTCCCTCTCAGCTTGCTCTCGGGGTCCATCCTATTATGATGCACCATCATAGAGGCGCACTCCCTATTCCGTATGAGTAGTTCACGTTTGTGTTCTCCGCTGCTACAACAGAGAACTTCCAAGATGTCGAAAAGTCAGCTCTTAGGCTAATGCTACCTCTGAACACACCAATGACAAGTCTCAAAACTGGAGGAAATAATTCCTAAGTTTAGAGCCGGATGACAGAAATATGGCCCATTTCTGGCCCAGTAAATCTTTCTGGTAGATATAAAATAAAAACTAGTTTGACATGCTTGAGACGACAGCTGTTTTTGCCTTTCCAGAGTGTCCCTTTGGGTAAAAGGACTTGTACCTTTCTTTTAACTGCTCTCAGGATGTGTGCTTTGGGTAGGGCCATCCCTCCGAGGATGGACACTAAAGGTTGCTCGTTTTTCAGATAGGTTTCAGACACACCTGTGTAAGACATACCTTCACCAGTGGAATTCAACTTAAAAAGCCTGAACAATGCAACTGCCTAATTCAAGGTTTCACAGAAAGCTCAATACAGGGCTCCAATGATAAAAGGACCCAGTTTTTCTCACTTTCGGCTCTGTTCTTTCAACACTGGCTCGTCTTGGCAGTGTTCTCCTCTCAGGGCTGCACAGAGGCCAGCAGTAGCTAGCTACAATGTTCCTTTTCATGGAAGGGCCTTTGTCCTAGCATAACTAGCTGAAGTTCCAATATTTGCTCTGTTTGGGTTCACGTGGATCACATGCCCGCCTGACCATCCTTGTGATGGGCTGCATGGGCGGGGGCACGTGCCGAGGGGCTCAGCTCTTGTGCCCCACTCCTGAAGCCTCAGGAAAAGGTGTTGACCGCAGGACACACAGGTCTTACATGGTTTGGGGCAAAGGAGAGAATGAATAGTCAAGAAGCAAGCATGCCTGGGTCCATTCCATCCTGTAAGCGATCTGGATTTCCGAATACGTGAGAATTGTGGTTTAGTTTTTGAAAGGTTTTCATCTCCTGTAGCCATTTAGGAGGGACAAATAAACGTTGACAAAGGTAGGTGTGCACTAGACACTCCTCTCTCTATGTTAAACACAAATTATAATCCTTTAAAAGGGATCTTCTCAGATTTTGAAATTTATCTTTTTAAATGAAATTATACAATTTGTTCACTGTGTTTCAAGTGCCCACAACTGAAAAGAAAAATAGATGAAATGTCAAACATTTCTAAGAATTAATAGGAGAAAAACAGGAGAAAAAGCAGTTATATAGATGACATGGAAGAAAGCATAGAGTCAAGACACTGCAAAGAGAGTCCGTAACCTGACTTTAGTAACTATTTGGCACTGAACATGAAGATAAGTTTCCAGTCTTAAAATGTAATTACACTTTCTGCTCGAGGAACAGCTACAGAGAAGCCCATCTACTTTCAAAGGTGCAGACTTTATTCGTATTTATTAAACTCGAGCTTTTTCCATTTGTTTTTCAGGAACAAGCATCCTTGCCTTCCATAATTTCTTCCCATCTGCCCTTCATCACAGCTCTGTATGGAGCTTAAGAGCACGTTAAAAATGTTCGGAAACCAGCGTCATGATTCCCCCGGCCAGATTTTTGTTACTGTTCACCTCATATTTGCTTGGCATCCTATCAGGACATCTTGGAAAGGGACAGCCCCACATTTGTTACTGTAAAGGTAAACCTTCTGAGCCTCTGCAGCAAAGTGTCCCAAGCTGCTGGGTTTACGAAGCGAAGGGCACCACAAGTCCACCCCCGCTCTGCAGGGGTTTGGGAGTACGCATGCATGCAACCGCACAGGCAGAGCTCACTTCAGTTCTCACAGCGTCAGCCAGGCCCCAGACTCCAAAACATCACCCTGGCTGGCCTGCACGGTGCCTCAAATGCCGCCACAGGAGGCCCATTCATTGGGATTTCAGTCCTGCCTATGCATTGACCTCAAATTGGAAAATTTGTTCAATGACCCCAATAACCAGCCATGCTCTGAAGCCTAAGAGCTGATAGAAGGTGCTAGGGGGTCAAAAGGACTTGAAGTGTAAGGAAGGCTATGAGTTGGAAGGAGTGGGGACAGGCCTAAGTAAGTGACTGCTTAGGGTCTCAAAAAGAAGGCCCTAACAGTCAGCCCCGTATAGGTAAGTACAAAGGCTATATATAGATGATTAACGGTGGAAAACAACTGAAATTTGACATTCTAGGAACAGAACCCTCAAAACAGGAATTCTCATAAAGAAAATGAGACTTTCTTCTGAGTTTCCCTTTTCCTGTGCAGGAATTCAAATGTGCTTTAGCCGGAGAAATATTTGCTTCATGTTAGTAAGAACATTCCATAGGATAAAGTAGAATGGTCTTTCAACTGAAAATATCGCTTCACCATCTTTTTCCAAATGGAGAGACCTAGGGCTTACATGTAGCTGATTCATTGAATTCACAGATTTTCAATTAATATTTTATAATGATTAAAGTACATACAGGAAGGGTGCCTGGGTGGCTCAGCCAGTTAAGCATCAGTCACGACCCTGGGATCGAGTCCTGCATCAGGCTCCCCACTTGGCGGGGAGTCTGCTTCTCCCTGTGACCGTCCCCCCTCTCATGTTCCCTCAAATAAATAAAATCTTTTTTCTAAAATGTACGTATAGGAAAACAAAAGGATTTATAAAGATACATTTATGGTTTCATTAATGTCATTTATTTCTGGATCATGCACAAAGACAATTCCATCAGTACATTTATTATATTATCCACTTTAGTGCTTATAATAATATGGTCATCTTCACTTGGATATTTGAAATGTTGAAGTAGCATATTCATGGCTGTTAGTGCATATCTGAAGTGCAGCTCCAGGTTACTTATTTGTAATTAGAATTCAAACAAATGTCCATGTCTCTGAACACCACACACCACTGGCAGACGTGGCAGGAACCGAGTAAGGATACTTAAAGCGGGACGAAACCCTTTCTTCAAACAATAGTATGACTGCAATAAAGGAAATGCTGATGTGAACCACAGGTTTTTTGCATTCTGCCTTTCCTGGATCAATTTCACAGACTCAAGAAACAAAGGCTCTCAAGCTTTTCACGTTCCTTACTCTTTGGGGGAAAGGCCAAGGACAGCACCTCCTTCTGCGGCAAGAACACGAGGCTAGTCGCCTGCAGACCTGGGGTGAAACCCTGAACATGGTGACCTTGCTGGACCTCCGTGTGTCTACTGTCTTGATTCTACACCTGAGTCTGATCTAAACCATCCCTGGTGCTGATCTACAGTTCACAGGTTCTGCGACTCCTAGGAAACTGGGGGCCGAGGGAGCACATCAGATCGGACAGTGGTTCTCCCAGCGTGGTTCCTACAGCATGACCACCTGAGAATTTTTAAGAAATGCACATTTGGGGCCCTGCCCAGAGCCACACTGGATCAGCAATCTCTGATTTGGGAAGCAAGTCCTCCAGGTGATTCTGACGTACACAACACAGTACGAGAACCACTGGATCAGACCAAAACCACATTTAAGAAATTCGCAGTTCCAAAACACAAGGCAAATTAATCAGTCTAAACTCTATCACTAGGTTCAGTTTGTCAGCTACGCATTGCTTTTTCTGGGTAATGTCACTGAAGGCATCTCAAGCATTCTTTGAAAATCCTGAAAAGAAATAGCCACAGAGATAAAATGTAGGGCAATTTTAGTTACTAATAGTGACAGTTTTACCCACTAATTCAGAAAGTTAGGATTTTAAATTTTTATTTTTCCAAAGCTATTTAATAAGGAAAAAATCATTTCCTAACTATAGAAGACTTTCTCTCCAACCTTGTGAATAATGATTTAATAAAATGCATATTCAGGTTTGTAACATATACTAAAAGATGGATGTTACCCATACGAAATTTTATAACAGTACACAACTAGGGATTTTTACACTGTCAACATAATAAATTGAAGTTTTGAGTTATCTGCACACTATAGTAACTGTAATTGCTTCTCATACATGGATACATTGTGTTTCCATTTCTAGTTTTATAAGAATCAAGAAAAATTTACATACATAGTGGCTCCATATTCCACTCTCTGGAAAAAAATCATAATTAAATATGCAATTATTTTCCATATGAAATATATAAATTAAAATAAATAACTTTATGAATTATTAGATAAATTATTAAATAAATAATATTTTACTTTGCTAAAGTATCCTGATCTTTCCCAAATTAGCTAATCAACACACTAAGAGGACTGCCAATCCTCAAAATCTAGTCTTCTATTTTCTGAGATTAATTAAGACTTAGGCTACTAAGAGAAAAAGAACTCTGTCAACTGCCCCATACTATGTTTTTAAACATAGCTGCTAGGACGTCAAAAATGAGCAACACTATGGAGAAAATGCCTCAAATGATACAGTGAAAATCACTGATTTGGAAAATGCAAAGATCTGACATACATTTTATCATTTCTTTTCCATTATTATAGGTTTAAAAAAAAAGATTAAAAATTTCTAATCAGGAATAATGTACCAAAACCGAAGCACCAAATGTACCAAAATCTGGCAAGAATCTGATAATGAGGTATCTCTTTCAGATTTGTTTTATTACAACAGAACCTCAGTTCTTAGGGCATTTATCCAAAGTCGCTGAACTAGTTTTATTCTATTTGAAGACAAAGTCATTCCCGCAGCAGGGCAGCTTCAACCGGAAAGATGTCACTACAAAAAATGGCTTATGGTCACTGCAGTCATCTAGACTCAGACGCCAGGGTCAGCATCACACAACTCAGCAAATGCTAAATATGCTTAATATACAGATACACATTCAACACTGTATCGTATCCTCACTGCATGTTTCAAGCTGAACAAACTATTGTGATATACACTCTAGATGCACCCAAGAGACACAGTTTTAGAGAAAAGAGCCATTCAAATATATTGTTTACGACACTCAGAGAGAGGTACACCTATACCCTAAAAAACCTAACACTAGTAAATTCAGCATTTTTTTTTAAACAAATTTTTATCAATGTGTTTGGATGCTGGATTTCTAGAATATCTTCACAAAGATTCTATAAACCAAATAATCTAAGCTGGTTAAAAAGGATGACGAAATGAATTCAACATTTAATATAGCTTTTATTTGTTTAATTTGGTAAGTGGAGAAAGTAACGCTTTCAAGGCAAACTCTGGGTTATTTCAGTCACAAGTCCACAGTTAACATGATTCTGAAGCACAGTCTTATCTTCAGTATCTACTCACCCTACACAGTCACAGCTAGAGAAATCCATGTACATATGTATTTGTTTTCAACAACTCGGGATTTTCAACAACTCGGGATTCAGATTTTATAGTCTCACACACTTCAAAATGTATCCATCTGATGCAGGATATAACCATAAGAAGATAAAAATTCATGCAATGATACTCAGGTTTGGTTTTGTTTTGTTTTAAAAAGTAAATCCAATATTTGATGATTCAATGCCATATCAAGTGCACTGAATATCTAAAATAAAACAAGTGCCAATTTTATCATGAATTAATAACATATTTATTGTCTTGAAACCAAACAGGCCCAAGTTACTTTTTGTCTTTCTTGAGTCAGCTATTAACTCATTTCTCTCAAACTTCCTGTGTAAGAAAAAACAAGCTATTTCCTTTCTGTTTTGCACTTTCAAGAGATGGCAGAAGGTTTAAGGTAGGTATGTTCTTGATAATTCAGAGTCAGAAAGTACTTCCTCCTGAGCAGAAGGTTCATAATCCCCTGCGTTTTCCGCCAATTCAGTATCTAAGTCGTCATTACTTTCTGCACTGTAATCCACTTCTTCAAGGAATCGAGGCTCATCTTCATCCAAAACGTAAGTGGTAGGGCTGTGGCCAGAGCACATAGAGCACACGAGACTTCATTAGATCCTAAGGTTCTAATACAAGGTTATTTGACCACACTGGGTTAACTCTGATTTCAAAATAATACAAGTAGTTTGCGTCAGCTTTAAAAGTGTTATCCAAATGAAAAAGTTAAGAGATTTATAATAGTTGAGACCATAAATGGTGACATGTTAAGTATTAATTGTACAACAAGGTTGTCAACATATACCCTATAATTAGATAGCTATAAAAAACAAGAGACTCCCCTATTTGGTTGCTTTTTTGTAGGACTTTTATCAATTTGCAGGGCTAAACAGACCATTTCAGTAAGCCTTATTTTATTTATCTTATTAATTCATCCTTTATAAGAAAGTGCAATATTTAAACACTAAAACCACTTATTCTAAGTCTATACAATGATTACTTGCCATAAAACAGCCCATACACGCTTCCTCCCAGTTTCCATTGGTCAAGAATAAAAATGAAAAACAAGTGAATGCTCCACATCCAGATTAATTACTTGCCCTTGGGACACAGAATAAGATATTTGCTTAAAAGCACTAAGTGCTTCTGAATATTTCATTAGGTAGGTTGGGATAAAGACAACCTTTCCGTCTTGATTTCTCCCCATTTGGGAGATTTTACACACACACACACACACACACACACACACACGTGCATGCGTGCACACACATGGCATTATCAAAGAAACCCTACACAAACATTTCAATGTCCCCATTTTGTGACCAAAACTATCTTAATTTCACACGCATATATGTTTTATATTCCACCTGCTTCCAAAAAGGATTTCCCATCATGGATGCAATTAAAAGCTATAAAATCAGACAATAAAAAGGGAACAATAATCTGTTAAAATGAGCAGAGAGGCAAATGTCATTAGGCATCTAGAATGAAAGAAGTCCTGAACTGAATATGAAATTCAGTTCAGATTATCTCCAAGTCTAGGCAGGAAAGACAAGTTACTGGATTATACTGTTCTCGTTTTCTAAAAAGAGAAAGCAAAACTCATCCACTGAGATTATCTTTTTTCCCTAGAATTGTTTTTATCTTGCTCATTAAAAATATATTGCAAAACCCCCTTCATCTTATACAGCAAACTTCTTTAAAAGTTCAGAGCTTGCCCTGTGATGGAGTAGCCCTGATAAGCCAGCTGAGTGGCTTGAAGGACTACGTGAGACTTTATGACCTACCTAACACTCACAAGTTTCATAGCTTTCAAGTATGCAACTGAAATATTTATGATGAATCTACTAAGTCTTTAGGGAAAAAATGAGGTTAAAAGGAAAAAATTATTTTTGCCTTCTAAAATGACCATTTTTCTCTTTTTCTTTAAAAAAACAGTAATTCATTCCTCCTTCTTGAGTTTGGTGTTTCAAATTCTCAGGGTATCCCAGGTGAATCACCGCATACATTGAGGACTATTAGAACAGACTCTTAGGACAGATGGAGGCTTCAGCTAGAGCAAAAGAGGGGGAAGGACAGAAATGAGGGGAGAAACTTGCTTACTTTCTTCCTGGAGACTGTCCTAACAAGAAGAAATGATAGTGGGGATGCAAGGGAGGGGGCAGATTTCCTCAAAAGCCATGCACTCCTCTGGTACAGGGGCTGAGGAAACCAACCAGGACTGGAGAGGCTCACTCCACAGCAAGGAGGCTCCTGGACCAGAGCAGCGCAGTTACCTGCAGCTTTGTGGGGTCTCCTGACAGGTAGGAAGAGCACAAAATCCATGTGGTGGGTGGGCAAGCAACGTTCAGGATTTTTCTACGGACTGCAGAATTCCAACCCACCCTTGCACTCCACCCCCCATACCACCACCAAAGAAAACGGACTGGCATAAAGTAAACTGGTTACCGGAACCCCAGCCACTACACGGAGGTCAGGGCGAGGACCTAGTTCTACATGGGAAGCTGACTACTAGAACATTAATCAACATGACCTAAGAGAAAGGGTTTAAAGAAAAAACCTAGTTTTACGGGCTAGAAAATAGTCTTATAAGTTAAGGAAACAGAAGAAGTATGATTCAGAAGCAATAAAAATGCCCAGGATCAAGCCAAAAAAGCTCCTAGCCTTCAAGGAGACTTGGAGCAGTGCTAGGATCAGACACTTGATAAGCACTTTTGTTAAGTCTAAGAAGCACAAGAAATCCCATAATAATGAATGTTCAGAAAATACTTTGAGCCTGTCAATTCCTGATCTTGGCTCCTTCAAATGCTGACTGTGACATAAACTCCATCCATGTTGTCGCATCAACCATCGTGATACCTAGCAATGGACCGGTTTCACACTCTAAGTCTGTTCCCGGAACCCACACTGACCCTGCTATTTGATGCCTGCTTCTGCAGGTCCTATTGGTCACGTTCCTAGCCTCAGCTTCATGAAGATGTACCATCTAGCTGAAATGCAGTGAGTCCATCCAGCAACAGCAAAGCAGCCCTCCGTGCTAACCTGTGCACATGTGGCAGTGGGGAGAGCGCTGGGTAGGCCTAGGGTCAAAGAGCTGCGGGAATCCTGAGACAGCAGGAACAGAGGAATTCAATCCCCATCACTCCCCTCAAAGCAGCCTTCTGGCCGGTGTTCCAGTTGCCACTCTCCAGTCCATTGTTTCTTGCCCTTAACTGGTAGAAATTCCAGCATTCCTCCCTTCTGGTGTGCCATATTCCCCTCTGTCCCTCTTCACTGCTGAAGTGCTCTCCATCCTCCCTCCTATGCCTCAAAAACAGGTGCTTATAAAAATGCTCTCCCGGCGCGCTCGCTTTGAGTAAGCTCACATATTTTAAGTTGCATTCTGGTCATTTCCAAATTCCAAATTTCAAGTCCTGACTTCACCCCTAAACTTGCACTGTGCACACAAGCACTTGCGAACAGGTTCACATGGCTATCTCACATATACCCCCATTGTTTGTTTGCAAGGGAACTCACCAGACTCCCCTGCAAGCCTGCTTCCGCTTGCCCTCGTCCCAACATCATCCACTCAGTGAGTCACAAAACCACAATTCTCAGCAAGCAAGTCCTGCCAGTCAAGCTCTGAGCTATTTCTTGCCTCGCATTTTACATCACAGAACTTCACTGACGTTGCTTCCTCTCCTTCGGACATACTTCCCACCTTTTATCTCCCACCGACTCGTATTTCCTTCAAACTGCAGCTCAGGCTCATCCGCAGATGTTCTTCCTTTATGAAAGCCCATCTCGGGCTAAGCGCCCTTTCTCTGTATTCCCTTCGTACCCTGCACATTCTGTCCAATCCCTTCTCCCGTGCAGGTAAAACCATCTTTAGGTGGGTCCATCTTCTCAGAAGCACGTTAAGGTCAGGAGCTGTGACTTACCCACATTAGTACCTCCTATCAGCTCCTAAGAGTACTCGACACATTGCAGGCCCCCAAAAAATATTTGCCAAACTCTTTATGAGAAGCCACAGGGCCCACAAGATCACCGCTTTTTATATTACCCCATCCCACTGATTATACTTTATGTTAAAAAAACAAAACAAAACAAACGTAAGGCACAAGACCACAGCTATTCAGCTTTGCTTTTATTAATAATTCCAACATGTTTTGAACAATGTACAACTTAGGAAGGGCCTTCATATACATTATATCTCACAATAACCTGCAGGTAAGAGAAATACCTTAAGATAATCTGCCCTAGAGTTATAAAATAGTTAATCCCTTGACATCGGTAGAAAGGAATTCAATCACAAAATTTTGATCACAAAAAGAAACTCTAATCAGCACTCAATTATTTCCTATCACTATTACCTTTTCCCTATCACAACTTCCTTGTCCCCCTACTTTTCTTCATGTAAGCTTACTCCTGTTGCCCTCTTCTGCTTCATTCTCCCAACAGCTGGCCTCTGTATCGCTGCCCTAACATCCTTCTTTTCCGGATTTAATCAATAAGAAACACTTCATTCTAAAAGAGAATAGCATTTTAGTCCAAAACCAAATCTTTCTCATGGTGCTTCATGAAAAAAAATCAAAACCTTCACCCAATGGCTTTCTCACAGGATGAATTTGTTGAAATTCTCTGCTGTATGGTGTCACTACGATGTAGAAAAGGTTTAAAATTCCAACTGATTTCCAAAGATGAAAAATTGTGCTTGTTCAGATTCAGAAAGTATTCTGGCTATCACTATGTTAACTAGAAAGCATATGCAATATTGAACCTAATAAATTCACCAACTCCCCTGATGTATGCCCAGCTACTCACGCATGAGAGCTGACTGGACATCAGAGACACCTGGACACAGATCTTCAGCTCTGTTACTTATACACAAGCATGAAAGAAGCAAAACACTGGACATGGAGTCAGAAATTCTGGGCCTGTGCCTCTCTTCTCCCACTAGCCAGCTGCATGACCCTGAACAAGTCATGTACTCTCTCCAAGCACTGGTTTTTCTCCAGAATAAAAGCAGAGATAACAGTGTCAGCCCCACTACCTCACAAGTTGTTTGCCTCCAATTAGGTAGTAAGTGTGAAAGCATCTGTAAATTCTTAAACTGTACAAATATAAAATGCTATATAAAATTAATAAAACCTACCTTGTTAAAGAAAAAAGTTAATCAGTTCCTAAAGGGCCCAGGTAATGGGCTGCCACCACACCAAAAGGACTAAAAATACTGCCTTACTTTTGTAACTCCAAATCCTCCCTTAACCTCATACTCTTCTACAATTTTCAAACTAACCTACCTGTTTTCAGACAGCACAATAAAGATATCCTAGGGGAGAAATTCTGAAATTGATACACAAACAGAAATATACTCCATTGCCCAAATTAGCAGCAATTTGTGACTTGCTGATTACGTCTTTCTTGTATCGAATTATCAGATCTCATGTGAAAGTAAAGGCTCTGTCTGCCTAAATATCAGAGAATGTTTTATTTATACAATTTGATTCCCAGCTCATAAGAGATGTTTTATCTACTAAATATCAAAGCAAACAAAATTATTCATAGAAAATACAAGTTAACAATTTTGTCAGTCTTAATTGTCCACAGTGTATATACACAAGTATTTGCACATTCCTACACAGGTACATACCTAACACACAATTAGAGTACAGAATTTCTAACAGGATCATCTATGGTGGAGGGGAAGGAAAGAAAGTTGTTAATTTACTGATATTTCTTGGACCACAAATATAACCAAGCTGCCTTCAAAAAACAGTCACTAAACTCCAACTGACTTTATATTACTATTGATCTAAAAACATTCCTTGTACACAACAAAAAGGTTAAATAGTTGTTTCCCAATAATACAGGACACCCTCAAAAGCTGAAACCATTCCCTTTTAGTAATTTTGCTTAGTCACTTGGAAGATACAAGATACAATGAAAGCACAGGGGAGTTCTGGAGTCCAATCTGGGCACAATTCCTGGTTTTGTTGGGAATTACCAGACAGATGACCTTGGGTCAATTCATCTCTGAGCCTCAGTTTACACATATGAAAAGGGGTTACAATACCATCTGTCTCTGATCGTTCTCAATAGAACACAAAAATCTCGGAGATAATAATCAAACTTAACAGAAACTCAAAACGGGCATGCGTGTTTGGGGTCCCAGGGCCATCCCTGGTTTAGTGATGCGCTAGCCAGACGTACAGGATTCAGCACACAGTTGCATTAACAGCTGTGATGGATATTACAGTGAAAGGATACAAAGCAAAATCAAGAGAAAAGGTGCATGGGGCAAAGTCCAGAAGAACCCAAGGCAAGGCAAGGGCAGCTGCTAAGAGGCAGAGAAGTCATCAGAGCTTTCAGCAATTTCAAAGGACTGGAGGTAAAAATTGGAGTTCAGAGCTGCCACGTTTCCTGAAAAAAGGGAGTTGCAGAGATATGACCCCAACAGTTCTCCCCTGGAGGCGTGTGACAAATTCTTAAAATACACAGTGCAAGAGGCTGAAAAGCAAAGCAGAAAGCAGCAAAACAAACAAACCAGAAAATAAACAACAATCTGGGGCAGTATTGTGGTACTGAGGAAAGGCGAAGCCCTAGGCCTTCCACGGTGACCTCTGGAGGGCAACCACTTAGAGAGGGGGCGCATGAACCATGGCTAGACAAGTTTTACAAGTTTTGCAAACCCACCTCCAGTTAGCTCCGCCCCTTGCCAGACTGGGACCACCTGCCTACTCCACAGCCTGCCAGAGCACAGAATGAATCCTCTTGGAAACAATATGTATTCTTCCTTATTCTGATATATCATATTCTTACTTTGGCGTCTCAAACAGGCACTAAGAGGAATAACTTCATTCTTCCAAGAGGCTACTGAGAATATAGCTTATAAATATTAATAAGTACCTAAAATCATCAAATTCTTTATACCGCTGTCTTAGAGATTAACAATTACTAACTTCATACTTATCTGGATCTCAATGATAAGGATCATTTCTTTCTCTTATGATAAGCCTCAAAGCTTTCATTATAATCAAATCTGGCCTGGGGTCCTGAAGTGTTCACATTAAGTTCCCAACTTATTTTTCCAGATGATTTTAATCTCCTCTGTATTTGTAGGTAAAACAGCATTTCATTGACTTTGCACAAAACCACAAATGGTTCACTTTTAGTTATAAGCAACTATGATTTCCAGTGGACAGAAGAGGTAATATGATCTTCAATTACATGGCATGATTTATGGGCCTAGAAAATATTCTAATCTAATTATAGCTGTAAGAATTTTCTACACGGTTACAATAAATGACACTCAACAAATGAACACCAGACTCAAGCATGTGCATCACAGCCATTAAAAAGGATTTTTTAAGGAGCAGCTTGATTAAACAATAAACTGTACATTTAAAATAAAGCACATTAATAACAGTAAGTTTGACTGCATTGCTGTAAATACTGCCATTAACATGTGACCACAAACGATCTATACTGACAGACTCTGTCCTTGACCAAACTTGAATTAGGTTCTTCTGAGTCCTCTTACAGACTAGGCCCTGACCTTGGGCTCTGTCCTCAGGGGCTCCCCTGCTTAGTCTAGCTGTGGTAAGAATCTTGCTGAGTCAGTTTTATCAAAATCCCTCACTCTCTGTATCTCATCAGTCTGGCCTGCTTTAGCAAAAACTCCATCAAGTAGGTTTAGCCAGAATCTCTCTTACACGTGAGTTAAGGGCCTCTTAGTAATTTTCCATCCACCAAGCCCCCTCCCTACTCCCTGGCTGTAAACCTCCACCTTGCCTCACTGCCTTCACCCCTGATAGCAGTCCTCCTGAACAGTCTGCCTTCCTAGTCTATAACAGTGTCACAAATAATTTTCTCTTTAATAATATTAACTTAATTTTCTCAGAAGAAAAAGTTCTTACATATTTACAATAAACACTAGCTTCACATGAAGAAAGTACAGAAAATACAGAGGCTAATATTTCATTCTAGTGTTAACAGTCTGTAGCAATGAATATCTTTGTGCTACCTTACCAGTAACTTCCAGCCAGTCTCTCTGATAATGCTAGCAACAGAGGCAGAGCCTTTAACCAAGAAACATGATGATGTTAACTCATTCACAGGCCTGTACTCATTCTCTATACCTGATGAGAAAAGTACTCTATCTTTACCAAAATGCATCAGATTAATTTTTTTAAAGTATTAACAAAAAATAGAACAAATGCTAAGCATATTTTAAAGGTTTTCTCCAGCTTAAGTCCTATTTGTTTTATTAGTTGCATTAAGAACAATTTCTCACCAAATTTTCTAATGTCCATGCTGTATGCACAAATACGAATTAATTGCCGATACATGCTACACCACAGATGAACCTTGTAAACAAGCTAAATGAGTGAAACCAGACATAAAAGACCATAAACCATATGATTCCATTTATCTGAAATATCCAGAACAGGTAAATCCACAGAGACAAAAAGCAGATGAGTGGTTGTCAGGGTCTGGATATGACTATTTAACGGGTATGAGGGTTTTCTTTGGGGGTGCTATGAAAAGTTTTGGAACTAGACAGAGGTGGCTGGTAGTTGCACAATATTGTGAACATATTAAACATCATTTAATTGTTCACTTTAAAATGACTGATTTTATGCTGTATGAACTTCATCTCAATAAAAAAAAGAAAGAAAACAGGTCAAAACACTGATTATAAGACAGTCATTAGGCTTCATTTAAACACAGGCATATGTTTTTATTTTGATAAGACACTGTACAGAGTTCGGCATTTTTCAACTTCACTTTCCTATAATGTTTTAAATATATTCAACCTTCAAGTACTTCTTCTGTATACATGATATCCTGAATGTAGTCCCCACTAACCATATCCTGATGAGCAGCACTGTTAAATGTTTTATTAGTTCTCAAATACTTTAAATGAGACTCACTGAGAGGACTCTTTAATAGCTCAGGTGACAGGTAAAATAAAACACTTTCGCTAAGTACAAAAATACTACATAGTTGTAAGTTTTAAATGAGCTCTACCAATATTCCCAGCTTTGACCTAAAAGAAACACATGCCCCTAGGAAAGATATAATGCAGACTTAGTGTTACAGCCGATGAAATTTTTATTATACAACAGACGATTAAGTAAAGTTAAAAAGATTTATGTATGGTAATTTCCAACGAATGCTCTGGCAATATAAAACCTGATTAATTTTCAACCACAGGCTTCGCTGAAAAGGAAGTTCTATAACTTCTGGTAAATACAGTGAATCTCAAGAGCAACAAAGATGATTGTAAAAGAATAATTTTTTTAAAAGGATAATCCACAGGAAAAAGAAAACTGAAGAGGAAATAATAGCAAAGAAGAGACATCAACAAATGTTAGAAGATGAAAGCAGATGGATGAAAAATGAACAGGGTCTGAGTACCAACCTCTATTTTGCTCAAGTACTTACAACAGGGGAAGCCATGGGGAAAAACACTGATTTGCATTACAAAGTCAAAGGAAAGCTAAAATAATCTGGGCGATAAACCTGATTATCAGGGTGCAATTGAAAAGAGAATAATTGATTGAAAGATTTTATAAAGAGCAGTTAGACCTTCATATCACCTTCCTCAGGTTATTCCCTAGTTTAGAAAGTGGGAAAGATGACTTTCTAAAGACTTTTATCAGAGAGGCTATTCAGTTTGGGCCAAAAGACAGAAATGAGGGTCAGGAGAGTAAGTGAAAGTCTGCTCAAAGGTAAGTCCAACTGGGTCTCCAGAATGATAGCTACTGGACCTTGTGCCCCACGGCAACATTTCTCAAAATTTTTTTAAATCACCTCCCAGTGCCCTGCAGGTGTTTTTTCCCCTTAATCCCCCTAATTAAGTATTATTAAGAATTAGAAAGCTAAAAGATTAGACCCAGCTAAAGAAAGCATAGGTGAATTAAAAGCTGGTTAGAAAAAGCACCTAGCTCTGACAGTCAACAGGACTTGTGTTCACAGGATGCACAAGGCTATAATAAACAAAGAACCAAGTCTTAACTGGAATGCAGGAGCATGCATATATATATATAGTGTGTGTGTGTGTATGTATGTGTGTTCAGCACAAAGGAAGCAGGCAAAACTGTCCGTCTCCCAGTCTTTCCCTTAAAAAGTTTCACTGGCATATTTTAGAAGCTGCAGCCTGAGGGCCAGACTTCTAATTTAGCAGGAATTGTGGGCTGCCATCCTCTTCAGAGACTGGGGAAGTCAGCAGATACATATCCTGCCTTCTTCCCGCAGGGTGCTCCAGTAACCAGAGCACGTTACATCTGACGCCTCAGCTATTGTGGCTGCCGCTGAAGAGACAGACCTACAGACAGCCTGGTTCTAGCAGCCAACAGGGCTTGCATGCATGAGTCCCGTGTACTCTATCAAAAAAACAGTTCTTAGGCACAGAGGCACGTCTTAATAGCCATATAGTCAGGCTAGCACAAAGGGAAGGGGCAAAAATATCCATCTCCTAGTTTTTCCCTGGAAGGGCTTAACTACAGACTTTTCTAGCTGCTGCTAGAAGGTCCAGCTTCTAATCATCCTGCATCTAAGCACGACTATGATCCTCCTTTTTGGGATATTACTATGACCTGGCACCCTCAACCACTGGCACTAAAAACGAAGAAAGAGGCCTGGGCAATCACAAAAGCCTGAGACACAATTAGAAGCTAAAGCCAGAATAATGAATGAAGTTTATCTCCTACACAAGAACATTCTGCCACAGATTGGGAGAGATGGCTACTTCATCTAATGTGCAGAAACCAAAACAGAGAGTCATGGAAAATGAAGAAACAGAGGAATATATTCCAAACAAAAGACCAAGATAAATATCTAGAAACAGATCTCAAAGAATGCAGATAAGTGATATACCTGATACAGATTTCAAAATAATGGTAATAAAGATTTTCAACAAAGTCAGGAGCAATGCATAAACAAAGAGAGAATTTCAACAGAGAGAAGAGTAGAAATCATAGAACTGAAGAATATAATAACTGAACTGAAAAATTCAATAGAGGCTTCAGCAGCAGACTAGAGCAAATGGAAGAAAGCATCAGTGAACTCCAAAAGGGCAGCAGGATTCATCCAAAGAGGAACAAAAAGAAGAATGAAGAGTGAAAATTACTTAAGGGACTTATGGGACATCAACTAACAAACCAATATATTCATTAAGAGGTCCCAGAAGGAGAGATAAAGGGACAGAAAGCTTATTCAAAGAAATAATGGCTGAAAATTTCCCTACCCTGGGGAAAGAAAAAGACATCAGACATCCAGGTTTACAAAGATCCAAAATGATGAATCCAAAAAGGCCCACACCAAGACACATTATAATTAAAGTGTCAAAGTTAAAGACAAGGAAAATCTTTAAAGTAGCAAGAGAAAAGCAACCTGTTATGTACATGAGAACCCACATAAGATTACCAGCAGATTTTTTTCAGCAGAAATCTTGCTGGCTAGAAGTGAGTGGAAGGATACCTACAAAGTGCTAAAAGAAACACTCCCAACCAACCAGGAATACTTTTCCCGGCAAAGCTGTCAATCAGAATTGAAGGAAAAATAAAAAATTTTCCAGACAAAAAAAACTGAAGGAGTTCATCACCATAGGACTGGGCTTGAAAGAAATGTTAAGAGAGTTTTTCAAGCTCAAATGAAAGTATGCTAATAACAGAAAAACAAGTGACAGCATAAAACTCACTGGTAAAGGTGAATATATAGTTACATTCAGAATACTGTAATCTTTCAATGGTAGTGGAAAAATCATTTATAAATCTAGTATGAAAGTTAAGAGACAAAAGTATTAAAAATAACTATAACTACAATAATTTGTTAATGGATATACAATGTAAAAAAGATGCAAACTGTGATGTCAAAAACAAAATGTGGGGAAGGAGGAGTTTTGGTATATATTTGAAGTTAAGTAATTATCAGGCTAAAATAGTCTATCATAAGTATAAGATGTTTTATGTAACCCTCATGGTAACCACAACACAAAACCTATAGTAGACACACAAAAGATAAAGAAATCAAAGTATACCACTACACCATTCCTGAAGTCATTAAATTTTTTATAGCCATGTTAAAAAAAAAAAAAAAAGTATACCACTACAAAAAATCATCAAGTCACAAAGGAAGGAAGCAAAAAAGGAAGAAAGGAACAAAGAAATTACAAAACAACTAGAAAACAATGAACAAAATGGCAACAGTATGCCTATACCTATCAATAATTACTTTACATGTAAGTGGACTAAATTCTTCAAGCACAAAACACAGAGTGACTGAATGGATTTAAGAAAAAAAATGGTAACACCCAACTCTATGTTCCCTATAAGAGATTCACCTCAGCTTTAAGGACGCACATAGACTGAAAGCAAAGTGATGGAAAAAGATATTCAATGCAAATAGAAACCAAAAGATGGCAGGAGTCAGTTGCACTTACATCAGGAAGAAAAAAAAAAAAAAGGAAAAAGAAGGTCATCATGTAATGATAAAAGTGTCAATTAAGAGAATATAATAATTATAAATACCTATGCACTTGACATAAAAGCACATATTAAATAAAGCAAATATAGATAAATCTAAAGAAGGAAATGCACAGCAATACAATACTAGCAGGGGACTTCAAGTACCCACTTCCAATATGGATAGATCATCCAGACAGAAAATCAATAAAAAAACACTAGAATTAAACAACATGTTAGACCAGATGGATCTTAACAGACATATACAGAACATTCCAACCAACAGCAGGAAAATAATATATTCTTCTCAAACACACATAGAACATTATTCAAGGTAAATCACATGTGAGGACACAAATAAATCTTAATAAATAAAAGACAACTGAAATCATATCAAGCATTTTTTCTAACCACAATGATTTAAAACTAGAAAACAACTACAAAAAGAAAAAAACTCACAAATATGTGAAGATTAAACAACATGCTCCTGAACAACCAATGAGTCAAGAAAAATCAAAACATATCTTGAGACAAGTGAAAATAGAAACACAACATACCAAAATTTATGGGATGCAGCAAAAACAGTTTTAATAGGGTAATTTAGTGTGATATACACCTATAGTAAGAAAAGAGAAAGATCTCAAATAAATAATCTAATTTTACACCTCAAGGAAAAAGGACAAACTAAGCCCAAAGTTAGCTGAGGGAGGAAATAACAAAGGCAGAGCAGACATAAATGCAAGAGACTAAAAAGAAAAAAAAGATGAATGAAACTAAGAGCTAATGTTCTGAAGAAAAAAAAGATTGTTAGCTAGACTTTCCAAGAAAAAAGAGAATTCAAATAAAATTATACATGAAAGAGGACATATTACAACTGATACCAAAAAATACAAAGGACTATAAGAGATTACTATGAACAATATGCCAACAAATAGAATAACCTAGAAGAAATGGATAAATTCCTAGAAATGTATAATCTACCAAGACTAAATCATGAAAAAATAAATAGAAAATCCTAACCAGACCAATTATTACTAAGGAGACTAAATCAGTAACCAAAAATCTCCCAACAAAGAATAGTTCATGACCAGAGAGCTTCACTGATGAATTCTACAAAACATTTAAAGAAGAAATAGTATCAATCCATTCAAGCTCCTCCCAAAATAGAAGAGGGAACACATCCAAACTCATATTACAAGGCTAGCATTACCCTGATACCAAAGCCAGACAAGGGCATTCAAAAAAACAAATTACAGGCCAATATCCCTGATGAACTTAGATGCAAAAATCCTCAATAAAGTATTAGGAAATTCAACTCAACAATACATTCAAAGGATCAAACATATACCATAATCAAGTCGGATTCATCTCTGGGATGCAAGGATAGTTCAACATTTGCAAACCAATCAATGTGATATACCTCATTAACAAAATGAAGAATAAAAATCATGCGATCACATCAATGGATGCAGAAAAAATACCTGACAAAATTCAACATCCATTCATGATAAAAACTGAAAGAGGATGACACACACCTTCACATAATAAATTGATATAAGCCCACAGCTAACATCATATCCAGTGATAAAGTGCTAAAGCTTTTCCTCTAAGATCAGAAACAACACAAGAATGCCCATTCTCACACTTTTATTTAACCTAGTACTGGTAATCCTAGGAGCAATTAGGCAAGAAAAAGAAACCAAGGACATCAAAATCAGAACAGAAGTAAAATTTTCTCTTAGTGCAAATGAAAGGTTATATATAGATACCCTAAAAACTTCATACAAAAATGTTAGATATAATGAACAATTTCAGTAATGATGCTGGAAATAAAATACACAAAAAACAGTTGTATTTCTATACACTGACAATGAACTATGAAAGAGAAGTTAAGAAAACAATCTTACTTACTAAAGCAGCAAAAAGAATAAAACAGGACTGTTATCCAAGGAGGTAGAAGATATATACTATAAGAAAGTGATAAAAGAAATTGAAGGAGACACAAATACACAGAAAAGACAGTCTGTGCTCATGGATTAGAAGAACTAATGTTGTTAAAATGCCCACACTACCAAAAGCAATCTACAGATTCAATGCAATCCCTATCAAAATGTCAATGACATTTTTCAAAGAAACAATCGAACTACAAAACACCCTGAATAGCCAAAGCAATCTTGAAAAAGAATGAAGGTGGAGGCATCACACTTCCTGATTTCAAATAATCCTGCGATAGTGATCAAAACAGCATGGTGCTGGCATAAAGACAGACACATAGATCAATGAACAGAATAGAGAGCCCAGAAGTAAACCCCTGCATATATGGCCAATTAATTTTTGACAAAGGAACCAAGAATATGCATTGGGAAAAGACAGACTCTTCATTAAATGGTGCTGGGAAAACTAGATAAACAAATACAAGAGAATAAAACTAGACCCCCACTTTACGCCATATACAAATATCAACTCAAAACAGATTAATGACTAGAAATTAAGAAATGAAACCATAAAACTCCTAGAAGAAAACACAATGGGTAAACTCTTTTGACACCGGGCTTAGCAATAATTTTTTTGACACCAAAAGCAAAGGCAATAAAAGCAAAAATAAACAAGTAGGTCCACATCAAACTACAAAGCTTTTAAACAGCAAAGAAAACCATCAACAAAATAAAAAGACAACCTATGGAATAGGAGAAAATATTTGCAAAGCACATATCCAATAAGGGGTTAATACCAGACATACACAGAACTCACAGCTAAAAAGCAAAAAACCCCAATTTTTTAAAATTGGGAAAAGGACCTAAATACACATTTTTCCAAAGAAGACATATGAAGGGCCAACAGATATATGAAAAGGTGCTCAACTGTACACTGCTGGTCACCACATAGACTGGTATGGGCACTATGGAAAACAGTATGGAGGTTCCTCAAGAAATTAAAGGTAGAACTGCCATATGATCCAGCAATGCCACTTCTGGGTACATATCCAAAGGAAATAAAATCATTAGCTATCAAAGAAATATCTGCACTCCCATGTTCAAAGCAGTATTATTTGTAACAAAGTATCAAAATAACTTAAGTATCCATCAATGGATGAATGGATAAAGAAAATGTAATATACAGATATATAATGAAGTATAATTCAGCCTTTAAAAAGAAGGAAATCCTTTCATTTGCTACATGGATGAACCTGGAGGGCATTATGCTAAGTGAAATAAACCAAAGATAGACAGTTACTACATGGTGTCACTTACATGTGGAATCAAAACAAAAACAAAAACAAAAACAAAAAAATGGACCTCAGAGAAACAGAGAGTAGGCAAGTGGCTGCCAGGGGACTGGGGTGTAGGGAAAAAAGGAGAGACTGGTAAAATGGTACAAATTTTCAGCCTCAAGATGAATAAGGTCTGAAGGCTTCACTGAAAAGGAATGGTGACTACAGCTGATAATACTAGACTGTATGACTGAAATTTGAAGAGCAGAACTGAAATGGTCATATTCATTCACACACACCAAAACAATAAACATGTGCACTGATGGATGGGTATGTTGGGGGCAATCCTTGTACAATACATACATATATCAAAGCATCACAAAATCTTACAATTCTATTTGTGAATTATACTTCAATAAACCTAGGAGAATAAAGAACACCTGAAATAACTTGAAGGAAGGTTTCTAAATATCAGTCAGAACAACGGACAATCTTTATAATAAATATGTACTTCCAGCAGAGAACTCAGGTGATTACTGTCTCAATAATCACATTAAAAAGAACAGAGTTCTAATTAATGTTTCACAACATAAAACTCCTAAACTAATATATGTAACAGAGCATAGCAATAAACTGACAAATGACAAGTCAATATCTAACAAGAAAAATCATGAAGATTCTACAAAATGAGCATTTTCTTACCCATATCCATCAAACTATAAAATGCTAAGATCTGGTATTATGATTAAGAATTATAATACTGAATTATGTCTGAGGCTGTAACTGATCAAATTTTATAAATATTTAAGGAGCAAAGGTTTATCTATTGAGAATATTACTTGGTGAATATAATTAAATAAATAAGTTATATTAAATTATTTGGCAGGATATTAAATTAATTAGCTGGTTTTAGTATATGTAACCAGAAGATTACTGGAAAACCATTTGATGTGTGTAGATATCAACAAAATAAAATTTCAAGTATGAATCCTGATTCCAAGTCCTCTTAATTTAAATATAATCTAAGTACTGTTTTCCACATTGCTTTTTTGGGGGTTTAAAGGTAAACCATTGGGGCACCTGGGTGACTCAGTGGGTTAAGCCTCTGCCTTCGGCTCAGGTCATGATCTCAAGGTCCTGAGATCGAGCCCCACATCGGGCTCTCTGCTCAGCAGGGAGCCTGCTTCCCCCTCTCTCTCTGCCTGCCTCTCTGCCTACTTGTGATCTCTCTGTCAAATAAATAAATAAAATCTTAAAAAAAAAAAGGTAAACCATTAAGATCACTAAAAATAGCATTCAAAACACAAGGATGTTTCATTACAATCTCAATCCAAATAAAAGAATGAAGAATATTATCACAATTTGGAACAAATAAGTATGTAATCTAGACATTTAAACTTAATTATAGTAATTCTAAAAATATTCTTGGCTATCAAAATCTCTGTGCCTTTCCTCAATTTAATGAAGTCTAACAGTATACTACACACAATAACAGAAGGAAACAAGTGTGTCTTACCTAGTTACTTTGCAGTTCGATTCAATCAAGTCATTTTCAAAGTCAAGCAGGCTGGAAGGCAGATTATATTCCAATGGGGACGTCAGTCTTTTCAAACGCAACAGACCAACACAAAATTTTGCTCCCATCTCTTCCAATTCTCGAGTACCAATCTGTAAACCCTAGAAATAAAGCAATTTCATACATGTAATTAGGACATTTTTTTAAATTTAATTTTTTTTCAGTGTTTCAAAATTCATTGTTTATGTACCACACTCAGTGCTCCATGCAATAATACATGTCCTCCTTAATACCCACCACCAGGCTCATCCCACCCCCAACCCTCCCTCCCAAAACCCTCAGTTTTTTTCTGAGTCCACAGTCTCTCGTGGTTTGTCTCCACCTCTGATTTCCTCCAACTCACTCGCTATCCTCTGGCTGTCATCATTATAATTACATAGGTGAAATTTATAATTACATTAATAAAATTAAAAGGTGCTTTGTATGGGGCTACAACTCAATAAGCACAATGTCTTAACAATATAAGATCATTTTAGGTCACAAAGGAAACTGTCTCAAAAAACCGTTTCTAAATGTTTGTTCTCATTCATTACATGCAAACTATTTTCACTAACACACAGGGGAAAAAACATTCTGTGGTTATATTACTCTTGGGAGTTCATGTGTGAAATTATATTTTTGCGAGACATTGCTAGTATTTCTTGTAATCCACTACTTTGGATGCCAATGTTGAAATACTGTACTGTCAAAATCAAGGCCCTAATTTGTATATCTGAACATTACCATATATACTTTTTACTGTATGATAAAAGAAAATGGTAAATAAAAAACAAACAAAAGAAAGGTAACTATGTCAAAAAAAAAAAAAAGAAAAAGAAATCAAACAGATCTAGATCAATGATGTAGCAGTAAAATAAATTTCTACATTCCATGTCAATTAGGAATGCCCATTTCAAATTTGGTCTACTGCAGCAAAAAGAAAATTTTACTGCAACTCATTATCCTTTTCTAACTGACAGTTCCCCAATAAACAATATAAGGCTTATCAAAAGTTTAATGTTCCCACATAAAATGATAAAAATGGACTATAAATCAAAACATTGCTTATTGTTTAATTTTCATATAAAAATTAATCTCTAAAATAAGTGAAATCCTTACACCAACAAAAGTTGCAGTGAAAATGAGAGCACACATCATTTAGAGAAAAGGTACTTTAAAACAGTTTTACAATGACCAGACTGAAAGCACAGAGTAACTGAAGAAAATAAATTGTAAAAACTGTTACTTACCCTACCCTGCACAAAACACATGCCTTTATAATAATGACTATTTATTTTTTTTAAGATTTATTTTTTATTTTATATTTGAGAGGAAGGGGAAGGAGAGAGGGAGAGAATCTGCAAGCAAATCCTTCACTGAGTGGGGAGCCTGATGTGGTGCTTGGTCCCATGACCCATGAGATCATGACCTGAGATGAAACCAAGAGCTTGACATTCAAATGACTGATTCATCCAGCTGCCCCATTTGACTGACAGATTAGACAGTGTATCCATCTCCAAACAGTCTAACCTAACTTTATTAGAAGTTTCATTTGCCTTCCTAATTTAAAAGCTTTAGAAAGGCTATGACTGTTTCTGAAGTAGCTCACAGAAAATAAAAATAAGGATATCATTTACAGCCTAAAATTCAGTAATATAAGAAAATATTTGAGGTGAAAAGAACTGTTTCTTAAAATATCATTAAACTTGTACAACTTATTAGCTAACATTAACAAGTCTGAAAAGTATATGTTACAGGGGTAGGGGCAGATAGGACTATATGGGAATTATGTACTTTCCACTCAATTCAGCTATGCATCTAAAACAAAATCAAAGTTTATTAACAATAACAAAAAAGCTTATAAAAAATAAATGTTATGATCACAGTATTGAATTTTAGACACTAAAAAATGGCTTAGAAAAGGACATTTCTCTGCATAAGAGTTTTAAATTTAAAAAAAAGTTTTAAATCAACATTAACTCTATTAACTAAATCATACTTAAAAAATGAGTATTTACTAGGTACCCATTTTATTTTTTAAAAGTCTATAGTTTTTTTAAAAATAATTTTTAGAAAACTGGTCTAACATTTTATGTTTCAAAATATATTTTAGCTATTTTTAAAATGTTTTTTTAAATGACCAAAGAAATTTATAAAAATACAAATAGAATGTCTTAAAAAATCCAATGAAAGTCTATCAGTAGAATCCAAATATAGTAAGAAAGCACTACTGCTATATCTTATAGTTGATTTCAAAGGGCATGTAAACCTCGGTTTCCCTACTTCTCTGCCTACCCCCAGAGGCTAGTTTCAAAAACACTGATGCTTTAGGTTGCCTTCTCCTGTCTGACTGCATAAAGGATCTCTTTAAGAAGTAATTTACAGTTTATTTCCATAAATCATACAGCCTAAGGGTTTTTTCCTCAGAGACACCTATGGTCTTATACAAAAGTGATTCTCAAGCTTTGTTCCCATCCTACACACAGAACGTGAGACTCTTGTTAAAGTTGTCCACGACAGCAATGATTAGGAGACAGGGGCTGGAAACTAGAAGAGTACTCTAGCACATCTTATCTCCTATCACCATCATGTCCTTAGTAGATGAGAAGTCACTGTTTCACAGTATTTGAAGAGAATTCAAAAGACATTTTGTAAGAATAATATACTCTGGTCAACCTAAAATTTAGAGAAGTCACTCAACAGAAAGTACTAAAATTTCATTAACTTCTACTCTACAAGGCCCCTAAAGTTTGAATGTCAGTTGCAAGATCTCTAAAATTTTCTCCCAGTTTGGTACAGACTGAAAAAGTCATTACTTAGGCTCTCCATTTAAGCTTTCAGTCAACTATAATATATTGACATTTTTACTACTAACCAATTGGAAAATTTTTAACTCCTTCCAAAGTTACAACCATTTTTATGTGAAGTATATGAAAATCACTCTTAATTTAGTTTCCTCTTGCCCTATACCAAACCAAACCAAATCAAACAGAATGAGGAATAATTAGCATGACACCTGAAAATCTTTCTGTGGCAAGAAAAATAAGTACTTGTAATATTCATTTGTTTGCTGTTGATTATCCAAGCTTCAAATGATTGCCCATTAGGTTCTCAATCTTCCAAATTAAAAACTTCAAAGTCACCTAATATTTTATTAGTCTTTAATTTCAAAAGTAAACTTTAAGCCCCAGTTGTTTCCAATAAAAGACTATGGCACCAGGGGCGCCTGGGTGGTACAGTCAGCTAAGCATCTAACTCTTGGTTTCAGCTCAGGTCTTGACTGAGTCCAGTGGTGGGCTCTGCACTCAGTGTGGTATCTGCTTAAGATTCTCTCTCTCCCTCTGCCCCTCCCATTCATGCTCTCTCTCTCCCTCTCAAATAAATAAACACATCTTTTAAAAAAAAAAGTCTATGACACTAGAGAAGAGCAGTCTTAGTAAAGAAAACATTTTAATGAAGGAATATGCACTTAAAAGTCACACACACACATCTAAATATATAAAACTTTATAAATAAATGTATTTCTAAATGCATATAAATATATCTGCATCCAACAAATTAAAATGATAGAAAACTTTTATTCATAATGTACTACTTGCACTGCTCATAAGTTACCAGTCAATATTTAATGTACCACAACATGCCTTCTTAAAAATTATGATGTAGATAGGCTCAACCAAGATTTCATAAAGACCAAAAGCAAGCTATTTAAGTACAGAGAAGTAAAAAAGAATTGCATATGATTCAGTTCTATTCTTGCAAATTACATTTAACTCAGTATAACAAATGTGACATTAATACATACTTGAAAACCAACATCATACTATACGAAAAGGAAGTCCTTCAAATAATTTTTACTGCTTGAAGTCCTGAGATGTTTTACCTTATATTTTCCCTGATCACAGCCACACAAAGTACTTTCCATGGTATAGCTTCTTTGTACCCCGATCTCCCTCCAAACTACGACACGTGCCGTAGATTCTTTAGATTTTTCTACTACAAAGCTACAGCTGCTCATGCAAAATGCTGGGGCAATATGGCTCAGTATCTTAGGCAAAGTCTGCAAAGGTAAGAATGACATAAGATTTCATGAAGGTTTTTTTAAAATAATATTGTTTTTGTAATTTTTAAAACTTTTCACAAAAGCACAGTGATTAGAGCAGGGCTATGTGTGTGGATCTTCTTGCTTTATCCTCTGCTTTTCCAAGCATCCAAATCATTCTTTACTAATTTAGAATGTTCTGCTTTCCTGGATGAACAGTAATCAGTTAGAAAACAGAATAAAGGATCACATTCACAGTAGCAACCAATAAATGAATAAAAACTATGTTAAAAAATGTTTTAAAACTATGGGAAAAAAAACCTCATGTTTAAAAAACAAAGCAACTTTAGTCATGAAAGATGGTCTACTAATTAAGAGATTTCACATTATAAATGTCAATGAGCTCTAAATTAATCAACAAAGCTAAGACATCACAATCAAAATGCCCACAACCTTTTCAACTTCAAATTATTCTCAGGTTCTCTTGGAGTGTGTAAGTATGGGGGCAGAGCCAGGGCAACTCTGAAAGAAGAGGCTTTGACTAGAGACATGATCCAACAGATATTAACCTAATTACATATGTAAGGGAAGTAAAATTGTGATAGTGTGTGGGAGTAGATATATCTCCAGAAAGAAAGAGAATTCTGAATTAGAACCAAAGGCAGATTTTAAAATTAGAATGATTAGTGGAGAGAAGACTGATCACTCCCGAACTGCTGACACCACTGGAGAGCCACTGGGATAAACGAGCTGAAGCCACTCTTCAGTAGTTCAAGTCTAGCTGGATCATGAATTTAAACGTACAATTAGTAAAATTGCAAAATGAAATTAAAAACAGTAAACGTGGAACTTTAAAAAAAAAAATCTTGGGATGAGAAGTCTTTCTAAGCCTCAAAACTCAGAAGTCATTTATTTTTTTTTTAAAGATTTTATTTATTTATTTGACAGACAGAGATCACAAGTAGGCAGAGAGGCAGGCAGAGAGAGAGGGAGAAGCAGGCTCCCCGCTGAGCAGAGAGCCCGATGTGGGGCTCGATCCCAGGACCCTGGGATCATGACCTGAGCCAAAGGCAGAGGCTTTAACCCACTGAGCCACCCAGGTGCCCCTCAGAAGTCATTTAAAAAAAAAAATCAACTGGGCACCTGAGTAGCTCAGTGGGTTGAGCCTCTGCCTTCGGCTCAGGTAATGATCTCAAGGTCCTGAGATCAAGCCCCACATCGGGCTCTCTACTCAGCAGGGGGCCTGCTTCCCCCCTCTCTCCCTGCCTCTCTGCCTACTTGTGATCTATCAAATAAATAAAACCTTTAAAAAAAATCAATAAACATGATGCAAGTTTCAAGTTACCACATACACACAAAAAATGTTTTAGTATATTTGTGATACATATAAAGAGTTGTTAGCTTAAAAACAATAATGATTAGATGAGCAGTATAAAAATAAGCAAAGAATATAAGAAAAGGCCTATAAAAGAGAGGGAGAGGTCATAATTGGCCAAACATATGAAAAGATACTCAACCTCATTTATAATTACAGATATGCAAATTAAAACCCTCAGTTTTTCCCTGGCAGAGACGACCGCATGCTGTAGTAAGGGTATGGAAACAGCACTGTCAGCTGTTGTACGGAGCAGTATCAACTTATACAACCTTTTTGTAGGACAATCTGGCCATACTATTCAAATAGCCACTAACAGGTTGGACTACTAAGAAACAAATTTTGGTACGTCTGTACAGTGATAAAAATGCAAAGCAATGCACACTGGCCGTGGTATGGGAATTAAAAGAGAACTTCATAGGCTACATGTACATACATTTCAGAATTAATGTTCTTAGAGGCAATCTCACAACACACATGGTAGAAATGATTCGTGACTGAGAGATAACTTTTTTCACTTACTACTTTTGTTTCTGGAGTGTTCCCATTTTTTTTTCTTTTTATATAACCCTAATCATTTTATTTATTTGGGAAAGGGGAAGAAGAAAGAAGACACCAAAAAGAAAATGTGCCTTTGAATTTCTGCTCATGGCAGTGGTATGCTACTAAAACTCTTTTGGGAAAATAACCTGGGGTGCTTTGTTTGAGCACAAATATAGTAAGGAAAGTCACTGTGCCCAAATGGAGAGCACCCAGGGCGTGAAGCAGTCGGATCTCCTTAAGTCCTGGGCATGCCTCAAAACATACCCAGACGCGTGGAAACATGGTATGTAACAGATGGCTTTATAAATTGGCACAGGAAGGATGTACTGTTTAATAAATGGGGCTGAGACAACTGGCTACATATGGGAAAACTAAAATTAGATCCCCAACCCTCATACAAAAATAAATTCCCAATAGATTAAGAATCTAAATATGAAAAGCAAAAATTTTAGAATGTTTAACTTGAAAAAATCTGAAACAAAAAAACGGCAAAATGGCAACACTTGCTGAATCGGAGTAGTTCGTGTATGTTAAATTATTTTCTGTAGTGCTATGCATGTTCGAACTCCAAAACTCCACACATCTCTGTAATAACTACCCTGTATCCTCCATCTTCCACAACGTCGCAGGAAGCTGCATTATCACTGGTGTGCCATACGGTCTCTTTGATGCTGCAGCCATACATAAATACATTCTTCTTTCGGGAATGGCCGTGATAATCACAATAAACCTGGAAAATACGATATATTTTAAAAGTCAAAAAGTTTCAAATTCATATACTGCCAAATAAAGCTAATTAATACCAAGACAATAAATGAGTCTGTTTCTTTGTTTTTACATTGTAACTGAACCACCATTTAACAAGTAGAACTAATAAAAGTAGCAATACTGTGTTCTGGAAAGGATCTGTGATTAATTCCAGAATGGCTAAATCCTTTCCAGGACCTGCATTTTAAGCCACAAGTTCCACTCTTTCTTATGTATCTACTATTTACCATTTAAAAAATAATAAGGTCAATTACAGTTCAAATCTACAGAGCAATCATCACTGATCCAGGGTTGTTAAAACATTTACCTAATTTGAAAGAACATGAAAATGCTCTCATGAAAAACACTATTTAAAAAAGGGTATGGTTTCAATTTAATTTTTAAGAGCATCATTTTTAAAATGAAGAAGAGGCTTGCATGTCACTGCTGCTCCTTCTCTACAGATTTCCTATCTTTCCCAAAGGAAGATCACCTCATTTAAACCATAATACAACGGAAACATTCTGCGGAAAACAGAAGCAGCATATAGCGTCTATATGTTTGGAAGTCTACCACTCTGCCTACGCCACCTTTCATGTGTAAACTGGAGACCTACCTCCTTCAGAGTTGACTAAAGAACTCAGAAATAAGCTTCTTCTAGTTTGAGAATTTGGAAGATACATCCTGTTACCTTAGTATTGTTTCAACAGTGAAGTTAAGTACCTAAAACTTACCACCAGGAGTTACCAATATTCGTAAACAAAAAAGATAAAGAGCTCATGCGAACTATAAACCTTAAACCTGATGAAATAAGAATATGGATACACTGTATTAATTTGGTATCATAATACACTGATACTATGTAATTGATAACAGAAGTAATTGATAATAGAAGATATTTTAAAGAAACTGCTTTTGAAATTAAAACTTAACTTTTATAACCATATAATGCTGAGTTGTTAATTAACGAAAGCATCTCTGTGACTAGACAAATACTTACCAGTGGCAAATGCTTCACAGCAGCCAGGTACTGTAGTAGCCCCTTAGCATGATAAATTGTAGGATGTAAATCTGGATTTGGACTTTGCCACTGTCTATTCAGATCCTCTCCACTTAAAGAACAGCGGTGACTACACATACGTAAACACAACCACAAACATTAGTACTGATAAACTCCTACCTATGTTTAATTTGATGAGTCTACTATTAACTATTTCCAGTAAATACATTAGTCATTAAATAAACACTTAAGTATTTGCTTTGTGTAAGATCTTGTTTTACATGCATTTAACCTGGTAAGTTTTCAGATACTTAGGCCAACACTGTCAACCTATTAAAAAAAAAAAACTTGGGGAAACTAAGAGGCGCCTGGGTGGCTCAGTCTGTTGAGCCTCCTCTGACTCTTCATTACGGCTCAGGTCAAGACCTCGGCTCAAGATCTCAGTCGTTAAGATCAAGCTTAGTGTAGGGCTCTGCGCTCAGCCAGAAGCCTCTTGAGAGTCTCTCTCCCTCTTGCTTCTGCCCTCCCACCACTCATGAGTGCACATGTACTCGCTCTTTCTCTCAGATAAATAAGCAAATAAATAAAATCTTTAAAAAGGAAAAAATTAATTCTCATTTTATTCCAGGCTCTCTAAAATTTATTTTCCATTCTGGCTATGTAATAATCACTTGTTACATACTAATATCATGTACTTCAACTGTATTAGTTACTATGTAAAAGTGCTATCTGGGGGGCTTCCAAGCAGCCCAGTTGCTTAAGCATCTGACTCTTGATCTTAGCTTGGGTGTTGATCTCAGGGTTGTGAGTTCTACCCTACACTGGTCCCCGTGTTGGGCTCCAGACAGGTCATGGAGCCTACTTTAAAAAAAAAGTAAAGAAAAAGAAAAGAGAAAGTGCTATCTGAGCTGGGCCCTCCTAAAAAGGAGAAGTATATGAAAAGTTTACATTCTTGAAAAATTCAAATATATTTTCATTTAATTGCAGGTATTAAGTATTGCAACTGAGCAAAAATTTAAGCAAGTATCAGAAGGTGATAACAGAAATATAAACAGAATTTTAACTAGTCAATATGTTTCTAAATTAAAACCAGTCATAAAAGTCTCATTTTAATTCTGTAAGATACTACCTAAAAGGACATTATTCTAGCTTTTTCATTCAAAAAATCTCCTAAAATATGAGAACTATCCACGCTATCTTTATTAAATAAATAAAATATGGTATCTTCAGCTCTGCAGATGCTCGTAACATCAAGACCAAATTCCCATCTTTCAGAAACAGAGACCTTTCCTAATTCCCACAAAAAATAAACTGCACTAACTGTTAAGCCATCTCCACTTAAAAAGAAGTTATCTTCGGGAGGGAGACAAACCATAAGAGACCCTTAATCTCACAAAACAGACTGAGGGTTGCTAGAGGAATGGGGCGGGTAGGGAGAGGGTGGCTGGGTTATGGACATTAGGATGGGTACGTGCTATGGTGAGTGTTGTGAATTGTGTAAGCCTGATGATTCACAGACCTGTACCCCTGGGGCAAATAATACATTATGTGTTAATAAAAATAACAAAAAAAAAAGAAGAAGAAGAAGATATCTTCTAGTATTTCCAGTCTGAAGAATTATTTCTGTCAAAACTATACCTCTTCCTACGAGGAAGAGGCCAGTAGAGAGAGCCAAACCGTATCAGTGGAAAGAGATCCCAGAAGATGCTAAATCTTAGAACAAGCCAAGATCATGCCACTGACAAACAAAAAGGAATATAAGAGGATATGTTAAATATATTTCTCATATCCCAACACTGATTTTTCCAAAACAATTCAAGCAAGACATACATTTCATAAAATCATACTCTTGTAGAATACAGAATTTCTCAAAATATGATACTGCTACATAAAATGTATTTTCCTTTAAAAATTTATCTTAGATGAATTCCCCACCAAAAATTTCTTTGTTCTAGAAAAATTTCTCAATTTGTTTTCCAAATTAAGCTGGATTCTAGTATTTTGAACAGCCACATTGTCTATAGCATGTCTCTAATGTTTGCTTCACTTACTTTCCATTGATGACGCCATCTGGATTTAGCATAGGGACAATTTTAAAAATATAGGATTCTCGTAGGCTCTGGGCAGTAGGGTTATTACTCATGAGGTACTCCAATGTTCCCTTCATTACCCAACTTGCATTAGTTTCTCCAGGATGTACCCGAGCAGATAAGAAAACATAAGGGCGGTTTCCTAAAGTACACATAAAATCTCAAATTAAAATGAATAGCTACTAAGAATTTGTATGCTGTCTGACTTTGGGATTTAGAAATATTTCCATTCAATTGTAAATTCTGATACACATTCATAGCAACAATTTCCTGTGCACCTACTATATACAAGAGTGGCACAAGGTCCTCTAGAGAAAACAGATAAAACCCATATAAGCCATGTCCTAAAGGAGTTCATAGTGTAAACATTACACAACAAATACTTTTTGAGTTGCCTATTTACTTCCCAATAATTAATCTAAAACTAGTTCTTTTATATAATCTTGCTTTTTATAAAGAACAAGTAATTGGGGAAGCTTTAAATATAAATTTATTTTTCATAAAGTCATGGGGGGGAGGGAAAATGTCATTTTACCCGTTTTATAGTTGCTATGATAAGCACAGATAAAATAAGGTATATCTGCTCAGAGATTTATGAAGAAAATTTTTTCATTTTTTCATGATACATTTAGATATATAGGTCTACAATATAACCACTCAGTCCACCCACTTCTTATCAAAATTAGAGCAGTTTTCTTATTTTTTCTATTACAGCTGTACATCTGAGACAATTTTAAAAAAATATAAATAGCAGGAAAAAACAAGTAGCTATTCAGTGCTGGCATCAAAGCATTTGATAGGTTTCTGGTGGTTTTACTTATAATAAAATTATTTTATTAGTTTAATAAATAAATTACTAATCTTAATAAAATTAGTTTATTGTAAATTTTTAAATTTTTAATACAGTTTATTATAAATTTTTAATTGCAAATTTTAAATTTTAAATGTTTAAATTTAAATTTTTAAATGTTTTAAGAGTTCATGTAAACTCTTCAAACATTTTGTTGAATTATACTTTGGGTAGGACTTCTAAGGATAAGAACTACAGAATATTCATATTGAGACCTCAGAGATAATCTCACACAACTCCCCCATTTTCAAAATGAGGAAAATGAGGCACAGAAGTAGGCCAAAGGCCAGGCAGTAATAGGACCAAGACTAGAACCCAGGACTTCTGATGCCTATTCCTAGTACTGCTGCCCTTACAAAATATATACAAAGAAAAGAAAAATAAGAATAACTGGTATTTTGAGTGAAGAAGACAAACTTACGGAATTGACAGATATGTTCATAATAATTAGACTCTGGCATTGCTGTTATAGTCACCAAGGGACAGGTGTTTCCAGACAGGGTTTCACATAACACATCTTTTCGAAAATAGATTTGCTGAGGATTGTGTGCTGATTCCAATTTTTGAAGATGCATCTTGATAAAAATTTAAAAGCAAAGTATACAATCATTTAAAAACTCCCTAGGATAAACAGAAACAAATGTATCCAGAGTTCCACACAACAAAAGTGAATCAGACTCCTAATTCCTTCTCTGAAACCCTCAGGGAGTCAGATGTAGTTCAAACCTCAGTTATTTGGGGCAGGTGAGAAAGGGGGATAGATACAGTGCATATACCGTTAATTCTGCAATACCCCAGTGGGATCAGTGCCAGCAGCCTGCAATAAGCACATTATTATTTCTGCAGCAAAACATACGTGGAGTCACTCGAAGTGGAATCAATATTCTAAATAAGCTCACATCAATTCAGGCCAGGCTTTGCTGCCAAATGGGCTACGAGAAAGCTTTTGGTTTTAAAGCTTTCTGAACTTTGAAATTATAAAAGTGACTATAGACCTGCAGAATGAAATATGAAGCATAAATTTTTTTAACAACTTTTCCTGATTTCAAGATTAATTGTAAGATGTGTAGAAGACACAGAAAGTACAAAGAAAAAAATTTAAAACACCCATAAATGCATCACCTAGATTACTACTAACGAATGCCAATGTAACCTGCTTTTTTTTCCCCCCCAGGGTTCATACGGTTGTAACCTGCTTTTATCACTTAATAATTTGTACACACACAAACATTCATAATTATGAACTCTATTATCATATCACTCAACATGTGAATTATGTGTCTTTTGAAAACACAAGTTTTAATGGTTTTAGTATATGGTTATATCACGCATAAATTTTTCAATCTCTTATTTAAGATACTTAGTTGGTTTCCAAACTTTTGCCTATGTTTGTTCACACAATCACGATTTACTAGTGGTCACTATTTCTGTGCAGGAAACTGTGCCTGGCATTGGGATGTAACAGGGAACAACTAGACCCTACCTTCAGGAAAATACAGAGTGCCACGAAAGCCTGTGATCAGGGGCAGGAAGCCTAGTGGAATCTGGACAGTGAGGAAAGGTCTCCTAGAAGTCACATTCAAACTGAGATCCAAAGGATGAGTGAGGAGGGTAGAGGGGAGTGCTGCAGGTGGAAGGAAGGTACATGGGAAGACCAGGACAAAAGAAAGAGGAATAAAGAACTGATAAAGATGCCCTGGAAAGATGACCAGGAAAGCTGAGAAACAGAATTAACATAGACTGAAGGGCCTCGTAGGCCATTCTCTCACAAGGCACAGCATATATATGTATGGCTGGTAACTGATACAGAAATAAGTGACATGTGGATAACCTTAACAAAAAATGAACAGGCAAATATTTTACTGTGAATTAATACCACAAATATTAACTTAGCTGGAGGATAAACTTTAAAGAGTGAATTATTTTAAAGTTCATTTAAAGATAAATATTAAGTATATAAATAGTTCAAACAATACGTGGATATGGCAAAAATTGTGAAAAACAGTAGAGAAATGATGACATAAGATTCATAAAAATGGCAAGAGAAATCACTAAGGAGCTTTAAGACAAGATTTATGGGATTAGATCTTCCCACCAAGGAGCCCTCCTGCTATAATGTGAGCGAAAAACTAATGAAGAGGAAAGGGGATAGAAGTGAATTCTAGAACATCAGTGAGAAGAAGTGGCAGAGTGGAGAGGAGAGGCAGCGGTAATGCCTGCAAAGGTCATGGTAGTGCCATTGGAAAAAAGGAGGGGAATTCAAAATACATTAAAAAGTAATATCAATAAAGAACAAAAATATATAACCCTGTGAATAATAACATTATATATTCTGATGTTATGTTATTTGGCACAGAAAGATAAATGATAATATCTTTATTGTAAATTATAACCATTATTAAAATAATGTCAGCCACATTGAATATTCTCAGCCTTTCTATCTCTTCTGTTGGGCAGAGTATGTTTTTCTCTCCTTTTCCCCTCATAATTTGGAAGCTTATTTCTAAATCACAGTATTCCAATATCTTCCTGGGTAAACTGATCATATCCCTATGACCTAGGACAGACATTCTGTACTGAGAAAAAAATCTACCACAGTAATTACTTGAATTCATTTTTCAGTTTTGTTTTACAATGCAAACACTCATATCTCAAAAGAACCCAAACAAAACAACATTTATATCCTAAATTCTAAAGAATCTGGATCTAGAACTCTACATCAAACCACTAAAAGAAATGAATTCCCTACAGAAAAACTTACACATTTTCCTATTGTTAGATTTTTTATGAGATTTAATGCCTCTCATTAAAACAAGTGGAAATCTCACCTAGTTAAAATGTGTAAATCATGGAAAGCTATAGATTTCTACACAAAGATGGAGAGTAAAAATCTTTTCAAATTTTTAAAGTATTTTTACTAAATAAAAATGAAGACTACATTTCCATTTTATTCCTTTTAATGTTTTCAACAAGTACTGTATTTTCTAAAATATTCAGCCTTGGATTTTTTTTCTCATCTTATTAAGATATTTCATTAAACCATTTTTTTTCCAATTATCTGACACATGCATATAGCACAATGACAGCCATAAAACAACTCAATGACTTCTCACCTGTAAAGTCGAATATGTGTATGGATAGTGATAAGCAAAGTAGCAAACATCATCTTTATGTGGAAAATTGACAGTGAATGTAATTGTATAGTAAGATTTTCCCTTTTGCCCACCTGCAGCAACTGAACTTCTTGAGAAGTGATTTCTACAATAGAAAAGCAAAAAACATGTTTATTTCTTCCACACAAAAGTTCTGGTTTTCCTTACTACTTTTTTAAACAGAACTTTGGGGGGAAACCCATACAGTTTATAAAAAGTTTAGCTTAAATATTTTATAAAATTTAGACTTGGTACTAATGGAGCAGTTAATTGCTATCAACCGACGCTAGTTTTCAGCTATGGATTTACTACTAAATGGAGTTGAGACTCTACACATCAATAAAAAGTTTAGAACCTAATTCCTCATTAGCCATTCACATTACTGGATCTCACCAATTACCATTGGTGACTGCTACCACACTAGATGAAAAGCTAATAATGGCAACTGTTCAAGTGGATGGATCAGAGAGGACAATTAACTAAATTCACTATCAATCTTAAGATTACAAAAAAAGAAATAACCAGACAGGATGTGTTTCCTGATGTGATGCAACAGGAATTCACTGCACCACTTATGAAGTACTCTTGCCAAAACTCAAACCTGAAGTTGATCAAGCTTCTAGATCTAACCACTACTTTACAGGAAATCAGTAAAATAGAAGAATTAATTATCACCACAGGGATGCAACCAGCAAAACCCAAAACGTGGAAAATTTTGCATGACAAATGACCCAGTTTCTTCAACAAATAAAGGAGAAAGAATAGGGGGGGAAAAAAGGCAACCTACATATTAAAGGAGACTTAAGGGACATAGCAACAAAAATCAAATGTAATGTGCAGCCTTGGTTGGTCGGATTAAAACAAATTAACTATAAAACAACATTTATGAGGGGCGCCTGTGTGGCTCAGTCTGTTAAGTGTCTGCCTTCGGCTCGGGTCATGATCAGCTCAGGTCATGATCTCAGGGTCCTGGGACAGAGGCCCTGGGATGCCTGTCAGGCTCCCTGCTCAGCAGGGAGCCCACTTCTGCCTTTCCCTCTGCCCTTCCCCCCTGCTCCTGCTTGCTCTCTTGTGCTCTCTGTATCTCCCTCTAAAATAAATAAATCTTAAAAAAAAAAAAAACAAAACAAAACTTATGAGACAGCTGGGGAAGTCTGAACAATGACAGGATATTTTATAATATCAAGGAATTTTCTTAGGTGTGATAATAGCATCATGGTTAGACTGTCTTTAAAAATCTCTAAAAGACAAAGATCTTTGAAGTATTTATCATAAATATGATATCTGGAAATGCTTTTAAAAATTCAGTGTGGCGGTAGGGGTGAAAGTATTCCTAAAACAAAGCCAAACACGTGTTGGTAACTGTTGAAACTGGGTGATGAATAAATGTGGTCTCATTATTCTATTACCTGTTTTTGTAAATGTTTGAAGATTTCCCTAATAAAAAGTTTTTAAAACTACAATTACTTTCTAAACTTTTAAATATCACTGACATTTGATGGCCTGAGAGTACTTTGTCTATCAACCTAATTTCTAAAATTTCAAATCATCTTCTATGATTTAAGTAATGAACTAAAGGAAATCCATGACCAACAGTTTATTTATGTGCATGCACATACACATGGGCACGGTATTTTCAAACTGCTATTGTCTTCATTAATGTAGCCACCATATCTTGAGTACTCAGTGACGAGGTGCTATGGGTTGAGGAAAGCACAAAATAAATTCCAGAACTTTTGGCCAACTCTCTTCCCCCCTAAGTTTAACATCTAATTGGAGAGGTATTAATAACAACCACATTACATCTATACGGTAGTCTGTCAGTTATATTCTCTCAGAGACTGGTGGGAGTAGTTTTATTCTCACTGTGCAGATGAGACAAAGAAGCATTGGAAGACTTGGCTGACAAATGAAAAGTTAAGACACATGCAAAGACAGATTTTAATCCTATCTGGATTTCAGGTTTCAGGAAAGCAAGTAGGATACTGCTTGTTACATAGAAAACAGTTAATAAACATGTGTCGAATTGACCTGAATTCCAGTTCCAGGTCTGGAAGTAGCCAAAAGAAGGAACAAAAATGAAACTAAACAAACAAAAATCCTTGCCATCACCCCTACACAAAACAGAACCACGACCTGTCATATTATGACTTTTCACTTGACTACGTGAAAAAGAAAAGCACTTGCTGACTGACAATTCCAATTCCAATTTTATGAGAAAGAGATAAATTAAGGGTACTTTTATATTAGCCTACCATTAAAAGAAATACAAAATGTATTCAGGCACAGATGAACTGCATATCATCTTATATTTCCATCCCTCATTTACGACTTATTTTGCTATTACAAGTAGGGGGAAAACCCTGCTGAAATGAATTCTAGGAAACACTGTCCTTCTCAGAAAGTAATAGCACATTAAGAGCTAGGTTTTTCCAAAGCCATGTCTTAAACCAGTAAGAACATTTAATTTCAGAAGTCTTCTGATTAAAAAAGGAGGAATATTAGAGCTAGTTAAGCACCACATAAAAACCCAAAATCCACTGAACAAAAATGTCAGGATTAAGATTATGAACAGAGAAAAGACAGGGATGTCAAATGCATTCGGTGGAGGAAGTTATCTAGAAACACATGACACATAAAAACAGTAAAAATGGGAAGCAAGACATATAATAATGCCAGATTACTTAGATATGAAGTTGAAGAATAATCCAATCATTCCAGTGAAGCAATAAATGATTTCAAGCACTTATTTCTGACTTGATAAGCAGATGGCCTATGTGAGGTCAAGTTGAACTGCATAGGCTGCTATAATAATGTAATTTTGGAACACATCTCCACGTAAAATATCCTGGAAATTCAAATCAAGTAAATATTTGCATGCAAAAGAGAAAAGATAAGAACTGCACTTAATATCACCAGAACAACAAAAAGGCACTGCTAATTATTTCCTAAAATTCCTAATTTCAGTTTTATTTAAGTTTTCAGAGTCTTTTTAAAGCTAAAAAAGTTGAAGACACATAACTATCTAAGTGGTGAAGATAAGATTTGGACTAAGTAGGTCTGTCTGTCTTTAAGACACATTTTATTTCCACTAAATATACCTCCTCCATAAATCTCAAATTTTAAAGGACTCTGTTAAAGGTAACAGTACAGCATACCAACACAGTTCAAATAATGCAATGACTCTACTTTCTAACCTTCAAATTGAAAGAGAATGAAGATCCCCTTCTGTCACCTGATATCCTATTATTCTTAGAATACTTACTTATAATAACAAATGTCCGTTCCCACACGAATCCACCACGGTCTTGCGTTTAATGCTTCCTGAACCGAATACATGAGTGGTTGCATACCTTTGACAGAGAAATAGGAAAAAAAGGGAAAAAAAAATCTTTTCAGAGTTTCTGAGTTAAAAATTAATCACACCATTATAGAAAGCACCAAATGCTCAGCAAAGCTAAAAGAAAATACATTTCAGTTTTTAGTATGTATAAAAAAAAAGATATTTCTTTAAAATCTCCTCTAAGTCCATCAATGATATGCTTTTAATCCCAGTTTACCTAAAATGGGATTACAACTTTGATGAGTGAGAAGTTATTAAACTTTATTAACTGATCTCTATATGAGATCAAGTAAAAATAATAAAAACAATAAGTAAAATGTATTCCTTGGAGCAAGTGAGAGTCAAAAAATTTGCAAAGAAATAGAAATAGGAATAGAAATCCTCTCTGGGCCGAACCTAATTTGCAGAAACACGGCTCAATGCACCAAGAAGGTCAGAATTGTGGGGAAACACGGGACCGTTATGGTGCTTCCCTCAGGAAAATGGTGAAGATTGAAATAAGCCAGCACACCAAGTACACTTGCTCCTTCTGGGGCAAAACTAAGGTGAAAAGAGGAGCTGTGGGGATCTGGCATTGTGGCTCCTGCATGAAAACCATTGCTGGTGGTGCCCGGACCTAGAACACCACTTCTGCCGACACAATAAAGTCTGCCTTCAGACGAGGGACAGAGTTCAAAGACCAGTAGAAGCTCCATCATTTGAAACGACCGCTAGCCTATAATACATGGGTTAATTTATGTAACAAAATTACTTGGGCTTGTTGTTAAATTTATTAATTAGATCTTTCAATTTGTGGTGCATTAGTTTTGCTTTCTCAAAGGACTTGGAAATTAGAAATCCTTCTAATTTTTATTGACAAAAAAAAGAAATTATATATAATCATACTTTTAACTCTACACTGAGATTAAGGAGGAAAATATCACAAAAATGTCAAGATTGTTTTCTTTTTCAAACTTCTCCAAATATGTGCTTATAGTGGGGAGGAGGTGTAAAGACTATTAACAAAAATAGGATTAAATATGTAGTGTATCTTCTTAGGTAGTTATGGAAATATATTCTATATAGGAACTTTAATATTATCTTACCCAATTTCATAAAATAATACACTAGACTTCTAACTGGAATTAATGAAATTCCTATGTTAATTTTAGAATTATTGACAATTTTTTTAAGGCCTACTTTGACTTTCCTAGAGACAGAATAATTTTCTTTGTCTTGCTACAGAATAATTTTGTTAAATTTACCTCTGAATATTTTTATTAGTCTTTAGTAGTCTCTTGGGTTTTCTACATATGAAAATCATATAATTTGTAATTCAAAGTATTTTACCTCTTCTTTTAGTGTTTGTATCAGTTATTTCATTTTCTACTTCTATTGTCTTAGAGAAATGGAACGACCTCAAAAATGATTCCAAATATAGAGGTAAGAAAACAAACAACTCTGTCTTGTTTTTCATTTTAATCAAAATGTTTTGCCATTCAATACAACATCTGCCAACTGTATCATTTTTAATAAAAAGAGCTCAGGCTGAATAATTTCTGTGTGCCAGACACTGCTCTTAGCATTTTTACATGTGTTAATTCATTAAATCCTCACAACAACCCTCTGTGACAGGTGCTATGATTACTCCCATAACTAGAGTAGTTTCTTTCATAAAATTATTGCACTTAAGTATTTTAATTATTTTATCAAATGTCTCTTCAGCATCCACTAAAAGAATTACATGGCTTGTCTCCTTTAATCTGTTGATGCAGTAAAATATGTTGATAGGTTTCCTAATGTGAGCTATCCTTGCATTCTAAGAAAATGCTATTCTTCTACTAGTATATCATTATATTAGCTAAAATCTCATTTAGAGTTCCTGCATCTAAAAATTGGCCCCTTTAAAAAAAAATTACCTTTACCAAGTATAAGATTACACTAGCTTCAGAAAAAAATACTGAGAAGCTATCCATTATTTACTGGAATAAATAAAAGTACAACCTAATTTTTAAAAGATAAATATAATTCAGCTGAAATACCATCTAACTAAGGTGACTAACAAATATGTTTTTTTAAAGATTTTATTTATTTGAGAGAGAGAGAGCAAGAGCACAAGCAGTACGGGGAGGAGCAGAGGGAGAGAGAGAAGCAGACTCTCTACTGAGCAGGGAGCCCATGTAGGGCCTGATCCCAGATCATGACCTGAGTGGAAGGCAGACACTTAACTGACTAAGCCATCCAGGGACCCCTAAATACATTTTTATTTTCCTTTTCTAAAGTTACAGTCTGTTCAGAATCTCTACTTTTTATTAATCAATTCTGGCATGTTTTGTTTTATTTCTATTTACAATTTATATTTTTTTTTAATTTTTTAATTTTTTTATAAACATATAATGTATTTTTATCCCCAGGGATATAGGTCTGTGAATCGCTAGATTTATACACTTCACAGCACTCACCATAATTTCTATCATTATTTTCAGTATTTTAAAAAATTCATTCTCTTCTTTTTGGTTTATTTTCCTGTTTTTCTACTGTCTTGAGTACTTAGTTCACTTACTTGCGGTCTTTTTAATTTAATTTAATTTTATTTTATTTTTAAGATTTTATCCATATATTCGGCAGAGAGAGAGCACAAGCAGGGGGAGCAGGAGAGGGAGAAACAGGCTCCCTGCTGAGCAGGGAGCCCAATGTGGGACTCGATCCCAGGACCCCAGGATCATGTTCTGAGCCAAAGGCAGACGCTTAACCAACTGAGCCACCCAGGCACCCCTTTTATATTTTAGATAATACAAGTTATTAAAGGCTTTCAATTTCCCTCCAGCTACCAGTTTAGTTATGTACCGTAAGTCTACAAAGTGTCCTCTTTTGAAGGACTCCCTACATTAGAGCTGTTCAGTTGAACTCTACCAGAACACAGATGTTCTGTATCTACAACATCCAAGATGGCAGCAATCTGTGGCTATTAAGGACGGGAGATGGGCAGAGCACCACTAAAATAACAGAATTTTCAACTTTAAATTAACTTAAATTCAAATAGCCACATGTGTGTGCTGGACAGCATGGTTCCAGTGATCTGAAACACCAATTTTAAATTTTCAGATTTTTTTTAGAAGGAACTTTATATTTCCAAGTATCCACTTTTTTTTTTTGAAAAACTAATACTCTGAATCACAATGAAATGTGTAAAATATGAGTATTTTTAAATCACCAATAAGTTGTGCCTTTAACAAAATATACTAAGTTTTAAATGTTTCATGAACATAAGGAGGATACCTTCTTGCACTCCTTCTATAAAGCAGAATGTAAAATGTGAAAAACAATGGTACTTATATTCTGATTCTGTAAGTATAGTTCACTGCTTGCCCACCCCCCAAAATAAAAAATTTCCAGGCTCAAGTTCAAATGGATTCTTTCATACACTTCATCAAATACTCCAACTCATGTGACATTTTGTTTCATTCCCATTTGTAGCGTGACTTTTTTTTACAGTTCTTCTGTTTTATCCTTCTGTGGAAGAAGATACAAAGGACTTCTGTCCTATGTCCCTAACACTTCTCAGTTTCATAATCATATTATAGCACACCGTTTCTTGGGACCATTTCAATTTTTTTTTAAGATGTAATTTCAGGATCCCACTAACTTCCAATTCTAATTTGTATGATCTGCTTTCTAGAAATGCTACTCAGCTTTCATCCTATTCACAGTGGAATCCCAGATTAGTTCCACCATTTCTCCCATCTCAGACCTTACATCTCACTCTCAGTCGGCTGGAACACATCTTCAAACATATTCTCAAAATAGAATCCTAATGAATCCAAAAACCAAGCTTGTTGACTGTATTACTTGAATTTTCCATATCGTTTACGTAGTGTCTTCTTGATATGTTAAATTCTGAAAGGGACATTTTAAATTCTTACAATAGCTGTCTTCTAATTAAGTTATATTTATTGGAGCTTTTGTTTGATCTATACGGATGCCCCGTGGTTTTGGTTGCTATTGTATTATATAGAGGTTTGTGTTCTACAAAGCAAAGGAAACCATTAACAAAATGAAAAGGCAACCTACCAACTGGGAGGAAATATTTGCATATCCTGTATTCAATAAGGGGTTAAGACCTGAAATATATAAAGAACTCATACAACTCAATAGAAAAAAAGTGATTAAAAAATGGGCAGTCATAAAAAAGAAGGAAATCTTGCTATCTCCAACAACATGAATGGACCTTGAAGGCATTATGCCGAGTGAAATAAGTCAGACAAAGAAAGAAAAATACCGTAAGATCTCATGTGTAGAACTGGGAAAAAAAAAAAAAATCTCATAGAAAGAACAGATTGGTAAGGCAGAGAGGGAGCAGAAACAGAGGTGGGCAAAGTGGGTGAAAGTGATTAAAAGACACTAACTGCCAGTTATAAAATAAGTAAGGCTAGGGAGTGTAAAGTATGGCAGTAGGGCTATGGTTAATATATAATACTAAATTACACATCTGAAAGTTGCTAAGACAGTAGATCTTCAAAGTTCTCAACACAAGAAAAAACTTCGTAACTGTGTGGCAACCGATGTTAACTAGACTTCTTGAGGGGATCATTTCAAAACATATTCAAATATTGAAGCATTATGTTATACATCTGAAACTAACATAAGGTTTTATGTCAATTATACCTCAGTTGAAAAAATGTCTGTGACTGGGGCGCCTGGGTGGCTCAGTCAGTTAAGCATCTGCCTTCAGCTCAGGTCATTATCTCAGGGTTCTGGGGATCAAGCCCTGTGTCCTGGGGTTCCTTGCTCAGCAGGGAGTCTGCTTCTCCCTCTCCCACTACCCCTCCCCCAACTGGTCCTTGCTTGCTCTCTTTCTCTCAAATAAATAAATAAAATCTTTAAAAAAATGTTTGTGATTATTATACATCTTCAAGAACTGCAACTAGTAAATACGAAGTATCTATTCAGTGCTTTTGAACCTGAATTTTTCTTTGTCTGGATGGAAATGTAAACTGACACTGCCACTATGGACAACATGCATGGAGGTTCTTCAAAAAACTGAGAATGGATATACCATATGATCCAGCAATTCCACTTCTGGCAATAACAGAACCACTTCTGCTGTATTTTATTTGCATTTGGCTAGTTTATCTCTGCCTAAGCACTTATTTTCAACTTTGTCATTTAATCAACACTGCCCTCCCTCCTACTGTTTAACTTTTTTTTTTAAGATTTTATTTATTTATTTGTCTGAGAGAAAGAGAGCACAAGCAGAGGAAGCTGCAGGCAAAGGGAAAAGCAGGGTCCCCGCTAAGCAAGGAGCCTGATGCAGATCTCAATCCCAGGACCCTGGGATGACCTGAGCTGAAGGCAGGTGCTTAACCAACTGAGCCACCTAGGCGTCCCCTGTATAACTTCCAATATTTTATTTTTGAAGACATTTCAGCTCACAGTTAGTGATGACAGATATACGCTTCATTTCACTCCTTTTATCTAATTTTCTTTCTACTATTTAATGTTTCTTTCTTCTTCTTTACCTTATTATTACTGGCCTGGTTACATTTCTCCAATTTCTTTTTCTTTTTCCATTATTTGGAAGCTTTCTACTGTGTTCATCAATTCCACTTCCCATCCTCATAGTTAGGATTAACTGGTATTTCTCTGATACTGTATCAGTAACTAAGCAATCCCACCAAGATAAGTTAACTTTTCACTTCTCCCATGTCATCCCCCACAGAACATTTTAACTTTTAACACATTTTATAAATTCCGTTTCTATCTTGAGATCTTTTACTCATTTATTTTTCTCACAGAGGGCTCAGGGGTAACATATTTTCTGAATTCTACATACACATTGATGTAGTTTGTTGGTAGTGGCAAACAAATGACAGATTTTGCAAAAGACATTTGGCTGTCCTCTAGCTTCCAGTGCCACAGAAGAGAAGTCCAACACAAACCTAATTTTTTCGCATCCAGAACACAGTGATTAAGAGCATACAATCTGCAACCAGACTACCTGTTTGAATTCTAACTTCATCACCTACCAGATGCATGATCCTGGGCAGATACTAAACTTCTGATGCCCCCCTTTTCTCTGCTGTAAAATGGATTCTGTTTAATGGATGAAGAGTGTCACATGTGTTAGCACTTAGAACAAGGCCTGGCACATGGCAAATATTTAATAAATGTTAGCTGCTCTTATTATTATCATTATTTGAGTAACCAGTTGTCTTAAAGTGGAAGTATGTTAAGATTCTCTTTTTATACCTGAAATTCAAGTATTTCACTGGTACATATAATGGAGTCCAGGATCTTTATTCCTTCCTAGGATTCACTGGCCAATTTCAATCTGAAACTTCAAACTCCTCCAGACACATAAAACGCATAATCATGGTTAACTATAGTAAGATTCCAGCTGAAGTCAGGGCACATTATATTTATCTGAAGATTTATAGAAGACAATGTATTCTTATAGTACTTTTTAAATGATAGTTGATTTTAGTTACAGTGGAAGAAGGGATATTTGAAAATTCTGACTATAACAAAAACCATTTGAACCAAAGAAGTAGCCCCAGGAAGAATCAATCAAATGAGGTAACTCAGACTGAATAAACAGTCTATTCAACCTGACATTTTGGCTATAACTGTTGTCATCAGCCACAGGATAAACCTGTATATGCATAAAAAGTATGCTAAGAACAGTCAGCCTTGTCACTTGAATACAATCAAAATACTAAATTGCCACGATGAAGCCAACAACCAATGGCATTGGCTTCTAATAATAGCTGTGTAAAGGCCAAAGCTATAGGGAGTAGATGCTCAGTAACAATACAGACACAAAGAAAGATAAGGTGTTTTAGGCCTAATCATCAAATGTACTATGAATCACAGATTCATGAAATTTTCAAGTTGAAGCTATTACTCTCACATTTAACAGAGAAGGGGGACAAGTAAAGTTTAAAATGGAGCTCGAATAACCTTAAGGCACCTATCACAACCTGCATATATTATCTGGACTTGGTGATTCCACCTAGAAAAAATACATGCTTCTAATCTGGCTAGTATTACAGCAGAAATTTATACTAAAAATAGGAAGACCACATTGTTGGTCTGGAGGATAATGGTGGCCACTTAAATCTGAATCTCTACACATATCCTCACCACCAAAAAGTAAATAAATAAATTCAACGTGTAGCACAAATAAAACCACACATAACCCCAGGTTTTCAGCATTACTAGAAGACAGACTATACCAAATTTTTTAATTAAATTACCCTAAGTCTAAAAATGGGCAAAGACACACTAGGCAAATAGAAACAAAGTAGGGGTTGAAACGCTGAGATTAAAGTAGATTAAAGACCAAAAAATATTAAATGAGACAAAGAAAGAACTTTATAAAGTGACCATTCACACTGAAGAATAATAACACCCAGTACCTATGCACCAGGTAAGACCAATGTCCTGTGTAAAGCAGAAACTACAGGAGATACAGAAGACAAATCATACTATTTATAGTAGACGGACACACCACTCTCAGTACGTGACAGGCCAAGTGAACAAAAATGAAGAATATGTATATGGAAGATTTAAAGAACATAATCGATGAGGTAAATCTTATATACAGATGTTGAACACAATATCCTGATAATACAGAATATATATACCTTATTCTAACAGCACGTGAAATACTCACAAAAACTGATTATATATTAGATCAAAAGGAAATGTCAGGAGTTCCATAAAAAAGAAACACTACAAACAAAACTGCCACCATGTAATAAAACTAGAAATTAAAAACAAAATGAACACAAGCAGAGAGGCACACTTGCAGGGGTGGTGGGAAGAAAGGCAGACTTGGGTGTCAGACCCTGAATGAGGTGAGGAGGGCATCTGCCCAAAAAGGCAACAGAAGGATTTTAACATACACTGGAATTGATCACTATGTAAATACACTAAGGATAATGGAAGCCCAAATTCTCCATGTTGGAGAAGGACACTGTAAATACAGGGAAAACCACCAGAACAGAATCTGTGGAATTAAAGGTATAAAAGTGTGACCTCATGGAGATTGTATGGGGATGTGTGTATATGTGCATACAACACACACACAAACATAAATATATACATACATTCGGAGAAACTACTACAAATGAAAATTCCTGTATATATATTTGTATATACAAACATACAGTCCTCAGCTCTGTCTACTAAGAAGTCCAGTAACAATATGCGTACAGTGCACACAGACCTTGGTTTTTAAATACCATTCACAACTAAAACAAACCAGGGCTCTTCCTAGAAATGGTCAGTACCAGGCAAGGGGAACTCTGAGCACCGTATGCCAAAAAGCAAGGACGCCCATAAAGAATAATAGGGATATGTCAAAAGGACACAGAAGCCAGTACTAAAGGGATCCCACTGGCCAAATTTTGGGCAATTTGATCATGAAAATAATGACAGAAAAAAATTACAATCCATCCAGTAAAACAGGAAACCCATTCTGGACTGATATTCACATATTAAAAGTCTGAAGAGGAAAAAGATAAATACTTCCACCTAAAATACTTACTAAACACAAAAAGGAAAAGGGTAACTTTACAATGGAAAAACCTGACAGACTCAGACTTAATCAAGTGATAAAATGATTATTATCAGTAATGGGACAAACACATCCTGTGTCACCAGAGTACATCACCTCTGTAACATTTCCACCACAGACTCCTAACTTGAATTGAGTCAGGAGGAACATGAGACAACTCCACACTGAGAACCACTCTACAAAATAAGAGTCTTATAACTTTCAAAAATGTGAGGTCATGAATGTTAAAGCCTGCAAAACTGTTCCTGATTAAGAGTTTAGACATCTAACAACTAAATACACATGGTTTGAGCTGAATCCTCTTGCTATTAAGCACATTACTGAGAAAACAGATGAAACTCAAATGAGGGGCCTATGGATTAGAGAGGATTCACGTATCAATTATAATTTCCTCATGTTAGTAGTTATACTAAAAAATGCCACTGTTTTAGAAAATACACCAAAAGTATTCTAGGGTAATGAGGCATCATTCAAATCCTCAACGACTGCATTAAGGGAGTCGTTAAATTTGAAAGTATTTCAAAACATTTAGAAAAAGTTGATCATAAATTGAACTAGAATCTTCTTTTTTGAATCTTCTTTATTTGAAGATTTATTTAAGTGGGGGAGGGGTAAAAGGAGAGGGAGAGAGAGAATCCTCAAGCCGACTCCCCGCTGAGCATGGAGCCTGATGCAGGGCTCAATCCAGGACCCCGAGATCATTACCCGAGCCAAAATCAAGAGTCTGCCACTCAACTGAGTGACCCAGATGCCCCAAACTACAATCTTCTTGACATATTATTTTGTGCATATTCATTTTACATTCCTAATGGGATTTTCTTCATAGTTCATTCATCCATCGCCTCATTCATTTATCAATCATCCATTCATGCCATACTGTAAGTACAGCAGTCAGCAACAGCGACACTGTCCCTGATTGTGTGGAATTTATAACAAGTGCGGGGGGAGGGGGTGGCAGGGCAGGAAAGGGATTAATCAGCCACACACATAAACAACATAAAACTGTTATAAACACTCCAAAGAAAAAAAAATACAAGGAACATTTATCAAGGGTACTAATCTAGCCTGAAGAGTCAGGGAAGGCTTCCTTAGTCAAGAGACAGCTCAGCTCAACTTCCAAGTATGGAATTAACGTGGGCAAGGTGGGAATGCTACAGACAAGACTCCAAAATTCTATTCTGTTGCCTGGTTCCACACATGTTCAATTTATATAAGAAGGTGGTTAAAAATCCTTATGTATCTGGGAGACATGGCTGGGGGGAGGGGGGAAAGGAAGGGTGGTGGTGGGAGCTAGAGAAACGGAGTACAAAGGCACCAGGGAAGGAGCTAGAAATGAAAGCTCCAAGTAACTAAGATGCAAGACTGCCATCTAGTGGTAATCGAAGCAAACCCCTTTCAAGTAATGGGGGGGCGGTGAGAAATAGATTACAACAGATAACAGCATTATTATACAGTGACAGAAATTCTCAAATTAAATTCACAAATAAGATCATTCACCTGTGATAAAACTAAGTATTTAATACAATCACCTGAAAAATTCCCAAGAAAAGGGCAATTTGAGAAACAAAAGCAACAGTAATTCTGCCTCTTCTGGGGGCACTGCAAAAGAAGACATTTTTGGACATATTTGCTAGAACCCAATACTTAAATACTCCTGCAACCAGAACGTCCCAATCAAAAAAAGAAAAACAATTAATTAAAACTAATATTATTTCCTGATTTCAATTATGTATGGTAATTAAACAAATCCTTCTGGCTGAACAAGTTTCCATTGCAAATATTTTTAATCATCAGCATCACATCCCTGAAGGGAAGTCAAAATGAATCTAATGACAATAACATTAATTACATAGCTAGTTGCAATTTCTTGAAATGCTGAATTCCAGTTCACTAAAATACTAGTCCTTCCTTCTTCTATTGATGTTAAGAAAAACCAAGATTTCCTTTATGATGTACTAACAACAAAACTAATGACAAGAGTTTAACTTAAAAAAATACATCTACCTAAAAGCTCATTTTACAGCTATAAACAACTTCCTAGTTAAATACTTAAAAATAATGGAAATAAGAAGAACTCATAAGAGACCACTTGTTGTCAGAATTTGGGAGGAGTTTCTAGTAAACTTAAGGCAGATGGAGCAGGACTGAGAAAAATCCAATGCAATATGCCTCATGCTCTATTTTTTCATATACGTATTTTGGATTTCCACAGCTAAAGAAAAAGAGCTGCACTATACCTTGAAGTCCCGTAAAGAATAACAGATAAAACAATAAAGCACAAAAACAGGAAGCATTAAAAAACCAAACATGTCAATTATAAAAATAATTTTATATAAGTTAAAATCATATTAAAGACAAGGGTCAAACAACAAAATCAACCTCTATTTATCAGAAACAACAGGCAAAGATATATCAAGCAAATTCAAACCAAAACAATATAAAAATAGAATTCAAGGCTAACAATACTGAGGTACGGCTATTAATTTATACCATTAAATGGTACATACAAAAGGAATATGGAAAAGTTATAACTATGTGCCAAATAATATTGCTTAAGTAGAAAAAAATATGTTTTTGTAAATGAGGGATTGACAGAAACACAGAACTGAAAGACAATTTTTTTAAGAGGCAGAAAGAGAAGGTAAAAAATAAATAAGGACACAGAAAACCAAATAAATGAACTATGAACTTATAACACTAAACTAACAATGTATATTAAGTTGTTGCCAGGAGAGCCAGATCTTAAGCCATAAAAAGTTATTCCAAGTCATAAATTTTCTATGTATATGAACAAAATGCATTAAAACTTGAAAATAATTTAAAAATTTTAATCAAAATAACCTAATCAACTATAGGAATATAACAGATGTTTTCCTAAATAATTCTTGGATCAAAAAGGATACCAACACTACATACAATTAGAGGCAATCTAGAAAATAATAAGGAGTCTTAATATTAAAATCTAGAGGGGAAGGGATATAGAAATAAGTTATAATCAAGAGCAAATGCTTGGTCATCAAAAATAAATTTAGGTAAACAAACTGAAAGTTAAAAAGAAGAAAAAAAGTCAAACTTCAGAGAGGAAAACAGAAAAATTAATAAATAAAAATCTTTGAAAGGAAATAATGAATAAAACCAAGACCTAGGTTTTTAAAACAATAAATTATGTTGTGAGCACAATTAAAGGGAAATAAGCAAAAGTAACAAGCAAGCACACATACTGCAGATATTGTATAGAAATCTACATGATTTCTAGTGAATTTTGAAAATTTAAATGTGAGGTATATAAGAAAATATAAATTATCAAGATTGCCACAATAAGTAAGAGAAAACTAGGGGCACTTGGGTGGCTCAGTTAGTTAAGCCTTTGGCTCAGGTGAAGATCCTGGGGCCCTGGGATCAAGCCCCATGCAAGGCTGGCTCCCTGCTCAGCGGGGAGCCTGCTTCTCCCTCTTCCTTTGCCTCCCCTCAACCCCGTTCATGCTCGTGCTCTCTCTCTCAAATAAATAAAATCTTTAAAAAAAAAAAGAAATAGGAAACTAGACTAAGTCACAGATATCTGAAAAAGTTATCCAGATACTCCCTTTCCCACCCAAGGGGCACACAATCAAGATAGTTCTAGAGATGCATTCTTTCCAAATTTCATAAAGACATGTAAATGCTATACTGCTCCAGAACACAGGGTGAGGACATAAAATCTTCTCCATTTAAATGTTCAAAGTTAGCATCAGCTTGCCTCCAAAACTGGATGAAGACAGCCCTCCAAAAACGAAACTGACTTGCCTAACTTATGACCAGTGATATAAAAAGCCTTTAAAACAAAATACTAATAAATTAAAAATAGATGTATATTAAAATATTAATTCACATGGCAAAGTGAATTTACTTCTGAAACCCAAGGATGATTTCATAGTAAGAACATTAGTACAGGCACATTAACAGCTCATAGTATTATATGGTCACATCATATTAATAAATACAAAAAAATACTTTTGATTTTTAAAACTTAACAACAACAGAAATTCTTTACTACAAAAAAGAATCCATACTCAAAAGAAGAACTAATGTATTTAATGTAAATACTAGAAAAATTCACATTAAAGTCAAAATAAAACAAGGATGCCCAATGTCTCCTTTTTACTTTAAACATTCTCATAAGTCATATCTAAAAGTTATGAAACAATGAAAGATACACAGTATAACTATGGATAAGGAAAAATTCTAGGGACCTGCCAAGAAAATCCACAGTATCAACTGAGAAACTATGAAACCTGGTAAGGAAATTCAGTAAGGAGGCTGATTTTCAAGTGAATATATAAAACTTGACAGCTTTCTTAATTATAAGTAATAACAAGCCTGAAAACAGGGAGTACTCTTTCCTAAGAGAAATTCAAAAAATACATAAAATACTTGAAAGTAAGTAGAAATGAGCAGAACTTACAAAAAGAAAACTAAAAAACTTAGGTGAGGCCATAACAAATGAATAAACAAACCTATACACAATGTTCTTAAGCAGTAAGACTTAATATAAAAAATTCAGTTTGTAAAAAAAAAAAAGAATTTCTCTCAGATTATTCTACAAGTTTCATGCAATGGAAATTTTTTGGCACTTGAAAAAACTATTTGAATATTATTTAGAATAAACTATTCTGGAAAAATAGGTAGAAAATTTCTTAAAATTGTTTTTGAAAAAAGTGTTAGCTGTACTATACAGTCAGTTACACAACAGTGGTACTAGAGCAACAAAGACATCATGGTGGGTATTAAGGAGGGCACGTATTGCATGGAGCACTGGGTATGGTGTATAAACAATGAATTTTGGAACACTGAAAAAATTAAAATAAAATTTTTTAAAAAGATGAAAAAAGGAACCAAAGACATTACACTAGAGAGAAAGTCTTGGATCATTAAAATCAAGTGGTACTAGAGCAACAAACAGCCCCCAAACAAATGCTAGTCCACCACTGCACTGCTTCTGAGAACTGTGGTATTTCAAACCAGTGGGAACAAATAATATGAGTAGAAGGTCAGAATAATTCAACCTAGATTCAAAAAGGCAGGAACTATGTGCAAGTTAATAGTGCTATCTCACCAACCAGTTTCCAAACTGTTTTAACTAACCACACCATTTTTCTGTAAGCGCTCCCACAGACCAACCACATATAATGTCTTCTAAGCAATGTTTCCTCCCCTTCTTTCACTAGTGGGTCAGGAACAGAGTTATAAATGTAAACATTTGAGAAATAACTCAATTTGTCAATATTGATAAATACCGACTTAACTACTAATGATAGGATTAAGTGAGATCCCAATTCACAGAATATACCAAAATAAATCCTAGGTGATTAAATATTAACAATGAAAGCATATTATCAAACGCACTTGAAAAAGGCTGAACTAATTTAACACCCCTACCAGCACAAAAAGTACCCTTTTTCCCTAGTCTTCAGGAACCTATGTTCATTTTCTTTGATAAATTCTACTTGGAGGAATTGGTGGCAATGCAATAATCAGAAATACACACACACACACAAAATAATTAAGGATATCAACCACAGCACAGCTTATAATTTTGAAGTGATGAAAACTTAAATTCCCAAACTGTTATCATTAAAATAATCAGTGTACATAACTCAACAGAATATTATATAAACATAGCAATGATGTCACTGAAAATACTGAATGGCATGGGAAATTTTTTTTTATAAAATATTGTGCAATTAAAATAGTTTTGAGTGAATTTTCATATTGTAAAATGAATCTACAAAAGGATAAAATTTAATATTAAAATTATGTGAGTAAGTTTGAGGATAGATAACAAAATGCTAAACGGTGGTTTTTCTCTTCTTCCTATAAGATTCTTCTCTAAATGGGTTTTTTAAAAAATTTTTTTAAAGATTATTTATTATTTATTTATTTGACAGAGAGAGAAAAATGGCGAGTGAGGGAATATAAGCAGGGGGAGTGGAAGAGGGAGAAACAGGCTTCCTGCTGAGCAAGGAGCCCCACGTGGGGCTCAATCCCAGGACCCTGGGATCATGACCTGAGCTAAAGGCAGATGCTTAACAACGGAGCCACCTAGGCACCCTTAAATAGTTTTTAATTTGCCAAATTTCCCACATAAAGATCCACTATTTAGGGTGCCTGGCTGGCTCACTCAGTTAAGTGTCCCACTTTTGATTTCGGCTCAGTGGTGATCTCGAAGTCATGAGATCAAGCCCCACATCAGGCTCCCCGCTCAGTGGGGAGTCTGCTTAAAACACTCTTCCCTCTCCCTCCTCACTGCACATGCGTGCTCTCTTTCTCCCTCTCTCTAAAATAAATAAATTAAAAAAAAAAAAAAAGACCCATTGCTTGCTAATCAGAAAAAAAAGTATTTACAGCTGGCAGTCAATGATATTCCACTTTCGTGAATTTGTAACTAAATAATTATATACACAAATATTTGATACAATAATGTTGATCTCAGCATTATTTAAAATAGAAAATAATTAGAAACTTAAATGTACAACAAAGAAAGGTTTGGTTAAGTTCTAGTAACTCTGTAGGATGTCCATTTAAACTCTGTTTCAGAGGAATATTTACCAGAAAAAATGTTAACAATATAATGTTTGGTTAACATACAGACTGTGAAACTGCATGGGTTACATGTCTTATTTTTTTTTAAATAAATACCTAACTGTGTATATGTAGAAATCATATATTGCCTTATTAAAAAAAAAAAAGTTTAGAAAAAAACAACAATATTAAAGTGATTATTTCTGGATGATGCACTGTTGATGGTTTTAATTTTCTTGACATCACTCTGTTACCCAAATCCCTATGAGGTTGAGTTTGGAAAGTACGACAAACACACAAGAATACACAAAGGGCAAGTACTAAGGAGAAGCGGAAATTTTAAAATAAAGCAGTCATCTGTCTCATTCCTTTGATTTGGTTTGTTATAAAATTTTATTTATTTTAAATTTAAAATGACACTAAAGGAAGAGTTTGTGGTTTTTTTTTTTTTTAATGTATCACATGGAGGTAGAGGTTTCAAAAAAAATAGAAAAAATTTTTAATTAAATAAATAAAATTTTTTAAAAAATAGAGCACTGGTCCAAAACATAAGCTTTTAATTTTATGTATGTAGTATGTATTTATTTTTGGGAGAGAGAGCAAGCATGAACAGAGGGAGAGGCAGACGGAGAGGAAGAATTTCAAGCAGGCTACCTGCTGAGCACAGAGCCCAAAATAGGGCTCAACCTCAGGACCCTGAGATCATGACCTGAGCCAAAATTGAGTCTGCCACTTAACCAACTGAGCCTCCCAGGCACCCCTATAAGCTTTTAATTTTAAAAATTAAAATACTTAATAAAGTTTAAAGTAGTAAGAGTATTATTTTATAAAAGTAAACAAATAAGAACAGTTAGTAAAGAGGTCATCTATCTATAGATCTACAATTTGAAAATGATCATTTCTGGAATCGAAAGCCTTTTTATATTTATATGCTCTTACAGAGCACCCAAAATACAAACATAATTCCATTTAACTGATTGTCCTTTTCTCCTCTAAATTACTATGCTAGCATTACACTTAGAAGTTAAATAGGGAAAACATGAGATTCTCTAATTGCTATAATAATCTGAGTTTCAAATAAGGTAATTTTTTAAAATTATATGAAGGTTTAGGGTCAAAAGTAAATTTTTCTAAGAAACATGACATTCAATGATTACTAGTTATGCCCCCAAATCCCCAAAACAAAGAATGTTAAATAGATTTGTATCAAGAATATTCATATCACTGTCCATGCAAAATATAACCACTGACTCCTTAAATAAGAAATACACGTTAAAAATGGATTATTTAGGGCGCCTGGGTGGCTCAGTGGGTTAAGCCGCTGCCTCTGGCTCAGGTCATGATCTCAGGGGTCCTGGGATCGAGTCCCGCATCGGGCTCACTGCTCAGCAGGGAGCCTGCTTCCCCTTCTCTCTCTGCCTACCTCTCCGCTTGCTTGTGATCTCTCTCTCTCTGTCAAATAAATAAATAAATAAAATCTTTTTTTAAAAAAGAGGATTATTTAAAGTAAGATTACAAAATTTAAAAACTTTAAAAAATGTTTATAACTAAACCAGATATTAGTCTACCCAATCTTCCTATAATTACTGCATTAAATTAGTGAATCTGCCTAAAGCTTTTATCCCACACATGTAATCATCCAGCATATACAGTTTCCTACTTTCCACGAAAATAATGACAACTGAACACACCGTTTTCAACTCTTGAAAGCTATAATTTCCAGAAATGCCCCTTAAAAAGCATCATCATATTCACACTTAACAACTATTAATATTTTTGCTGGTAGAACACCAGAGTTTTTAAAACTGTCTCATGAGAAAAAAAAAACAACAAAACTAAAAGCTGGTTCTTGGAAAAAGTTAAGAAAATTGGCAAACTTCTAGCAGGACTGACAAAGGAAAACAACAAGAAAAACACAAATCACTATTATCAGAAATTGAAATAAGGGGTGTCACTACAGACAATGCAGACCTCAAAAGGCTAGTAAGGGAATACTGTGACCAAATCTACACACACATTTGACAATTTAGAAGGAATGGATCAATTCCGAAAAAGCACAAACTACCACATAGCACAACTCACTCCAGATTAAATAATTTGAACAGCCCTAAAACTATTAAGGAAATTTAGTTTGTAATTCAAAGACTATCAAAAAAGACATCCTTCCAGATCCAGATCGTTTCACTTGGACAATTCTATCAAATGTTTAAGAATTAACACTGAATCTATACAAGCTCTTTCAAAAAACCAGAGGAGGAAACATTTCCCAACCCATTTTATGAGGTCAATATTACCATCATACCAAGAAGAAACGGAATACAAAAAGAAAAAAGAAAATTATAGCTCAATATTCTTCCTGAACATAAATAAAAAAATTCTTAACAAAATGTTAGCAACTATACTATCCATGGTTTAAAAAAAGGCTGTTTCAATATTCAAAACTCAATCAATATAATATATCATAGTAACAATCTAAAGAAGAAAAGCGTATGATCAGACCAACTGAAACAAAGCATATGACAAAGTTCAACACCCATTCATGATTAAAAACAAAACAAAACATGGGGCGCCTGGGTGGCTCAGTGGGTTAAAGCCTCTGCCTTCAGCTCTGGTCATGATCCCAGGGTCCTGGGATCAAGCCCCACATCGGTCTCTCTGCTGGGCAGAGAGCCTGCTTCCTCCTCTCTCTCTCTCTCTCTGCCTGCCTCTCTGCCTGCTTGTAATCTCTGTCTGTCAAATAAATAAATAAAATCTTAAAAACAAAACAAAACAAAACAAAAACCTCAGCAAATAGTAACAGAAGGAAACCTCCTCAACTAGATTTTAAAATTTGCAGAAAACTATAGCTAGTATCTTGCTGAAAGGTGACTGATAAAGGAGGGGCACAAGGCTGTGTGGTGACAGAAGTATTTGGCATTTTGGTTTGTGGTGACTGGTTCAAGAACCTACAAATGTAATAAAATGGCATGAAACTCTGCACCCGCACTGCACCGACGTCAAATCCTGACTCTGGAAGACGTAGCCACTTGAGGAAATTCAGTGAAGAGAATGTGAGACCTTTCCTCAACTTCTATCATATTTCTAGGAGATTATTAAAAATTAAAAAAGATAAAAAAAAATTTAAAAAGATGACTTTATGTAATTCTCCTCTAGATAAACTGACATTAAAAACTAGATTTTATGCAGCATTAGTAATAAATCTTTGGTTGTATTTGATTTGGATGAAATCAAAGATACTCACTACATTTTAAAGGGTTTTTCCCCATCAAAGCAAAACTGAGTTTATTTTAAATTTTGCATAAAAATTACTGAATTTTGAGAACTAGAGAAAAAAGAACAATGAACCTTTTTTAAACAAATCAATAATTTAAAAAAAAAAAAAAAGCTCATGTCCCTCAGTTAAGATGCCTACATACTTTTTAAAATTAGGGGAACAAAACATGTCTTACCATAATTAAATTGACTGTTGGACTTTTCACAGTTAATGATGTTAAACCTGTAAGCAACACCCGGTCGCATTCCACTGACTTCAAAGTAAAACCACTGGTGATAATGATTGCTATTTATATCTGAGTTCAAAATAAGATCATATTCATTTCTGAAAATAGAAAATATAGAAATCTGATTAGAATTAGGAAAATATCTGTGTATAGACAAAATGTGAAAACTTAAATGACTTACTTTCTAATTTGAATTACTTTGCGCAGATTCCCAGATTCAAATTTGGAGTTAAACTTCAAAATATCTCCTTCTTCTGGAATAGCGTAACTAAACAAAATTTTTGAAATAAGTTTAATAAAATACATGGCATGCAAATAAGTGGACAAAAGATAAATAAAACTACACTACAAATTAAAACTATACCACTACGGCCACTTCACCCTCACTATTTTTAAACCAAAAAAAAATACAATCAACACAAGCAAAACACAAACTCTGGCTAACATTTATAGATTTAAAAATTATAACTACAAGTAGAGATGTGTTCCCACATTTATAGTGAATGATAATCAAAATAAGAAATTCCACCTCACTGAAGAAATGTCATTCCTAAATACTAATAATCGTATAAAAAGGACAGATTTTTTTTTAAATGCATATGACCTGTATTGAGTAGCAATAATTCTAATTAAACTATGTAGTTCTCAGGTAAAAATTTTATTTTAAATTTACAGAGCTATATTAGATAACAGATATTATCTTATTTAATTAGTACCAAAAAGGTAAAGGTATTATCTTCACTTTACATAGTCACTACTTAGTATTTACTGATTGCTTACTAGGTTCCAGATTCAATTTTAGTTGTCTGTCTGTTTCCCTGATTAAACACAAATGCTTGCTCTTTTGAAGCTTATACTCTAATAGGGGGACACTAAGACTCCAAGAAGCTCAAGGACTTTGCCAAAGTCATTTAAGTTAGAAATAGCACTGGTCTCTATGCTATCCTCAAGGTTCCTGAGTTTCTCTTATCACATCTGCCTGATCTGACACAGAATTACAACCACTGAAATAACTAAGATATTTTGAATAAGGAGATTTGGTTTCCATTTTTAAGATTATTCCAAATTCAGTAATCAGCTTTGATACAGCTTTTATCCTTATTTCTCTGACAAAGATCTTTAAAAGGTGTTTTATTTCCTCCAAAAAGACCAGTAAGATGTGAAATTTCCCCCTAAATATTAGAATATTGAAGAAGGGGAAAACCCATTGAGAGCTAATTAAATTTCTCCTCTAAGAGGGCAAATAATAGTCACATTCATCATTTCTAATTTTCATTTATTTACTTATATTTAAACCCTAAAATGTGATGATACCAGTGATAACTGTAAATAATACCAATGCATGAAGCATCATAAGCAAATGGCCTCAAAGGTCTGGAAAGTAATAGAAAGGACCAATGCATATTGTAAGCAGCAAAAGATGAGAAAGAATAACAGGGACCACGGAGATATTGGCAACCACATAGTCCTTCTATAAAGGATGATAATTTGTTGTCCCAAGGAAATGAAGGTTCAATATTACAGGACAAAACTTCAGCCTTCCATGTGAAATCTCCACTCTCTCCACTGGAGGTAATTAGAAATTTTTTAAAACATGGTATCAGTTTGTGACCTTTCCATTATTAAGCCCATTAAAAGTCTACCTATGAACAAACAAAAGGCTGTGATATATTCAAATTAACATGATTAACTATTACATTACCATTATATCCCTGCTAAAAGATGAAAACGGAGTAAGGGCAAACTAGGTGGAAGTTAGCTCTATTTTTTTATCTTTTACAAACAACACTGAAATTTGAGAGTGCAAATAAAACTAATAAAAGTAAAAGCAAAGACAACAGCAACAACAGACTTACTTGGGGTTATCTAAGTCATACACCACTCGATCTATGATATCACTCTGATGTATTAACCTCTCAATATCTTGAGCAATTTTTGTCCTGAAATCATAAAAGAAAAGTGTGACCACCGAAAGTCATTATTATTATGCCAAGGCACAACTTTCTCCAAAATAAGTTTTGGATGAAAAACATATAAAATGACAAAACTTTCTTAAAAGAAAAATGATCCCTCCTCTATGTATTTTGTATACACAAAAAATTACCAATACATAACAAGACAAAAATCAGTATTTTCATGTAGCTGTAATTCAAACAGCTTAAAAAAAAACTTGAATGTATATGACAACTTTCTACATAGAAATAATATGCAGCTACTCTCTAGTCCTTAAGCAAATAATTTTACATACATAGTAACAGCAGTAAAGACCTAAGAAGCCAGAAATTATGTACAAAGGAGATTTTTTAAACCCACCCTTACTGGAATTCAGCTAAAATGCAAATGGCAAACAGTTTACACATTCCACAGAATCTGTGCTCTCTTCTGTGGCTGGAGAGGAAATGTGGAGAGCAGGGGAACACTTGTGTCAGGAAGCAAGTGTGGACCCTGAAACTCCAGGATTCTCTAGGCCTGATCTCCCCCTATTTCAGTACAACAAAATGGACACCAACTAACTGAAAAATTCCTAGAATCCCTGCCACTGTCCTAGAAGAGTGAGCCACACACAGACCCCACAATTCTCCCTGTCAGTAATTAAGCCAAGGAATATACCAATCACTGAAAGTGGCACCAAACTATAACCAAACCAGAATAAATCTTGACCATAAAACCAGATGCCTGGAACTCCAGGTAGACTGGCCACAAGGGTCCTGGTGGGAAGATGTCTGTTGGTTGTAATAGTCACAGTGTACTTGTCATATTAGCACTTATTCTTAAAGAGGAAGCCAGTTATATGAAATGATTTAAATTTTAAGTTTGTCTGTTTCAGCTGAAGATTGGTAATGCAGGGACGCCGAGGTGGCTCAGTCGGTTAAGCATCTGCCTACAGCTCAGGTCATAATCCTGGGATCAAGTCCTGAGTCCTGGGATCAAGTCCGGAGCCGGGCTCCTTGCTCAGTGGGGTGTCTGCTTCTTCCTATGCCTGCTTCTCTCTCTGCCTGCTGTCTCCCTGCTTGTGCACGTACTCTCTCTCTCTCTCCCTCTCTGACAAATAAATAAATAACTTTAAACAATAAAAAGACTGGTAATGCAGACTAGAACTGTAGTCTATTGATTTACTAATAGAGGAGAGTGGGAAAATCTGCCAAAATGGTTATAATAAAATGTTAAGAATCCACTAAAGAACATGTGAAACTAGTCTCCTGCACAAAGATACTTCTTTGTGATTATGGAGTATTAACTCTCATATGTAATTTAGAAATATATCTAATCATATCATAGTAAAATTTCAGAATAAGCTAAGAATCTATTCTGATGAACTCAAAATTATCAGGAAAACATTAATGTAAGGACCTATTTTATATTTTTATTTTAGCCAGAGGCTTCCATTGAGGTTAAAAACAATAAAACAATAACTTTGTTGTTTAACCCTTAAATTGTTCCTGCTCCCCTTCCCCCAGGGGACTTACTTAAAAACTAGTCCCAGAAACCAGCCTCAGCTAACAAAGCACAGATACAAGGATAGGTCAGGCCAGGTGGAGACATCCGATCAGTGGGGGGTTGCATACTGTCTCCCTAGCTACCAAGGAGTACGGGCCCCGCCCTCTGGGGGCCTTTAGGGCGCCAATCTTAACCAAGGTGAAATTGTAACTCAATTGGTCACCTAGCAACACTGTGCAGTTTTCTCTGTGTGTTACAATTTCATTGGCCACCTGGGCGTGGCCAGGCCCAACCGCATGGCCTTTGCCCTTAAAAGCCAGTCGGTAAAGAGAGTGGGTCGCCCTCTCTGTAAGAGGTGTGGCCCTGGCCGGCCAGTTTGATTCTTGATGCTTGGCGCGAAATAAAGCTTTGCTTGACCTTCGCTTTGTCTCAGTCTCTCTCCTTTAATCACAGACCCATTATTGGGGCATAAGAATTAAAAGGTATGATAAATACAATACAGGAAAAATTAAGAATGTACAACTCTAAATTTATTTTTAGTTTTATTCTTCAAAAAATAGTTCATCACTGATAAGCAGTCTATCAGAAAAAATGAGTATCAAAGGATTATGATATAAATCCTTGAGTTAGGCTCAATATCATCACTTTCAAATGCCAAATTCTTTCTAAAGAAACAACCTTTTAAAAAGCTATTAATTACAAAAACAAACAAGTCCAAAATTTATATTGCCCAGATATTTGACAAGAGATGGCACTCACATATATTCAGATATGCCATGTCAAAAAAAAAAGTGAGTATTCAAGTATGTGTGAAAGACTAAATACATCCACTCTTCAGAATAACTTAGTAAATAAGGTTGATACATACTGCAAATGTGCAAAAAATAGTACCTACAAAAGTCCGAGTTTTGGTTTGTTTTTTTTTTAAAGGAAAATGTTATTAACAGGCTGATACAACAGCTCAGTTCTATAGCAAAGTTCCTTAATGTAAGAGGGTCAGGGGTGCCTGGGTGGCTCAGTGGATTAAGCCTCTGCCTTCGGCTTGGGTCGTGGTCTCAGGGTCCTAGGATCGAGCCCCGCATCCAGCTCTCTGCTCCACGGGAGGGCCTGCTTCCCCCGTCCCTCTGCCTGCCTCTCTGCCTACTTGCGATCTCTATCTCTCTGTCAAAAAAATAAATAAAATCTTTAAAAAAGTAAAAAAGAGAGAGAGAGTCAAAACAGCACTGACAGCCATGCAGCAGGCAGCTCTAACTACGTGAGCTGACCCAGTGACCAGTGTGGAGAACTGCAGAGCACAGCCTCTATCTAAAACTGCCAGGTAGGAACCATAGGTTAAGGCTATCATACCAATTTCTCAAGAAACATCAGAAACTTAGATTTCTATGGGGAATCTCCCAAATCTTAAATGCTAGCAATCAGCAAACCAAACCAAAACAACAAACAAAAACCGGTCTGCAAGTGAAGCCAAAATCATGGGCAAGTTAATATAGCCAAGGGGCCACTGGTTTTCAACCTCTGACATTGTATTTTAGGGGACATAGTGGCCCATGTAAAATTACACTTGAGGGAAATATCTGCCCTGCCATCAGCCCTCATTAATAAAGAGGGAAACCAGTCCTTTATTCAGATAGGGATTTGTGTGAAGCAACACAACTTTCATAAAATATCAATCCCTCCTTTACCTTACCTGCTTATTAAAATATACAGCTCTCCAGCCAAAACAAAACAATATTTTCCAGGTACCTTCAGGAACTATAACCTCAAACCTACTGACATTCAGTATCTATCAGAAGCTTTGCCCGGAAGATAATTCCTGCAGGGCAGTCTGAACAGAAAATACTCAGAAGGTCATGCGATATGCGGCCACCAGCAACACTGTCCTGTGTTAGTTAGGTTTTAATCAATACAGAGCAGTGTTACAAGAAAGAATTTAATACATCTCAATGCTGTATTTACTCTAAGCGTATTATGGGAAATGTTGTTCATTACACAAGTACTCCCTGAGGATCCACAGAAGATAATCTTCTTTATATAGAATAGAGTGTGGTTTAACCACAACCACATATATATGATCACTCTATCTAAAGGATGGACAGGACAGGCTCATGACCTAGACCAGAGTTTGACTTTTGGCTCTGCCACTTACTAACAGTGTAATCTTGGATAAATTGCTCAAAAACCCTAGCTTCAGCACAGTCTTGTGTAAAATAAGAGGAAGAATAGCAAGTTCCTCACAGAGCCAAGTGATACAGCTTACTTTAAATACACATATACACGGCATAAAAAGTGCTGATTACTTAGTTCTGTCTGGCCCATAAAAAACACTCAATAAAAGTTACCTGCTGCTGTTGCTCCTACTAAGCATCTTATATCTCCTTCCATCAGTGCCTAGAGATCTTTCTATTTTTTAATCACTGCACAGTATTCACAGAAAAGATACACCATAATGTATTAAGCTAATCGGGCTGATGGGAACAACGCTGCAACAAAAAACTTTGAACACCATTTCACATATGTGTAAATTATATGTGTACATATATATATATATATATATATCATGCATATAAATTACAAATTCCCAGATGTGGGATTAACGTGTCAAAGGAAATATGTATTGTTCATCTTGACAGACCCTGTAAGACTACCCTCCACAAGAGGTACTATCAATCTGAAATCCCATTATCAATGTATAAGGGAGCCTGTTCCTCCACAACCACATTAATAGAATGAGCTATCAAATGTCTAGATTTTGGCAATTTTTATGTAGGACATGGTATCTCAGTACTTTTTAATTGGCATTTCTTTTATTTTGAGAGAAGTTGAAATACTTCTGTGATTAAGAGTCACCGCATTTCTTTGTCGTATATTTCATTTTTATTTTGATAGAAGTATGTTGGTACAATGTCTTATACGCTTTCTAAAACAAGGCAATACAAATTATATTCTATTATAAAATACAGTTAGACAATCTTAAAACACACAGAAAAATAATGGAAAGTAAAATCAAATGCTAAAAGTTACCACCTCTGGTGAATGGGGCAAAGTGACCTTTCCTCTTTCTATGCTTTCTCATGCTCTATTTTACAGAATATGGAAAACAGGAAAAATGCACCCAAAAATGCTATGCACACTTTAAAACACAAGAGGTCAGTTACACTTTGATTTGTAAGCCAACTTAAATAAAAAACATGGATTCAAGTAATTATCAATATGTGATTACAGTAAAAAAAAAATTTCAAGGGTTAAAGTACAATCTACAATGAGATATGAAGCTTATAATAGGCTTTTCCCCTTCCATATGAGGTGAAGAAATTTTTAATGAAGTTTTATTCATTTGCTGCATTATTTTCAAAAATATTAATGCTTAAAAGATCAGTGATAGGGGCACCTGGGTGGCTCAGTGGGTTAAAACCTCTGCCTCAGGTTGGCTCAGGTCATGATCCCAGTGTCCTGGGATCGAGTCCCGCATCGGACTCTCTGCTCAGCGGAGAGCCTGCTTCCTCCTCTCTCTCTCTCTCTGCCTGCCTCTCTGCCCACTTGTGATCACTGTCTGTCAAACAAATAAATAAAATCTTAAAAAAAAAAAAAGGATCAGTGATATTTGGAAAGTAGAAATTCAAAATAACAAAAATATTTTCACTGACTAATTTTAAGAAGTCTAATGCTTCCTTTTTCTGAAAATGATCAAACAAGAAACCCTTATAAATTGTGACATTATTTATTTATAATTTTACTGCATTTGAACAGGGGCTGGGCTAAAAGTTGGCAAATAATTTATAAAACATTTATCATTTGTTCAAAACCTAAGTTGCAGAAGACTAGGCTAATAAGATAAGCAAACTAGAAACAACATCCTCAATGCAGTATTTCAAAAACCGAGCATTTCTGGGTAATAAGAAATACTTACTATCTGGCCTGTATTGGATATTTTATCACATACACAGAACCAGGAAGCCTTCAGACTACCTAGCTACTAGGGTCAAGCAAACTTTTCCTTTAGGAAACAAATAATAAATATTTTAGGCTTTGCAAGCCACCCAGTCTCTACAACAACCATTCAACTCTACCATAGTGGCACCAAAACAGTCACAGATCATACATAAACAAACAGGAATGGCTGTGCCCCAAAAAAATCTTTACAAGTAAACACAAATATGAATGTCATATAATTTTCATGTGTCAAAAATGTTTTGCTTTTTTAAATTTTTTTGAACCATTTAAACATGTAACACCACTCTTAGCTTGTGGGCTGAACATAAACAGGCAGTATTGACCTGTATTTGACACAACAGGCCATAGTTTGCATATGTGTTTTCAAGGTGAATGACAAAGTTTTCTGATCATTACCTACTAGAAATACATTTTAAAAATCACTGTCCTGAGTGCCTGGGTGGCTCAGTTGGTTAAGCAACTGCCTTCGGCTCTGGTCATGATCCCGGAGTCCTGGAATCAAGTTCCACATCAGGCTCCCTGCCCAGCAGGTAGCTTGCTTCTCCCTCTCTTCCCTGCTCCTGCCCTATCTCTGTTTCTCTTGCTCCAATAAATAAATAAGATCTTTCAAAAAAAAAAAAAATCACTGTCCTAATGCGTCGTCTGGGTAGCTCAGTCAATCAAGTGTCCAACTCTTGATTTTGGCTCAGGTCATGATCTCAGAGTCATGGGATCAAGCCCCACATCAGGCTTCCCACTCAGTGGGGAGCCTGCTTGAGATTCTCTCTCTCTCTCTCTTTCCCTCTGCCCCTTCCCCTGGGCACTCTCTCTCTACAACAAATAATTTTTTTTTTAAGATTTTTTATTTATTTGACAGACAAAGATCACAAGTAGGCAGAGAAGCAGTCAGAGAGAGGGAGAAGCAGTCAGAGAGAGGGGGAAGCAGGCTCCCTGTCGAGCAGAGAGCCCGATGCGGGGCTTGATCCCAGAACTGTGAGATCATGACCTGAGCCGAAGGCAGAGGCTTAACCCACTGAGCCACCCAGGCGCCCCTACAACAAATAAATCTTAAAAAAAAAAAAAAGACTGCTATGAGTGTGCACATGCACATAGACACATGCCCCTGAAACAAAAGTTTATGAAATAATACTTTGCTGTGCTGTACTACATATGACACACTATTATTTTCTCCTTTAATACATGTTACTAATGGGCATCAATCCATTGTTTGAAAATAAAATTGGTATCTAGAGAAATTAAGTTATTTCGCTCAAACATACACACAAAGAATCAGTGGGAGAGCCAAGTCTAGAATCCGAACACTTTGACTTGATTTTCAGAGTGCGCTGTCCTGCCAGGACACACCCCACTGACTCAACACACTTATCAAGTCAAACCAACTGGTTCAAGTATGCTTGCTACATGCATTTGTTCCTCCAGTCTCAAATTATTGTCACTTGAAGGAACAAATGCAGTTCCCATGCAGTTCCCCCACAGTTCCTGTGGGCATCTCCTAAGGAGAACCTGAGAAGACAAATGTGACCAGGATGAAATTTGTTCCCAACACTGCAACCTCCCTAAGGCTGCAATGCCTCATCTCAATCCCCCAGCATCAATCTAAATCCCCCTTCCCCTCAGCTCCACCCTGCAATCTTGGATTAAGTGACCCAAACTTAGAGGAGTCTGAGCCCACTAGCAATCATCTCTTCTCATTCTAGGGGGGCTGTGACATGCCCACTCATGCTTAAAACGAGTGGATCACTTGAGTTCCACACAGTCAACCTCCTGCCATGGTGTACAAGCAATCTTACCTCCTTTAGCTGTTCTGGGTCAAGATGGTAGAGCCTATTTCTGCCTGCTGGTCCTAGACACAAGAGTCTAAAGACATCCTTGGCAGCTTGTAGGGAAGTTGTACCCTTATTTCATCCCCCATGGAAAGAAAACATCCACTCTGGGAACCAGGACTACTAACCCTGCAGAGCTCAGAGGTACAGAGACAGAAAGTACCAAGTCCCCTAGTGGAACACTGAGAGCCACAGGTAGGTAGGACTACTTCCTGTCCCCACCTCCTGGTCCTCCTGGTATGAGACTTATGTGTTCTTTCTTTTGGGGATACAGAACCATGTGGAAGTTTCTAATTTAGTGCATATACTTCATTTTGAAAGATGGCAAGCCATTACTACAGAGTATTTCCTCCTAGTTGGGAGCTTCACCTGCCTTTTGAAGGCCATTCTGGCACTCTAAGAGGCCAGGTGCCTCTGGAAAGTGCAGTGTGTGTGTGTGATGCATCCAGTGGATGCAAGAGCCACGCCCACTTCTACACAACTTTCCCAGTTCTGATGCTACGTCGTATGTGATTCCATACCTGTGGGTCAAGGAGCCAACTGGTAGCATTAAACATATACTAAGTTGTTAAGTAAAAATGATTAATTTATATAATACGTTAAATATAAAAAAATTAAGAAGATACAACTGTTGTTTTAAAAAAGCCTATAGTCCAAGGAAAATCAAATGCCCACAGCAGTGTCTTCTGTATCATTATGTGCTATACTCATAACAAGAGCACAGAGATTAGGCACTAGTAAACCATCATCACAAAACCCTAAACATAATCACTGAAAATAGTCAAGTTGCACCACAAATGTACTTATAGGCCAAGTATTACTAGACAGTAATAGTTAATACTATTTGTAATTTATAAAATTAACTGGCAAGATTTAATAACTTTAGTTACTGTTTTCATGAGACCCAAATTTTCATACTGAGTATTTCCAATTTCAATTTTTGCAACAAAGTAATACTTGTCCACATTTCTATTTTTAAATCATTTATCTAAATCAAGTTCAAATTATAATAAAAGACTAAATATATTACTACTAATATTTATTCAAAGATTAGTAAATAATCTATATATTCAGATGCCATCTAAATAAAAATTTCTAAATTGTCCAATGGTCAGGTTTATTATGCTGGCTCCATCTCAATAAGTAATGAGCTTAGGAAATAAAGTCAACCCGTAAGGACAATTGCAAATAAGTGCAAATTTCCAAAGCAGGATAAAAAAATGACAATAACTTTAATTCAGAATATTTTTCTTCCTAAGTACCCATATTTTGACAATGGGCTTAAGAGAAAGAAGAAACCTGAAACTTACCTTTGTACACCATAAGGTCTTTCTAAAATAGGCTCTTTGAATGGAGGCGGAATGTGACCAAAATAATCAGGATAAGCCACTTCTGAATATTCTGGGACAGACTTTGTATTTTTCACAATCTCAATATAGAGATCTGAGTCGTGGAGTGTGGGTCCATCAGAGACTTCCACTGACGCTTGTTCCACTGATGAAATAGACTCTGTATCTTCATCATCCTCAGTTTCAACTCCAGTACAACACAGTTTCCCTAGCTGAACTGTTCTTCCCTCAAAAAGAACATTTCCACAAGTGGTCATGTGTGGACAAGCTTTAGTGCACGTGAGGACAGTAAGAGGGAGGTTGTAGTCCTTCTTGGCTCCTGCAGTAAAACCTGGGGCTGTCTGGGAAGGGATACTCTGCAACGTAATTCGGTCCAAGGCCTTCACAATATCATTATTTACGCCCTGGGCGGATGCAATAGTTCTGTTTTGATCACCTAGCTGCTGTTGTGATGTTCTGTCATTACTCTTAATATCTTCTTTTGCCACATCCATACAGGTAGGTTTCTTATCACCTTCCTCTCCTTTAGGAGACACATTTGCATTCCTGACAACTCCTTTTTTTAAGTTGCCTGGATTCCCAGATGCTTCCTCTCCCGCAGTAGGAACAACAATAGGACCACGTACTTTTCCCTCAAATACAAAAGGCTTTGGTTCTTTGGAGATCAAGTCATAGTCCTTTGAAAATTTAAAAAAAAAAAAAAATTCAGTCTTTTATCTGTAAATATTAAAATGTATTAACAAAACTAAGACTATACTCTTGTATATGCTGCTTCAGAAACCTAACGTTTGAACATCAGGAAGATGGATAAAAGAGTATGTTTTAATTTCACTAAGAAAACACAAAATATTTAGCCACAAAATTCATTACACTTATTTTACTTTTTCTATTATAAAAATAATGCCTACATATAAGAGAAATATGGGAAATTTTACAAAAGCACAAGCACATTAAAAGCATCCAGACTCCTATTAAAGAAAACACAACTGAATTGTTATTCATTAACTCAACAATTAGAGTGTCTGTTTTGTGCCAAGCAATGTTTCAGGCACTTAAATACCATCAGCTTAAAAACAAAAAGAGAAACAAAAACCTCTTCCCTCTTGCAGCTTACATTCTTCTGTGGAAGGAAGGGAGAAGAATGTCAACACATCAAGTAATAAACATGACACAGGCACGCCTGGGTAGCTGAGTCGGTTAAGCATCCACTCTTGATTTCAGCTCAGGTCAAGATCTCAGGGTCCTGAGATCAAGTCCCCCACCCCATGAGGCTCTGGGCTTGGCAGGGAGTCTGAGGATCCTCTCCCTCTTGCTCTGCACCCGCCCCCTCCAGTTATGTGCACCCTCTCTCTTCCTTCTCTAACATAAATAAATAAATAAATCTTTCTTTAAAAATGACAAAAATGTATTTTATGGAAGGTGAGTATGCTAAAGTATTAAAGAGGGGAGAATGGGGTACTGTGGACTGGGAGTGCCAAGGGGAGGGAAGATGGGCTACAATTTGAAACCCCATGGATTTGCGAAGCCTCACTGAGAAGGTAACATAAAAGCAAAGGCAGAAAGGGCTGCCATGCTCAGGAGCCAGAGTAGAAGAATGCCTGATGTATGCAGAGAGACCAGAAAGTGAGTTAGAATGGCTGGCACAGAATGAGCAAGATGAAATCCAAGATGTAAAAGAGGACCAGATACTGTAGGGCTTTGCAGGCTACACTGGGAGCCAATGGACAGTTTGGGGAAGAGGAATGCCATGAGATGATTTACATTTAGGAAAACAAAAACACACACAAAAGAAATAGAACCTGTGTAAGCACAGAGTTTCTTAACCACCTAGAGTACAGGGTTTCATAACCAAAGGGGCTGAGACATTTGATCTAGATAATTCATTTTGAGAGAGGGAAATAAACCATAAGAGACTCTTTTTTTAAATTATTAATTTCTTTTCAGCATAACAGAATTCATTGTTTATGCACCACACCCAGTGCTCCATGTCGTATGTACCCTCCATAATACCCATCACCTGGCTCCCCCAACCTCCCACCCCCCGCCCCTTCAAAACCCTCAGATTGTTTTTCAGAGTCTATAGTCTCTCATGGTTCACCTCCCCTTCCAATTTCCCTCAACTCCCTTCTCCTCTCCATCTCCCTATGTCCTCCATGTTATTTGTTATGCTCCACAAATAAGTGAAACCATATGATAATTGACTCTCTCTGTTTGACTTATTTCACTCAGCATAATCTCTTCTAGTCCCGTATGTTGATACAAAAGTTGGGTATTCATCCTTTCTGATGGAGGCATAATACTCCATAGTGTATATGGACCACATCTTCCTTATCCATTCGTCCGTTGAAGGGCATCTTGGTTCTTTCCACAGTTTGGCGACCGTGGCCATTGCTGCTATAAACATTGGGGTACAGATGGCCCTTCTTTTCACTACATCTGTATCTTTGGGGTAAATACCCAGTAGTGCAACTGCAAGGTCATAGGGAAGCTCTATTTTTAATTTCTTAAGGAATCTCCACACTGTTCTCCTAAGTGGCTGCACCAACTTGCATTGCCACCAACAGTGTAAAAGGGTTCCCCTTTCTCCACATCCTCTCCAACACCCGTTGTTTCCTGTCTTGCTAATTTTGGCCATTCTAACTGATGTAAGGTGGTATCTCAATGTGGTTTTAATTTGAATCTCCCTGATGGCTAGTGATGATGAACATTTTTTCATGTGTCTGATAGCCATTTGAATGTCTTCATTGGAGAAGTGTCTGTTCATATCTTCTGCCCATTTTTTGATATGCTTCTCTGTTTTGTGTGTGTTGAGTTTGAGAAGTTCTTTATAGATCCTGGATATCAACCTTTCATCGTACTGTCATTTGCAAATATCTTCTCCCATTCCGTGGGTTGCCTCTTTGTTTTGTTGACTGTTTCCTTTGCTGTGCAGAAGCTTTTGATCTTGAGGAAGTCCCAAAAGTTCATTTTTGCTTTTGTTTCCTTTGCCTTTGGAGACGTATCTTGAAAGAAGTTGCTGTGGCTGATATCGAAGAGGTTACTACCTATGTTCTCCTCTAGGATTCTGATGGATTCCTGTCTCACGTTGAGGTCTTTTATCCATTTCGAGTTTATCTTTGTGTACAGTGTAAGAGAATGGTTGAGTTTCATTCTTCTACATATAGCTGTCCAATTTTCCCAGCACCATTTATTGAAGAGACTGTCTTTTTTCCACTGTATATTTTTCCCTGCTTTGTTGAAGATTATTTGACCATAGAGTTGAGGGTCCATATCTGGGCTCTCTACTCTGTTCCACTGGTCTATGTGTCTGTTTTTATGCCAGTACCATGCTGTCTTGGTGATCACAGCTTTGTAGTAAAGCTTGAAATCAAGTAACGTGATGCCCCCAGTTTTGTTTTTCTTTTTCAACATTTCCTTAGCAATTCGGGGTCTCTTCTGATTCCATACAAATTTTAGGATTATTTGCTCCAGCTCTTTGAAAAATACCGGTGGAATTTTGATCGGAATGGCATTAAAAGTATAGATTGCTCTGGGCAGTATAGACATTTTAACGATGTTTATTCTACCGATCCAAGAGCATGGAATGGTCTTCCAACTTTTTGTGTCTTCTTCAGTTTCATTCATGAGTGTTCTGTAGTTCCTCGAGTACAGATCCTTTACCATAAGAGACTCTTAACCATAGAGAACAAACTGAGATTAACTGGAAGGAGGCGGGCATTAGGGAGGGCACTTGTTGTGATGAACACTGGGTGTTGTTATACATAAGTCATGAATCACTAAATTCTATGCATGAAACCAGTTTTACCTTAACTAACTAGAATTTAAATAAAAATTTGAAATTGTGTGTGTGTGTGTGTGTGTGTGTATGTGTGTGTGTGTATGTGTATTTCTTTTTTGTTGGGTTTTAGTTCTGTATTTCAGGGGTCGGGGTAGCAAGATAGGAAGCACCATCTTGCACGTTGTAGGATGTTTGGCAGCATCCCTGGCCTCTCTCCTCTGTCCACCCATAGCATCCCTACCCATTTGTGATCACCAAAAATGTCCCCAGATATTGTCAAACACCCCCTGGAGACAAACCCAGTTGAGAACCACTGTTCTAATTGTCCTTCTGAGGACTGAGGAGAGGAGAGTACAAGCAGAGGACCAATTAAGGGTCTAGGCAAGTTGGTGAGAAGGGGTTGGATTCTAAATGCACTGTGAGCCAGAAGTGCCATGATACTGTAAAAGACAGTTTGCAGGACAGAAGTTACAGAGAGGTGTCACATATGGCACCAAAGTGCTTGCCTGAATAAACGAAAAGCATTAGTTTAGCTCTGAGAGGTTAAATGTGAGCTATTAAAGTAGGCAATTAGACATATGAGTCTAGAATGGAGAAGAAATATCCGTCCAGAAGACAAATACCTGGGAGTCATTACCACACAGATATTATTCTGAACAATGAGACTGGAAATCATCATTGGAAAGAACTAAAGAGAAGAAAAAAGACTGAACACCGGGGGCACTAAAATCAATCTACAGAGGTTGAGGAGATAAAGATAAAACCGAAAAGGAGACAAAGAAGGAAAAGCCAGTCTGGAAAGACAAATACCAGGAAAGAAAAATGTCCTGAAAGCCAAATTTAAAAAAAGGATGCTGCTGACAGGTCAAGTAACCTTCTTTCCTTTTAGATTTATATAAATATTTTTTTGTCTATCTAAGACTCTGTAAAAGAAATATACTGCGATTGACTTAACCTTTATTCCACAGTTGGGCATTAAATCCTTTATACAACAGAGAAGGATTTAAACACATAAAGCATATAAGTAAGCCATTTCCAAAATTTTATTATTATAAAGAATTCTGTAATGAACATCCTTTTGCATAAAATTTTTCTTTCTCTAGGATGATTTCCTAAGCACAGACATGGAATTACAGGAACAGATACTACAATCCATTTTAATATTTAATACAAATTGTCCAAATACTCTCCAATAATACATATCTTAATGCTTATTCTCACTCTGTATGAGGTTATCTATTCCAACTGCTCCTCTTCCTTGCCAACATTAGCTACTATAGTTTTAAAATACTTCTTCAAAAGTGGTAGTTAAGAGGTATCATCTCTTGTCATTTAAATTTTAATTTCCCTATGAGAAAAGCAAAAAATTGTCTATTCGTCTGGTAACTGGCTTAATTCTTCATAGATAACTTATTTGCTCCTGGAATATAGGGTTTTTCTTATTTTGTTGTATAAATTCCTCTATTAAAAAAATACAGACATACACACACACATATACTAATCCTCTAACCCATTTTTTGCAAACATTTTTCTGTATTTGCACTTCTTTTAATTTTCTTTAACTTTTTAAGACACATTAGGTCATGAAAATTACGAAACTTTTCCTTTGTGATTCATTCCTTAAATACCCACTGTATAAAACTCAGGGACTCAAAGACGATTCACTCTCAACCCCTCTACCACGTCTAATCCAAGGAGACAGTGGAGGCACAAAGGAGGTAGTAGGTAGGTGGCTGTGCATTACAGCTGTTGAAGGGGAAAAAACTCTGTTGATTTATGAAGACTGGCATTCAGAGAATAGTGCTGAATTAAGTGGCATCTAATATCTGGATGGCATTTTGATTCAAGAAGTTACTTCTGTATCAAAGTCGGTATGCAGCAGAGGAAGTTTTCCCATAAACAAACAAGAGTGTAATATGAAAGCTGCCTTTTTTTAAAGAGTGTAAGCACATTCCATGTACATAAATGAATTTAAAATAACAAGTTGAGGCAAACAGTTAAGAAATTTGATTTTTAGAACAGCAAGTAAACTGTGAATATTTTGATGTTAGTCTGCTCATCTATGATCTGAGATCATGCTGAACTGAGAACAATATCCCCCAAAATACAATTTAATGCATTAGGGTAAAAAAGTAAAAATAGTAATTCCAGCTACAATCTTCAGATCACCCTCGTAATATGTGTTATGAGTCCATTTTTCCTGAGAGAGCCCCTATTCTGGAAAATTTTGTAGTTAATTTTAACTATTGTTCAGAAAAGATGGGCTGCTGTGTAGATATATGAAAGATAAGTTTTTTCATAAAATGGACGTTTATTTTGTATCAAAAATACCACTGTGTTTATTTTATACCATTTGTACACAGGTGGTGATATTAATGCTGAACTGTAAAATTCAGGAATTAAAATGTGACCCTGTAATTCTTAAAAAAAAAAAAAATCCTGTTGTAGGAAACATGGTGAGTTAGGTATCACCCCACAGGAACTCTTATAATTGCTGGGTAAGATATTAAAATATTTTAAGTACAACAAGTGAATAAGACAGCAAAAATGAAGAGGAAATAGTAATGAAGATGGGATCCCAAAGTAGTAACTTTCACTTGGAAACCATTTGCTAAACCAGGTGACCTGGGGGTTTAGGTTTTTCTATCTCAGAGTATAAAGAACAGGAGACTATCCCAGGACCTGCATAAGATGGGAAGTCTACCAAAAGGTCCTCCTCCCATAAAAACAACTCAGATTCCATGAAGATGAAACCCCATAAAGAATGAAACCTTTGCTATAAATCCCCTAGAAATAGTTCTACCACAAAAGAAATAGTGAAGAAAACCAACAGTCTCAAACCTTAGCACTAAGAGGGTAAAAAAAAAAAAAATGACTACTCATAAATTGGTACCAAAAGCCTAACATCACACACCACACAAACTGAAGCCTGAACTCACATTCCTTGAGTATTCCAAAAACCCTCAAGGAAGAATGTAACCTATACAAGTGCTTGTCAAAGGAAATAACAACAAAAATGTCTGGTGTTTCCACATAAGCTCCACAAGCAGAATTATAAAGAAAACAGAATTATAAAGAAAATCAGCTTGTAGGGAGGAAAAAACAACAACAACAACAACAACAACAACAACTATATGAAAAATTAAGCAAGTAGAAGAGAAGGAACTAAAACAAACAGATGTAGAAAAAGACCTACAAGAATTTCAGACACTAAAATTATAAGACTAACTAAATGGCTATATGTAATATGTTCAAAAGAAATAAAAGACAAGAAACAAGAAGTTTAAGAGTGACAAAACAGATTTTTTTTAAACCTTCAACACCAAAAAATAAAACAAGTTTGAATGCCCAATGGATGTTTATAATGACCAATCAGATAGAGCCAAAAATAAAATTACAGAACTGGCAGACTGAATGAATTCAGTTGAATGCAGCACAGAGAAAGAAAGGGAAAACATGAAAAAGAGTTAAAAGAAACAGAAGAGAGTAAAAAAGTCTACATCCAACTGGTAATGCCAAAAGAAGAGAGAAGGAAAGAGAAAAAGGCACTTTCTGGAGGAGAGATGGGTTTTTCCAACCCCTAAGAGAAAACAACTCAGATTCCAAAAGACAGTGAATTCCAAACAAGATTTTAAAAAGAATACCCACCCTTAGTCAACACTACTGGGAAACTGTGGAGCAGGAAGCTAAAGAAATTATCCCAAAAGTCACCACAAACAATGTGTTATAAAGTGAAAACATACAATTCCCATACATACTACCCAACAATTTCACTCTTAGTTATTCACCCAAGAGAAATGAAGGCAAATCTCCACAAAAAAAGCTTTTTACACAGATTCTAGTATCAATCTTATTCACAGTAGCCCCAAAGTGCAACCATTCCAGTGTTCATCAAGTGAACAGATGAAGAAATTATGGTACATCCATACAATGAAATACCACTCAGCAAGCAGGAAAGAGCCACTGATACATACAACATCAGTGAACCTCAAAACCCTAAGACAAGCACAGAGGCCTTACACAAGAGTACATTCACATAGGATCCTGGTTATGAGAAGTTCTAGAACAGGCAAAGTTAACCTACAGTAACAGAGAGCAGATCAGTAGTTACCTGGGCAGGAGGTGGGGAGACTGACCACACAGACATAGGGGCCCAGGGACACACCTGGAGTGACAGAAATAATGCTGTATCTTGGCTGGGTTGGTAGCTGCACAGTTGTACAAATTTGTCAAAACTCACTGAACTTAAAGATGAGTAATTTACTGCATGTAAATTATACTTCATTAAAGCTGATTTTTAGAAATTAGCCAGAGAAACTAACTTTCAAGATTACAAAGTAAAGACACTTTCAAACCAAAAGAGAGAGACACTAAAAGACATAATTCCAGCAGAAGGAAAGTAAGTCAGACTGAAGGTCTGAGAAACAAGAAGTAAAAAACAAAAAGTAGTAAAAATGTCTGTAAATCATAACACTGAATGTAAAACACAAAGCAGTACCATCGTATGGATTTTTTTTTTTAAAGCTAGCGTTAAAACATAAATTAAAAGTATGTACATTGGTTTGGGAGGTGATTATACTTAAAGTATTCCAAGTTTCATTTTATTGTTAAAAGAAGAAAGGTTCCGATTAACATCAGAATAGTAAAAATGTATGTTACAACACCAAGAATAGCGAGAATTTCTGTATATATGTCAATATTCAAACTTATATTTCAAAGGAATACAGTTTATTGTATGTAAATTTATACCTCAACAAAGTTGATTTAAAAAATAACAAGACCACACAGCTTTCAAAAGAATAAGGGTTAAAAAGTGTAACAAAAAAAGAGTCAATTGAAATGAAGGCTAAAAAAAAGACAAAGATAACAGAGATGAAACAAATGGAAACACAAAATAAGATCTCATAAATATAAATCCAAATACAGTAATAATTCTATGTAAATGAACTAAATGCTCCAGTTTAATGGTAAAGACTCAGACTTGATTTTTTTAAATCCAACTATATACTATTTAAAAAGATATACATCTAAGGATATCAAGAAGCTGAAAGTAAAAAGATTTAAAACGATACCAGGCAAGGGGCACCTGAGTGGCTTGGTAGGCTGAGCAACTGACTCCTGACTTCAGTTCAGGTTGTGACCTCAAAGTTGTGGGACGGAGCCTGCACTGGACTATCAAGCCTGCTCAAGATTCTCTCCCTCGGCCTCTGCTCCTCCCCCTGGTGCATGTGCTCCCCCTCTCTCAAAAATAAAATAAAATAAAAATAAAAGACACCAGGCAAGTGACCAAAGTTAATTTAGCTAACATTAATATTTTATTGAACATTTTTTGCCTTAAATTCTTAGAGATGAGCAACTTTACAGCATCAGCAACTTCGTAACTATTAAAATTTCATTTCAGGGATGCACGGGTGACTCAGATGGTTAAATGTCCGACTGCTGGTTTTAGCTCAGTTCATCATCTTAGAGTCCTGGGACAGAGCCCTGCGCTGGACTCTACGTTCAGCAGGCAGTCTGCTCAGGATTCTCTTTCTCCCTCTCCCCCACCCCCAACCTGCTTGCTTACTCACTCGCTCTTCTCTCTCTCTCACTCTCTAAGATAATCTTAAAAAAAAAAAAGTTCATTCCAGGAGGAACAGAAATCAATTCACATTTACATGCAATAAATAAATAATCTCAAAAATACATAATAAAAACAGACCTACAAAAAGAAGGAGACACACTTGCAATCACAGTGAGAAATTTTTAACACATTTTTAACACTAATTGATAGGACTGGAATAAAAATCCAGGACAGAAAAAATCTTCTCAACATGATGACCAATCTTATTCCAATGGGAAAACATACCACTGCGCCTGACAGTTGCAGAAGAGTTCTTTCCAAGGATACAAAAATAGTAACAAAAGCTGACCAAATTCAATGCCATAAAATAAGCTTCAAAAATTTCAAAAGATTCTAATTATAAAGAACATCCTCTTGGGGCACCTGGGTGGCTTAGTTGGTTAGGTCATGATCCCAAGGTCCTGGGATCAAGCCCCATGTCAGGCTCTCTGCTCAGTGGGGAGTCTGCTTCTTCCTTTCCTTCTGCAGGTACTCTCTTTTCCTCTCTCTCCCCCCAGCTCTCTCTCTCAAATAAACAAAATCTTTAAAAAAGTAGACTATCTTCTTATCCTGCTACAAATGCTAAAGTCAACAGAAAGATAAATACAAAATTGGAATTTAAAAAGCTAACTTTGACATGACTGATGAATCAAAGGAAAAATCATAATGAAAATAAAGTTTCAAAACAAAGATAATGAAAATACTAAATATCAAAATATGTGTGATGTAGCTGAAACAGTAACTGGAGAGAAATTTGTAACTTGAAAATATACATCCTGGAAAAGAAGACTGATAATTACTGGATGCCTATCTTAAAAACTGGGGGAAAAAAAGGGGGGGGGTGACCAAAAGGAGGAAAATCAAGAGATGGCACTGTAAGCCTACAGTTTAGATGCATGGAGATTTCAACTTCAAAAACATGCTAAAAGTGATTCTAGGAAATAGCAAGTAGGAAGGGGACCCAGTTTTTCCTGATTAAACTGTAAAATTATGTGACTCTTTAAACTCTGTCCATACACACCTTAAATAAAAATTTAAAACCAAATTAAAAAGAGGAAAAAAAGAAAAACCAAAGTCCACATGGTAACTGTCATCATGCTACCAAAGACATATGAAAAAAGAGCTGTGAAAATTCAGAATTTTGACACTTCCAATATTCTGCTATTAAGAAACAAAAGCAAATAAAACTGTAACCGTCACTATGAATAAATAATCACAGTTTTAAAAGCATGGTAAGGTCCTTCAAAAAGTCTGCTGATAATCACTTCAACCATTCTATATGTTGCCTTCAAATGCATTCAATGTGCCTCCATCTGGCCACTGAATAACCGCCTTAATACATCTGGAAACAAAAGTGGATGGTGTACAGAAAACACATCAAGTAATTTTAAGCTCCAATGGTAGATACTGAAAATGACATGCAAATCCAAATGGAAAAAGTTATAATTGAACTTAATTTCATTTAATGTTTAATATGTCATGATCTGCCAGTATTTGATAATTTGATGGCTGAAAAAATCCTTTCAAATACTTCTTATCTGGAACCAACCAGTATTTTCAATTCTCAAAAATCTTTCACTTTAATTTAACTGCTGCTTAGATATAGTTCCAACACACACTTCAAATAACAGAGACCAAAGTGTTTGAACAATGCATTCCTCTGAAACTGAAAAATGAGAAAGGCAGTCCAGTGCCAACACAACTACTTCAGAAATGATTTTCCAGTTATGTAAATAAAAGACAATGTGCTATTCCTGGTAACGTATGCTACAGAAATACAGCTGTTCTACATTAAACTTTATGGCAAAGTAGAGAGACACAAGAATAAATACATGTTATCTGAAATACTTGATGCAGCTCCTTTTGCTTAAACATAATAAAAAGAAGTGACTCACTTGGGGAGACTTTTCAGAGCACTTACACTCTGACAAGCATGTCTTTACCATCTGACCTTGGCCAAGTCAGACCAAAAGTAGGAACCTGCTCTCTTCAGCAGCCAAACTAAAGGCCAAGCTGGCCAGCTGTTAGGTGCAGAGCAGGAAAACATCAAGGGTAGCCTGTTCCAGGTGATGCATTGACAGGCAGACCTACAAAAACTCACCATCACAGCCTACAAGAAAGAAGTGGCCTGCGAAAGAATAAGAATCAAAATCCCAGCCTTGACACCCATTAAAAAAAAGTATTTTTCTTTACTCTCACATCAAAACTCTTACCATTTTTAATCATGTTATATAGTTCTTATACATACAGAGAGAAGAAAGTAGGTGACTTCTTCACATAATAATCAATCCCTTCCCCAAATTCCTTCCACAGTATTTTTCTGCATTGAATTAGCAGAATTTATCATCTCCAGGGTTTTATTTTGAGTTCTTTAGCTGAGCACAAAGCTGTTGAAAGAGGAGCCAGATACTTCTGGTAGGTTTAATGGGAGAAAATCACCCTGTATTCTTTCCCAAATGCCTCTTCCTGCATTCTTTTTCTCTTTCTGACAAACAGCGCTCTCCTTTATCCCTACCTTCCTTCTAGTTCCTCTGACTTCAAAGTACCCCTCCGACATTCCCCCAATCTCTGAAAGTACCAAGGAACTGGGGCAGGGGGAGGAATGGCAACCTGCTGCTGATTCTAGTGCATCCAAAGCTCCCAAGTTCCTAAAGAGAACCCTGAATAGTGACAACTATGAAGTATAAACATTAGCTAGGAACCACAGCCCAGCCCACCCTTTAGCAACATGCTGTGAACTGTGCAGGTCCTCTCACACACGGATTTTTTTTCTGATACATACAGTACAGTTCACTTCCTTATGATTTTCTTAATCATGTTTTCCTTTCCTTAGCTTACTTTATCATATACGAATACAATATATAATACACACAGCATACAAAATGTGTTCATCAACTGCTTATATTATTGGTAAGGATTTCAGTCAACAGTAGGCTTTAAGTAAGTTTTGGGGGAGTCCAAACTTATACATGCATTTTTTTACTTTATTGGGAGGTTGGCACCCCTAACCTCCATGTTTTTCAAGGGTCAACTGTACTTCCTTTTTTAATTTTTCACATATAACCTTACATTGAAGTCTTTTTCTTTAAGCAACTAGAAATTAAATGCATGGATTTGGGAGGCATGAGGGCCTGTAGTAAGAGCTGAATAAATCTGAGATTATCTGGTCCAAATGCTTTATTTTACAGGTTAAGATCCTAGGCAATTTCAGGGACTTATTCAGGGACCCACCATAAGGGAGCAGCTGCATGAGAGTAAGAAACTCTATCTACTAATTCCCATCAATTCAATCTGGTTCACTTGCTGCATAACCCACGCTAAGTAAGTACACTCCAGAAAATAAATGAGGGTAAGCAATGTTAACAAGGAGTCAGTCTCCCTATGAACCAACTCAGATATAAAGGCTTCGGGCTGTCCTGCCCTGGCCCCACAGTCCCCGGTTATATGGTGACTGTCAGGAAAAACAAGTCAACCAGCAGAGACTCCCGTTTTAATTCAGCACTTGCTCAGCTCCCACCTCCCCCTTCAGCTGGACGGAACTGACAGACGACTTCAACTTAAGACTTTAAAATGCCATTTTAAAGATTTCTTTGAGTAAAAAACTATGCTAATTAAAGCAATGAGCCAAAGTGATGATAAAATGCAAAAGCTAGTCCAAAAACTTAATAAGCTAGTTCCTTCATTTTACAGATAAGTAGCTTGCAGCTCAGAATGCTAAAGTAACTCCCAATGTCACCCAGAATACTTTCATATTTTAGAAATAAAAACCAGAAGGAAAACAGTGAACACGCCTAAGGAAGGGAAAAAAAAAAAAAAAAGAACTGTTTCTTAAAATCAATTAAGATGCTGTATTTCCTATATTTATACCTGAAAATCATCAACAAGCTCAGGGAAAAGGTGTTCATACATTTTAAGTTCTTCTATTGTTCGTCCGGGTTCCTGCTGGGGTTTTAGTTTGTTAATATCCGTTTCAATATCATCATTCTGAAATAACAAAAATGTAACCAGTTAAGAAAAAGGTAAAATTACAAAATACATTCCAGATTAAAGTTTTCCAAATTATTTATTACATGTAGAGAATAATCACTGAATAAAGGTTGTACTAATTTTACCGTAAGTTGAAATTTGCTTGTATTAGGCCATTGTCATGTTGTTGCTGTTTTGGTTACTGCACTGTATTTTGTTTTTGTCAGAGTTTATTCTAACAGAACACAGTATTTGGGCTCCTCAAGATAGAAAACCTAGTGTCAAGATCCAGACTAAAGGATGCTCCCCTCAATCTCCTTAGTTGCCATAGTTTTACTCATATTAAAGGGCAGTTAAACTTAAGAAAACTAAATTAAAAAATATAAATATATGATGGTGGTGGCAATAATCAAAATAACTAACATTTACTAAGCACTGAAAATGTGAGAAGCACTATGCTAAGGATTTTACATAATTTAATCTGCAGAAGAACACTATCAAGTAGATAGTATCAACACTTCCATTTCACTGAAGAGGAAACTGAGGTAGAAAGAGGTTAAGGGGCTTGCTCAAAATTACACAGTGTACAGAGAGCCAGGATGTAAAACTAATCACTTAATTCAAAGCATACTCTGTTAGTCAATGCAGTGCTTCAAGAAAACCAATGATCACCCTGTACTCTCGTATTCCATGGTCAACAAAGTTCCCCTAGAAAAGTTCAGTGTCACCACACAGTATGTTTTTCAGGGTGGAGGGGGAAGGGCAGGTGGGGGGGGGCAGGGATGTAGAAAATTGAAATACAGCCAGAAATGATTTCCATGCTCCTTTGGGAAAAAAGAGGGTAAATTTAAAAGGGAGGTATGACCTCAGAAAAACAGGACATGTATCTGGGATTAATTCGATCTGTTATCTACTCGAAGACCTAATATACACTGGGCCAGAAAGACAAGTGTCAGTCTACCTACCATCCAAGCTATTCTCTATGACCTTCAACAAATCTGGCCTCACATACAAACTCACCATTATCTTCATTGCTAAAGAGAGATATAAGACCACTTACTAATTTTCAATGGGTTTAATTTTGTAATTATCTTATTATCAGAGAAAACCTACTTTTAGCCTTAAATCTATTCTACCATGCTTCAATCCTTATAATGCTTTATATACATGTATCTGACTAAAAGTATATATTTCATATTACCAAGTAATTTAAAAGGAAATGTACTTTATATTATTCATATTTCATGTTCAGGTTAGCTATTATTTGTATAACCAATAAAAAATTTCCTCCCTTGCCATAAATAATAAACACTGGTTGTATTTAAAGAGTATCATGTTAGTATATAATTAATTATTGTGTAGTTATTAGGACATGAATATGTAATTTCATAGATCTTTAAATTATGCACTGATGAACCAAAATACATAACTTCCTTGACTGGCATGTAATAAAGTAGACAATGCCTTCAAAATAACAAAAAGTTTACAAAAGTATTCTTTCTCTAAACAGACTAGAACTCAACATTCAATACTACTGTGAATACAACATTCAATACTACATTTCAACACGACTTTGTGAAAACAGAGCCTTACATATGTGCTCTCTACTTTCAAAAAAATTAATTTATCTGTAAAACAGGCACTTTGGAATAAAAACTACACTTTGAGAAGTCAACAGCAGGAAATTTTGTGTTTTGGTTTAGGGGAAAACAAAGATGAAGAGCTACTGACAGCCTTAGGGGGAAAAAAAACCAACCACCTATCATCACTCCTTAAAGTTCTTCTAAAGTAAAGGAGGGGAGAAGAATGCATATAAGTTTATATACTGACAAGTGCTGGCTACTGGAGATGAGTTTTCTAAATCTCCAAGTTTCTATAAATGCTACAAACAGAAAAATCTGGATAAAGAGAATGGAATCACTATGGTGAGGGAAAAACAGTCTCTAAAGCTACAACCACAATCAAACACAAACAAATATTAAACCTGTATGTAGCAGGTTCACCTAACACAGGAAATAACTAACAAGATTTAGATAAAAAGGAAAAATTAAGTCCAAATGTAACCGCCAATGACAGTAAGCCAAACTGTGGTCAAGAAGAAAAATAAGATAATACAGCTCAATAATCTCAAAGAGCCAACAATTCTGTAGTCCTTTAAAAAATAAATAAATAAATAACATTTTGGCTGGGGCACCTGGGTGGCTCAGTGGGTTAAGCATCTGCCTTCGGCTCAGGTCTTGATCCCAGAATCCCAGGATCAAGTCTCAGGTTGGGCTCCCTGCTTGGCGGGGAGTCTGCTTCTCCCTCTACCTCTCTCTCTCTCTGTCAAATAAATAAATAAAATCTTAAAAAAAAAAAACATTTTGGCATGGTATGGTGGTAGAGAGAGCTGATATTCACATCAGACTGCTTTATTCTAAATCCTGGCCCCACATCTTTAAGCTACATTAATAATCCTTCTGTGCCTCCTTCTTCTAATTATTAGCCCTGTAAAGCAGAGGTAATAATGTCATGTACCTATAGGATAGACATGAGGCTTTAATAGTTATTATAGGTAAAGAGCAGGGTAGATGGTATAGGCATAGATGGTAAATTCAAAAGATCTAATTAGACTTATTGTGGTGAACATTTCATAATGTCAAATCACTGCTGTATACCTGAAACTAATAAAATACTGTATGTCAACTGTACTGCAGTTTAAAAATAAAAAAGAGCTTGGGCCCCTGGGTGGCTCAGTCAGGTAGACATCTGCCTTTGGCTCAGGTCATGATCTCGGGGTCCTGGGATCGAACCCCACGTTGGGCTCCCTGCTGAGCGGGGAGTCTGCTTCTCTCTCTCCCTCTGCTGTTCCCTCTGTTTGTGCGCTCTCTCTCAAATAAATTTAAAAAATAATAAAAATTAATTACTTTTAAAAAGAGCATGGACTAGAATAGGATTAGATGTTCAATAAATTCAATATATTATTTTTTCTCATTATTATAATTGGTGTGTTAAGATAAAGTGGGAGAGAATATAAGAAATCGCGGCTACTCCAGTGAACAATACAGCCAACAACTGTATTTTTCAAAGATATGAATGTCACAAAAGACAAAAAAAAAAGAGAAAATATTCTAAATTAAGGGAGACTTAAAGGACAAAATAATTAAACATAACACCTGATGCTAGCTCCTATTCTAAGAGAAGGAAAAAAAAATCTCATGACGGACATTTATTATATAGTGGAATATGGATGGTAGATTAGCTAAAAATGTATCACTATAAATTTATTAAGTTGATAACGGCATTATGTTTACATAAGAGGGTACCACTATTCTTAAGAAATATTCACTGACATATTTAGGGGTAAAGAGCCATGATACATAATATATGTAACTTACCCTCATATGATTTTTTTAAAAATTTTAAGTATGTACTCATGAGTACACACTGACAATTTCCAAGCAGCAAAATTAGAATCATTATTATAATTCTCACTGAGTTCTATTTCCCCAACAATCTCTGTCTTTACATCTGTAGTGATCACAACACAGATATTTTTAATAAGGATCCTGAGGCATAAAGAATAAATTATACTCGGGTACCTGGGTGGCTCAGTTGGCTAAGCGACTGCCTTAGGCTCAGGTCATGATCCTGGAGTCCCAAGATCGAGTACCGCATCAGGCTCCCTGCTCAGCAAGGAGTCTCCTTCTCCCTCTGACCCTCCCCCTTCTCGTGCTCGCGCTCGCTCTCTCTCTCTCTCTCTCTCTCTCTCTCATTCTGTCTCTCTCTCAAATAAATAAATAAAATCTTTTTAAAAAAGAATAAATTATACTCAATATACTATGTTTTTAATAACATGGAAACATACAGAAGAGAAAGGTTTCTATCAAAATACAATATATTAAAGTATAAATTTAGTATCAACCTGAAATTTTGCTATCCCTAAACACTCAATTCCCAAAAAATCCAAACAGGTGATTTTTAATTATAGCTCCTATTATCTAAAGAACTTTACATGACAGAATTTAAATTCTCATAGCTTGGATCGCATAGTTCTTTCACTTATATCAGGTCCAGAACCACAATCACACAGTTAACCCAGATTTTTTCCCTTGAAAATCAGAGCCTGTGCTGTTTCTCTTCTTTCTAGCTTCTTGAGGCAAGGCTAGAGACCATTATGCTGCCCAGATTGGCTAATGTGACAATTCTGCCAAAGCTTGCCTTGGTGATTGCATTTAGTGATAATGAAACTGGAACTACATCTACTATCAAAATGGATTATCTCCATCCAGTATCTTAGATTGTCTCCAGAGAGGGTTAATATTCAGTGTACCCAATTCTGATGTAGCATTTCAAGAGAAAAAGGGCCAAGCAGGCAAGGGTCAAATGAATCCCTCCCCACCCACCAAAACAGACTAAGCTAAACAGCTAAAAACTGAAGAAGTTAAGCAGGCATTTCTCCACAGATACCAAAATGACCCCCTGACACTAAATTAAAAGCAAATATCGTCTCTACACTTCCAGAAGTGCCATAAAATTCTAAAAACTCTCCTGCCTCTTTACTTAACATCACATTTATATCATGGCAATATTTTTATCTTGTCTCAATTCAATAAACACTTTTGCCCATTTCTTCTCCAATTAACTGAAACCTAAGAATCATTATGTAAACACTAATTCTTACCAAAAAGCCAGCAGTTACAGATTATTTTCCTACTCTTTTTATATCCCCAAAAGATTGCTAAAAGAGGAACAGATTGCCACTTAGAGTCTCAAACCACTTTTCTTCAAGCTCAGATTTTCCTTAGACTTTGAAACCTAAGTCAGATGGGCTACCTGAGGTTGTCCTGGTCAAGAAGAGTGAAAATAAGTTATTTTAAGAACGTTTTCAGACCAATGCATTCAAAGCAACATTATTTTCCCTTTCCTTAGTGTCCACAGTCATCACAATAAAAAGATGTGGACAAAACCAATTAATTTACCATTAAGCTACACTTATTTCCCCAATCTTTATTTTACAACTGCATATCCAATTTATAAAGTAGACAGAAGATAGAGATTTATACCAACCTTAAAATTCTGATCTACGTCATCTTCATTTTCAGTTTCATTTTCAGCTTCTAAGTCAATATCATCATTGTCATCACTTTCATCTACTACGTCATCCACTGTGACACAAAACATGCTATAAGTAGGTCAGAGGTAAGCATTCTACAACATGTACATCCAAAGGAAAGATGCTATTTACATACAACATTAGTATTTCAATCACCAAAGGAAAAGTAAATGAAATTCCTTATTAAAAATGTCCCTAGGGGCACCTGGGTGGCTCAGTGGGTTAGGCCTCTGCCTTAAACAAGGCAAGACGAGTGTACGAGTACTCAGGTAAGTAACTGAGTGCTTTAAAACAAAGGAGAGAATATTTTAAAAGGACATTTTTCTAAACTAACTCTATTGAAGAAGAAATAACTAATATTAACCGTATATATTAAGGTGTACAAATATGATGATCTGATACAAATACACGTGGTAAAATGATTACCAAGATGAAGATAATTAATACATCCATCACCTCACATAATTAACATTATTACTGTGTGTGTGTGTGTGTGTGTGTGCATGCGCGCACGCGCAAGAGCTCCTCTCGGAAATGTCCAAATATGCAATACCACATTAACAACTATAGTCACCATGCGTGCTGTACATTAGATCCTCAGAACTTAATCTTCTTAAACTGAAAATCTGTACCCTTTGATCCCATCACCCCATTTACCACACCTCTGACCCCTGGAATCCAACATTCTATTCTCTATTTCTACAAAATCATATTTTTTTGTTTGTTTGCTTTTAAAGATTCTGCATGTAAGTGATACCATACAGTATTTGCCTTTCTGTCTGGCATATTCCACTGCCCTCCAGGTTCAACCATGTTGCTGCAAATGGCAAGATTTCCTTCCTTTATATTATCTGAATAATATTCATATATATCACTGTCCTTTATCCATTTATCCATCAAAGGACATTATGGTTATTTCCAAATCTTGGCTACTATACATAATATCACAGGGAAGATGGGTGTACAGATCTCTCTTTAAGATAATGATTTTAATTCCTTTGGATATATATGCAGGAGGACTGCTAGATCATAGGTAGTTCTATTTATAATTCTTTTGAGGAACCTCCATGCTGTTTTCCAGATTAGCTGTACCATTTTACATCCCCACCAAAAGTATTAAAGAGTTCATTTTCTTTACAAGTAGCAAATAGTTCCTATGTCTTGTCTTTTGGGCAACAGTCATTCTAACAGGTGTGAGGTGATATCTTACTGTGGTTTTTATTTCCATTTCCCTGATGATTACTGATGCTGAGCACTTTTTCATACACTATTGGCCATTTGTATGTCTTCTTTGGGAAAATATTTATTCAGGTCTGCCCAATTTTTAATTGAATTACTTGCCTTTATACTCTTTAGCTGTGTGAGCTTATATATCTCTCTCTATATATATATACATACACACACACGTGTGTGTGTGTGTGTGTGTATTTGACAGTAGCCCATTCCCAGATAAATGTTTTGCAATATCTTCTTCCATTCTGTAGGGCAATAAATTGCAATTACTGTTTCAATTTATTTGTTTCCTGGGCTGTGCAGAATCTCTTTAGTTTGTGATAGCTCTACTTGTTTATTTCAGCTTCTGTTGCTTGTGCTTTTGGTATCTTATTCAAGAAATCATTGTCAAGAATAATCCCCAAGTTTTCTTCCAGGAGTTTTACAGTTTCAGGTCTTATAGTTAAGTTTTGATCCATTTCAAGGTAATTTTTTGTGAATAGTATAAGACAGGGATCCAATTTCATTCTTTTGCATGTGGATATCTAGCTTTCCTGATACAATTTACTGAAAACAATGTCCTTTCCCTACTGTGTATTCTTAGTGTCTCTAATAAAAAATTAGCTGACCACATACGCATGGGTTTGTCTGGGCTCCCTATTCCATTCCACTATAGGTCTATGTGCCTGCTTGGAGTACCATACTGTTTGGTTACTATGACTTTGCAATAGTTTGAAATCCAGAACTGTGATGTATAGCTTTGTTCTTCTTTCCCAGGACTGCTCTGGCTACCGGGGTCTTTTGCAATTCCATTAATTTGAGGATAGTTTTTTCTATTTCTGTCAAAAATGCCATTACAATTTCAAAGAGATTACTTTAAATCTATAGACCACTTTGGGCAATATGGGCATTTTCACAATATTAATTCTTCCAATCCAAAAACAGAGGGTGTCTTTCCCATTTATTTGTGTCCTCTTCAATCTCTTTCATCAATGTCTTATAGTTTTCAGTGTACAGGTCTTCAGCTCCTTGGTGAATTTATTCCTATTTTGTTTTTAATGTTATTGTACATAGGGTTACTAAATTTCTCTTTCAGATATTTTACCGTAATTGTATAGAAACACAACTGATTTTTATATATTTGATTTTATATCCTGCAACTTTACCGAACTTGTTTATTAGCTCTAACAGTATTTTGGTAGAGACTTTAAGGTTTCGTATATGTAAGATCATGCCATCTACAAACAGATGATTTTATTTCTTCCATTCTGATTTGGATGCCTTTTATTTCTTTTTCCAGCCTAATTATTACAGCTAGGATATCCAGTACTGTGTTGAAAAGAAATGGTGAGAGAGGACAATTCTGACTTCTTCCAGATCTTATAAGAAAAGCTTTTAACTTTTTATCACTGAGCACAATATTAGCTACAGATTTATTATATATGGTCTTTATTATGATGAAGAACATTCCTTCTGTACCTAATTTGTTTAGAATTTTTATCATAAAAGGATTTTGAATTTTGTCAAATGTTTTTTCTGCATCTATCAAGATGATCATATGACCCTTCATCTCTCGTTGTTAATGTGGTTTATCGCATTTTCATTTGTGGATGTTGAAATGTCCTCGTATCCCAAGATGAATTCCACTTGATAATGGTATATTATCCTTTTAATTTGTTGTTAAAATCAGTTTGTTGTTACTTTGCTATGGATTTCTGCATCTAGGTTCACCAGATATTATGGTCTATGTAGAAGTGCTAATAACACTGACTCCATCTCCGGCCGTCCATCTTGTTCACGTCCAAGCAGCGATCTCCCTTGGGGCCCAGTTACGCCCTGACCATAAAGCATGAAGGCTTATCCTAATCTTCCCTGAAGCGGTGCACAGATGACACCACTTCCGGTACCAAGGAGAGATCCTCTGGCGCACATATAGCACCACTTGAGATAATTACCCTTTCACTTCACCACAAATGCCCCTTGCTCTATAAAAGCTGTGAATTAAGGTCTGGACTGGGCAAGAACAGCTGTGCAGCAGCACGTGGATTGCCTGACCTTGTCAATAAGTTACCCTGAAAAAATTTTTCCCAAAGAAAAAAAAATACAAAATTTTATAGAGAATTTCAAAGTGTTCATAATCTTTGAAGTCTATTCATGGATTCCTACGGCTCAATAGATCCCAGGCTACAGATCTCTGTTTCCGACATACTTTTACATATTAAAATGCATATATGAACCACTATTCCTATAATTATTTTACAAATGCAAAAACAGTGCAATATACCTAAGAACAAGAACTCTATCAATATAAATAATATAAATTATATATAATATAAAAAATAAAAATTTTAGTTTGTGTAAAATAACCCAGTTTGTTATAGCTGTGTATTATGTATCCTTGGCCAAGAGTTGGTTGATGTATTTCAAAATAGTATTACAATTACTTAGTATTACATAATTAACAATTTGTACTGTTTAATACAATGATTCTGCTACCATATTGTCTCTATTCTTGTCATCTTAATTCATCACTGGCCAGACGAGTAATATTTTATGTAATTACTTCAGAAAGGGAACCTGGGTATTCTACTCCCATACTTACAGGCCTAAGAATATGTCACCTTCACATATGGATGGCAATGCAAGTGTTCAGAAATCCAGAATCAGGACTCTTTCCTCCAAACCTCTGTAAGATGCTGCTTCACTATCTTTTGGCATTTAATGTTCTAGAGACTAAGTCTTGAGGTCAGGTCAATTCCTTCAACAACAAATGTTAAGTGTATACCAACTGTGTACAATGAAGGATTAAAAAAAAAAAAAAAACAGTTCTATCCTCACAGAACTTATATTCAAGCTGAGGAAGGTTAAAAATAATGAAAACTGTGATCAATGTAATGAAGTCTGATATATGAAAAAGTAATAGTGAACAGAAGGGGTATTTTCCTTGTGTCTGCACAGTTGCTGTCAAAACCCTCCTCTCACATCTTAACCATGAAGTCTTGACAATCAGTGTAAATCTCCCTTTCTAATTTAGTGAGCCATTAGTCCGAAATGAGACAGGAAAGGAGCCCTCAGAAAAATATCATCTCTCTGTCATTTTTTCCCCATGTTTGGTGAATTCACTGCACTAGAAGTCAGCTTCCTCTACCTATGTGATTATTCTGTACGCTGAATAAAGAACACTATAGGGTAAATCCTATATCCCATCTCCCTCTCAGTATTACCACCGGCTGTATCATACAGAAGTCTCGCTGGCTTTCTACCAGTTACAACCGCCACTTAAATCCCCATAATCCTACACTGAGATACAGAAGAGAAAGGGACTCCAACTGCTCCCTGACTGTCCATCCGACTTAGGTGCTACCAGTGCCTCAACTTGGAGACAGATATAACTGCATTCAAGAAGGGAGAGCAGAGAACTGATGCTCTTCAATACATCCACACCTCCACCACGTACGGTGCATGTTCTACGTGTGGTTCATGAGAATGCTTCTTTTACCTTGTTCTCACTTCTGGTACAGACTTTCCCCTATTTTTAAAGTCTGTGGGTAATTTTATATCAATGGGAAAAAGAAACTAGACCACAGTTTTCACTTCACTATCTTACTCAAGTTCCAAACTGAGTTGTGGACTTTTTAAACACTTTAAAGGAAGTTTCTGAATAATCCATTTTGGTATTTTACATAGACTAAAGGTGTACTTTAATAATAAAATATTTTTAAAATAAAATCATAACAGTATACTCTGTGATATATACCACTAATAAATCTGTATCAAGGATAATAAAACTAATTATAATTACCTGAAAATTCTCTTACATCACTTATTTCAAGTAATTACTTTTAAAGATAAATATAAAAAACTTTCCATTTTTCTTGCAAAAAATTTATCAACTGATGAGAAAATACTTTAGAAATTGTAATAATAGTCTAGACTATATTCTCTTTTCCATTTAACTAGATTTACTTTTCCCCATACTAAAATTTCAACTCTTACTCCTTTTACTATGTTCCCAGTATTGTACTGAAATGGCAAACAGCCAACTTCTGATAATTTCACTATTTTTGTTTAGGTAAGTCACATGCAAGTTTTGTTAAGCATAAACCGTAATATTTTGGTTTCCTGTGTTGTTAATTTTTGCCATTCTACTGATGTAAGATACTGGTGGTATCTCATTGTGGTTTTGATTTGTATTTCTCTGATGGCTAGTGATGTTGAACATTTTTTCATGTGTCTGTTAGCCGTTTGTATGTTTTCTTTGGAGAAGTACCTGAACCCTCTTACACTGTTAGTGGGAATGCAAGGTGGTACAGCCACTCTGGAAAACAGTATGGAGGTTCCCCAAGACACTACTAGGGATTTACCCCAAAAGATACAGACATACTGAAAAGAAGGGGCACATGCAGCCCAATGTTCGCAGCAGCAATGTCCACGACAGACAAACTTTGGAAGGAGCCAAGATGTCCTTCAACAGATGAGTGGATAAAGAAGATGTGGTTCATATATACAATGGAATATTACTCAGCCATCAGAAAGGATGAATACCCACCATTTGCACTGACATGGATGGAATTGGAGGAGATTATGCTAAGTGAAATAAGTCAAGCAGAGAAAGAAAATTATCATACAGTTTCATTCATATGTGAAACATAAGGAATAGCACAGAAAACAACCGGGAAAGGGAGGGAAAACTAAATGGGAAGAAATCAGGGAGGGAGACAAACCCTGAGAGACTCTGGACTCTGGGAACCAAACTGAGGGTTACAGAAGGGAGGAGAGTGGGGGAATGGGATAACCAGGTGATTGGTATTAAGGAGGGTACATGAGGTGATGAGCACTGGGCATTATATGCAACTAATGAATTGTTGAACACGACATCAAAAACTAATGATGTACTATATGCTGGCTAATTGAACATAATAATAAAAAATTTAAAAATTTTAAAAAAGAAAAATATTGGTAGGTGTGTTTCTATTTTCACCTTCCTTTTCCCAAGCATTATAATACTGTGCATATTTATATGCAAATTCTGAATCATTAGAAAACACTGCTGTGAACCATATGCACTAATATCAAACCTTTTTCTTAGGAGAACTATGAATTTACATAAGGAAGCTAATCTTGATAATAGAAATTGTAAAATTTTTAAGAATTATTTAAATAGCTGAACCTTACTGCAGTAGATAGAAATTACTCTGTTAATTTGGACTAGTACTTTTTTACGCTTCTTAAAGTACATATTACCTTCTCTTTTCAATTTTTTGTTTGTTTTTTTGTTTTTTTTCTCTTTTCAATTTTTTAATCAGTGAGTCATCTGTTAAGTTCTTTCTTGCCACAGAAATTTCATGGGAATATGCAGAAACTCTATGAAGAGAGATGAATTATTGTATAATAAAAAATGAGTGTAGGGGCACCTGGGTGGCAAAGACAGTTAAGCCACCGACTCCTGGTTTTGGCTTAGGTCGTGATCTCAAGGTCCTAAGATTGAGCCCTGTGTCAATCTCTGGGCTCTGCACTTCCCTTCTCCAATCAATAAGATTTTTTTAAAAAATCATATTTTTGGTGATTAGGTATTCTTAACTTGAAAAAAAATGAAGTTCACCAGAAAGTTATAAATGTAAGCCCAAATATAATTACCTAAATATTTAACGTTTACACTCTTATCCTTTGAAAATTGATGTAAACTATGAAATAATGTTCCTATGTAATGCTTAAATTTTTTCAAATTCAAATTTACATAAATATAACACATTCTATATTATTGCCCTTAATTATCAGATCTCAATTTCTTATATTTGAAGAAATATTTAACTAAAATATAATGTGAAAGTTTATTGTGTTTATTAATGTGTCTTCTGCTGAGGAACTAGAAATGAGAAAAAAAAGTCGACAGTCACACAATTCCAAGACCACTGAAAGCCAGTGGTAAACATACAGTCTTACCTTCTGGGGGTAAACTGTAGAGCTGGGCCACAGGCCCAGTCACAGGAATAACTGGCAGCTGGAAATGGAAAGAACTTTTAATCGTTGGGAGTGGCAGGCGATTTTTAGGAAAACACTTCCTCATTATCAAACTAGAGGTGTTGACAAGGGGATCAAGGGTCCTGACTGCCAAACATTCCTGTTTTTTAAGAAAAAGAAAAAAAGAAAAAAGATATTGGGCCTTTGGTGAATAACTGAATCAACTTTACATTACTTCATAAAGTAATACATCAATAATTTTCAAGAGACAAATACCACAAAAACCTCTATTTTAATGTAATATGATTATAAAATAGCTCTGGTTATTCAGAAGTATCTCTTCATAAGTAAGAACTTCATATGGCAAATTTAATAATACTAAGCAGAAAACAGTACCATCTCTGGCCCCCAAAGTCACCAAAGTCTATGAGTCTTGCTTTATCCCTGGTTTCAGTTACTCATGGTCAACTGTGGCCCAGCGCTGATGATCTTCATTCTGACCTCAGGTCAATACTAGCCCTAATGCTACAACACAACATACCTACAGCATTTCACCTCACTTCATCTCATCAGAGTCATTTCATCATTTTACATCATCATTGTAAGGATGAGTACAGTACAATAAGATATTTTGGGAGAGAGGGACCACATTCACTTAACTTTCATGACAATATACTGTTACAGTTGTTCTGTTTTACTGTTAGTTGTTAATCTGTAACTGGGCCTCAAATAAATCAAACTTGATCAGATATGCATGTTTAAGAAAACACACATTGTATATATAAGGCAAAGTACCATCCAAGGCTTCAGGCATCTAAGATCCAAGGGATCGTGGACCGTATTCCCCACAGATAAGGGGGGACTACTATGCTAAGTAGTATCTATGAGTGACCTACAAGGCAGTCAGCAAGCCTAGGGCACAAAATAAAAATTCTTTTTAATTTAAGGGAAGAAGAAAAAAACATTAAGTAAAAAAGATAGTAAGAAAGGAATAAGAAATAAGGAATGTGCACTGGCTGAGCTTTTCTCAGAACTGTATCAGTTATCATACAACAGCACCTTTAATAAGCTGACTCTTCAACTTATAAAAAAATAGTCTGAATACCATGATTTTAAGTGCTAAGAGTTTAATATGCTGTCCTGGTATCCAATCTTGACAAGGGCTAATAGACAGGGGATTTGAACTTGTAACATACAACACTATAATTTTTATTATTATTGACAACTGGCATTTAGATAGCATTTTCATATCCCATAAAATTTTCAATACAAACTTTCACATCTGACCTGTCAGAACAGATGAGAAACTAAGGCTCAGAAATGTTAAGTGGCATAAACAAGGTCACCCAACTCTTCCTGATATATCAATTATCCATGACTGTCTACATTAGGAATAGTAAAAACAAGTGCATATGACTGATCTAGAAAAGAAAAAGCTTAGGGTAAACATCAATTGTGTTTTCAGGTACCTTAACTACTGCCATGTAAAAAGAGACTGTTGTGTGTAAGACCAGGAGGGCACAACCAAGATTAGTGGCTGCAATTTTAAAAAGACAGATTTCCTTGTAATAATTATAACCTTCTAAAAACAAAACGGTTGCATTGTAACATCCCCATTGCCCAGGGCTGACAGTCTTCTTGCTAAAGATACTGTTAAGAACGTTTACGATTAAGATGGCCGGCAGAACTAAAATTCCTAACTCCAGGTTTCACTCTTGTACCTTCTCTGTGTAAAAATGCTCTATCCAGAAGGAAGACCCTGACAACGCTCCCAAACCAGAGAATTGCCTTACACTGCAGTTGTGAAGGACCCATAAATATCTTATGAGGGGAACATGCAAAACAGCCAACTTTATGTACAGCCAACTGCACATCTTAGAAAACATGGCTATACAGATTCCCCTCCTGCCCAATGGATGGATTTATACATCCTCCTTTCACCTAAAATCTCATATTGCAGAGATATGCACGGAGCCCTTTCTCCAACTCGGTCTGAGGAGGTCACGTGAGAAAGGTTTATTATGCCTTTGGTTTTCAGATTTTTTTCTTAAATATATTTATCACGCTTTTTTGAGTATTTATAAGAAATACTAACTTTTCTTAAGAACCAAATAGTATCATTAACACATAACCACAATAATAGGAAGAAAATTAAAAACTCACTTGTGAGGTGTTATACAGAATTTTCATGCCATTGGCATCTATAAATGCTTTTCTTCCCAACTTGATGTTTGTAACACTTTTTAAACTCTGTAAAATTCCTTTCCGAATGAGCATGTTTCTATGCCGGTTATCATGGCGGTGCCAATCTACATAAATTGTTAAAAGGACTTGGACATATCCTCTGTCTACAGCTCTTCTGGCGTTTGTTTCTTTAACAAAAGAAAATTGAGAAAGAACATTTTTTAAATGACAAGAGAAAATGGTAGAATAAATTAAATTTAAATTATCACAGTACTGTAATGAGTTCTTACCATTTTTTTTCAAAAAAATATATATAGCAGCTACATATTTAAATATTTTTTCCTCTAACAAAATAAATGAAAAGTCCCAGATGGCAAACTACATTATCACTGTTGTAACTTCTATTATAAACCTTGTTTCCACTGAAATTAACTCTATTGAACTGCAGCTTCCATTACAAAATGTATATATTTCCACTGAAATCAACTGCTTTGATTACTCCCACAATTATATAAATATCCATGCCATAATAACACTAAGTTAAAAATACTTATAAAACTTTTAGTAAATGAAATGTAAGAACCACTTTACTGTTTTCTGATCATTAGTTATCTAATGCAATAAAAACTAGATTAAAGAGGTTTCTTTTGTAAATGGTTGGTTTTACTGGGGTAGAATTAACAGAAATCCACAAATCTGATCTGTTTTATTAAAGTGTTAATATTTTAGATTATTAACCAAAAGGGGAGATTTCACTAAAATGGACGTAGGAAAATCCTATCACAGCAACATCCTGAGCCCCTCAGTACAACACTGGTGGGCCAATGATAGGAACACAAACTAATGGGGAATACCAATCCAACCAAGCTTGTTTAATTACAAAGAAATTCCAACTCTCCTTAACCTAAGTTTACCCTGGCTCATGGCATAAGCACCAAGATAACGTAACTGTAAGGTAAGGCTCTGCTACTTTTAGTTACCTGAATGAATTACTATAGCTTCCAAATTGCTAATATGCTAAAACATAAAGATGTTGAGATTAACAAACTATTAATGCTCTCTCAGAAACCCTGTTCTGACTTCAGGGAGCTGGAAGAAATTCACAGGGTGGGAAGAGGGGCTTTCTTATGTAAAAGCTTTAAAAAGTGTCTTCAAGAGCTAGATGGCCAAGGCTGTGGCTATTTACACAATCTGGTCAACAGCAGTTTCCTGTATTTTAAAGGAATATTCACTTCGTTTACACCACCTGGAGCATATAAGCCTTTAGTTTACTGGTTGTGACTATGATTTTCTTAAAAGACACTATAAGCCTAAATGGTATTTATGTGAAATATTTAAATTCTTATTAAAGATCAAATAAGAAACGCCCATAACTCAAACACAGGTGCTAAATGAAGAGATGTAACAAAAAGAGCTATTTCTTTGCTTTACACTCGCTCAGGTTTATTTTGGTAGCATCATTTATCCTTTTGTTTTTTTCCTCTCATTTATCCTTTTAAAGTAAGTAACTGCCCCCTCCCAGAAAGCAGTTAAAAAAAAAAAAAAATCAATGAATGAGAATGTTCCAAAATGCCCCGGTGCACTTAGAAATATGCAAGTGCTACTAAACATTATCTTGCATTATTAAATTTTTATTCTATTTGGTGCCATGTGCCCTAAGAAAACATACCTGATATAAACTAGAGTCATCCTACTGGTCGGTTACTTTTTTTACCTGATGAAGTAAAACAGGTATGTTTTTCCACCATCCTCCTTTGAAGGAGGAGGGAGTAAAAGGAAAATTACAATTTAATACACAAGATACCAGATTCCAGTCCTCTTAGATTATCCAATTTCTATCTGCAGTTGAAATTTATGAGGGTTTTAGTTTTTATTAACTTAGAATCAGTGATTTTGACATCAGTGATTCTGAAAATTAATAACTTCAGTTGTAATAGCTATTTTAATCTACTCTAAATCAAAAATATACACTTTATATTAATTTAAAAATTAATCTTTAAATTACAATTTGAACCGCCAAGTCAGGGCACAATAAAGCCAGGCTACAAACAACTTTTAAAATTAATCCAAGTATTATTCTCTGATCTTGGTCTGAAGTTTATCATATCATACATGAAAATAAAACTACATGGCTCATCTAATCGAGTCCCACACATTTCATTTCAAAGATAAAACTCTTAACTGAATTTTATATACTCTGGTATAGAATACTAATATCTAAGATGACTTTTTAAATTTAATACATGTAATAAATCATTACTTTACCAAATACCAGATTTTCAATCAATTAATCATTTGCTACTATTCAAATGAACAATTCTGGTCATTCAAATTTAAGGGCAAGTTGGTCTCACCCTTGATAGACAGTTTTGGGGAAAAATAACATCGAAAGCCATCATATCCTTGGGTCTATATATTACTGTGGTTAAGATGTTAATTTAATCAGCCAATGAGAATGGAAGTGCTAACAAAAGTTAGTATTTAAACCACAGATACTGAATACCCTGGAGAGAGAGAACATATAATACAGATAAATTACTCTCCAAAGGAATCTTATCAAGACACATTTACTCCAATGCTTCAATTCTGAAGACAAAGAAAACAGTTCCTTTAGTTTTTAAATGAACTTAGTAAATTATAAATTTACATTAATAGTCATTTTTTAATGCTTGAAACTTGAACTTGATAGAAATAAAACTTCTAATAAGAGGTTTCTAAATAAAAATCATGTGTGTTCAATATACAGTAGTTGTTCACAATATTCTTCATAGTAAATATCCCCAATATCATGTTAGCTTCATTTTTAAAAAGATGATACTTACATAATATTTACATGTTACTTGTCTCTATTAACAGGACTTTATACTTATATATTGAACTTATAAAAAGGAAGTCAATGTAGTAGAACAAATTATATAAATGTACTATATTATAGCTCAATAAACGTAAAGGACATTAGCTATGATGTATATCAATCAACCATATGAAAAGACAGAATCAACTTTGACATTAATTATAACAAGCTAGCTTTGTAACTACAGACTAAATCTACATTTCCAGTTTCTTTAACATAGTAGACAATACTCGGAAAAATAGTATCTAGTATTTCTAGTATTTAAAAACTTACTTGATTTTAGCAATGCAGCAAGAGTGTCTAAAGCAACCCTGTCAACATGAGAAAACACAAACAACAACAAAACTAGTAAAATTAATCTACAATAGTAAATTCATACAGTCTTTTCAGATAATTATTATCTATTCCAAAAGTCATTCCTGTTATAGTCAATTACATATGGTGTTTCTCTGATGCATCTCTCCCTTCAGGTTAAAATTGGGTATGAGGAAGATTGAAATTTTAACAGGCAAGTATCAAAAAAAAATTTTTAAGGAAAAATAAAAAACACTGTTTAAGTCTTTATATAGGAGATTAGATACATAGAATCAATTATTTATACTTGTATCTGACCCTGACAGAATTCACAAAATAACAGTATTAAGAATCAGAGGCCCTGATTCACAAAATATTAAAACAAAAACAAGTTTTAACACAAAATTCATAACTACAAAATTCTACAGACACTCAAAGCTATCTAACTTTAAAGAATTTTAGCTCTATCAAGCAATAATCCCAATATTCAAGGTGATAACAAATGTAAAATATTTTGGAACTAGGAGGTTTGGGGAGAAGTAGGAGTCCTTAACATTCTTCAACCATAAGGCACCAAAGAGAATAATGAACCCAATTAATATCTCAAAAACTCTTACTGCCCATTAGAGGACAAGGAATCGTCCAAAAACTTAAAAGTACTTATACTTTCTTTGAACATAAATACACAATATGCATAGTGACATCAACTGCCATTATTTAGCTTTAAAAATGTGCAAAACATCACTGTGGAAAATCTATAATTCAAACATTAAAAAAAAGTAAGTTACTGAGGAAATGGCACTTAATTTCAGTAACTTTAAAAATCTTAATTTCAGTGACTTAAAAATCTAAAAATCTAAGGCTACAGACTACAGTACCTGTTACCGAGATTTCAACAACTACAATTTGCATAAAAATACACACTTTGTCAAATGTAAGCATGTCACTCATCATTAAGCATTTGTTGAATGCCTACTAGACACTAACAGCAGCAGGTTCTTTGTTGGTATAAAATTTAAAAACTTATCTCTTCCACAAACAATTTTACAAACTAGATAATGTGATAAAATACACACACCTATGAAAAAACAGCTCAAGAAACTAAAACAAAAACAAAACAATGAAGTAAAAGCTGCACACACAGCATGACAGAGTGTTTAACGGCAAAGAGCACAGTTGACTAGAAGACTGAAGATGGATGCTGGTTCACAGTAAAACCTGCAACGACTCTCTAGAATTAGGCACAGAGTAAGTGCTCATTTATATAAATGCTCATTAATGCTACCCTCTAGAGCAAGTCATTAACAGCTATGCTTTGGTTTACTGACACAAATAAAGCAATTATACAAACATTTATTTAAGATAACATTCATAAAAAGAAAAACAAAAGTACATGCTTTAAAGAAACATTACAAATTCAAACCTGGAACTTTCTCAAAACAATGCGAAGTTCTTGTAATGGTGAGTTAAAAGTAAATGAAAACTATGAAATTACATACTGACTTTTCATGGCACTAAATTATCAGTAAGAAAGTTTCCATAACCTATGCACTAAAATGTACCTAAGATTATACAACTACGAGCATAAGGATGGCTTTGAAATTGGTCAAAATTAAACACAGAACTAAAGGGATCTTCCAAATGAAACAGCAATACAAAATAAGAAATAGAAAAGAAGCAAGATCTGATAAATGCCAGAAATTGTTACAGATACCTTACATATGGGTTTTCTAGTTTATTTTTTTATAAAGATTTTTATTTATTAGTCAGAGAAAGAGGAGAGAACACAAGCAGGGGGGTGGCAGGCAGAGGGAGAAGCAGGTTCCCTGCTGAGCAGGGAGCTCAATGCAGGACTTGATTCCAGGATCCCGGGACCATGACCTAAGCCGAAGGCAGACGCTTAACCGACTGAGCCACCCAGGTATCCCTGAGTGAAATTTCTACTTTAATTCTTTTTTTTCCCCTAGTTTAATTCTTAAAACAATCCAGGTCCATAGAACGGGTACATTTTATGGATAAAGAAACCAAAGATTTCAGAATACAATATGCCTAGGGTCCCATAAAAATGAGATGCTATGGAAAAAGAATAATAAAAGTCTCCTGTTGTGAAGGAAACTTTCAAAATCAGAAATATCAGTCTCTGCCAAAGAGAGGTTGAAGTCCTAACCCCCAGAACGTGACCTTATTTGGAAAGAGGGTCACTGCAGATATAATTAGTTAAAATGAGGTCATACTGGAATAGATGGTCATTAATCCATTAGGACTGGTGGTGCCCTTATAAGAAGAGGAGACTATCTGAAGACAGACACACAAGGAGAGACTCTCATGTGAGCATAGAGGCGGAGGTTGAAATGCTGCAGCTCCAAGCCAACAAACACCAGAGATTGCCAGCAAACCACCAGCCAGAAAGAAGCAAGGAAGGATTCTCCATAAATGTTCCAGAGGGAGCACTGGCTCTGCTGACAGGTTAACTTTGGATCTCTAGCCTCCAGAACGGCAAGACAATACATTTCTATAATTTTAAGCCACCGAATTTGTACTAGGTACTTTGTTATGATAGCTCTAGGAAACAAATACAATCACTTGGATGCAATCAATTGCAATGAATTTACAGGATTTTCCCACCTACAGTTAAAACTGTATTCAAAATTTTAAGTATCTTACTTTTAGAAATAGTCTTTCTCCCTGGTTGATAGTAGTTTAAAATATATTTGAACCAAATAAAAGTGCTTCTGACAGCTTCTAATCCTTAAACTACATGTTTTGGGGTTGATGGTTATTCTTTAACACTGGCAAAACTAGGATGTGAACCCAGTTCTTTCTGACTCCAAAGCTCATCATGCTTGTTTCACAGCTGCACTAGATTAAAAGAAATTATGAAGGGGCACCTGGGTGGCTCAGTCGGTTGGGTGTCTGCCTTGGCTCAGGTTGTGATCCCAGGTTCCTGGGATCAAGCCCCAGCCCGGGCTCCCTGCTTGGCAAGGAGCCTATTTCTCCCTCTCCCTCTGCCTAGTGTGCCTAGGACTCAGCTCCCCCTGCTAGTGCACTCTCTCTGTCAAATGAATAAATAAAATCTTAAAAAAAAAAAAAAAAAGAAATTATGAAGTTTGGTGCAAAGTCACTTGATATTTTTACCAAAATGTTATTTAAAATATATTTTTAGGGACACCTGAGTGGCTCAGTCGGTTAAGACACTGCCTTCGGCTCAGGTCATGATCCCAGGGTCTTAGGATCAAGTTCCGCATCAGGCTCCTTGCTTGGCAGGGAGCCTGCTTCTCTCTCCGCCTCTGCCACTCTGCCTGCTTGTGCACGCTCTCTCTCCCTCTGACAAATAAATAAAATCTTTTTAAAAAATAATAAAATAAAATATATATTTTTAAAACTTCAGTACCAAAAAATTTCTGAAATTCTCTGACACTTATAAGCCAGGACAAATTTATAAAAGGTACTGAAGAATTTTAGAATAACAAATTTATCAAAATGCACAGTCTGTATTATGTTAATACATAATACTATTTTACACTTCCTCATATATTTTTCATATATTTTTCCAATCTTCCTATGTCCCACACAGAATAATACAACCAACAACTGCTTAAAAAGCACCCTGTGGCTTATTCACTTAGGAGCAGAGAAGGAAGAAGAGATTCAGCTCCAGGTACTCATGAAAGCTGTATCTCCTTTAAATTGGAGGGGGGGGGTCAATCCTTATGGGGACATTCAAGAAGAACCCTTTACTTCCTGGGTTTCCTCCATCTGGATTAACAGTGTTTAAATCCAAAACCTAAATTGGAAAGGAAAGAACATCTTCAAGGGCAGCATCACCCTTCAAACATACATAATATGTATAATAAATAATAACCCTAATCTTATTCCACTAAGCACAGGGCATTGTTTTAGGGGAGGAAAAACAAAAAAAGAGTGTTCCAGATGTCAAGATTTTTTAATTAAGGGAGAGACCCTAAGATTATTAAAAATGACAGAGAGCAAGATACAGATGTTTGATCAATGAATCTTTTATTCTTTTTAAGTAAAAACAAAGAAAAAAATTTTCTTTTTTAAATGTAAATACAGGAAGGAATGAAGGGATAATTTAGATAGCTCTATTCTTTTCTCAGGAGTTTAGACTCATTGATTTCTGCCTAATTTTGGATGTATCCCCATACTGTATATTATAATGACACTTGTGAAATGTTTTGTTTCTCCCAGGAACATCATACTAGATTTGGTAACTGGTTAGAATAGGCTAATATAGACCTTAAGAATGAGATCATAACCACTAGATAAACAAATTAAGAAGTACTTTACAGGTCAAGGGGAGAAATTGTATATAAATTTTAAAATACTGACTATACATTTAGTCCTAACTAGAATTAATTCACATCCACATTACTAGATTACTTACTTAAACTGATTACATTGCATTCATAGGCATTGTGTTAATTAGAAGAATCATCTCATTAAAACCTAACATAAACCTTCTGCTGTAGGGGCTAATACTATTATTTATAGACATGAAACCAGGGCATAAGTTAGGTATTGTACCAGGAATCCTGGAGCCAGTAAACGGCAGAGCTAACATGCAAATCCAGGTCTCCCTACCTCCAGAGCCCACTCACTACACTACACCAATTCTGTAAGTTGGTTTTACTTAATTGTGATATAATCACTTTTTGTTTCATTACATTTCATCAGATGTTCCAGAATTATGTATGATCTTTACATAAGTAAAAAGTTAAGACATCCCACCAAGTAATATTTCATGAATAAATGTATATTGCAAATAAGCTCCCATTTTCAAGAAGGATATAAGCTAAAATATTTGACTTTTTTTCTTCACCCTGATCTTTATTTCAAAAAGAGTGAAAAGACCGGAAATGTTCTGAACTTATTTGTAAAATTTAACCAAAGAGTTGATGTGAGTTCTTCCACACAAGAGTCACAACTAAAAGAAGTAGAGAGAATGAGAAAATTAGAAAAGTCACTATTTTGCAACCCCTAAAGAAATATGGATCTAGACAATGTCATGAAATACTGCTAACTTACTAGTTGAGAAGTGGAGGGATCACCTCAAGGATCTTAAGTGGTGCAAAACAGAGTATGAGCACCACGTATGAAATATTTTTGACCAGAAAAAAAAGGAACCCAAATCTAATCAGTCTCTAGATCTATCGGCCTACAGGAAATTGGAGGGACACACCTACATGTTAAAGGAGTCCAGGATACAGTCATCTTAATCAAAAATGCTGGGACAATCTACAAGACATCACCCAAGTCCTTCAACAAATAAATAAAACAGAATCCAAAAATAGAGGAACTGTTATTGATTTTTAAAGATTTTTTAAGGTTTCAATATATAGCAATCAAATAAAATGTACAGATCTTATTTGGATCCTGATTGGAACAAGCCAACTGTAAAGAAAACATTTCTCAGACAGCCAGAAAATATTAAGGGATGATATTAAGGGATTATTAATATTGCTGGACAAAGAAACAATAGTCCAGAAACAGTAAAAGAAAAAAGTTGTGTCTGATAGTGACCATACTAAAGAATTCACAGAACAAATGTAATGGCTAATATTTGCTTCGAAATACCCTACCAAAAAAAAAAAAAAAAGGAAGGACAGGGAAGGGAAAATGGAGATCAAAATGGCACAAGATTGGTTACTGCTGAAACTGGGTGGTGGGTACATCAGTTCTCTTCTAGTTTTGCGTAGGTCTGTAATTATTCTAGTCTATTTTTGTGTAGGTTTGGAAATTTCCTAAATGTGATGAGGAATAATGTGTGCACCTTGCTTGGATTCTGATTCAAACAAACTCATTATAAAAAGGCACTTTGAGACAATGGGAAAAAATTAATAATTTGGTTGAGTATGATTTTAGTATTATGGTTATTTTTTAAGTTGCTATTTAACAGAGTGATATATTAAAGTATTCAGGGAAAAAAATGATAAAATATCTTGGATTTTTTTTTTTTTACAGAAATTCATATATGAGAATGACATCTGGGATTTGCTTTAAAATACCTCAGCAAAAGTAAAAGCATAAAGGGGAAATAAATGAAACAAAAGTGGCAGAATGTTAATAACTACTAATTTCAAGTAAGTGATTAATAAACCTAATTCAAAATAATTTCAGCCTAATATAATATAAACTCTAGGTATCTCTGAATAATTCCACAATAAAATATTTTCTTAAAAAATGACTTCTAATATGGTTTTAATAAAAATACTAAATATAACCAAATAACTAGAAATTGCTATATTTTCTGAGGCTGAAAGATCTACCAAGAAATAAATATGTATACCTTGTAATATATATACATAATTTAAAGTAAGAAAAAAGAAAAAGAATGACATTATTTTGACAAAAAAGAAATGTATAAATTTAAAATACATTCAGATAATTGTGAGAATGAAGGATGTCGTCATTAAAAGATTGCAACCCTCGGTAGGGAATATAGTAGGCATTCAATAAATGTTTCTGAATGAATGCTACTCTGTCAGTGATCATTTTCCTCTTATATTATCTAGGAATGTTGACATCTAAATTTCCAAAACACTATAGTCAACGAATTTAAAGGTTTCTAATTTTGATACACCTCTGAAGATTAAACTTTCTATTGAAGAAAATCTTTACCATAACAAAAATCAGTATTTAAGAACTAAGAAAGGACCCCTAGATATAATACAATTCAACCTGTTGGTTGCACAGATAAGATGATGAGGCCCAGAAAAAATACACCTCTATTTATACCCAAAGTATTTACTCACTTCATGAGACCCGAATTCTTCTTACTAAATGGTCCAATGATTTTAAACAGCAGCTCCACAACTCCATTTTTCCCTAAGGATACTGAATTCACAGCTAGGAGGCAGAGGAAAGGATGCAAAATGATTTTAAAACCTCAACAAGTAGAAATGTGTATTCTTGGTGCTATAGAGCTGAAAACATACACAAATTCTTTAGCAAACCCAAGTCACTCATAAAGACTACCTTAGCCAATCACTTGAAGGGAAGACTATTGTTTTTTGGTTTTTGTTTTGGCTTTATTTACTACCTTGCAGTTATATAAAACAACAAAATGTTACTATTTTAAAGTAAGAGTTTTAAGATGCTCTATTTATTTCTTCAGTAATTTAAATAGCAGGTCGTGGAGATTCAAAGACAAAAACTAACAGTGTGGGCCCTCAGAGAACACAGTCTAGAGGAGAGTGATAAAAATAAACAAATAATTACTAAGTTACTTTCGAAACAGATTAAGAGCTGCAGGCTATTTAGTTACACCAGTATGGAGCCCCAAGTCCATAATGAAACTGAAGGTATCTCTGGAGAAACCGATGCCTGGGCTCACTCTGTACCAATGAAGAGGAGCTAGCTAGGACAGGGGTTGTTGTAAGGAAATGTCTCTGGAGACAGGGATAACACAGCAAACAGAACAGAGTCAGTGAACACCATGGGTATAAAGTTACACATTAAAACATACAGTACCAGATAAAAGCTTATCAACAAGAAGATGAGGTGGGAAAAGAAGGTAAACAAATTACAGAGCCCTAGAAGTTGTTCATTCTTTCAACTACATGGAATTGCCCAAAAGGACCCGACCAATCAGACATGCATTTTAATACACAGGTCAGATGTCACAGCACTGTGGGGACGACAGATTTGAGAGACACGGTCGCAGGCTGTGGTCCAGCTGAAGGGTGACGAGGACCCTGGCTAAAGCAGCTGTAATAGGTAAAAAGAAAACTAACAACTGTAGAGTTTCACACAGAATATGCAAATAATTACCTAACCAGAAAAATGTGCCTAACATTTTTAACTCTGAACAAATATATTTTAAAAGTCATAGGTAAAACATTTACTAGCCTTCTAATGGTAAATTCAGTAAGATGCTGCCAAATATGTCAGCTAAAGTCTTGTATGATTTTAATTTCCTCAGTATCTTTTTTTTACATTATCTTTTCTAATTTTATCTCTCTGCGGTCTTCCTTTTTCTTTAATTGGGGTATTCAATGGTTTATCTGTTTTAGTTTTTAATTTTATCAAAGTATAGTTGACACACAAATGTTACATTAGTTTCAGGTGTGCAACTTAGTGATTTGACAAGTTTATACATTACGCCATATTCACCACAAACATAGTTATCATCTGTCCCATTATATTGCTATTACAATTGCTATATTGCTATTTTACTTTTAATCCAATCATTTCACTTCTTAAATCAACTGGGGTTTTTCCCCTAATGTATTCTTTTTTCCTCTACATTCCTCTGTTTTCCTTGTGTTTATTGCTCTCTTCCTAACTTCTTTGGTTAGATATCCAATTCATTCACTTCCTTCTTTCTTTTTAATTACGTGTTAATTATTTAAGTGGTCAAAGCTATTTTCCTATGAGCTCACCTTTAGCCATACTGTCAAAGTATAAATATAGATAAATAATCAGACATACATAAAATTTTATACACACACACACACACACGTATGTATACACCCCCATCTCTACTGCTTTGAATACCATTATTCTGCAATATCATGTACTCCCCACAATTTCAATTTCAGGTGTTTTGTTAACCACCCTAATCCTATAGTCAAGGAATAGAAAGAAAATCCATACTTCCTAGGTTTGGGACCTAATATTAGAGACAGTGTATATCTGCGCTGGGAAACTTTCTGTGATCTCTCTTCTCTCCAGCTTCCTCGGAAGATGCTATACTATTCATTTTTCTGTTCTGCTACTTCCCTATTGATGGCTGAAAATAATTAGCTCCAGGTGACTAATTTTCCATATGCCTTCCTTCCCAGCTTTCCTCTCATCTGTGAAAATCCAAACAGGCTCAGCAGTTTTTCCAGCTGCCAATACCCTCCAATTCTTCCACATCTTTCCACGGACTGTCTACTCATTCCCTTCACTACAAGCTTTTACAAACTGCAGGAAATGAGAATTCTCAAGACTTTGTCAACTCACCTTCCTACCCCACATCACTTTTGTGGTGGGGAGATTAGGAGTTACAAAGGGTCATATTACTTATTATCTTTTCTTGTCTACAATTTTTAGAGATTTAAGGAGTTCAGGTACTTCTACATTTTCATTTTGTGTAAGCTGACAACACTGAGTTAACTGAAAGATGCTCTAAAATACTTACAGTTGGCAGAATATACTCGTAAAAGCTGAAGACAAGGCAAAACCAAGCGATGATTCTGCAAATTCTGTTTGACCAAATTCAGGGTTATAGTAAGAGCTCCATTAATTCTAGCTTTCACTCCAAATTTTTTGTCTGTTTAAAAAAAATGAACAAACACAATTTATTCATGTATAGCTTTTGAATGAAATGAAATGTCATAAACTGTATACACACTTTTTAGAATAAGCATTTTAACCAAACACTTCAAAATTTATCTCATATGTATGCCACAAAAGCACTGGGAGAACTCCTAAATAATCACTGTTCTAAGAGCTTAGAGAATCATTTTAATCTGTGTAGCTAGACAACTATAAACTAAACTTGGGTTCTATTCCAAGGATGCCTTTCTCTGTTAACCTAACCTAAATCAGCTTTCTCCTTGTTTCAAATCCCATGTTTTCTCAATTTGTTTTTTAACATTTTGCATGTCTTACTATTATAATACTCGGTTTTACAATTTTTTATAACTCTTTTGATCTGACTAGATCATAAGCTTTTTAAGCACTGAGAGTGTGCAACACCAATATGAGTACTAATGAAAAGCAAACACATTTTACCTACATGTTCCTCGAAGCATTCCCATCCATACTTCCACCTTCCAGCTTCAACCATATCCATGTAATATGTATCGTTTGCACACATACACATGCAAACACACACACACACTGAGACACACTTGTGATTCTGATATTTTTCTCCCTTTTTCCAATCTATGCAACAGAATTCCTCATGAATTTAGGATCCTCAATTTTTCAGGTCACCAGTTGACTGTAAAAAGCAGTCCATGACTAAGACCAAGACAAAGCAGTACTATTTTAGATTTTCAAAATTTACCAAGTTTCAATGCAAACAGAATCAATGTCACAAATGGTTCTATGATAAACCCACAAGTGGAAGCCTTACCTTTAGGTCCAATCTTTGCGAGAATAGAATGAATCTGCACCATCAACTCCTCATTCGGGGGAGATTCCTTGCTGGCATTCATGAGTAACTGCAACAATATTTGTGAACCACCTTTGGTGACCAAAAAACTTGCTCTTCGGCCTCCACCTAAAAAAAAAAATTGTTTTTAATTGCTTAAACAGCAAATCTTCCCATAGCATACTAGACATCACAACTTCTTAGCATTCAAGAAATATTTCAAATGATGACTTCTGAAATCAAACACCTCAAAATCAAATTTTCTTTTATCTCATTTAGTATTTCAGTTAGAACATAGCAACGAGGGTTAATACAAGTGATGCCAAAATTCTACATTCAAGGCTCTGAAAATGGGTTTTGGGGTGGTTTGAGGGATACTGGAAGACCCCTCAAATCAAAAACAAAGCAAAAATAAGAGTATGAGATTTCGGTTTCCAAATTCTGATACTCAAAATAGCCTCTATAGGAGTATCAGAAAATTCCAAATAAAGTACACATGATATATTGTTGATCACTGTTTACAAACAGAAATTAGACCAAAGGAAACAAAAACTTACCAGCTGACACCAGCTCAACAAGAATGCTTAAGATATTAAGTGTAGTTTGAAGATCTTTCGTGTTCTGAAATAAATAGTTTATTTGCTGTATTAAACCATTGTAAATCTATGATTCCCAAACCTTTTCTGATCCTGTTGTGAACTACCTATATTTTTACAAATGACCCTTCCAACTTCCCTAAGCACAAAGGTATTTGGGCTGGCACTATTCTCACTTAACACTTCAGTAGCTTCTTCTTGCCCCTGAGAATGTCTACAAGTCATCTGAGCTATTGTTTTCTTAGTATCAACATTATTACAAGAGGAATTAATTTGTCATTTGAATTCACCATCTTCTACCAAATAGATAACCCAAATGAATTAATCAAAATGTAAAAGGCACAACAATGTATATATGGTGACTACTCAGTCACCTAGCTCCCCTCTCAGAAGGCAATGGCATTATCAGTTGCTTGCATATCCAGCCAAAGATAATGTGCACACAGGAAAGAAATCCATGTAAATATATGTGTATATACAGATTCATTTCTCCAAATGGTATTGCCCTATGGATACTATTTAATACATTGACATTTTTATATATCAATATACCATTTCTTCACCCTTTTTAAAGGACCACCATATGGCTATGCCACTGTTTATGAAACCAGTTACCTACCAGTAGAATATTTAATTTTTTTAATCATTTGCTACTAAAAAACTGCAACAAGAAATTAACATGTTTATACAGATTCAAGTACATCTCCATATGGGATAAATTCCTAGAACTTCTGAGTCAAAGAATATGGGCATTTACTTCGATGAATATTTACTAAATTGCTCTTCATGGAGTAATTTACACTCCCACCAACAACGCAGAAGAGTAACTATGTCCCAAGGTCTGGATAACCAATCTAAAAGAGAAGATGTTTAAACACTGTACTTCGGTTACATCTCTTTTATTAAAAGCGATGCCTGGATAAGAAAACCAGAGAAAGCAGAATTATGGCCTATGTAAGGAACTGCTTCACCTCCAAAGTAAAGGAATTTTAAATGTTTATACAGAGGAATTTGAGAAGTGCTGTGTATTGGTAAACTGGCATAGGACCCTTATTCTCTGCCCTTCCAAAAGGGAGTGAATGTTGTCTCTGCTTCACCATTTGACGCTATAGACTAATGGAACCAAAAAGCCACATGCAGACCAGTTAGAGGATTACGCACTAACCAGAAACCCTTGTCTCAGCACTGGGGGTATTACATGGACCACCAACTCACTAGAGAGGAATTTGGAAGAATGAGAAGAACAGACATGTGTTAAAGAGAAGAGAGGACTGTGGCAAAACACTGCTTGTGTTTTGCAAACAGATCTCATCTTCTTCCTGGGTACACAGCCAAACATTTTCTAGCCCTTCAGTAATTAGAGTTGGGCCATGTGACTGAGCTCAGATTGGAACCTGAATGGAAGTTGCATTGTTATCTCTAGGCCTTACCCAGACAAGTTTCCCATATATAATTCACTGCCTCCCACCCCTGCTGACCTCAATAAATTGTGATAGAGCAAACAAACAAAGGAATGGTGTTCAATCTCAAGTGCGATTTGCATTTCTTTTCCTGAGAACTGTCCATAATGTCTACACATTTAAATCAAAGTCTATTGATTTAATTTTTCCTTACTGATTTGTAGAAGTTCTTTATATGTCAAAAATTACACAATTTGAAACATTTTTCCAAAGTTCGCCAAGTGTCTATGGTGTTTTTTTCCTCATGTACTTTTGTTAATATAGTTGAATTTAACAATCTTTTCCTTTATAGCTCCTGGGTCGTTTGTATTAGAAAAGCCTTCCCTGTTTTAAGATCATTTAAAAATTTCTCCCATTACTTCCTCTAGTATTATGATTTTCTTTTCCATGCTTAAATCTTTGCTATTGATATGGAATTTACTTTCGTATAGGAAGTAATGATCCATTATTCTTTTCTAAGTGGCTACCATCTGTCCCAGCTCCCTCTAGTAAATAATCCCTCTACTCCTCACTGATCTGAAATGCTACCTTTCTTAAGTGGTTTTAAATCGCCCTATGCCGAGATGCCCTTCAATAGACGAATGGATAAAGAATATGTGGTCCATGTATAGAATGGAATATTATTCAGCCATTAGAAAGGATGAATACTGAACTCTTGCATCAACATAGATGGGAGTGGAGGAGATTATGCTGAGTGAAGTAAGTCAAGCAGAGAAAGTCAATTATCATATGGTTTCACTTACTTGTGGAGCATAAGGAATAACATGGAGGACATCAGGAGAAGAAAAGGAAAAGTGAAGGGAGGGAAATCCAAGGGAAAGACGAACCATGAGAGACTGTGGACTCTGAGAAACAAACTGAGGGTTTTAGAGGGGAGGTTGTGGGAGGGGAATGGGTGAGCCTGGTGGTGGGTATTAAGGAGGGCACGTATTGCATGAAGCACTGGGTGTTATTTGTAAACAATGAATCTTGGAACACTACATCAAAAAATAATGATGTACTGTACAGTGACTAACATAATACAATATAAATAAATAAATAGCCCCGTGATCTTAGTTTATTTTTGGACTTTCCACTCTGCTACACTTACGTCTATTACTCACATACAATTTCTAACCCAACTGAATTACTAAAGTTTTACAATGTTCTCTGATATTTGGTGCAGCTAGTCCTTTCTCTCTTCTTTTTCAGAAATGTCCTTTCTACTCTTGCTTATTACTTTCCCAGTGGACTTTAGAATTTTAGTATTTTCAGTATTTTTACTGAGATTATGTTAAACTGACAGATCAATTTAGGGGAAAATGACATCTTGTACCATTTTTAATAGGAAGTAATTCCTATCAAAAAATATGAATTCAACTCTCTGTTCTTTTTTTTTTCCCAGTTCTACTGAGATATAATTTGATATATAATACTATGTACTTTTAAGGTATACAACATACTCCCTGTTTTTAACATAGCACTGAATAAAATTTAAAATTCTGATTCTAAATATATCCTTCTGATCCACCCAAAAATTTCACACTGGGATAGAAATTTAATTGTTACCAACATAATATAGTTACTCAACCAATATAGGTAGTAAACTAAATCACTAATATATATCACCTAAAATAATACAATAAATGAGAATTTCCAGTATCAATCATTTATTTTAGACTAAAGATTTATTTCAAGCTAATGCTTTATTTTTTATTACCAAGTGGCATGTTAAAATTAAAAATATGGTTAACATTATAATCATAGGGAAATACACTTAGGGGTTTACCTAATATATATTAGAATGTTTCTGACACCGTTTCAAGTGATAAATTAAAACATAAAATTTCCATTCATTACCTCTAGGATTAAAAATTTTGTACTTTGTATATACATTTTTTTTCTTCTACTTGTTGGTATTAATAGTTACATAATTAAAGCCTGTCTATGATTTACCTCTAGGGTTGACAGCAGAACTTCCATTCCTGTAGAACCTTTGGCTGTCATTTCTCTCCTTGTCTTTTCTGAAAGGTATAAAAAAGTTTCCTTCTAAAACAAGAAAAAATTATATATACCTTTATTCTACAGCTAATGTAGAATCAACATGACTCAATTGGTCTAGTGAACATTCTAAATTGGTTCTTAGATGTTTCTCCCTCTGATGCTGCTAATTCTACCGGGTGGGAACTTCCAGTTCTCAGTTTATAAGCCCTTCCTTGCATTTAATAACATCTCCTGTCATGAATTAGATGAATCCCTGTCAATCCATCTACAATCTTAAAATCAACAACAGAGTATGAGTACCAGAACTGGAGGTGAGGTAGAAGGTGATAATGGCAGGCCTCTTTCTTTACAACTAGAACTAGAAAACATTTCATCAAAATTGGTAAAAACAAAAATTTAGTACCGCTTTCAAATGTTTTTACTGAATTAATACTATTTTAAAATTCTGAATTATACAAAAATAAACAAAACTAAGGAATAAACAAAACTTGCTGCTTCTGCAAGAATTTGTGGAGACCAAATCATACAAATAATCCCTTTAATCTGAGATTGGGGGGGGACCAGTATAAATTTTTATAGTATTAAAGGTTTCTAGAGTTTCTCCACTATTCTTTTCCTTCGATTAACAAGATAAGAAAGGTAGATCATAGGCCAAAATTTAGGTAGATCACATACAAATTACATGTACTTGACCTTTATTACCTCATTTATGACTCACTTTATTTAACCCTTCAGGAGAAAAATCACTCTTTTTATAGACCAGGAGTTTGAGTTCAGAAAGGAGAAGAAACCTGCACAAAGTCACTGAGCAAGTAAGTGAAAGAAACCAGGTGACCCAGGTGTTTCTGAACCCAAAGCTTACGGTCCTTCATTGATTTCATGTATTTCTAAAAGACCCACAGGAATCATTCTTTTAGGCAGGACTGTTGCACAAGAGACTTGTTAACCCTCTCCAACTGTTTCACACCTGGATATCAGTGCCAGAAATAGGATGACAATGCCATTCCTTTCACATTTTGAGATTTTAAAAACAGAACACAAATAACCTATTCTCAATACAGCACATATTACACAGTAAAGTTCAAGAGGTTGACAGTACCAAAACTGTTTTACATAGAGATAACCAAGTAGTCTAAGATTAGAATGAGCCCTGAAGCCCTGATAAGGGGAGGGAGGGAAAAGTCAGGCTAGGCCTTTAGAACATCACACCCACCCAGAGCAAATCCTGTTCAACTTCCATTACCAAAGAACAAAAACCCATACAGGTATAGTTTTGACACATACAAATTACACATTTAAAATTTCACAAGAACATGAAGTATATAAGATATAGAAAAGTAGTCACAAAATCTCAGGAAAAAACTCATTAGTCTGATATCCACCTGAAAATCAGGTTATTCTAAATTAGAAGTTATTAAAGAAAGGGACAAATGTGCTACAGAGAAGTAACAGGATCATATTATTTATGACAACTATCAGTAACTACCTACAAAATAAAAACAGGAATTAGAAATATTTTTCTTTAGGGGCACCTGGGTGGCTCAGTGGGTTAAAGCCTCTGCCTTTGGCTCGGGTCATCACCCCAGGGTCCTGGGATTGAGCCCCGCATTGGGCTCTCTGCTCAGCAAGGAGCCTGCTTCCCTTCCTCTCTCTGCCTGCCTCTCTGCCTACCTGTGATGTCTGTCAAATAAATAAATTAAATCTTTAAAACAAACAAACAAACAAAGAAATATTTTTCTTTAAAACGACAATCTCACGCTATCATGCATCATCTTGGATCCAGATAATGAACTTTGTAAAACTGAGAAACACCTTACTATCTTTCTAAACATAAACTTGCGTAAGTGATCTAAAGATCTAAAACACTACTCATCTCTGCACCCTGTGGCCATAATTCCTAATGCTTAAAAGAATGACAGACTTCTTTACCATTAAAAAAAAAAGGGAAAACTCATTAATATTTGTAAAACCCAATTCCTTTTTTATTTTCATTTTTTTAAAAGATTTTATTTATTTGACAGACAGAGATTACAAGTAGGCAGAGAGGCAGGCAGGGGGGTGGGGGGAGCAGGCTCCCTGCTGAGCAGAGAGCCCGATGCAGAGCTCGATCCCAGGACCCCAGGATCATGACCTGAGCCGAAGGCAGAGGCTTTAACCCACTGAGCCACCCAGGCACCCCCCCAATTCCTTTTTTAAAAGTGATTCTTCACCTGACCCTTCATCATTTCCCTGGCCCAGCTGCCTCCATCAGTAAATATTAAGTTGTAAAATAAATACTGTTTACAAGACCAGTGCTCTAACCCCTGAGCTATGGAGCCAACTGCTAAATACTGTTTAAATATCTACAATGCACCCGTGACTTAACATTTTAAAGTTGTTTTTTTTTTTTTAATCTGACAGAGAGAAATCACAAGCAAGCAGAGTGGCAGCCAGAGAGAGGGGGGGAAGCAGGCTCCCGGCCAAGCAGAGAGCCCGACGCAGAGCTCACTCAAGCCAAAGGCAGAAGCCCAACCCACTGAGCCACTCAGGCGCCCCTCATTTAACATTTTAAATAAGACAACTGATTTAATGTTAAAGCCAAATGATTTTTTCAATATTAATCACAGAGGGTAGTCAGAAGACTGAGATCTCCTCTACTAACAAACCATTGTTTTTTCACCTTCATGGGACAAACCAAAAACTCCCTGTACTGTAACATCCACAATCATGGAGTTTACTCCCCACACTAAACGAAAACTAGGTACTACAGTTTTCTACTCTACTCTAGACTCTGTCATCATCTAAGGAGACTTCAATGTCTATATGGATGATTCCTTCAACACCTAGCTACGTAGTTTTTTGACCATGTAACAAAAAAAACCCTTCCCACTTTGTTCCAATTCATCAACTCTCTCAATTCTCAAATCTCAAATTGCCCTACCTCTGAAATCTTAGCCTCCAATCTCCCACTGACAGACCACAGCCTCCTAACGCTCCCATTTCTCTTTGCTTTCAGAAAATAAGGGAAGCCTCACTGTCACTTTCACTGAAACTTCTAACTCATCAGTGGTAGTGCTGTTCTCCTGTAAAATCAGTTCCAGACATGCCCACTTGGATACCAAGGCTCACCCCTTAAACTTATCAGTGTGAACCTTTGTAATTAAGTAAACGCTAAAATGTGCATTCTCTATTCCTACACCACAGTAAAAATAAGGCCACAAGAATTTCTTCTCCAAGTTTAAGATACTTAGTACCAAAAAATTCACCATTTCCATCCTCACTTGGAAACACAAAACTTCTATTCTTACTTACCTCAACTCTCAGCCATGTCCATCTGCCCTGCCATAGCCCACAGCTATTCCAAAATGTGTGCCAGTTCTCAACCTTTCCTCTCAATCTCTGGACCTGTTTCTAACTCTCAGCATCTACATTTCCTCAGTGAACTGAAACAAAGTAATAAGTCAACCAGAGATGAAATCCTATAAACAATGACCAAGCTCCACACACTCATGTATCCAATCCTTGACGATTCTGCATTCCTCTTTCCAGCCTTCGGAAGAAAAATGAGGATGTATCGTTTCTACTGTGTTCTAAATCCCATCCTTTCTACCTACTTATAAACCTACAGCTTCAACCTGTACCCACATATTGTTTTCTGTTTTCCCACATATGTAACAAATCTTATTTTAACTTGTCTCCTCCTCTGTTTCCTTCTTGTTTCTCAGTAGAACTCCCCCCATGACAGAAAGTCTACACTCCCTGTCATTATTTCATCTGCCACTCACATTACAGCATAATGCAATCTTCCTTCTAATTCCACCACTTGAAAGTGATCTTACTGTGGCCGATAATTTATTAATTGTCAAATCAAAAAGATCTTTATTTTAACTAACCTCTCTATGTTCCTAACATCACAGACAATGTTTCCTCCCTTGGCTTTTCTAAAACAGTCCTTCCCAGTTCTTATACCACTACATGCTAATAATAACCGAAATGTTATAACAGGCAAGAATTTTAAAGCAGCTACCATAATTACGTTCAATTACATTAAGGAAAACAAGCTCACTATGAACCAAAAGAGAAGAGATCACAAAGTGGAGAAATAACAAGTATAAAAAAGAAACACACGCACATTTTAGAAACATACACATACATTTATGTATGTAAAAAATTATCAGACATACATAATGGCAGAATGCAGAGGAAAAAGGCAGTAGCTTCAATATATAAAAAGGGAAATTATCCAATCTGAACAACACAGAGAATTAAGATTGAAAAATAGGAACCTCAGGGAGCCTGGGTGGCTCAGCCATTAAGCGTCTGCTTTCAGCTCAGGTCATGATCCCAGGATCGACCCCTGTATTGGGCTCCCTGCTTAACAGGGAGTCTGCTTCTCCATCTCCCTCTGCCTCTGCCCCCCTCTGCCCACCCCACCTCACTTGTGTTCACTCTCTCTCGTTCTCTCTCTCTTAAATAAATAAAATCTTAAAAAAAAAAAAAGAAAAATAGGAGCCTCAAGGACCTTTGAAGCAATCTCCAAAAGTCTAACATATGTATAATTATATGCCAAATTATATACCAATTATATACCAAAAGAAGAATGAAGAATAAAAAAATTTTGATCAGGAAAAATTTCCTAAAATTGATAAAAGACAAATTTACAGATTCAAGAAACTCAGCAAATTCTATGTGTTACAAAGAAAACTACACACACACTCTGAAAACCAAACTACTGGAAAATAATGAACTCAACCAGAGAAAAATGACACATAATTTTCAGAAAACAAAGATTCAAATAATAGACATCTCCTTTGAAATTATGGAGGCCACAAAATAGTAGAAGCACTGTTTTACATGTAATTTATTGTGCTAAAGGACAAAAACCATCAACCCAGAATTCTACACCCAGTAAAAATATCCTTCGAGAATTAGGTGAAATAAATCCTTTGTCAGATTAAAAAAAAAAAACTCACACAGCAGATTTCCACTAGAAATACCGAAGGAAAGTCTGTAGGCTAAAGGGAAATTATGCCAGATCAACCTCATGTCTTTGGCAAAGAAAAAAGAGCTTCAGAAATGGTAAACATGTGAGTAAATATAAAAGTGACTTTTTTTCTTCTTAATGTCTTCAAAATACACATGGCTGTCTAAAGCAAAAATTGTCTTTAGGGTTAACAGTGTATATAGATGTGATACATATCACAACCATAGCTAAAGAATAGTAAACACAAATGGGTATGTAAGGTTCCAAGGTTTCTGAATTTCATATGAGGTTACAATAGTAATTCTAAGCAAAGTGCAAAAAAGTTAATGATTATTTATTGTGATCTCCAGAGGAATGACTTTTAAAAAATGCAAACAGGTATAACTAAACAAAGTCAATAGGTAAATTAAAATGGAATTCTAAAAATTGTTCAAATAATAGAAAAGAGGGCAGGGCAATGAGAAACAAGAAATAAAAACAGAAAAGACAAACAGAAAACAACTGTAGATCTAAGTCCGATCACATTATATTAAAAGTTATCAAACTAAATGCTCAAATTAGAAGGCAAAGAATGTCAAGTGCTATCTACAAAAGACACACTTTAGATTCAAAAATACAAACAGGCTAGACGGAAACAAATGGGAAAAGCTAAACATCAAGGCAAAGAAAATTACCACAGATAAAGAGGAACTTTGTATAATGATAACAGGGAAATTCATCAAGACAACATAAAAATCATAAAAATGAACTTGATCATTTTCACAGGACTCTATTATAGCAAAACACAAAATGCAGGCAGTTCCCAGAATACAAATCTCAACTGTCTCCCTCTACATCTCCTCCTGAGACAACTTCGCTGCATTTCCATTACTTTACCTACCAAGTTTTGGGTCTAAAACCTGCTTTTCATTCAGACCCCTGTGCTGAATTTTCCACTTTTCTCCTAACTTTTTTTTACAAGGCATAAAACTGTGGAAGCAATAATGATAATATCACTGGGTTTCTATCATCTATAAATATAATATACATGACAATACAGCACAAAGGAGTGAGAAAGAAATGGAGCTATACTGAAAGAAAGTTCCAATATTTTACCAGAAAGAAGTTGGTACTAATCTGAAATTCAATGTATATTGTAATCCCTACAGGAGCCACTACAAAAATAACTAACAACTTAAAAACTAAAAAAATCAACAGATGATACAAAAGAAGGCAGTAAAGGATGAGAAGTAGAATATAAAAGACATGAATCATATAGAAAACAAATGGCAAAAAGGCAGATGTAAACCCAATCACAAGAATAAGTACAGTGATTTGGAAACAAACAGATTAGATTTTTAAAAAGCAAGATCCAACAATATACTGTCTTAAGAGAAACAGATTGAAGGTAAAAGAAGAGAAGGGTATAATATGCAAAGAATAACCATAACTGCTAGAATGATTGTATTATTATGAACAGACTTTTTTTTTAGATTAAACAGATGTTAAATCAAGAAATATTATTGGAGACAGAGACATTTCACAATGATGAAACAATCAAACCAATCCACCAAAAGATTTAACAATTTAAATGTTACACAGCTAACAAGAGTTTCAAATATATTCAAACTAAAACTACCAAAATTGAAAAGAGAAATATATAGTTCAATAATAGGTAGGGAATTCAATACTCAATTCTAATACTTAATAGAGCACCTAACTAGAAAATCAACAAGGTATGGAAGATTTGAACAATACTATCAACCAGCCTGACCTAACATTAATAGAGCACTCCACCCAACAACAGCAGATGGAACATTCATGTGCACATGGAACATTTTCCAGGAATGACCATATATTAAGCCATTAAACCTATCTCAATAAATTCAAAAGGACTAAAATCACACAAATCTCCAACCACAGTGGAATTAAATTAGAAAATAGCAGAAAGAAATTGGGAAATTCTGAAATAATGGGAAATTAACACACTGCTAAATAATCTGTGGGTCAAAGAAGAAATCACAAAAGAAATTAGAACATATGTGAACTGAATGAAAATAAAAATACAACGTATCAATATCTGTAGAATGCAATTAAAGCAGTATATACAGGGACATTTATAGCTTTAATGACCACATTATAAAAGAAAGTTCTCAAAATCCATTATCAAAGCTCCACTTTAAGAAAACCAGAAAGGAAGCACAAATCAAAGTGGAACCAAATCGAAGGTGGGAAGCAATAAAGATAAGAGATCAATGAAATAGAAAAAAGAAAAACAGGAAATCAATGAAACCAGAAGTTGGTTCTTTCAAAAAACTGACAAATGCATCTAGCTAGACCTGGGTCTCTCAACCTCAGCACTGTTGACAGTGGGGCCAAATAATTCATTCTTATAGGGAGTGTTACTGTGTGTTATATAATGTTGAGCATCATCCCTCGCCTCTACATAGTAGATGCCAGTAACAATCCCCTTCTCAAATTTCACAGCCAAAAATATCTCCAAACATTGCCAGTGTCCTAGGGCAAGCGGAGGGGAAAAATCACTGCAGCTGAGAACCACTGAGCTAGACAGATCATGAAAATGACAGATGACACAAATGACAAAAATCGAGAATGAAAGAAAGAACATCACCTCCTTCCCTAAAGAAACTCACAGGATTATATAGGAATTACAACCAAAAGATGTATGCCAACAAATTAGACCACCTACGTGAAATGGATAACTATTACGTTTCTAGGAAAAAAATCAAGGGTAAATTACAAAAAGTACCATGCATGCTATAAATAAGTCATACATCATTAAAGATAAAAAATGTGGGACGCCTGGGTGGCTCAGTGGGTTAAGGCTCTGCCTTCGGCTCAGGTCATGGTCCCAGGGTCCTGGGATTGAGCCCCGCATCGGACTCTCTGCTCAGCGGGGAGTCTGTTTCCCCCTCTCTCTCTGCCTATTTGTGATCTCTGTCAAATAAGTAAATAAAATCTTTAAAAAAAAGAGGGGCGCCTGGGTGGCTCAGTGGGTTAAGCCTCTGCCTTCGGCTCAGGTCATGATCTCAGGGTCCTGGGATCGAGCCCCGCATCGGGCGCTCTGCTCCACAGGGAGCCTGCTTCCTCCTCTCTCTCTCTCTCTGCCTGCCTGTCTGCCTGCTTGTGATCTCTGTCTAATAAATAAATTAATTAATTAAAAAAAAAGATAAAAAATGTAATGCATTCAAGAAAACTAGCACCAAATTGTGGAAATGTGTGTCTCCAGTATGTAAACAGGTACTGTAGGAGTTTGGGGTTTTTTTAATCTTTTAAATACATAAGTAGTATGTTCTTACTGCAACAATTCTAACAGTAGAAAAGTACTTTAAGTAAATCAGGAACTTACCTCATTCCCCTCCATTTCCATCCCACTGGTAACTACTGCTAAAAATTTGGTATCATTCTTCTGGGTTTGTGTTTGGTTTTTTGCCTTGCTCATATAAACATTACATACATATTTAATGGTTTATTTGTATAAAAATGAGGCTACACATATAGTTACATGAACTAAAGAAACCTGCTCTTTTATTTAATACATTAAACTTAGGACTCCAGAACAATTCACAGAGTTCCACATATAAACTATCTGTCCCAAATATCACAAATAACTTCTTGATAATAACTACATAATATACTTTTTAAGTTCCACCATTTGGCCACATCAAAATTAATTCAACCATTCTCTCACGGATGAGTATTTAGGGGGTTTCCTGATCTTTGATATTACAAACAATGCTGCAAAACATCCTCAAACATTCTTTTACCTACTAGCACTTTTATTTTAGTCAAATACATTCCTGAGAGTCAGCGGCAAATGCATTTTAAATTTTAATAAACATTGCCAGATTCTTATCTCCAAAGTTAGTAATAACTACTGTACCACCAACAGTATAAGAGAATACCCTACTTCTCACGTCCCCAACACTGGATGCTGTCATTCTTTAATTTCTGCCAATCTAACTAGTAAGAAGTGTATCTGTTGTTTTCATTAGCAATTCCTGACTTTCAAGGAGTTAAAGAATCTTTTCATAGGTTTACTGGTTACTTGCATTTCTTCTTCCTTGAACTATAAATTTCCAAACTTTTTCTCTCAAATGGATAGCCAACTGAATTATCCTATAATGATGATGGGACCCTCTTCCACTACTCATTGACACTGCCTTGACTGGCTAATCCAAGGTACATAAACAAAGTCACTGTCTTACACAACCCGGGAGTGAGTGGGGTATCACCCACCCCAGAAGTGACTGATAGCGTACAGGGGCAGTGGTGATGTTGGAGTAGGGGCGTCCAGACTGCACTGGGGAAAGCCTGCAGTGGCGGGAGCAGTGTATACAAGTGTTAGCTACACTCCTAAGAAATGTGTTTTCTTTTGTTTTTACTGGTTTTGTTTTGAGGAAGTATTTCATATAACAATACAGTGAATATACTTGGTACCTCTAACTCTGCACTAATAAAATGTACATCCTTGTACATTGACCTTGGATAATAAGCACAGTACTTTCAAAGGCTAGAATCCAGCATAGTGACTTCCTGAATTAAAAAGTATAGACAGGTATCTTAGATTTTGCTAGAAACAAATGTCATCTATTAGAGACCTCACCTGGGTTTTGGAGTGCTGTCAACTACCCCCTAAACACATGGACTGCATAGGAGGAAGTTATCAAAATAACAGTCTGTGACCATGAATAAGGGTTAACAGAGTTCCTGAATGCAGTGAATGCCTACTAAAGGACCTAAAACCCCAGCATGAAAGAATTCCAAAAATTAAATACTAATTATAAAATGTCTGGACTTTAATTTTAACATAATGTGTTCAATATATTGCTATTAAATATTAAGATAGCTGCTGGTTTACCCTTATTTTAAAAGAAAAATCAGGTGTCATCTTGTTTTGTTTTGTTTTAATCAACCAGAGGTTTTGGAACCTTAAATTCCTTTTTCAGTATCTACTGAAGTAATGCCTAATTATAGACATCATTTATTGAACACTTTAACATTCTTTTTACATGCTTCTCATGTAAATCTCATGGTAATTACTGATATCTCTAATCTCTCTTTCGGAGATGGTGCAGCTGAATCCTAAGAAATTTCCCTAAAATCACCCCACCACTGAATGACAGAGCTTGCATTTGAAGTAGGCATCACACTCGTAACCATCTACTTGACATCTTTTTGCCAACATTCTAGAACAAGTAACACTGGAATTAAATATTGTTTGAAAATGTGGTGGGGCAATCATACTCATTTTTAGAAAATGCTTTGAACAGCAATTCATTCCACAGTTACTCAGTTTTCTACTTCTTGAGTCTATTTGAGAAAGTTCAATTTTTACAGAAAATCATCTATTTATCAAAACTTTGAACATTCCTAACATCTACATTTAAAGAACTGAAAAAGTATTTCAGAAGCAAAAGTTTAAAATTTACCTTGACTTTGAGCCAGATGAAGAATTTTTGATGTGACATATCTGGCAGTATCTGATTCTGAAGATTCAGTATTGATCTTCTCCAGCTGAGCCAGGAGTCCCACGACCCGAGAATTATTGGTAAGGCTAAAAAGAATGTTAATTTACATTACGACACATTCTACATCACTTGTAAATTCAATACAATAAAGATCACTGTTTAAAAAACAAAAAACAAAAAACTCTACCCTTTCCTAAAAAAGTGAAGCATTTATGCCACATATCCTTACTGTTTTATAGCTTAACATTGCTACAATTCTATTAAGTGAGAAACATATTCCACTTCAGAAAACCACAAATGTGCATTCAACCCTGTCCAGTAATCTTACATCACACTTTGGTTTTTGTTTGTTTTTTTTTTTTTTAAGATTTTATTTATTTATTTATTTGACAGAAAGACAGAGATCACAAGTAGGTAGAGAGGCGGGCGGCGGGGTGGGGGTGGGAAGCAGACTCCCCGCTGAGCAGAGAGCCCAATGTGGGGCTCGATCCCAGGACCCTGAGATCATGACCTGAGCCGAAGGCAGAGGATTAACCCACTGAGCCACCCAGGTGCCCGTTACATCACACTTTGAAAATTCACCTTTTCACTCTCCAAGAATACTTCTTACATTTCCTATGTTCACCTCAAAACTCTAATCATCCTTTCCACCCCAGTCTCTTTTCAGAGTCCTGCTTTATTACTGTTACAAGCCCACACACCATCTTCCAACTACCACATCCTTAAACATATCTGATTTTCTACCCACTTTCTTTCTTCCCTATTCTTTCGTTTGCTTATTTGCACATTTGCACATCTGCTACCGTACTAGGTATTACCAATAGTAAACAAAACAAAAATTCCTGCCCCCTACAGACTGAACATTCTAATGGTGAGAGGCAAATTAAATATGTAAATAATCATACAGTATTTAAGGTGGTGGGAAGTGCTTTAAAGAAGGGCAGGTTAGGGGGAGGGATGCAATTTCACACAGTGGTCAGAGAAAACTACATTGACAGGGTACCACCGAGGGAAAGGTCTGAGAGAAGTAAAGGAGTAAACCGTGCAGAAACCAGAAAGAGCTGTCCAGGAAGGAGTCACAACCACCGAGACCAAGGCAGGGGTCTGCTAAACTGAGTAAAAAGGGAGGTAGCCAGCGGTGTGGCTGGAGCAGACTCGAGGAGAATTATAGTAAGAGGAGGTCAGAGGTGGGGGGTGAGGTGGGAGAGAGCACCATCATTTAAAGCTTTGCGGGCCACTGTAGGAATTTTGACTTTTACACTAAGTGGGATAGAAAGTTTTTGAGCAGGGGACGCCTGGGTGGCTCAGTTGGCTAAGCCACTGCCTTCGGCTCAGGTCCTGATCCCAGAATCCTGGGATCAAGTCCTGCATGGGGTTCCTTGCTCAGCAGGAAGCCTGCTCCTCCCTCTGCCTCTGCCTGCCACTCGGCCTGCTTGTGCTCTCTAATAATAAAATCTTTTAAAAAAAGAAAAAAAAAAGGAAAGAAAGAAAGTTTTTGAGCAGTGATGTGCTCTGATGTTTTTAAAAGGCTCTCTTTGGCTGGTATGTTGAGACAAAGAACAATTCCTCCCCTGTATACATGACCCAGTAACCCTTCCTGCATTCTCAATGCATTTGCTCCTTCACTTAATCTTTCCCTGATTCATCGTCTCTCTCCCCCTTTCAACTGGATCATACCAGTGGCACACTAATAAGATGTAAAGAGCTCACACTCGCTACCACCCTATTTCTCTCCTACAAATGAGGTGCCTGTACTTGCTCTCTTCATCTTCTCACATCCCATTCACTTTTCATGCTTGCCTTCCCCACCTTGAGGTCTCCCAACCTCCTCTGGTCACTTCCTTCCTTATACTCAGTACCTCAGCACTATCCAAATCAGAGAGCTCCCTCTTCCTTCACCTCCCTTCTCTGGGTTTCATTGACTCCACTCTCTACCTTCTTCCTATCATCAGCTCTCTGAGATACCCTCTTTTGGTTCCTCCTCCTGTGACACATTCCTAGATGTTGATTCATGGACAGCTGTATTCCCGGCCCTCTTCTTTCCACTCTCTCCACTCTGCCAGTGTGATCTCAGAATTTATCACTATTTGAAATTATGTAAACTCTCCAGAGGTAGAGACCTTGCATGTCTTATTCTATATATCTAGCATTTCAAACATTGGCTGGTACAGCACAGACAATACATATCTAGAAAATGAAAAACAGTTGTTTGTTTGTTTTTTTTTTTTTTCCGATTAACTGTGCCAAATGCTTTACATTTGGAGATATTTCAACTGAAAAGGTATCGGAGTTTGAAAATACACATTAAGCATACATTTGAAAATGGGCCTAATGTACCATTTAAAATAATGCAATATTTCCATTTTAGAGAGCCAACATAGCACAGACATATATTCATATGTATAAATCTTCAAATATAAAAATAACCCAAAAAACTAATATGTTCAGTATAATATCATTAAGTTTTAAAATACACAAATTCAATACAATATATTCTTTAATGTGTGTATATATATGAAAACATTTTATACACACACACACACACACATAAAAACATGCATGGAAATGATGAACATCAATTCAGAATAGTAATTACCTTGGGATAAGGGAAAAAATGTTATTAGGCAATAATACACACTGTGTTTGTAATTTTTTTTATTCCTTGGGTGATAAGTACACAGGTGTTCCTTATAGTATTCTCTATCCTTTTGGTTTTCAGAAACATTCCACAAATTTTTTAAATAAAAGAATTCTGCAGAGATAAAACTATGTTACATGTTGTACATATTTGTACATATTTTCTTTTTCTTCAACTGTTGCAGGAGGAAGGAATGGTTCCTTAAAACTGCTGTAAGTCTGAATGAGCAAAAACATTACTATGAAAATTCCATACTGAACAAAAAAAAAAGAAAAAAATAGTATAATGAACCACCACCATGTCCTCACCACCCAGCTCCAACATCATCAATCCACAGACAATCTTATTTTACACATACATACCTACCTACAAGCACACCCATCAATGGACTAATTTTGAAGCATGTCTCAGAAAGATCCCTAAAATCTGTATCAGATAACCAATGAAATATTTTAGTTTCATGCATCAGTATGAACTTAAAAACTTAAATACATTTGGTATTTATTCACTACGATTATAAACACTCAATGATCAATAAATGGGAGCTTCCCAAGTTGGTTCCAGAGTCCTTTCGGTATGATCCTAGCCTTTCATAGGTTTCTGGCTTTCAGGCATGACAAGACTATTACTGGCCAACAGTCTTCAAAGTATTCTATAATACCCTGTCGAGTACCTGAGACCCTACCATAAAATCTACAAAGTCAAAGTCTATTTTCATAAAAATACTATCTGACTCTGTGTTGAGATTTGCCTTGATGATCTAAAAGCACTGGTGGGTAAAGGGCTAGCACCCTGACACAAATCAAGACAGTGACACCAAACTGTACTAGCAGTCACTGTGTTTTTCACCGCCCCGAACTCAGTTAAAAACAAAAATTCCAGTTCCACCCATGAGTACGTATCTCTTTAATATTGTGTGTGTGCATTAAACATTTCAGCTACACACTAAATATGATGGTTACCAGGGAGGAAAACCTGTGATTGTTTAAAATGCAAGCTGAACTAGCCACTTTTTTCACAGAACATGGTTACTTCAAAAAACAAGTCAAAAAATTGTAAAAGAAATAAAAAAAAAAAAAGAAACAATTGACAAAGATTATTCAGACTGGGGAATTGGGGCATACATTTTTTGGAAGTAAACAAAGTGAGTATATCATTTCAAGAGAACAACTGACAGATCTGCTGCCAATGATAAAATCTAGCTTTTGAGCAAACATTAGAATTTCGAAAAATGTGGATCTACTGTCATAGCCTTGTCAGCTTCCCTAGAAAATTTTCTAGGCACCTGGGTGACTCAGTCAGTTAAGCATCTGACTCTTGATCTCTGCTCAGGTCTTGATCTCAGGATGCTAAGTTCAAGCCCCAAGATGGGCTCCACGCTGGGTGTGGAATCTACTTAAAAACATCTTTTATTCCTGATAAAAAAGCAACGGTGATATTAATACATGTAATTTTTCAGTACTGTATAATAAAATGTACCACTATTTAGAAGATCTGCATTAGTCATGGAATCAAATTATTTCTAAATGACCAATGCTGGATGTTACAAACTTAAATATGGAAAAAAATTACTCAAAAGTACAAAAAAAGACCAAAAGAATTTAACAGAGAACAAAAAGTTCACTAATACAGTTTCAGATTCCACCCTGCAATTAACTTTTAATAAAACTATTACTTAGCAAGAATATCCACTTCAATTTGAATTTCAAGCAATACAGCTTTATTTCCAAAGAATAGTATTATCATTTATATATATCTGTTCCTCGTATATAATTATGACTCTTGCTTTAATCATATTTTTACTGTTTCTCTACAAATACTGAACACACAACTTTATTTTCCTCCACCATAAATCAAAGGACAATTATCCACAATTATCTATAATGGCCTTTTGGGATGCCTGGGTAGCTCAGTTGGTTAAGCATCTGCCTTTGGTTTCAGGACATGATCCCAGTGTCCTGGGATCGAGTTCTGTATCAGGCTCCTTACTCAGTGGGGAACCTGCTTCTCCCTCTGCCTGCTGTTCCCCCTGCTTGCACTCACTCTCTCTCCCTCTGACAAATAAATAAAAATAATTAATTAATTAAAGGGCCTTTGATTCAAGTACTTCCTCCTTTTCTAATCACATATCTATGTAAGCCCACATTTTTTTCATATTCTATAATAACAAGAACACCACACATGCACAAACTACATACACATGTATAATATGTGCACATATTATATGTAACATATACTTAGATCAAGAAAGATTAAACTCAGAAACAGATAAGAGAATCTAGCCATCTTCCATTATGCCACACATCAGATTTGCAAAAATGTAATAAAATAATTCTAGTCTTCCACATTTGAAAATATAGTTATTTCTAAAACATTATTATACAATTGGTTTATTGCTATTTTTAAGTGAATAAATAGAGGCTGTGGGTGACAAAAGGCAGTTAAGCGTCAGACTCTTGGTTTCAGCTCAGGTCATGATCTCAGGGTCATGAGATGGATCCCCTCATCAGGCTCTGCACTCAGGATGGCATCTGCTTAAGTTTCTCTCTCCCTCTCCCTTTGCTCCCCTCCCTCAGCCTCCACATGCACATGCACTCTCTCTAAAAATATATAAATCTTAAAAAAAAAAGTCGTTTTAATTTCTCAGTTTTAATATATAACAATGTAAGTATCAATAGATACCTCACATCAACAAAAACTTTCTGGAATCTTCATCACTTTAAGAGAGCACCAAGGGGTTCTGAGCTAAAAAATCTGAGAACACTCCTCTAGGTTTATCTTGCACATTTTGTGCTCCTGACCTAGAATCAGCCCTTTCTCCAAAGAGTCCTGGTTCTTTTTGGTGAGAAATGATATTAAGAGAGCACAGTTTGAAAACTAAGGAGCAAAGTACAACTTTAAAAACAATTCCATAACCCAAACTTAAGAGAAATTTGCATTAAGAAAACCAAACTTTCTTTTTTAATTTATTTATTTGACAGAGAGAGATCACAAGTAGGCATAGAGGCAGGGAGGGTTGGGGGAGCGGGAAGCAGGCTCCCCGCTGAGCAGGGAACCCTAATGCAGGGCTCGATTCCAGGACCCTGGGATCATGACCTGAGCCAAAGGCAGAGACTTTAACCCACTGAGCCACCCAGGTGCCCCAAGAAAACCAAACTTCTGATATTTAATAATGGAGTGCTTCCTGAATTTTCTTCAATTCACATTTTTCTTAAAGATCATCTCACTGTTTTTCAGTAGTTAATAAAACATCTACTATTCAAAAAATTCACAAACATACAAGACACACTAAGCATAACATACAGTCAATTCTATCCCCAACTAAGAATTTGTTTTATCAGTAACTATTAAAATTTTAAATTACATTACATATAAAAAAAAGAAAAAGAAAAAAACCTTTCATCAAAATTATTCCTTTCTAAGAATAATGCTATTTCAAATGATGGATGGGTGAACAGATGGATGAATTTTTTCACGGGAGGCAAATAAATGGAAATTGAGAACATAGGCAAATCAACTTCCCTCTCTATTTCTACTTTTTTCATCTACAGAATCAAAACTGAACAAAATATTTTAAGCCACCCCAACTCAGCTCTAAAATTGTAAGGCATTGTTGACACTAATGTTGAAAGAATCTAGGGTGAACACCAGAGGGCAGCTCTATCTTCTGAATAATTTTTAGACTTTGGAAAATTTGAGGGTGGGGTAAAGCTATACAGCTATTCAAAGGACAATCTGAACTACACTGAGAAAATTTTTAAATAACACAACTCAGAAAAGGATGTATCTTCCTTACTTACCATGAGACCAAACTTCAGAGATTTATGATTGCTAATTATCATATAGTGAGAAAATTATCAAATTAAAAATATGATCAATATGAAATACATCAAATCAAGTTAACTTTCAAATGGATAGTTTAAAGACAGTATCACTCAAATATTTGTTTCATTGTAGTAGTCTCCTACTACTTAATGTTTGAGTTTACTCAGTCTTACCTATTTTTCTAAAAGCATGAATGTTCCTGGATATTACAAAAGTCCCAATGATGTACGGAAACTATCTTTGCAACAAATAATTGCCCAAGTAAGTGCAAGTGTTATGCAACCTACCTTCATATTATAAATCAATGTTACCACCTTTTTTACCTTAAACTGCAGGTAACAGAGAGCTGTCCTCATAAAAAAATAAAAATAAAAAAATCTCACAGAAAAAAAATCCACAGAAATATACTACGGTTTTAGACTTAAACATGACTCACAGAAACTAAGATTTAATTTCAAACAGTATGATTTTATTTCCAAAATGCACATTATCTTTCAGAAACATCTGATCCTCATTTATAGGCCTTTTTTAACCTTGTATTACTTTTGCTTTGTTTTTATTTTTACTGTTTCTTTCCAAATTCTGAACACATAACTTTATTTTCTTCCACCATAAATCAAAGGACAATGAAAAATAGAAATTTCATTATCATTCTTTTGTAGAAAGTTAAATATTTAAATATGTAAGTTTGAAACAATATTCTTATAACTGGAAGAGAAGAGTAACTAGTTCTCTCCTTCTTATAATTAAATGCATAAAAGACTTCTTTAACAATAAATTCTAGTTCAACACTACCAAGTGACTAGTTATAGACAACCAGAAAAAACTTGTTAAAATTTTAAACTGCCTAAATTTATACTAGCATCAGCAATAATTAGTCAAGTTATCCTTTAAATTCCTTTACCAAAGTTAATTAAATGCTAATTATTTTATATTCATTATTTTTGTAACTTCTCTGGTCTTGTTCCACTGGTACTTTAGGTACGTGTTTGTGGCTAACTGTTTTGCCCTGGTATCTGTTCTATCTTTCAGAGTAAAAAGTTTCAATCAGGCGTATGGCCACCCTGTATATCACATTTCTCATTTTTAGCTTAATATAGAAGTTACTATAGGCTAGGTCAGAGGCTCTCAGTTTTGTTTTGGGGTTTTTCTGTGGGGGGAGGACTAGAGGAGGTTTTTGGCCTCTATCATGATATCTTTACACTCAAAAATTATTGAGGAGACACAAATAGCTGTAATTTTCATGGGAAAAAGAAAGAAATCTAACAAACAACCTGAAAGACCAGTACACTGAAAACTACAAAGCATTGCTTAAAAAAAAAAAAAAAAAAAAAAGTTAAAGAAAGGTCATAAAAAAGGAATATGCTGTAGTCAAGAGTAAGAAGACTGAATGTTGTTAAGATATCAATTCTCCCCCAAATTGATCTATAGAATCAAGGCAATCCAGTAAAAATCCCAGCAGGCTATTGTATAGAATGTAAAACTTGTAAAACTGATGCTAAATTGACATGAAAATGCAAAATAAGTCCAACTTTGGAAATAAAAGAACAAAATTGATAGACCAACACTAACTTTGAGACTCACTATAAAGTCACCAAGGCAGAGATAAACCTCTAAATCACTGGAACAAAACAGAGGCCAAAAATAAACCCATACATACACAGACAACTGATTTTTGACAAAGATACAAAGCCAATTGATTGAACGATTTACAGATATATATAGGCCAAACTTACCAAACTGTACTATGTATAATCTGTAGCATATGATGATTATATCTCAATAAATTTGTTTAAAAATTACAGGGGGCCTTAGTGTACCAGATAAGTGTACTATCTTAGTGTACCAGATAAGGCAGAAATGACACAGGAGTGGCTGGAGTGTGTAAAATGAGATATAGACTGAATTTACAGACTATTTCAGATTTTTGGCTTTTAAGGGAAGCAGATATATCGGGTAGTGACAGAAGAGCATAGTCTAAACACTGAGAAGCCCAGATCTTGTTTAAATAGTAATGAATGAAGGAGTTAAAGATTCAAGACAGAAGAATAAATGATTAAAAGACCATGAAAAGGAAAAAAAAAAAAAAAAAAAAGACCGTGAAAAGGAAGGAGGGAGATGAAATCAGTAACACAGGTGTCAGTATACTAGTATCTGACAAGAAAAGGGATACATTCTCTATTGGAGTAAATAACAGGAGGATGGGATCAAAAAAAGACTATGTAAATTTTTCGTGTAAGAAACATGAGGATAATAGATTTTATTATCTCTGTGATATCATGAGGGAAGGCCATTTGATGAGGGTCTGTATTTGAGACATCTGAGAATTTCAAAGATGTAAAGGATAAAAAGTATAAAATAATCATTATAAAAGTTGAGAAAATGAACTTTTCCAGAAAACCATAGTTGCAAGATTATGGGGCTCAGTTCTGGCCAATGATCAATAATTTTTAGTAATATCTGCCAAGTTAGTTCATCCTCCAACATCATTTAGCTGCTCATCAAAGGTTTATCCAGAGAAAGGGCTTTGTGGGATGCATGTGATAGAAAAACACAAACTCAGGTAAAGACACTTCAGGTCTTTTAGAGTGTAATGACAGACAGTGGATCTACACTGGGTAAGAAAGGAGGAGGTGAATGAGAGAAAATAAGTCAATAGATGAGCATTCTGGGTAAGGCAGGGCTTATAGGGCAGACACTGGAGCGAGGGAGTTAGAAAGATGCCAAGATGCAGAAGTATGGGAAGGAATAGAAAGATTTTGATCCTTATCTATGGATCTCAATTCATCTTTCTGCATCCAGCTTTCTTCACAGAGTAAAATGACAAGTATTAGTAGAAAGCGTCATTTCTTTTAGATGAAGACCACTTGCAGTAATCCCAGTTTAGTTAGCCTAAGACAGTGACAAAAATAACAATAAATATCCAGTAAATTCTATCTCGGGAGAAAAAAATGAAAACTAACCCTAAGAGCCAGATGTTGTCAAATTCATTTCATACTCATATGGAACACCAATCCAGTAATTCTAGATAGTCTAGCTGATCAAAAGAAATAGCATTACTTGTTTGACCTAATCCAAAAAGTAAAACTGGTGCTCCTTCTTTTTGTTTTGTTAAGATTTATTTATTTTTGAGAGAGGGAGACAGAGCCCACGTGCAAGTGAGCAGGTGTCTGTGTGCAAGGGGGTAGGGACAAAGGGAAAGAATCTTGAAGCAGGTTCCTAGCAAACTTGAGATCATGTCCTCTGCCAAAACCAGGAGTCTGAGGCTTAATCTACTGAGCTCAGGTCATGATCTCATGGGTCACCAGATGGAACTCAGAGGTGCACAAGGCTCTGCCCTCAACATGAAGTCTCCTTTATGATTCTCTCCCTCTGACCCTACCCCCCTCCTTAGTGTGCACACACACTCTCTCCTTCTCTAAAGTAAGTAAATAAATGAAGTCTTTAAAAAATAAAAATTTTAAAAATTGGGGCACCTGGGTGGCTCAGTTGGTAAAGCACCTGCCTTTGGCTCAGGTGATCCCAGGATCCTGGGATAGAGCACCACGTTATGCTCCCTGCTCAGCGAGGAGTCTGCTTCTCCCTCTCCCTCTTCCCCTACCCCCATCCCCTACTTCCCTGCCCTGCTCTTGCCCTCTCTCAAAATAAATACAATCTTTTTTTAATTAAAAAATAAATAAAACACAATCACTACCTAATTCCTTTCCTATAGAAATTACAAAAATACTTAGCAATGAAATTTGTTCTACTGTATTACATAGTTAATAACTGGAAACCCTAACAGTTTAAGGAACAAATCTTTATCTAAACTGTGTATATATTTCTCATTATAAAACAGAGTCAAACCATACCTGTAAACACAAAGTTGTAAAAATATAAATATAACATACAACACTGCTACAAAGCAAAAACTGATTATCATCAATATTAATAAGTTGTCATTTACTGAGCCTGCTAGACACTGTTTAATCTTCACAAGTTCAAAATAACAGCATTATTATTTCACTCATTATATAGGTGAGAAAACTGAGACTTAACAGAGTTAAGCAATCTAGCTAAAAAAATTCCAGAACAGAATCAATCAGTTTGCCTGACTTTTAACTGAAAGAGTCCACAGTAAAACCTTGCTAAGGACAATTTTTTGGTACATAAGAACTTTAATAGAGATGATGCTTTAACTCAGGGGTTAGTTAAAATTTTTCTGGAAGGAGCCAGACAGAATATATTTTAAGCACCATGTGCCATATAGTCTCTGTCATTACTACTCAACTTTGCCACTGTAGAGCAAGTGTCCAGACAATACACAAAGCACAGCTATATTCCAATAAAACTTAATTTATATATACTGAAATTTCAATTTCATATAAATATTCTTTTTATTTTTTCCCCCAACCATTTAGAAATGTTAAAAACTATTCTTATTTCATGAGCCATCCAAAAACAAGAAGTAGATCAGATCTGGTCCATGGGTCATCATTTGCTAACTCCTGTTTTAATTGAAAAGTTAAACATTAATAAATATTAATTTTAAAATATAAATACAACAGACAATTATTTAAACATAAATAATAATTTCAAATAAGGAGTTTCAAATAACCACTTCATGTAATATTTCCATAACTGATACATACTGGTATTTAGAATTACAGTACCTTTTCTCTGATATCACTTTTAACTTGCTCATCTTGAGTTACTTCATTTCAACATTGCAGATAATCTAAAAGAAAAAATGTTAGTTGTATTAAATACACAATAGTTTATATATATTAGACATCACAAAAACCATACCACTGAAAGTTATTATGGGAAACTAGAAACCAAAGGAGAATGTTTGGGTTTTATGTGCTTCTGGCAAGTTACTTCAAAATGCAAAAATGGGGGCACCTAGGTGGCTCAGTGGGTTAAAGCCTCTGCCTTCATCTCAGGTCACAATTCCAGGGTCCTCAGATCAAGTTCCACATCGGGCTCTCTGCTCAGTGGGGAGCCTGCTTCCTCCTCTTTCTCTCTGCCTGCCTCTCTGCCTACTTGTCATCTCTACCAAATAAATAAAATCTTTTAAAAAATGCAAAAATGTGTGACTATTACATGATCTAAAACCAGTCAGTAAAATGTTATCAAAATCCTAGAGCTACAAAAATGAAAAAAACCTAACACAACAGTCTATGATCTAGTGTTAAGATTTCTTTTGAGACAATTCACATTATCTTTTCCTGTTCTTACAGTCCTCCTTAAAATACTCAAACTATAGCATTGTACTTAGTGTCCACTATTCACACAGTGGTCAAATACTGGTAAGTATGTAAGATTATTTCTATGTGAGAACACTTTTTAATAACAAATTATGTACACGGTAAAAACCATCTATAACATCATCTCATTTAATATACTTAATACATATTTTCCTTCAATCAATACCAGTTTTGTCATTAGAAAGTACACATCATTCACAGAATCTTTACAACTTTTCAGATTTATTTTGCAACCATTCACCCCCTAAAAAAAGAAAAACAAACAAACAAACAAACAAAAAAAACCCTGGACATCTTTTAATTTTACATATCACCGCTTACTGAAGCAGAATTTTGTGGCATCACCAGACAGTAAAAAAGTGACGGCCAGTTCAACAAGTTTCTCACATATTTATGCAGTATTTAAGGGAAACAAATATGCAAAAGAATGTAGTAGATTTAAAAACTACAGGTATTCTGGATGTTTTTCTTCAATTAACAAAGAACTTTCACTTCAGTAAAACACACATGATTTTTTATTTCAGTTTTTTTCATTAATTCAATCATAAAAAAGAAAATATGTATTTAGGATTGTGTACAAAAATTACATGGACTATTTTTCAGGCTGGCAAGAAATTTAAAACTGCTGACTATTCTTTCTTTTAACTGACTTAAGAAAAGACTACAAAGTCAAAGTAATTTTTTCCCATTTCCAAATTAAGAATCAAAAATCCAAAGGAAGGGGTAAAGAAAAAAGTCCTGTGATTTCAAAAGCACTACTGCAGCCATAAACATAAGGTTAATTAAGTTACTTCTTTTTTTTTTTTAAAGATTTTATTTATTTGACACAGAGATAGAGAGAGATCACAAGTAAGCAGAGAGGCAGGCAGAGAGAGAGGGGGAAGCAGGTTCCCTGCTGAGCAAAGAGCCCGATGCGGGGCTCAGTCCCAGGACCCTAAGATCACGACCCGAGCTGAAGGCAGAAACTTAACCCACTGAGCCACCCAGGCGCCCCTAATTTAAGTTACTTCTACTTGCTGGGTGGTAGGACTTTCTCTAAGAGTGCATTAATAGCACCTCTCATGAAAAGCTTACTGTGACTCTTATTAGAGCTGGTAGAGTTGGAAAGGTTAACTTACATCACAACCAATTCTATTTCAACAGTTAAGAAATTATTCAAACTTCCAATTCAAAATAAAATACAGTCAAACAACAGGCATTCCTGTCCTCTCCCTCCCAGGACTAGAGTAAAATAAACAGCAAAGCAATAAAGAAAAATTAAATTATGTTTAAGCCCTCAGTGACAAAAAGGAAAACTAAAGTGGGGGTGGGGGGAGGTACCCTGTCCAGAAGAACTCAGGAAACCTGGAAGCCAAGGACTTGAAAGTGCCAATCACAAGAGAGGAAGAGACTGCTCAACAGCTCAGGAAAACTCTGTAATTCCAAATAACCTCCTACCTCCTCAATATCCCATACCTCATCATTGTGGGAAATGTTCAACAGCCAGTCCTAGAATTTCTGACAAATTATCTCCACTAAAGAAACTGATAACCTCAAAGAATTCTGCTTTCTGGGACTAGAGAGTCCCCCAGGAAGCAGGCCAGCTCTCAACCCCACCATCCTAGAGCTAAACCAGTTTTGTCCTTTGTGGTCACCTTTTATAGCCTAAGGCCAGAGCGCCCCCAGAGAACACAAAAACTTTCTATTTTCAATGTCTGTGTTTGTTACAGCATTGTGTAATTCAAAGAACAGGCACCTGGAAGAAGTGCTGCATTTCACCAAGTTTGTGGCAAAGTAAGAAAGAGGCAAAGAAACTGAGACTGCATACAAGGGCATAACTATAAAAATCGACCATGAAGTTTAGAAGTAAGACCCTTTATTGGGTCATTTTCATCACCATAAAATCATGTTGCTATTTCCCTGTCTTGAAGGAAAAAAAAAAATGAACTCTCTATGCTCCACTTCCTAAATTCAGCTTCTGTCCCATTTCTCTTCCCTCCCAAAAGCAAAGTGTTGTTTACACACACTTGTTAACAAGTCCTTTCTTCCCCTCCTCTCCTAAACACACTCCAGTCGGATTCTCCCCACCCCACTTGTCAGTCCCAGTGACCTCCATTTCCCTGAATCTAACTGTCAGTTCTTAGTCCTCACCTTACTTGTCTTAACAGCAGCATTTGATAGAACTTGTCACTCCCTTTTCTTGGAATACTTTCCTCATTTGGCCGTATTATCTAAGTTTCCTTCACTGGATGCCCCAAGCTCAGTTCTTTCTCGTCCTTTTCTAACTCCAGTCTCTTCCTTAGTGATCTCATCAGGTCTCATGAATGTTCAACATCTCCACATGGGTCTCTAATAATACTACAAACTCAACATATCCAATACTGATCCCCTGATCTGCCCTTCCCTACTCAGTGTGCTCTCACCTCAGCTTTTCCAACTGTAAAGATAATTCTCTAATTCTTAGTCTAAAACCTTAACCTCCTCCTTGACTGTCTTACATCCCACATCCAATCCATCAGCAAATCCTGATAATTCTACTTTCGAAATATATCCAAAATCTCATCACTTCACCATAACTACTACCATGGGCAAACCAACCATTTTAATTAGTCTCCCTTCTACCTTTGGCCTTCTACAGTCTATTCTCAATAAAACATCCTGACCAATTTTTTTAAACCCTCAGGGGGAAAGAAAGAGAAACAAACAACAACAGCAACAAAAAGCCTTAGGTAAATCTTGTCACCACTCTGCTCAAAGTCCGGAGATGTGTCCATTTCAGGGGCATTAAGGGCCTTAGGGGATACCCTCAGCCCTTCCTTCCCTGACCTCATCTCCTACCTACAGCTCTCCTCACTTACATTGCTCTAGACATACTGGCTGTGCCTCCTTGCTTTCCTCCAATTCTTACCTTGCCCAAGCTATTTCCTCCACCTGAAATGTTCTGCCAGATATCCTAATGACTGACCAACTTCCAAACTTTCTTTGCTTGAGTATTACTTTTTCAATAAACCCTACTCCAACCATCCTATTTAATTCTGTAAACTACCTCCACACTCCAGCATATCCACTGCCCCTCGCTTGAATCTACTGTCTTTTTCCAGAGCACTTACCATCTTCTAACACAGTATGATTCAAAAATAACGGAACACTTTGAAAACTGTACTATTCAATAACTGATTACATATGAACCTGTGTCAAAACAACTTTTAAGGGAACAATCAGTTCAGTTCTATAAACTTCTGAATGCTCAATGGATGCCCCATTACATCACATATATCAATCCTGTAATCAAATTCATCCCAGATCCTTACCAGCTTATCACCACTAATAATGACAAAAGCAACCACAAGGGGTTCCTTCACTTCCTCAAGGTTTTGAGGAAAAAGTAGTAGCAACCCAAGGTTCTTGATATATCCAAATAAGAAATCGTATGGTTTAATATCTAGTATCTCACTGGTCAATATGTCATTCATTTTAAACATCTTGTTCACTAGACCATTTAACTCTGTGCATTGCTTATTATCTGTATCTCCCTGCTAGAATTAAAGCTCCATGAGGGCAGAAATCTGCTTTAAATGCCTCCCAAGTATCTAGAATATAGCAAGCATGTGGCAGATGCTAAAAAATTTTAAATGAACAAACCAACTTTTAAAGACTTACTTTGAGAAAATTTTACTACACATATGTGCAAAAAAGTCTTCATTTAAAAAAAAACTAACAATATGTAATAATATGGCAAATATGGTATACTGTCATACAATATATATCCCAATTTCCATCTAGTTGTACGTTCCTGTACTGTAAGAAGTTGAAAGCTTAAAAAAATTAAAATATAAAAAAATAAAAAATTTTTAAAAAGCATTTCCCAGACTCCCCTGCAGCTAGAGTTCCAGATGTGACTTAAATCCACCAATTTCAATCTCATCATTTGGGAGAGACTTAAAAGACTGAAAGGATGCCTGATTCCACAGGCTAACACAGACACACACACACTTCGTTCTTAGACAGCAGTGTATGCAGAGGTCCCAGAGTCTAGTCCAGGGTTTCTCATAAGCTGTTGCTAGAATTCTTTTTTTTTTTTTAAGATTTTGTTTATTTAATTTACAGAGATCACAAGTAGGCAGAGAGGCAGGCAGAGAGAGACGGGGAAGCAGGCTCCCTGCCAAACAGAGAGCCCGATGCAGGGCTCGAACCCAGGACCCCGAGATCATGACCTGAGCTGAAGGCAGAGGCCCAACCCTCTGAGCCACCCAGGTGCCTCTGTGGCTAGAATTCTTTGAGAGCTCACCACTGGAGTGAAAATTTCTTTCTCACTTTTGCGCACCAAGCAATGGCAGCATTCACAGCAACTAATGATTGTGTTAGAAATCAGCCATATATGAGATATCTGGGTGGCTCAGTTGGTTAAGCATCTGCCATCGGCTCAGGTCATGATCCCAGGGTCCTGGGATCGAGTCCCGCATTGGGCTCCCTGCTTGGCGGAGAGCCTACTTCTCCCTCTCCTGCTCCCCTTGCCTGTGCTCCCTCGCTCTCTCTATCAAATAAATAAATAAAATCTTTTTTAAAAATGAGCAAAGGACTTGAATAGACATTTCTCCAAAGAAAATATCCAAATGACCTATAAAGCACATGAAAAAATGCCCAACATCATTACAGTCATTAAAGAAATGCAAAGCAAAATCACATTTATTACTTCATACCAACTAACATGTCTATAATTTTAAAAATGGTAAATAAGTGTTGAAAATGTACATAAACTAAAACCCTCACTTGTTGCTGGTGGGAACATAAAACGGTGTAACCACTGTAAAAAACAGTTTGGCAGTTCCCTCAGAAATCTAAATATAGAACACCCAGGAATTCTACTCCTAAGTATATACCCAAAAGAACTGAAAACAGGGACTTGAACAGATAATTGCACATTAGTGTTGGTAGAAGCATTATTCACAATAGCCAAAGGCAAAAAACAATTTAAGTGTCCACTAACAGATGAACACATAAAATGTGGTATATACATACAAAGGAATGTCATTTGGCCATAAAAAGGAATGAAGTTCTGACATACACTATAATATGAACCTTGAAAACATTATGTCATAGTGAAATAAGCCAGAAACAAAACATCAAATACATGTTTCCACCTATATGAAATATCTAGAATAGGCAAATTCTAGGTATATTAGAAGTTTACCAAGGGCTGAAGGCAAGAGGAAATAGGGAGTCACAGTATATCAATAATTACAGAATGTAAGTTTGCACTGACAAAAAATTTTGGAAATAGTGGTGATGGCTGCACAACTTTATGAATGTAATTAAAATTAATGCCACTGAATCAGAGGTTGTAAAAATGATTAAAATGGCAAATTTTAAGTTAGGTATATTTTTGTTGTTGTTGTTTTTAAAGATTTTATTTATTTATTTGACACAGAGAGAAAGAGCACAAGCAGGAGGAGTGGCAGGCGGGCAGAGGGAGAGGGAGAAGCAGGCTCCCTGAGGAGCAGAGCCCACTACGGGGCTCTATCCCAGCACTCTGGGATCATGACTGGAGCCTAAGACAGATGCTTAACCAACTGAGCCACCCAGGTGCTCCAATGTTAGGTATGTTTTACCACAATAGAAAAATTATAAAAATTAGCTTACATTATTTATTTAAATTAAGCCCATCAAGCCTATCTTTATTTTTTTAAGATTTTATTCATTTATTTGAGAGAGAGAGAGCATGAGCAGCGGGGAGAGGCAGAGAGAGAGGGAGAAGCAGACTCTCTGTTGAACAAGGAGCCTGGCACGGGGTTCAATCCCAGGACCTCACTATCTGAGCCGAAGGCAGATGCTTAACCGACTGAGTCACCCAGGTACCCCAAGCCTATCTTTAAAAAAAAATGAATCCCATTTTCGCTGAAGTCAGTTATTTAATAAAAATTTACTGGGGCGCCTAGGTGGCTCAGTGGTAAGCATCTGCCTTCAGATCAGATCGTGATCCCAGGGTCCTGGGATTGAGCCCTGCATCGGCCCCCTGCTCGGCGGGGAGCCTGCTTCTCCCTCCCCCACTCCCCCTGCTTGTATTCTCTATCTGTCAAATAAGTAAAATCTTTATAAATAAATAAATAAAGTATATAGCACTAGGCCATAAATTTCACCCCTTTAAAAAAAAAATCATTATCTTCACCATATGAGGTTTTAAAAATCATGAAAAGGAAAAACATTAGTTCCCAGAATGGTAAGGTAAGTTTGACCACCTACCTGCTTCTCATGTAAGGTTCATTAAAGTTTTTTGTGTGTGCTTCAAATAAAGAAAAATAAAACTACTCTTATATATATCATATATCCAAGCCATAATTTATTAATATCTAGTGTAGTAAAAGTCTGTGATAAGACTCCTAGACCTACTTACATAAAATAAAAAAATAAAGTGGGAGGGCACCTGGGTGGCTCAGTGGGTTGAGCTTCTGCCTTCGGCTCAGGTCATGATCTCAGGGTCCTGGGATCGAGTCCCACATCTGGCTCTCTGCTCGGCAGGGAGCCTGCTTCCTCCACTCTCTCTCTCTGCCTGCCTCTCTGCCTACTTGTGATCTCTCTCTGTCAAATAAATAAATAGATTCTTTAAAAAAATTTTAAAAAATAAATAAATAAAGTGGGAAATTTCAGAAATGGAAAACCTGCTTCTCCTACCTGCATTACTAACTCACATTAGAGCCTATATCCTTTATGGGGATAGAGATTCACATGAAAGAGTAGACTAATCAAATGGCCAAAATAAACAAATGCACAGGAAAATATTCTCTTTCAAAAGGGCATTAACAATCATTACTGGAGTACTATCACATAGACCTAAAATTTCAAATGCTGTCCCACCAGCTTTGAGCCTCACAGTGCCCCAAAGGCATATGTATTCCCATCTAGCACAAAAGACTTCACCCAGCTAGTCCACCATCAGCTGAACCAGCTGCACTCCACACAGTCCTCAAGCTGTCAGGCCTGAGAACTACTCAAACTAATCATATCCTCCCATGAGGGCAACAGTCCTTCTTACCTCATCCTTTTGTTATTACAAAGCCTGCCAAGGCCTCTGTGACTGGTTCACTCTATTCCCAAGTGCAACCCCCATGAGACATGTGGTATCCTCCACTCCCCTGCTGTGAATATATGACTAATGAACTGTTGTTAATATCATCTGGGCAACGTCAGGGAGCAGCTATGTCACACTATTTAAGAGAGAAGATCCCTCGTTCACCAATGAATAGGTGATCAAAAAACAATTATTATATCTAAACTTTCCCTTCACACTAATATCACAGCTGTAAATGTTCTAATTTTTATGGAGGAATTCCCTGAGACCTGGAAATTATTTCACAGATCCTACAGGGTATAAAGAAAGAGAAAGGCCAATACGCAGGGCTGGTGCAGACCACAACAGGTACTGGTCCACTGTGGATCTACAGCTAGTAAGTACAGAAGGATAATCCTGATCACCATGACCTCCTGACCAGCACAGTTTCCTGATTTTATTTTTTTTTTTAAAGATTTTATTTATTTATTTGACAGACAGAGATCACAAGTAGGCAGAGAGGCAGGCAGAGAGAGAGGGTGAAGCAGGCTCCCCGCTGAGCAGAGAGCACAATTCAGGGGCTCGATCCCAGGACCCTGGGATCTTGACCCGAGCTGAAGGGAGTGGCTTAACCCACTGAGCCACCCAGGCGCCCCTATTATTTTTTCAATAAAGAAAAAATTCAGTTTCTTCAACTGTTTATGATGCGGGACACAAAAGGCAAAGTGTTTCACATTAAGATTTCACTTTCAACTCCCTGGTATGTTCATTTCTTTGGCTGATAGGAGACACTAGACACGAGAGGCAGGCCATGCTCAGGCAACTGAAATGAACATAAGGAGGGGGCAATGCTAACAACATCATCCTCGAAGGGATGGGCACAGGGGACCGTTGGTCACAAGCTATTTTCTGGAACAAAGGAGCACCACCTCTGGATGCTCATGCCATCATGGGCCTCAGTCATCCCCACCACACAGGTACAGCCTGCAGGCAGCTGCCTTAGGTACAGTAGTACAAGAACTTGTCATACTTTCTCTTGAACTCAGAGCTAATTTTCAACACATCCACTTCACTGTGAGAGATACCAGGACTCTAATCAGGACTTTATCGGGGCACCTGGCTGGCTCAGTCAGTAGAGCATGTGACTCCTGATCTCGGGGTCAGGAGTTTGAGCCCCACATTGGGTGCAGAGATAACTTTAAAAAAATTTTTTTTAAGATTTAATCAGGACTTTATCACGAGTCCCCCTGCCCTTCTTGGAATCATACAGTTGGTCAACAAAATTTAAGGGCTTGCTCTGAATGCACTGGAACAGGTTCAGGAAAGCACTTTCCAGGTCTCCTTTGCCCTCCTTTTTGATGCTCTCCAGCATGTCGTAAGGATTCAGGAAAGGATTATTCAAAGTATCATTTATGTGCTCTTACCAAGTAAACGCATTATTAGAAGTGAGAGTTTGGAACATGTATTCTCAGATTAACCTAACTTTCTTTCTTTTTACAGAATTAATTAATTTGTAAAAGAACAAGTGAAAATGACAGTAAATCTTGACTTCTACAAGGTCTTGGAATAGTTTTCTTATTTTATCTTTCAGACTCCAAGGTCCTTGAGTGTAGGGGATTAAATAAGCTTCATTTGTCTTTGGGTCCCCCAATCCCTGGAACAGTTCTCAGTAGTTTGCTAAAGTCTGTGCTCTAGATAAACAAATACATTAACTGAATGAAGGATGCAGAAACAGGCTCAGATGCTGGTATAACCGAGTGGTTACCGGTTAGACAATCTTGCCTAAAAGATCCAGCCAATGGATCAATATCAAACTAGACAAATGAGAAGTTCAAACTGTGAAACAGGTAGAGGACAGTATCATTTTGTTTTTGAAAATCATATATTTGCATGGAATAACAGAAAATGTTGTATCAGCAGGGAGTGTAAATTCGTATATGTTGTAGAGGGCCATCAATATTAAGTGGAATTTAAAGTGTTACAGTTTATATCCCAACAATTTGACTCCTGAGTATGTATCTCTTCACAGATCCTTGAGGAGACAGAAATGAGAATGTTTATCATAATGCTGTTTGTAGCAAAGGACAGCAAACAACACAAGGGCAGTACCTTAGACCTGAGCAAGAGGGGCCTCTGCTCTGGATCCTGCACTTTAGAAGTCCTCATGTATCACAAAAAAAACAAAAAGTGTATTTCGTGAAGTACATACGGGCACCTTGGTCACCAACCTGGTACTTAAGGCTGGCATGGCCTGACCTGTAACCGTACCTATTCTTAGTTCTAATTCCTGTCTCTGCTCATTGCTGCAGTTGGTCAAAATGTTGGCAATAGTGACTGCAGCACACTTTCGGTCTTAATGACTATTTTAGTGTTCAGAACATCACACTCACTATCAAATTTGGTGTACACTTTGACCAACCCATATGCACGTGGGGGTATGGAGGGATCACCCTCTAAGTTGAGCTTGCAGAGAATTTCGTGAACAGGAGACATTTTGAGAGAAGCTGGGTCAGATGCCGAGAGCAGCAAGCATCCCCAGATGTGGAGGCAACAGCTTCCTAATTTTAAAACATCAGTGTAGTTCTAGCCATGAAGATCTAGAAGCAATTTCACAGACAGGAAGTCTCTTAATCATAAAAGAGACAGTGTCTCCCTTGGTTTCTCAGTTTTATGTAGGGGATTTGGGAGTTGTTGCTTATAGCGCAACCTAGAATCTCTTTTTCTATAAAGCTCCAAACAATTCTGTAAACCACTTAAAACCTGTGCCAGATATTGATGTATTGCCCCTCATCTCCAAATTCACCCGTTTTGCCTGCTCTGTGAAAATGGATTTGTGCCCTTAAAATATTTTCCTAGCCAGCTGGCAAGGTATTAAGCTTTATCAAGAGGGCATTGGAAAGACACTGCAGAAGAAAAGGATTTTGCTTCCTGGCTTCATGGTGTTCACTGGACTGCAGCAGGCAAGGCCTCTATGGGACCCATCCCTGCAACAAGGACGGCTTCTAGAGCACCGGGCTCCTGCAGCACATGCAGCTTCTCCAACAGGAGTCCAAGCTGTTCTGTAGCAGGGTGCCTCTGGTGAGACATCTCCCTATAAACAGCCTTCCCTGGTACCCTAGAGGGCAAACCCTCAGCAAATTCCACTAGGGTCACACCACACCTACTTGCCTTGACCTTGCCCCTTCTAACCTGACCTTGCCCTTTCCAACAAGTCTTCAGGGGAGGGAGGGGCCCACTCTATCTCAGCCCCAGGGGTAATAACTGGTCTCCATAACAGCTATTCCTCTATTTAGAGCTATCTTTATTTCTTGGTGATAAAGCCTTCAATTATCTAATCCCTGTTATAGCCAAAATATTTTTGCATTAATTTTTCCCTGTTAAATTACCATGTGGTTTCTATTTCCTGACCGGACCCAGACTGGTACATCCCAACAACTCTTTAAATTATTTAGTATCCTAAAATAAATAAACCCTCTCTGCTTAAGGTAACTAGAGTGAATTCTGTTCTCCGCAACTCAGACTTCAATTTTCTTTTTCAATAAAGAATTTCGTGGGAAAAAAAAATCATACAATACCTTCAGAGGTTAGATAAATCTATGACATCATTTTTTTAATTATTAAGTGATACTAATTATGCATAGCCAGGATTAAGAATGGCTTCTGATGATTATCTTCCTAGGTCAGCCTATTAAATATTTTAATTGTAATATTAACTCCATCTTAGAGTATTATCACTCCTGTAATGCTTAATCACTATTTAAAAACTTAACCCGCAATGAGATACCACTCCACACCCACTAGAATGGCTATAATAAAAAAGTACAGACAATAACAAGCTTTAGCAAGAATGTGAGAAACTAGAAACCTCGTATATTGCTGATGGCAACGTAAAATGGTACAGCTGCTTTGAAAACAATCCAGCAGTTCCTCAAAAGGTTAAACATAAAGTGACCATGTGACTCAGCTATTCCATTTCTAAGTATATACCCAAAGAAATGAAAACTTCTATCCACACAAATATTTGTACACAAATGTTCACAGCAGCATTATTCATAACCAAAAAGTGGGAATAACCCAAATATCCACCAACCAATGAATGGATAGATAAAATGTGGTATAGCCATACAATACAATATTATTCAGTGATAAAAAGAAACAAAGCACTGATATGTGCTACATGAATAAACTTTGAAAATATTATGCTAAGTAAAAGAAGCCAATCATGAAAGACCACATCATTATATGACTCCACTTTATAAAATGGTATAAAATACCATTTATATGAAATACCCATAACAGGTAAATCTATAGAGAAAGAAATTAGATTAATGGTTACCTAGGACTAGAAAAGAATGGGATGGAGGAGGGGACATACTAAAAGGATGTGGAGTTTCTTTTGGGGGTAATAAAAATGTCCTAAAATTCACTGTGGTTATAGTTGTGATGTGGGAAACAAAGGTAGAAAGAAATGTAAATAAAATTATAACTATAATTATAACCTGCAGCCCACTGAAAAATACCTGGGATAGGCAGAGTATAAGATTCCTCCAGGATCCTGTGAGTCCTCTTTAGTGTAGGAAAGTCATTTTGGAACTTCCCTCATCTTTACTCCCCCCCAACCCCAAGGTGTATAATCAGCTGCTCCTCCCAATCCCCCAGGGCATCAGGGAGCCACAGCAGGGAGCCAAAGCAGGTAGCAGCAGCAGTTCATTCGGCCCATGGGTCTTGTCCCCGACCTTTAATAAAACCACCATTTTGCACCAAAGACACATGTCAAGAATTCTTTCTTGGACATCAACTCCAGACCCCACCAACACCAACATTCCAAAAACTACATCAGTTGCACAACTCTGTGAATGTACTAAAGGGCAGTGAACTGCATATTATAAAGTGAAAACTGACAGTATGTGAGTTCTAGCTCAATAAAACTGTTAACAAGAAAACAAAAACAAGAACTTAGTCTCTGCTAGAACCTTCTAATTCAACCCATCCTTAAATTAGGGTCAGGGGTTTACACCCTCTGTAGTTCAGCACCTGATTCCCATAACAAAATATAATATCCTTTTACACTAAAGCAAAATTATTGACCCACCTGGGTCTTTAGGAAATGTATTCTAAGTTATTCATCCAGCAGAGACTAAAACTAAAACAAAAACTAAAACAAAAACAAAACACTGGCGCCTGGGTGGCACAGTCCTTATGCAGTCTGCCTTTGGCTCAGGTCATGATCCCGGGGTTCCTGGGTTAGAGCCCCACGTCAGGCTCCCTGCTCCGCGGGGAAACCTGCTTCTCCCACTCCCACTCCCCTTGCTTGTATTCCCTCTCTTGCTGTCTCTCTCTGTCAAATTAATAAAATCTTAAAAAACAAATAAAAAAAAAACCCTTCTGTGCTATACATAAAAATTTACAGTAGACATTTCCCTAAGTGGAGGAAAGAATTTATATGAGTTGACTTTTATATATTTAAAGATGGCTTGAACTAGAATTATATATATACTACTAATCTTTATATCCATAAGCATTATCTTACTCTAAATTACTATTACTGAGGTATACATTTTCATCCAGTTACCTTATTCACGTATCATTCACAACACAGGATTGGGGCAAACACAGACCCGAGGCACTCAAAAATCCACATAAAATTTTTGACTCCTCCCAAATTTAACTATTAGCAGCCTACTATTGATCAGAAATCTTAACAATAATGTAAACAATTAACACATATTTTGTGTTATATGTATTATATACTGTATTGTCATGATAAAGTAATACACATTTTGCATTCAATATATTATATATTGGATTCTTACAATACAATAAGCTAAAAATTAATAAAATCATACGGAAAAGAAAATATGTTTACAGTACTGTATTAATCAAAAAAATCTGCAGATAAGTAGACTCACACAGTTCAAACCCGTGCTATGGGTCAACTGTAGTTTATGAATGTTTTAACCCAATCTGCAAACAGGCTACTTTATTTCACCTACATTATCATTAATTTTACCAAAAAACTGTGGGTAAGAGTAAACCTGTAAAAGTTATTTATACCTTTTACCTTTCTTCATCAGGCATCCTCATTAAAAACACAAGTTTGGATAGTTCACACACTATGCCCCAAAGATGTTTCAGCACTTACGGAAGGTCTAATTTGCTATGTGATGTTTTAATTATACTACAAATAATAAGGTTTTACTGTTGGGGGAGAGGAGTCGCACCACACTTCAATCTAACTAACAGTAATAATTTATTTAATATGATGCTTCCCTCAGCTCAGATTCCAACTATTTTTAGACTTAAACAAATGCCAAATTTCTTAAGTCAAATATCAAATATCAAATAGGTGATATCTGAAATTAAAATTCTTGCCTTGAAACACACATTTTCCTTGTCCCTAACCTATGACTGATTCATTAAAATGGTTTGTTTTTTAAGTATCACAACCAAAGTCAGCTCCAACAAAAATCAAAATATACATGATATAGGGAACCTGGGTGGCTCAGTGGGTTAAAGCCTCTGCTTTCGGCTCAGGTCATGATCCCAGGGTCTTGGGATCGAGTCCCGCATCGGGCTCTCTGCTCAACAGGGAGCCTGCTCCCTCCTCTCTCTCTGCCTGCCTCTCTGCCTACTTGTGATCTCTGTTTGTCAAATAAATAAATAAAATCTTTAAAATATATATATATACATGATATAAGGGACTCAAAAAGTCATAAGGCATATAAAAAATAGCAAAATGACAAAAGATCCTCCTTACCAGTAATCACTGTAAATGTAAATGGATTAAAACCTCCAATGAAAAGGCAGAGAATGGCAAATGGATTTAAAAATACAATCCAAAAAATTTGTTCTCTACAAGAAACTCATTTAGATATAAAGGCACAAATAGGTTGAAAGTCAAGAGACAGAAAAAGATATTCCATGCAAATAGTAACCAAAAGCAATAAGGGGTAGCTATACTAACATCAAACAAAATAACTTTAAATTTTAAAAGATTACAAGAGACAAAGGAGGGCACTAAATATTAATAAATGGTTCAAGAGAGCAAGAAGATATAACAATTACAAATATTCACATACCTAATAACAGACCACCAAAATACAATAAGCAAAATTGACAAAATTAAAGGGAAAAATAGTTTTACAGTAATTGTTGGGGACTTCAATACCCACTGTCAGTAATGGATAGAACAACCAGACATAAGACAAATAAGGAAATAGAGGACTTGAACAACACTATAAACCAACTAGCGTTAACAGACATATATAAAACGCTACCAAACAACAGAATATGTATGTTCTTCTCAAATGCACATGGGACATTCTCCAGGATAGATCATCTTTAAGGCCACAAATTAGGTCTCAACAGATTCTAAAAGATAGGTATTATACAAAGTATCTTCTCCAACCACAACAGAATGAAGTTAGAAATAAATAAGAAAAAGAAAACTGGAAAATTCACAAATTTATGGAAATTAAACACACTCCTTAACAACAGGTCAAAGAAAAGATCAAGGCAAATGAGACAAATGAAAACAAAACATACCAAAATTTATGGGATGCAGAGAAAGCGGTGCTAGGAAGTTAGTTTACAACTATAAACACTTACATTAAAAAAAAAAAAAAAGTAAATTTTTTAAAAGGGTGGGGGTGCACCTGGATGGCTCAGTCAGTTAAGCATCAGCCTTAGGCTCAGGTCTTGATCCCAGGATCATGGGATGGAGCCAGGCATCAGGCTCCCTCTTCCTCTCCCCTGCTCATTCCCACCCTTGCTCTCACTCTCACTCTATCTCAAATAAATTCAAAAAATAAATAAAGATCTCAAATGAACAACCTAACTTTACAAATTAAGGAACTAGAAAAAGCAGGACACAAAGCTAGCAGAATGAAGAAAATAATGATTAGAGCAGAGATAAATAAAATAAAGAACAGAAAAACAGAGAAAATAATCAAATAGAAAAATTGGTTCTTTAAAAAGATTAATGAAATTAACAAACCTTTATTAAATGTAAGAAAAAACAAAAGACTCAAATTATTAAAATCAGGAAAGCATGTGAAGACACTGCTTCTGATTCTACAGAAATATAAAGGATTTTAAGTGAATAGTATGAAAAATTGTGCACCAAGAGACTGAGAATCTAAATGAAATTGACAAATTCCTATAAACACAAAACTTACCAAAACTGAACAAAAAGAAACAGAAAATATGAATAAATTCATAACTATTAAGGAGACTGGATGAGTAATCAAAAACTTCCCCCCAAAAAAAGCCCCAGATTTGATTGTTTTACTGGTAAACTGTACAAAACATTTAAAGAACATCAATCCTAATTCTTCCAAATAACTTAAGAGAATACTCCCTAACTAATTCTATGAGGCCAACACTGCCCTGATACCAAAGCCGAACAGAAACATTACAAGAAAACTACAGATCAATATCCTTTATGATCACTGATGTACAAAATAGCAGCAAACCAAATTCGGCAGCATGAAAGCAAATCAAAACCACAATGTGATACCTACCATCTCACACCCATTAGAATGACTGCACAAACCACCCCACCTCCCACCCAGCCCCCGCCCAAGAGAAAGACCAATCACAGAAAACAAATGTTTACAAGGATGTGGAGAAACTGGAACCCTCATACACTGTTGATATGAATGTAAAATGGTGCAGCTGCTATGAAAACAGTAGGGTTGTGACACAGGAACTTAAAATAGAATTACCATATGACCCAGCAATTCCACTTCTGAAAATGTACCCAAAAGAACTGAAAGCAGGGTCTTGAAGAAGTATTTGTACACCCATGTACAAAGCAGTGTTAGTCACAATGGCCAAAGGTTACTCAAACAGCCCAAGGGCGCAATGACAGATGATGTGGTATATACAAACAATGGAACATTATTCAGCCCTAAAAAGAAAGAAATTCTGATGAATCTTGAAGACAATGCTAAATGAAACAACCAGTCACAAAAGGGCAAATACTATGATTCCACTCATAAAATGTACTTAAAGCAGTCAAATTCATAGAGACAGAAAATAGAATGGTGATTGTCAGGGGCTACAGGAAGAAGAAAATGAGGAGTTATTGTTTAATGGATACAAAGTTTCAGTTCTGCAAGACAAAAAGATCTGAAGATGGACAGTGTGATGGTTGCACAACCATCTTAATGCCAATAAACTAAACACTTAAAATGTTTTAAATGGTAATTTTTATATTATATATATACAGCCATAATTTTAAAAGTAAATTTTTAAAAATCAAAATATGAACCAAAAATATGAATATAAATCAATATGTTAAGAATTGGGAAAAATAAGTTTCAAATGAAAACACAAATTAAAATTGGTAAAACAGAATTAACAAATGAAAAAGACATTCTCAACAGGCAAAGAAAAAAATCCAGACTTCTAGAGTTGTAGGAAGCTTCAAAGATCACCTGAGAGTCAAATTCTCTTACTTTGCAAATAGGAGAGAAGCTCATCAAGGAGGTTTGCTGTCTTGCATTACCCATTATCACTTCTATCTACATCCAACTAGAAACTGTGCCTACAACAAATTAATAAATCTGGAGAATTCTTATCAAAAGTAGTATCCTTTTCAATTCATTAAACTCATTATGTGGGCAGTGTTCACATTTTTATTACTGTTATTCTGTCATAAGTCCTCACAAACCTTATTATTTTTATTCCCCATGTTACCTATACCCTTAGAATCTTCGTAATCTTAAATCATTTTCTCCCTAAGGTAGGATGTGAGGCAAAGACAGCAAGTGCTGGGTACCTCTCCCTAGGATGGTTCATCCTCACCATGAATTAGGTAAGAAATGAACAGAGCTTAAGAAGGGAAGCTAAAATGCTTATTTTAGCTTAAGAGCTCAGTATCAGTTGAGCTTTGCACACTGTGCCTTCACTATTTGTCTAATATGCAACCCCCCCATATTAGATTTGAACATTTGTGTGGATACGTACTCCCAAATCTTTTTGTTTTTAGATAATCTAATTTCAGATTACTAATACTATAGTTCCACTATACTATATAATACTAATACTATAGTTCCCCCGTATCAGCACCTGACCAAAAGAAATCTCAAGTACCCTGAACTTTCTGTGAATAACCTCTATTGGGCCTTTTAAAAAAAAATTAAGACAGACTTTACTGGGGACCAAAAGTCTGAAGCAAAAACAGATTAGTGATTGTCACCACCACTTCCCTTCCTTATCAAAGTTTGGTAGGAATCAGCTGATTTATACCAGAAGTCCTCAAAATGTGGTCCATGGTCCCCTTGGGACCTGATACTTTTTTTAGGGGGTCCGCAAGGTCAAAACTATTTTCATAGTAACACTAAAATATCATTAACCTTTTTAACTGTATACATTTATACTAATGGTACAAAAGCAATGATGTATAACATTTCTGGCATCTTGGAACAACTTATGGTACTGGCAACAAACTGCACTATTAGTCATTATATTTTTCACCATCAAGTACCAGTCGCTATTAAAAAAAAAAAAAAAAGCCTTTTCACTTACGAATGTCTTTCAAGGGGCACCTGGGTGGCTCAGTTGGTTAAGCAACCCTTCAGCTCAGATCATGATCCCAGTATCCTGGGATCCAGCCTGATAATGGGCTCCCTACTAGGTGGGGTGTCTGCTTCTCTCTCTCTCTCTGCCCCGCCCCCTGCCTGTGAGTGTGTGCTCGCTCTCTCACTCTCTCTTTCTCTCTCTCTCAAATAAATAAAATATTTCCAAAAAAACAGTAAAGATTAATTTTATATTCTCAGCCCTTGAATATACACCTTTACATCTTTTTAAATATTCTATGTGACAAAATGGTAAGTACACATGAAGCATTTCTGGCCACATACTGAATTACAATAGTTGATGGCTGTCTCAAGGTAAAGTACTTGTGTGACTGAACTAAGGGCTTACACTGGTTTCTTTTTTTCATGAAACACCATTTTTACTTGAAAGAATGACTACGGTTATTCACACTTACGTATTTTGGCAGAGGTTCTCTCAGAGATGAACAAAATCTGCTTTTCACTTCTAGGAAACAACTGGCAGTCATATTTCTTGCCAATGATAAAATTTGCACTTTCAAGCAAAAATCAAATTTCTGGAAAACTCACCATCAATCATATCATGACCTGGACAGCTTCCCAATAATTTGTTTCTGATAAGTGGTGATATTAACAAATGTGATTTTTTAATAACATATGAAATGTGTCAACATTTGGAAGATCTGCATAACTGAGCCAATACTTAAAAAGGACCACAGCATGATGTTACAAATTCAGGCATAGTTATGTAAGATCCATTCAAAGTTCAGGCCAATCGATTTTAATGTAACACTATGAAAAAAGTCCATTGACATGATCTCAGATTCCACACTGCAAACAACTAAAAAACCAACACATGTTGAGCTGTGATGTAGTACCAAATGAGAAAATCCATTATTATCTGAAAAGGCTATTAAAATGTCTCCCTCTCTTTTCCAGCCATTAGCTATGTAAGGCAGGATTTGTCTTTCTATATATTTCAAACCAAGAAACACTGCAAAAGACTAAATGCAGGAGTAGACAGAAGAATCCAGATGTTCCTATTAAACTAGACACTGAAGAAAAAAGTAAAACAAAACCACTCTTCTCACTGCCTTATTCATTTTGAAAATACTTATTTTTCAATAAAAATGTTTATATTAACATATTACTGTCATATATAAGTAAATTAATAAAAGTTACACATATCTTTTTAATTATAAGACAATAACTATAGACATAATCCACAAAAGCTCTTTGGGGTGCTCAGTAACTCTTAAGAACGGAAAAGGGTCCTGAAATCAAAAGTTTGAAAACAACTTATTTAAAGAACTGAGTATTAATATCAGATCCCTGCAAACAAAGAAGAACAGTTAAGTACATAAAATCATTAATTTAAAAAAAAAACTTTCCTAGAAAAATTACATGAAAGCTGAAAAGGAATACAATGTCAAATCAAAACCAACCTCACTCTCTAACACCAATAAAGAAGAAAACAAAAGAATGCATAGATGAAAGTGATTTTGTATGCCCTGGAAACATCATGCAGTATCTTGATCAGATAAACTCATATATACCTATTAATAGATAATATTTTTGATAGCAGCACATCACAGTCAAAGAAACATGCCATCACAAAGTCAAAAACAGGTGATTAAAATAGCAGTCATCACCATCAAGAGGGAGACAATCCAAGGTTCTGTCAGAAGGGACAAATAGGGATACTTCAGCACCTCTCCAGCAGCATCGCAGGGCACCCAGCTCAGGGTCTAGCTGTTCTATTTAAAACTAAATTACATGCTTCCAAGGCAAGATAGTGAGACTAAGCTCTTATTTAGCCCCAAAGGAGCAAATGGGTCACCATGGAATTATTCTACATCAACCTAAAGTCCTTCTTCAGCTTACTAGATCCCTTGGAAGAGTGAGGAAAAGCAGTAGCCGTAATATTTACTGAAAGATTACTACAGGCCAGGCACTGTGCACTAAGAACTTTATGTGCATTTACTATTCAAGATCTTCAGGGCATAACCATTATTACTCCATTTTTGGAATTGAGAAAACTGAAGCACAAAGAGGATAAATAACTTGCCTCAAGCAAAGCCAGGATTCAAACCCAGCCAGGGTGGCTATGAAGCCCAACTTCCTAGGCACTACACTACAGTACACACGCACAGTAACCCAGAACAACAGATAAAATTTAAAAGTCCATCTTCACTCCAAACAACTTCTGTCATTCACATTAAGAGCCACCGCCTAAGGAAGGCTCCCAACTTGCAGAGAGCCCTCTGACAGTTTCATCCATAACTACTGATAGACTGTTCAACTTCCAGGTACCGAAGGACCATAAGCAAGAGTACATTTTGGAAGGCTAACACTGTGGAGATTTAGTGAAAACTCCAAAATGTAGAATCTAATACAAATTAGGTAATTTCAAAAGTCTTCGATCTCTTTTCCCTCTGCTGTTGGAGATAAAAACCATTATTATATAATAGTCTAGCTAATCTGTTTCAAAGAGAATAATGCCTCAATGCAAGTCAACGGGAAAAGCTTCATAAAAATTGCTTCTACAAAAGCTTAAATTACATTAAAACACTTAAATGTTCTGCAGAGGAACTACAAGTCTATCCCCTTCATTTCAAAGTTCAGGGTGAGACTGCAGTTCTAAGTGTAGAAGCAATGAAGGCAGAGTTTTGAGGTCATTAAAAAAGAATCTATAGCTTCACTGCAGAACCTAACTCAAGCCAGGTGGAATGGGAAACTAAAGAAGTCATATCACAGTGAGAAAATAAGCAGTAGATAAGACATGGCTATCTCACAGCAATTACAGGACTAATGACAGCAATTATAGTAAACACACATCTCCCAGGTTTTGTTTGGTTTTGATTAGCATTCGGCACATGTTTTGAAATAGGTACCATTTAAAGTGCCTTAAAAAACTACTACTTTTCGGCTTACTGAACTGAAAACATTCCACTACACTATTACAAAAATAACTTTCTAGTTTTCTCATGAAAAAAAGACAATTTATAAGAAGAATTCAGAGGTTACTGAAGAAAGTGATGTAACTCGATTTACATAAAGATTACAACATGGACATAAAAGTGAAAATGAGTGATCAAGAAGACTGTTCATGTCCTTTCTCACTGCAAACTGTCATGCATTATAATTAAACACTGCTACAATTTTCAACACCTAAAGAAAAACAAAACACCCACAAGGAATTAACATTGCCAAAAAAAAAAAAAAAAAAATCCGGTAAGTGTTACAACACATTAGGTCATCAGCAGCGCTGGACCTTCAAGCACCGAATTGAGCAAGCCATGTTAAAACAAGAAATGGCCTTTAAATTATCACCATTCACATCGATTATACTAAGGTGTATAAAAACTCCATTGTATAATGGGAAAATGCCCAGGAAACCAACCGATTCAAAATTGCACTAGTACTAATACTAGCACTAGTACTAGTAAGAGGCTTAACCGGCACAAGCGGAAAACAACAATAGTAGAGACAAGCCTTTGCGCGGGGGTTGCAGAAGTCCTTGAATACTTGCAATCAAGAGCCCGCAACTCAGGAAGGCAGGCTGTAAGGAAACTCTGCACTGTCATCTAAGGCGATCTGATTCAGACTCAAACCAAACCCAAAAGGCGACAAGTTGTAAACAGAGAACACACTTCAGGCCAAACCACCCCGTGAAAGGAAGCAAACCTAGCCACCGCCGAAATCTCACAACACCAACCCCACTGCAAAGCAAGGCGCACCTAGACGGTGGGTGCCAGGGTGGGTGGGGAGGCAGGGCGCGCGCCCGCCCCCGGCCCGCCACCCCTCGGCTCTGCTCCGCGCTGCAACGCGGCGACCGGCGCTCCCGGCCCCAGAGAAAGGGCAGGGCACCGGGGCTGCCTCTGCCCGAAAACTGCGTCGGCGACCCTCCACCAGGGATTGAGGCGGGGGCCACCGAGTGTCCGCAGGTGGGGGCGGGGTGGGGCGTTTTCCAAAAACCAGCCAAAGCCCCAAGCCATCAGGGGTTTCCCTCCAGCTCCGGTCCACTGCCCCCGAGAGACACGCGTTACACAACCTGTCAGGTGAGGGGCGGCGGGGTCCCAGAACGCAGACTGCGGCGGGCCCGGGGTCGCTCCTTCCCGCTTCTGCCACGGCCGGGAGACGGCAGAGGGCGGCGGGCGGGAAAGCCGCAGCCGAGAGGCTGCCGGCCCGGACGCACGGACGGTGGCGGGGCGCTCACCGGCTCAGGACGGGGCGCTGGCAGGGACTGAGCAGAGCCGCAGCACCCGGCTCGGCGTCGGCAGCGCCCGCGGCTGCTCTCTGGAAGAACGGCGGACTCCTCGCCGCCCGCCGCCCGGTGTTTTCATAAAAACCCTGGTGGCAGGCGAGGCGGAGGCAGCGGAGGCTGAGGCGGCGGCGGCGGCGGCGGCGGCGGAACCTGCCCGCATCCCGAGCAACGTCAGCGCGGCGCCCCGCCCACCGCACGCCCGGGGCCAGCGGGCTAGCGCGCGCCGGGCAGAGGGAGGGCAGAGTGCGCGTGCGCGCGGGCCGTGTGGGCACGCGCTGGTGGGAGGGAGGGGCACGCGCGGGCCTGAGCAAGGATGGGACTCAGGGAGCGCGCGTGGGCAAAGAGGGAGCGTGCGCAGGAAGGGGGGCAGGGCGCGTGCGCCGGCGTTTGGCGCTGTAGGGCGGGCAAGGCGCGGCCGGGGTCGAAAGGACGGGGATTGCGCGCGCCGGGGGCCCTTTGCCTTCTGCGGGCGTCCAACCGAACCGAATCGGTTCGCGGGCGGCTTCCCACTTTCTGCAATTCATCTTCCTGTACGGTCCCAGTAAGAGCCTCCCCCCTTTTCCCGGAACTAAGCCGGCTCCCATCCCCACCACCATCGATCACCCCCCTCTTCGGAGGCTGATAGCTGCACTGGAGGAGCGGTTCTTCATTCCTCCACGTGGAATCAGTCCCTGGGGACCGTGGTAAAGCTCAGCCTTTTCCTGACCTCAAGGAGAGTCCGTAAGAAGAAGCTGGAAGACCTGCAGTTACCACAGCTGGGCTTTCAGAACCCAGGGAAATTACACCTTATGGCCAAACCTCAATAAATTACATGCCTAGAGCTGCGGAGAAAAAAAAAAAAAATAGCATGCTGATTTATTTTTTGCTTTGTCGTAATGTGCCTGCATATAGTCACGAAAATGGTAATGTTAAATTGGCCCCTGAACGCAGAGTGTTTTTTTAATCAGAGCCTGAGTAATGTGTCAGAGAGATTGAATACTGATACACCCCCTTCTCTTTTGACTGCACATAAAGACACTACAATAGATTCTTAATAAATACTCAACATTTACTTTTTTCCAAGATCATAGATCATGTCTGCTGCTGTTTATACTAGCTGCTACAGAATGTAAAATTATTACAGCCAGATAGAGAAATAAATTGAGAGCTGTGAAATTTTTGTTGTGTTTTCTTATCATCATGTTTAAACAAAATTAAACAGATGCGAAGGCAGTTCACAAGGTAATCTGAGGTGCACCACACATGCTTCTCGCAGTATGCCCTTGAGAGATATCTTGACTAGGATAAACAAGGGAAAGGGACTGCCATTTTATAAATGCCATAATTCCCGTGGCTTTGAGTACCAAAGGGTAGATAACGGTATTTTAAGTAACTTTAAAACAAGAGCCACCCCAAATCACCTAGTCTGAAAAGCATATCTGACAACACCTAATTACCTAAGAATATTTAACATTTTACAGAAATTAAGTACATGTAATATACATAAAACTTTAAAGAATATCTTCCTTAATGAATCAACCTGCAATATATTAAGATACAGACATAAATGTGACTGTATGTGTATATAGAATTTGAATTCCACTTTAGCAAAGCATTATTAGTGTGGTTTGATGGCCAGGACACAGACCTGGTAGATTAATCCACACAACTAGAGAAGAAGCAGAGCCACTCCCTGTCTGTCACCTTTATCCACTATTTTATATGGTTTTCTCAACACACCCTGTTACGATGTATAAAACTAAATATAAATGATTGTGTGATGTAGATCAGAGTCTGATCATCTAATAATATTCATTTAACTCCAATTCCTCAAGTCAGTCTAGCCACTCCCTTATTGGAATTCAATAAATGTTTGCTTTTTAAACTCTGGACTAGTCAGACAAAGATGAACAGTGGAGCCCAGCTCTCTCTTTCTCTCTTTTTTTTTTTTTTAAAAGATTTTATTTATTTATTTGTCAGAGAGAGAGAGAGAGAGAGAGCACAGGCAGACAGAGTGGCAGAGGGAGAAGCAGGCTCCCTGCAGAGCAAGGAGCCCGATGTGGGACTCGATCCCAGGACGCTGGGATCATGACCTGAGCCGAAGGCAGCCACCCAACCAACTGAGCCACCCAGGCATCCCTCTCTTTCTCCTCTTTTGCTTGTTTCCCTGCTTCCATCCGACTCTTGATTTTGGCTCAGGTCATGATCTCTGTCTGGTTTCTGAGGGGGAGCCCTGCGTCAGATTCTGTGCTGGGCATGGTGCCTGCTTAAGATTCTCTATCTCTTTCCCTTTCCTTACGCCCTTCTCCCCGCCACTCTCCCTCTCAAAGAAAAAAAAAGTAACATCCAAATTGCAACAAACATTATGACAAAACTATATAAGCCCTAAGCTTTAGAACAGCCATGGACCCTCTCAAAAGTCTACAGCCATTTCCATCTTGAACCATAAATATTAAAAGCACAATCTCGATCATGAAGTTTCTGAAACATACCCAGGCCTCTGAAGTTCTAAGACTGTTACAACTATTCAACATCATCCAACAACCATCAGTTTATTGAGCACCTCATGTGCCCGACCAACCTGAAGTCTTCTGAGGAGGCAAGCAAACAATAGCACTCAACAAAATACCTAATAGCTGCCCTGTGGGAAATTGAAAAGTTTGACATATTCATAGATGGATGGACAAAGAAGATGTGAGGAGTGGGGTGCCTGGGTGGCTCAGTTGGTTAAGCATCTGACTCTTGGTTTTGGCTCATGTTATGATCTCAAGGTTGTGGGATGGGACTGAGCCCTGCGTCGGGCTCCATGCTCACTGCCGAATCTGCTTAAGATTCTCTCTCCTCTCCATCTGCCCCTCTGCCCCCTTCTCTCTCTCTCTAAAAAAAATAAATCTTTTAAAAAAAGTAGTGCTAGATGGATGACAGAATATTATTCAGCCATTAAAAAATAAATAAAATATGGCTGCTTGCAACAACATGGATGGACTTATGGGGGTATTATGCTAAGACAAGAGAGAGACAAATACCATATGATTTCACTTATATGTGGAATCAAAAAACAAAACAATGAGCAAACAACAATAACAAAAAAAAATTCTTAAATACAGAGAAGAACTGGTGGTTGCCAGAGGGGAGGTGGGTGAGGGAGTGGATGAACAAAATAGGTGAAGGATATTAAGAGGTACAAATTTCCAGTTTCAAAATCAGTAAATCATGGTGATGAAAAATACAGCTTAGGGAACATAGTTAATAATACTGTAATAACTTTATATGGGGACAGATGGTAACCACACTTATCATGACTGCCAAATAACTATGTTGTACACCTGAAACTAAAATAACATTTATGTAAACTGTACCTCAACATACATATATACATACATAAATATCCATGTCTGTAAATCACTACACCCCCTTCCTTTATTCGTGAAATGGAATTTAAATAGTCTTGTCAAATTTACAGGGTTTTTAAAATAAGTATTTTACTTATTTATTTATTTGAGAGAGAGAGTGAGAGTGACAGAGAAGAGCATAAGGGAGAGACAGAGGGAGAGGGAGAATCAGAGTCTTCCCTGAGCAGGGATCCCGATGCAGGACTCAATTCCCAAACTCTGGGATCATGGCCTGAGCTGAAGGTAGATGCTTAACTGATGGAGCCACCCAGGCACTCCACCAAATTTAAAGTTTTTAGATATTCCATACCTCTTAGTCTAATTATAGGAATTTATCCTAAAGAAATAACAAGGAAAAGGTACAGGGATTTAGTTAGAAGGATGTTTATCCCAGAGTGGTATTATAAAACATCTTAAATGCTCAACAGAATTAAACAAATTATTGTATATCCGTGCATTAAATCACTAGGAAGCCATTAAAAATGGTGTGGTAGAGGAAACCCTGGGTGGCCGAGTCAGTTAAGGGACCAACTCTTGGTTTTGGCTCGGGGTCACGGAGATCAAGCCCTCTACAGGGCTCAGCACTCAGCGTGGAGTTGGCTTGGAATTCTCTCTCCCTCTCCCTCTCTTCCTCCCACTACATGCTCTCTTTCTCTCACTCTCTCCCAAATAAGTAAGTAAATCTTAAAAAAAGGGAAAAAGATGATGTAGTAGAACAAGAGTTCTCAACCTTGGTGCAACTTAGTTTAATTCATGAACAGTCATGGATTTACCTCGAGTTTGAAGTAGGCCCCTCTGAGTGTTGAGTTGTTGAGAATTAAAGAATTTTCTAGGGGTGCCTGGGTGGCCCATTCATTTAAGTGTCTGCCTTCAGCTCAGGGCATAATCCTAGGGTCCTGGGACCAAGCCCCACATTGTGCTCGCTGTTCAACAGAAAGCCTGCTTCTCCCTCTTCTTCTGCTTCTCCCCCTGCTTGTGCACTCGTTCTCTCTCTCTCTCTCCCGTGCTCGCTTCGGCAGCACATATACTCTCTCTCTCTCTCCCTCTCTTTCTCTCTCTGTGTCAAATAAATAAATAAATAAAATCTTGTTTTTTAAAAATTCTAGATATGAAGGGGAATCCAGATTACAATCCCAAAGCATTTCTACTTAAGTATTTCTGGTAAATCTCCTGAACAAATCTCATTTAAACAGGATCTGAATTGAATAGATCACATATAAGGCCATAAAACAAACCTCAGTAAATTTGAGAAGATTGGCTCTTTGAGGAAGAGGCAGTTGCAACTACAGTGGATCTCTGGGCATCCCGCTCCTGCTCCTGACTCCCCACCAGGAAGACACCATGGAGTCAGACATGGTGATTCACTAAATTAGAATTACTCCAACCAGCTGCAACATAAAATCTCTAGAGAAGATATGTGCTGAGTTGCTCAGAGGCACAAAGGAAAAGAAGTTCAAAGTGGAAGAACCAGTTCAGATACCTACCAAGACTCAGAATCACTACAAGAAAAACTCCTTGTGGTGAAGGTTCGAAGACTTGGGATGGTTTTCAGATGAGGAGCCATAAGCCACTCATTGATTTGAGCAACAATATGAAACTAGAAATAAATCACAGGGAAAAAAATGGTTAAAAATACAAACACATAGAGACGAAACAACATGATAGTAAACAACCAATAGATCAACAACTCAGTCAAAGAAGAAATTTAAAAAATACATTGAATGAAATGAAAATGAAAACACAACAGTCCAAAAATCTTTGAGACACACCAAAAGCAGTTCTAAGAGAGAAGTATATAGTACTATAGGCCTATGTCAAGAAAGAAAAAAAGCTCAAATAAACAATCTAATCTTACACCTAAAGGCACTAGAAAAAGAGAACAAAGCCCAAGATGAGTAGAAGAGAGGGAATAATAAAGATCAGAGCAGAAATAAATATTATAGAGACTGAAAAAACAGTAGAGAAAATCAATGAAACCAAGAGCTGGTTCTTTGAAAAGAAGCAAAACTGACAAACTCTCAGCCAGACTCATTAAGACAAAAAACAGAAAGGACCCAAATAAATACAATCAGAAATAAGAGAGGAGAAGTAACAATGGACCCCACAGAAATACAAAGGATTATAAGAAAATACTATAAAAAATTATATGACAACAAACTGTCCAACCTAGAAGAAATGGATAAATTTCTATAAACATATAACCTCCCAAAACTGAATCAGGAAGAAATAAAAAATCTAAACAGACCACTTATAAGTAACAAAATTAAATCAGTGATCAAAAAACTACCATAAAATGAAACTTCAGGACCAGATGAATTTGTCAATGGAATTCTATCAGACTTTTAAATAAGAGTCAATAACTATTCCTCTCAAGCTATTCCAAAGATAGAAGAGGAAGGAAAGTTTCCAAATACATTCTGCAAGGTCAGCACTACACTGATATGAAAATCAAAGGTCCCACAAAAAAAGGAAACTACAGGCCAATATCCCTGATGAACATAGATGCAAAAATCCTTAACAAAATATTAGCAAACCTCATACAACAATACATTAAAAAGACCAGTCCCTGTGATCAGCTGGAATTTATTCTCATTCTAAAAGGATCATTCAATACTCATAAATCAGTTAACATCATACACCACATCAATAAAACAAAGGATAAAAATCACTTGATCATCTTAATAGACATAAAAAAGCATTTGACAAGGTTCAACATCCATTCATGATAAAACTGAAGGACCATACCCCAACATAATAAAGGCCATCTATGAAAAACCCAAAGCTAATACCATCCTCAATGGTGAAAAACTGAGAGCTTTCCCTCTAAGGTCAGGAGTAAGAGAAAGATGTCCACTCTCACCACTTTTATTCAACATAGTACTAGAAGTCCTAGCCATAGCAATCAGACAAGAAAAAGAAATGAGACATCCACATTGGTAAAGAAGTTAAACTATCTGGGGCGCCTGGATGGCTCAGTGGGTTAAGCCTCTGCCTTCAGCTCAGGTCATGATCTCAGGGTCCTGGGATCGAGCCCCGCATCGGGCTCTCTGCTTGGCGGGGAGCCTGCTTCCTCCTCTCTCTCTGCCTGCCTCTGCCTGCTTGTGATCTCTGTCTGTCAAATACATAAATAAAATCTTTAAAAAAAATAAAAATTTAATAAAAATTTAAAAAAAGAAGTTAAACTATCACTATTTGCATACAACATAATACTATACACAGAAAATTCAAAAGATTCCACCAATAAAATAAAATAAAATAAAATAACCTACTGGAAGTAATAAATGAATTTAGTAAAGTGGTTAATACATTGTCTGTCTTTCTTTCTTTTTTATATTTTACTTATTTATTTGAGAGAGAAACAGCACAAGCAGGGTGGAGGGGCAGATGGAGAAGGAGAAGCAGATTTCCCAATGAGTACAGAGCCCAACATGGGGCTGGATCCCAGGACCCCGGGATCATGGCCTGAGCTGAAGGCACATGCTTAACCAACTGAATCACTCAGATGCCCCTTGCTGTGTTTCTACACATTAACAACAAAGTCTCAGAAAAAGAAATGTAAAAAACAACACCATTTACAATTGCACCTAAAAAGTTAAAGTACCTAAGAATAAACATAAACAAAGAGCTGCAAGACCTATACCCTGAAAACAATAAAATGCTGATCAAAGAAATTGAAGATGACACAAACAAATGGAAAGATATTCCATGCTTATGGACTTGAAGAATTACTATTGTCAAAATTCCCATATTACCCAGAGCAATGCACAGATTCAATGCAATCCCTATCAAAACACCAATAGCATTTTTCACAAAACTAAAACAAGTAATACTAAAATTTCTGTGGAACCAAAAAAGATCTTAATAACCAAAGCAATCCTGGGAAAGAAGGACAAAGCTGGAGGTATCACCATACCAGATTTCCAGATATAAGAAAGCTGTAGCAATCAAAGCAATATGGTACAGGCACAAAAGTAGACACGTAGATCAGTGGAACAGGATAGAGACCACAGAAATAAACTCACAATTATACTCAGTTTATCTACAACCAGGAAGGCAAGAGTATATATACTATGGGGAAAAGACAGTCTTTTCAGTAAATGATGCTGGGTAAATTGGACCACTTTCTAACACCATACACAAAAGTGAACTCAAAAATGGATTAAAGACCTAAGTGTGAAACCTGAAACCACGAAATTCCTAGAAAAGAACGCAGGTAGTAATTTCTCTGACATCAGCCACAGCCACATTTTTCTAGATATCTCTCCTAAGGCAAGGCAAATAAAAGCAAAAATAAACTATTGGAACTACATCAAAATAAAAACTTTCTGCACAGCAAAGGAAACCATTAACAAAACTAAAAGATAATCTGAATGGGAGAAGATATTTGCAAATGATACATCTGATAAGAGGTTGATATCCAAAATATATAAAGAGTTATACAGCTCGGGCCCCCAGGTGGCTCAGTCAGTTGAAGACTTGCCTCTTGCTTTCAGCTCAGGTCGCAGTCTCACTGTGGTAGGATACAGCCCAGTGTTCATCTCTGTGTTCAGTGGAAAGCCTGCTTCAGATTCTCTCTCACGTCTACGGCCATACCACACTGAATGCGCCTGATCTCGTCAGATTCTCTCTCACTCTCTTTCCCGCTCTTGTGCTTGCTCTCTCTCTCTCAAATAAATAAATAAAATCTTAGGGGGAAAAAAGAACTATACAGCTCAACATTAAAAAAAAACAAAAAACACAAAAAACCTAGTCTATTAAAAAATGGACAGAATACCTAAATACACATCTTTCCAAAGAATGCAGACAGATGGCCAACACACACATGAAAAGATGTTCTACATCACTAATCTTCAGGGAAACGCAAATCAAAACAACACTGAGATATCACCTTACATCAGTTAGAATGGCTAAAATCAAAACAATAAGAAATAACAAGTGTTGGCAAGGATTTGGAGAAAAAAGAACCCTCATGCACTGTTGGTAGAAATGTAAGTTGGCACAGTCACTGTGGAAAACAGTACAGAGTTTACTCAAAAATTAAAAATAGAAACACAATTGGATCCAAAAATTCCACTATTGGGTATTGACCCAAAGAAAACACAAACACTAATTCAAGAAGATATATGTACCCTTCTGTTCATTACAGTATTATTTACAATAGTCAAGTTATAGAACCAACTTAGTGTCCACCAGCACACAAGTGGATAAGGAAAATGTCATGCGCGCACGCGCGCACACACACACACACACACACACACACAGAGGAATATTACTTACCCATTAAAAAAGGATGAGAGGGTGTCATTTGAGACACCGTGCATGCACTTAGAGAGTATTATGCTAAGTGAAATAAGCCAGACTGGGAAAGACAAATACCATATGATCCCACTCATAAGTGGAAATTTTTTAAAAAATGAATAAACAAACAAAAAGCAGAATTAAAACTATAAATACAGAGAACAAATTGATGGTTACCAGAAGGGAGGGGTGAGGTGGAATGGGCAAAATGGGTAAAGGGGAGAAGGTGATACAGGCTTCCAGTTATGGAATGAATAAGCCATGCAATGAAAGGCACAGAATAAGGAATACAGTCAAGGATATTGTAGTAGTGATGTAAGGGGACAGATGGTAGCTCCCCTTGTGTTAAACACAGAATAACATACACACTTGTCAAATCACTAAGTTGTATGTCTGAAACTAATTGACATTGCATGTCAACTATACTAAAAGTTAAAAAATGAATAAATAAAAATAACCTTTAAAATTTGTAAATAGAAAATAAAAAGGACCAGAATCTCTGTCTCCAGCAACATAGTGTGATTACTCCTTCTACCAAAAACATTCACATCTATATATAATTTTGTGGTTTTCCTTTTAGAGCACTTCCCACAGTGTGAGAAAAAGAAAATTTCCCATCATTTTTTGGGTCAGTTTCTCAATCTTACAATTTAGACTACTGTTTTGTTTTAAGTTTTTATTTAAATTCCAGTATAGCTAATATACAATGTCATCTTAGTTTCAGGTATACATCTTAGTTTCAGGTATAGTGATTCAACACTTCCATACAACACCTGGTGCTCATCACAAGTGCACTCCTTAATCTCTTTGTTTTGCTTTTAATTACAAAAATAAAATAAACTTTTTAAACAAAAATCATAAATACTAGAAGTACTGTTTTTTCCTGTTTAATAAAATTGCTCAGCATTTCCAAAAGACTTCTTCATTAATAATTAACTGATTTGAAAACATTAAGGGAATTGTTCATATCAGCTGTCCGAGCTTCCCTGGGGCAATCTGAAGCCAGCCCCCTCATTCCCCCCACACACAAGGTGGAGGTCGTCAAGACACCGAGGAAAGAGGCAATCCACTCCAGATTGGTAGGTGATAGGCTTAATAAGCAAGAGAATTTACATAGAGGCTTGTCTTGTGCAGCCACGAGATGAGTTTTCTGAAGCCATCCAACAATTCTTAAAAGTTTCTGTAGAGGCCTTAACTGGGTTCAGTCGCAGATACCACCCAGACAGTCTCAACATCAAGTGTCTTAAGGCTATGTCCTTGGGATAGCCTCTGCGAGTAGAGAATGCACATTCCAAAGACAAGGAAGAAGGTAAGGGACTGTGATATCAGGGGTCCAGCTCACAGGGGTCATGTCCTCTCAATAATCTTCCCCCAACACTAACTGTTAGAGACTGAAACTTAGAAATAGGGTCAAAACTAAGTTCACTTTTTCACATTTAAAAAACTTTTCAGGGCGCCTGGGTGGCTCAGCGCGTTAAAGCCTCTGCCTTCAGCTCAAGTCATTATCCCAGGATGCTGGGATCGAGCCCCACATCAGGCTCTCTGCTCAGTGGAGAACCTGTTTCCCCATCGCCTACTTGTGATTTCTGTCTGTCAAATAAATAAATAAAATCTTAAAACAAAAAAAGAAACTTTTCAATGTTTAATATATCATTAAGTGAGAAAAGCAAGTTGATGAACTGAATAGATTATATGAGCCCATTGGTATTGTTAAAAAATCAATACTATAGAATATACTATGGGTTTCCAGTTTTGTAAACAAAATTAAAAGAAAAATGTGATTCTATGTCTAAGAAAGAGACAATTCCATTTACTAGAGTTACTTATGGACAGGTTGAAGTAGGAGCTGCTGCCTTATATATTTTGCACTTTTTAAACATTTTTAAAGCATGAAATGTAACAAAAAATAATATAAAATTGAAAACAAGAAAATAAAAGAGAGTCTCCAAAATTATGTAGGTTTCAAACTGCTCGAATTCTAGATCATCTTCTGTTCATTTACTGATACATTTCAATTGTATATTTGCATAGCTGTTTGTCTGGGCCTTAGGGAACGTAGCTTTCATTAGGTTATTAAAGACTTCCTAATTCAAAAGGATTAGGAACATGGTTTAAAAGGAATACACTCAGGGACATAACATATTCATGATATATTGTTATGTAAGCTAACAGATTACATGCAATGTGATTTCATTTTTATAAAAACATGCCTATATACATAATAACAAGACTGGAAACATATACATTGAAGTTCTAACAACAGTTATCACTTACTAGTGGGATTACAAATCATTTCAAATTCTTTTTATTTCTCAGTGTTTATCACATTTTCTACAATGAATTGTAATATTTTAACAAAAAAACTAAAATGTTACATAATTTAACTGTCGTCGTGACTAACTTTGTGTGTAGATTAAAAGGTAAGAGTATAAGTCAAAGCAGGCGATAAATCACAAGGCACTTACAAATATTAATTATTGTTTTTCAAGCTTTAAAGCAGGCACAGAACACAATAGATTGCATTAGCCTGAAACCAGATGTGAGCATTGGAAAGTCCCATTCACACAGTAACCTCTTCTGTCACACTGAACCTTATGGACAAACACCATTTAAAATAGGAGTTGATGGGAATATGGAGGATTTGGAATTTTTTCTAATTATAAAGAAAATTCATCCAGAATATCTTGATATATTTAGCCTCAGGTTTAAACATAAGACATACATTTTCACAATTTCTTGAAGAAACACTATTTCCTATTTAGAATATGTGAAATTTGGGGATACCTTCATCCTCTCAGGGCTAGACCTGACTTTAATCCTGATTCATCACTTTGTTTATTTTGACGCATCACGTTGAGATGGAAATTTCAGGACAATAATCAATCAAAGCAATGAAAGGGCCTCTTTATTCTCTATTTGCATCAGTCTCCATGTTGGAGATCCAGATCTTGGAAAGAGTCCACCAGTGGCTAAATGGATGACAGAGAAGTCACTTTGGTCTGCTAACAGAGATGGCTGGAAATCCACTATCAAGGGTGCTGGGAAAAGTTGTTCATGGGAGGTGTCTCACTGGAGACACTCTGCTGTGAGACTGCCTGGAAGGGTGCCAGCTACTGGCCATTGGGTGCTGGTGGTCATCTGCTGGTGGTGAAGGTAATCAGCTGCATGCTATCGAAGCCATGTGTTGGAGAAGGCACCCAAGGGGACAAAATGTTGGTCTCTGCCGTGGCAAACGAGGCATGCAACAGTACCTTTAGCCAAGTCACCCTCAGGAAGGATAAGTTCATGTTGTTGAGCCTCCATCACTCCATCCCCACAGTCACTTTGTTCCAGGATCTGCTGAGCAAACACTGGGGTGACTAGAGAAAGTGTCTGACATCTCAGAGAGCATCATTTTGTCCATCTGATAATGAAGAGCCTTCTTGGCCATGGCTGCCCTTCCGCGGACTCCTGTGGAGCTCACGAATCCTCACAGTTTGTGCTCATCCTTGTCATCAATTGATGACCCTTCCTTGTCATCAATCTTTCAATCCTGTTTCTTCCAAGTCCCTGACCCACTAGTCCAACGACTGGCAACTGCCCAAGAAGCAGTGTAGACCCACTCTGATGACTGTCTCTCCCTCCAGACATGGACAACCAAATCTATTACTCAAAATCCTGCCCACTGAAAGTATTTTCCCTCACCCTTGTCCTTCGGCATCACTGCTAAGTAGAGCTCTAATGGCTAGCCATCCGCTCTCGGTGGTGCTAGCCCATTCTACAGACCTAGCTGTAAACCAGGCTTGATCTTTTTTCTTCCTCAGACAACTAGTCATATACACAATGTCCCCAAAATATCTAGGTATTATTTGTAATGCTTTCTGTCTTCCTTCTATCACGGGAATCCTCAATTTCCCAAAAGATTCTAGAATTTAGACTTTAATTTAGACTTTAATTCTGGGACACTGGTCAAAGTAATTTACAACTTCCCTTTGCATGGCTTGAGAGTCAGAGTGACAAGCTTATACCTTGATTATTTATAAAGAAACACATGTCAAAAACACAAGGAAACAGGATTCATAAATAAGAAGGATTTCAACCAAAAGATTACCAGATGTTTCTCAGTGAGACATGAAAACATCTTACAGGAAAATACTCAGTGACTTTGGCCTGCCTTGCTTTTAAGAACAATGGTCACAATATGCTGATTATTGTTTTTACAAGAAATGAAAAATTGCAATTTAGGTAGGGTCAGACATCTCAGGCCCCATTCCGGGATTTCCTTGAGAATCCCTCACGACACAGGATAACAGAGAAGGAATGCGTCTTTCTTCTGAGAATTCATTTCTCTTGATCTCTATAGTGGGCAGAATAATGAACCACGAAAGATATCCACATTCTAATCCCCAGACTTTGCAGATTTGATTAAATTAAGGGCCTTGAGATAGGAAGATTATTCTGGATCATCAGGATTATTCTGAATTCTCTGGGTCCAGTATAATCACATGAGACCTTAAAAACAGAAAGCCTTTCCTGGCTGTGGTCAGGGGAAGATGTGGTTGCAGAGGATGGCTCAGAAAGACGCAATGTTGCTGGCTTTGAAAAAGGAGAAGAGGTGGTGAGCTGGAAAATCTGGGTGGTCTCGAGAAACTGAAAAAGGCAAAAAAAGGGATTCTCCCCAGAACCTCCAGAAAGGAAAGCAGCCCTGTCAAAAATCTTAATTTTCACCTAATAAGACCTATGTCAGATTTCTTTTTTTTTTTTTAAGATTTTATTTATTTATTTGACAGAGAGAGACACAGTGAGAGAGGGAATAAAGCAGGGGGAGTGGGAGAAGGAGAAGCAGGGTTCCTGTGGAGCAGGGAGCTGATGCGGGGCTCCATCCCAGGACCCTGGGATTATGATCTGAGCTGAAGGAAAATGTTTAGTCAACTGAGCCATCCAGGCACCCACAAAAAAACTTTTTAAAAAGATTCTAAGAGGGGCACCTGAGTGGCTCAGTGGGTTAAAGCCTCTGCCTTCAGCTCAGGTCATGATCCCAAGGTCCTGGGATCGAGCCCTGCGTGGGGCTCTCTGCTTAACAGGGAGCCTACTTCCTCCTCTCTCTGCCTGCCTCTCTGACTACTCGTGATCTCTGTCAAATAAATAAATAAAATCTTTAAAAAAAAAAAAAGATTCTAAGAGATTTACAAATGCTGGAGTTCTACTCTCACATATAAGCCAGAAATCTTTTATGTTAACTATTACAATTTAGAGATATGATTGCATATACTCAGAGGATCTCAGAAAAAATAAGCAAGGAATTGACAACGATGTTTGCCTCTGGGGAGAACTGATGGACTACAGTTTATTGAATACCATATCGTGCTTGTAAATGATACCATATGCCTGTGATGCCCACCATAATTACTACTTGATTTTTTAAAATCTGAGGCTTTTACATTAGCTATTCTTTAGAATTTTATATAGAGAGGAGATCTTTCATGCATAGATCAAGTGCACCTGTGTATAACAGATGATGACACTGATAAGAACCAGTCAAGCGACATTACATCATGATCTCAAAGTTGAAAAATTCCTCTTTAAGTAAAAAAGTCATGTGTATGTGGGTGTATATGTGTGTTTCTAAAGAAGCTACTGGTTTTGGATGGTAGATAAAGTGATTTTCATTTTGAACTTTTTGCTTCTTAACTGTCTAAAAATTTATAAGGACATTCGGGTTGCTTTTGTAATTAGAAGAGGAGCCATTTTAAAAGGTGTGTTTAGGGGTGCCTGAGTGGCTTAGTGGGTTAAGCCTCTGCCTTCGGCTCAGGTCCTGGTCTCAGGGTCCTGGGATCGAGCCCCGCATCGGGCTCTCTGCTCGGCGGGGGGCCTGCTTCCCCCCCTTTCTCTCTGCCTGCCTCTTTGCCTGCTTGTGATCTCTCTCTCTCTGTCAAATAAATAAATAAAATCTTTTTAAAAAAATAAAATAAAAGATGTGTTTAAAAGGTTAGAACCTCCCATTATTTCAGCCCAGCTCACCCAACTTACTCATTTTCCAGTTTCCTTGTAGCAAAGAGAGTTTCCCAGTTGCTACCTATAAGACAGCGACGCTGTGCTGACCACCGCAGTCAAAAATCTCAGAAGGACAATTCCTAATCAATGGCTCTGGGGTTCAACATGGTTACTTAAGAAATTTTGAATTTTCCATTCGTGGGTCCCTACTTTATCAGTTGGTGAGAAACTAACTGATGTTAACTAAACTCACAAGTAACTGAATCATGCCCAGTAGAATGATCATTTGTTAACAGTAAGATATGTGATTTTTGGGGGAGCGAAGAGCTCTGGCTTACTATTTTCCAAAGTTTTTTCGTAGCGGTCTGCTTTCTTCACGCAATGGTTCGGTTGGCTTGTTTTGTTTCTGTTTCTGTTTGTCTGTCTGTGTGCTTCTGTTTGGAGGGGGGACCAATATGTAAAACCAAGAAAACGAAGCCGCTCCGGTTGCAGATAGATAAAGATCTGCTCAGCCTCGAGTAATTCTTCTCCTCCCTTCCCCAGATGTCCCCCAGGGAGCTCCTTAGAATCCCCAGGACTTTAAAGAACACCATCGAGCACCAATTCATCTACTGGTACCAAAAAAACAACAAAAAAACACCCAAAAACAACAACACCAAGAATCGCAGCAAGTTGCTCAGGGAGCAAGAGAACTGGAGGAATGCTAAGTCCGGGTTCTGGGAAACGTCTGATGAGCTACTGCAGCTCCACAATAACACACACCCCTCTGAGAGGTGGAGACACGTCTATCCTGACCGACAGTCTCTGCCTTCAATAGCACTAGGCAGTGGTAGGCTGGTAAACTAGCTTGCTGACGGCAAAGCAAGACCAACCTACCCAATGATATGCCCCAGCCTCCAGCAATTGCCAATTTCTGTCATATAAACACTGCCACCATGGCTGATTTCAAACTACCAACTGAATTTAACATCAGCTGGCAAAATTCCCAAGTATTTCACAATCAAGGCTGTAAGCCCGTTTGGCTGACTCCAGCACAACACTATTCTGTGTGCTCGTTGTGCCGAACACAACCTGCCGTGTCTTCATTTGTTCAGACATTGGGGCGATAATAGAGTTTGTTAGGCCCCAGCTTTCTCTGGTGTTGTTCTTAGCTTGGTGATCTATGTAGATCTTTCTTAAAGGTAGTGGTTTCCTGAATCTCTAATGATCCCATACCTACAAACCTTCTCTACATGAGGGTTTCTGTAAAGGGCAAATCTACCTGTCATGTGATAATCCTTATAGTCCATGTTCAGAGAGCATCCCAATTCCGAAAGTCAAGCTATTTATTGACGGCAGTGTTTCTGGAAAATTGTAAACCTATCTTTGGCCTGGTGATGATTTCATACCGTACAGACCTTTTTCTCCCTTATGAATCATACTGTTGTTTATTTCTGGAAGGGAGATGGGCAATTTTTAATAAATGCTGTGTTCATACCACCGTGGAAGAATTGGATCTAAACAAATAATTGAGTAAGTCCCTTTTCACTGTGTCCTATCCCTTTGTTTTTGTTTCATACCGAGGACCTGGATGACCAGTTCTGATTTCCAAGATGAAGAAGCTCCTGCTTCAGGATTTTGCACAATCATGTAAGATTACCATCTTGAGCAGAATCACAAACTCTGTAAAATATTTCCATTCATCTCTTAGGCAATGTTAGCTAGCATTCATGGCTGATGAGAAAGGAAAAAAGCTTAGCATAACTGCCTACTCCAAAATATCTCTAACTGTAGGTACATGGAGGGACCTGAAATTCCTAGGCTAGGAGTCACCAATTTCAGGTCAATTACAATTCTCCAAAGGAACTCATAGCTAGAAGATATTTAACCTACGAGGAAGATGCCTTAGCAGTTAGAAATACAATTTTCAAGGAATTATTAATTTAATAGAAAGGAAATAGACAACCAAAGAGATTATCATGAATGAAAGGGAGGTAGGTGCCGAGCTTGGCAGAATGCTGTGTGCAGGCTCTGTGCAGAACAAGTCACAGTGAGCTTTTAAATTGAGTATAAACTCACAGTAATGAAATGCAAGGGAGTGGAAGACAGACTGCTTCTGTGATTTTTCTTTGTTTCTCTTTCTGGCTGTGATTCTAGCACATGCATGGTTCGGAAAACAAAACACTTCTAACACTTCTAACACTTCTAAGTGCTTTAATTTCCTTTGGCATTGCCCCTGAAACTGACAAGGGGCTGAGGACCCTATGAAGACATACCAGCCCCGGAAAGAGCCATCTTCCCTAGGAATCAGCAGTAATTGTATTAGTCAACAGATGATACCAGGAAGGAAGCCAGCATGTCATGTAATCAGGTATTGCTAACCATTACAGGAAGATGAAAGGAGACAGTAGCTAAAAGAAGACTTTGCGCCGAGGCATGCGGCCTGAAAGCAACCAGAAGGCTGAATCATACTACGTGCAGAATCAATCCTTCCGGTCAGTCTTTGGGAGACTCCCTTATTGCCAAGAAAGGTTTAATTCAATTAGCAGAGAGCTGTGGGGAAAGGTCTGTGCAACCTTGAGCCTGGCTGGATATCCTTAGCTCTAAAGCAAAGTTATTTTGGGAGAATCATCATAATTCACTTGCTTCGCATCTAAGCCCATTCTGGACATGCTCCCTGAAACAAAAAAGCTCTGTCTTACATCCTTTGTTTGTTTGTTTGTTTGTTTCCTTTTTTTTGAAGATTTTATTTATTTATTTGACACACAGAGAGAGAGAGAGTGAGAGAGAGAGGGAACACAAGCAGCAAGCAGGGGGAGCGAGAGAGGGAGAAGCAGGTTTCCCACTGAGCAGAGAGCCAGATGCAGGGCCTGATCTCAGGACCCTGGGAGCATGACCTGAGTCAAAGGCAGACACATAATGACTGAGCCACCCAGGCACCCCCCGCCGTGTGTTTCTGAATGTAAGTTTCCATGAACTTTGTTACTTCTCCCTATGCCCATGCCTTTCCTAGCTTCCACTGCCTCTCTACCGAGTACCTTCACTTCATGGGCACAATCTAATTTGTCTTCTGCATCCTCTGTACACACCCCTCTCCCTGAATTGGCTGGATCTGTCTCCCCACCAACAAGTCTCAAGTTATACCCTCCACTCTTAGCCACAGGGAAAGCATCCCCCACCAATACTGTGCATGATGGCTGGATATCCCTCATATAGCACGTCAGCATTGTGCACAAGACCCTGGAAATTTTCCATTTACATATGAAGAAACTGAGACCCAGATAGGTTAAGTAACTTACTCATGGTCACACACGTAAACGGAACAGCAACCATAATAACTATTATTTATTAAGCATTTACTATGGGCTGAGCAATTTGTATACATTATCTTAGAATCAGAAACCTAGGGTTTGGCTCTGGCTTTAGTGATTTTTCCACTATATCCGATCTAAAATTACAGTTAATGGAGAAAATGCTATAGCACGAATCAATGTTAGATACTGTGGGGGTGCACACCAGCTTTATTCACAATAACCAATTTACTTGAAACAGCTCAAATACCCATCAACAGGTGAACAGTTAAACAAATGTCAGTCTATCAGTATAATGGATACACAGCCACGGAAGGAAAAAACTACCAATTAGGTCCTGGGATTGAGCCCCAAGTTGCATCAGGCTCCCTGCTCAGCGGGGGTCTGCTTCTCCCTTTGTCCCTCACCCTGCTCGTGCTCTCTTACTCTCACTCAAATAAATAAAAATAAAATCTTTTTTATTATTATTATTTATTTATTTGACAGATAGAGATCACAAGTAGGCAGAGAAGCAGGCAGAGAGGGGAAGAAGCAGGCTCCCTGCTGAGCAGAGAGCCCGATGTGGGGCTCGATCCCAGGACCCTGGGATCATGACCTGAGCCGAAGGCAGAGGCTTTAACCCACTGAGCCACCCAGGCAGCCCAAAATAAAATCTTTTAAAAAAGTTTACTGAACTGTCCACTAAGAATGGGTTCATTTCATTGTGTGTAAATGATACCTTATTGAAGCGGACTTTTTAAAATTTTATTAACAAATAATATATCATTTGCTTCAGAGGTACAGGTCTGTGAATCGTCAGGCTTACACAATTCACAACACCCACCATAGCACATACCCTCCCTAATGTCGATAACCTAGCCACCCTATCCCTCACCTCCCCACCCCCCAGCAACCCTTAGTTTGTTTCCTGAGATTAAGAGTCTCTTATGCTTTGTATCCCTCCCGATCTCATCTTGTTTCATTTTTTCCCTCCCTGCCCCCCACAACCACCCACCCTGCCTCTCAAATTCCTCATATCAGAGAGATCATATGATAATTGTCTTTCTCTGATTGACTTATTTCACTTAGCATAATAATGCCCTCTAGTTCAATCTACATCATTGCAAATGGCAAGATTTCAATTTTTGGTGGCTGCATAGTATTCCAGTTGTGTGTGTGTGTGTGTGTGTGTGTGTGTGTGTGTGTGTGTTTATGTACATTTCACATCTTCTTTATCCATCCAACTGTTGATGGACATCTAGGTTCTTTCCATAGTTTGGCTATTGTGGACATTGCTGCTATAAACATTCAGGTGCATGTGCCTCTTTGGATCACTACATTTGTATCTTTAGGGTAAATATCCAGTAGTGCGATTGCTGGGTCATAGGGTAGCTCTATTTTCAACTTTTTGAGGAACCTCCATACTGTTTTCCAGAGTGGCTGCATAGCTTGCATTCCCAACAACAGTGTAGGAGGGTTACCCTTTCTCCACATCCTTGCCAGCATCTGTCATTTCCCGACTTGTTAATTTTAGCCATTCTGACTGGTGTGAGGTGGTAGCTCCCTGTGGTTTTGATATGTATTTCCCTGATGCTGAGTGATGTTGGCACTTTTTCATGTGTCTGTCTGCCATTTGGATGTCTTCTTTGCAGAAATGTCCATTCATGTCTTCTGCCCATTTCTTGATTGGATTATTTGTTGCTTGGATGTTGAGTTTGCTAAGCTCTTTATAGATTTTAGACACTAGCCCTTATCTGATATGTCTTTTGCAAATATCTTCTACCATTCTGTCAGTTGTCTTTTGGTTTTGTTATTTCCTTTGCTGCGAAAAAGCTATTGATCTTGATGAAGTCCCAATAGTTCATTTTTGCCCTTGCTTCCCTTGTCTTTGGCGATGTTTCTATGTCTTTGGCGAAGTTGCTATGGTTGAGGTCGAAGAGGTTGCTGCCTGTGTTCTTCTCAAGGATTTTGATGAATTCCTGTCTCACATTGGGGTCTTTCATCCATGTAGAGTCTTTTTGTGTGTGGTGTGAGGAAATGGTCCAGTTACATTCTTTTGCACAAGGCTGTCCAATTTTCCCAACACCATTTGTTGAAGAGACTGTCTTTTTTTCCATTGGACATGCTTTCCTACTTTGTCAAAGATTAGTTGACCATAGAGTTGAGGGTCCATTTCTGGGCTCTCTATTCTGTTCCATTGATCTTTGTGTCTGTTTTTGTGCCAGTACCATACTGTCTTGATGATAACAGCGTTGAATAGAGCTTGAAGTCTGGAGTTGTAATGCCACCAACTTTGGCTTTTTTTTTTCAACATTCCTCTGGCTATTGTGGGTCTTTCCTGCTTCCATATAAATTTTAGGATTATTTGTTCCATTTCTGTGGAAAAAATTGATGGTATTTTCATCAGGATTGCATTAAATGTGTGGATTGCTTTAGGTAGCATAGACATTTTCATAATATTTATTCCTCTAATCCATGAGCAGGAAACATTTTTCCATTTCTTGTGTCTTTTTCAATTTCTTTCATCAACTTTATACTTTTCTGAGTACAGACTCTTTGCCTCTTTGGTTAGGTTTATTCCCAGGTATCTTAGGGTTTTGGGTGCAATTGTAAATGGGACTGACTCCTTAATTTCTCTTTCTTCTGTCTTGTTGTTGGCGTATAGAAATGCAAGTGATTTCTATGCATTGATTTTATATCCTGACACTTTAATGAATTCCTGTATGAGTTCTAGCAGTTTTGGAGTGAAGTCTTTTGGGTTTTTCACAAAAAGTATCATATCATCTGCAAAGAGCGAGACTTTGACTTCTTTGCCAATTCGGATGCCTTTAATTTCTTTTTGTCGTCTGATTGTTGAGGCTAGGACTTCTAGTACTATGTTGAATAGCAGTGGTGACAGTGGACAGTGCTGTTGTGTTCCTGAAAGTAAGGGAAATCTCTCAGTTTTTCGCCATTGAGAATGATAGTCACTGTGGGTTTTTCATAGATGGCTTTGATGATATTGAGGTATGTACCCTCTATCCTACACTGTGAAGAGTTTTTGTCAAGAAAGGATGCTGTATGTTGTCAAATACTTTTTCAGCATCTATTGAGAGTATCATATGGTACTTGTTCTTTCTTTTATCAATGTATTGTATCACATTGATTGATTTGCAGATGTTGAACCAACCTTGCATCCCAGGAATAAATCCCACTTGGTCGTGGTGAATAATCCTTTTAATGTACTGTTGGATCCCATTGGCTAGTATTTTGGTGATAATTTTCGTATCCGTGTTCATCAAGGATATTGGTCTATAATTCTCCTTTCTGATGGAGTCTTTTACTGGTTTTGGGATCAAGGTCATGCTGGTCTCATAAAATGAGTTTGGAAGTTTTCCTTCTATTTCTATTTTTTGGAACAGTTTCAGGAAAATAGTTATTAATTCCTCTTTAAATGCTTGGTAGAATTCGCCTGGGAAGTCGTCTGGCCCTGGGCTCTTGTTTGTTGGGAGATTCTTGATGACTACCTCAATCTCCTTACTGGTTATGGGTCTGTTCAGGTTTTCTATCTTTTCCTGGTTCAGTTTTAGTAGTTTATATGTCTCTAGGAATGCATCCATTTCTTCCAGATTGTCAAATTTGCTGGTATATAGTTGCTCATAATATGTTCTTACGATTGTTTGTGTTTCTTTGGTGTTGGCTGTGATCTCTCCACTTTCATTCATGATTTTATCAACTTGGGTCCTTTCTCTTTTCTTTTTGATAAGTCTGGCCAGGGGTTTATCAATCTTATTAACTCTTTTAAAGAACCAGCTCCTAGTTTTGTTGATTTTTTCTACTCTTCTTTTGGTTTCTATTTCATTGATTTCTTCTCTTATCTTTATTATTTCTCCTCTCCTGCTGGGTTTAAGCTTTCTTCGTTGTTCTTTGTCTAGCTGCTTTAGGTGTAGGGTTAGGTTGTGTGCTTGAGACCTTTCTTGTTTCTTGAGAAAGGCTTGTATTGCTATATACTTTCCTCTTAGGACCACCTCTGCTGTGTCCCAAAGATTTTGAATATTTGTGTTTTCATTTTCATTTGTTTCCATGAATTTTTAAAATTCTTCTTTAATTTCCTAGTTGACCCATTCATTCTTTAGTAGGATGTTTTTTAGCCTCTATGTATTGGAGTGCTTTCCAACTTTCCTCTTGTGGTTGAGTTCTAGTTTCAAAGCATTGTGGTCTGAAAATATGCAAGGAATTGATCCTAGTCTTTTGGTACTGGTTGGGACCTGATTTATGACCCAGGATGTGATCTACTCTGGAGAATGTTCCATGTGCACGCAAGAAGAATGTATAGTCCGTGGCTTTGGGATGGAATGTTCTGAATATATCTGTGATATCTGTCTGGTCCAGTGTGTCATTTAAAGCCTTTATTTCCTTATTGATCTTTTACTTGGATGATCTGTCCATTTCAGTGAGGAGGGTATTAAAGTCCCCTACTATTATTGTATTATTGTTGATGTGTTTCCTTGACTTTGTTTTTAATTGCTTTATATAATTGGCTGCTTCCATGTTGGGGCATAGATATTTAAAACTGTTAGATCTTCTTTTTGGACAGACCTTTTAAGTATGATATAGTGTCCTTCCTCATCTCTTATTATAGTCTTTGTCTTAAAACCTAATTTATCTGATATAAGGATTGCCATCCCCGTTTTCTTTTGATGTCCATTAGCATGGTAAATTGTTTTCCACACACTCATTTTAAATCTGGAGGTGTTTTGGGGTCTAAAATGAGTTTCTTGCAGACAGCATATTGATGGGTATAGTTTTTTTTATCCATTCTGATACCTTGTGACTTTTGATTGGGACATTTAGCCCATTTACATTCAGGGTAACTATTGAAAGATATGAATTTAGTGCCATTGCATTGCCTATAATATGACTGCTACTGTATATTGTCTCTGTTCCTTTCTGGTCTATTACTTTTAGGCTCTCTCTTTGCTTAGAGGACCCCTTTCAATATTTCCTGAAGGGTTGATTTGGTGTTTGCAAATTCCTTTAGTTTTTGTTTATCCCAGAAGGCTTTTATCTCTCCCATTTTCTTCTCTTTTTTAAAAAAAGATTTTATTTATTTATTTATTTGACAGGCAGAGATCACAAGTAGGCAGAGAGGCAGACAGAGAGAGAGGGGGAAGCAGGCTCCCTGCTGAGCAGAGAGCCTGATGTGGGGCTCGATCCCAGGACCCTGAGATCATGACCTGAGCTGAAGGCAGAGGCTTAACCCACTGAGACACCCAGGTGCCCCATCTCTCCTATTTTCAATGACTGCCTAGCTGGATATAGCATTCTTGGCTGCATATTTTCTCATTTAGCACTCTGAATATATCATGTCTTGTCATTTTATCCAGTTAAGAATAGATGAATGAGAGGGACGCCTGGGTGGCTCAGTTGGTTAAGCGGCTGCCTTCGGCTCAGGTCATGATCCCAGCGTCCTGGGATCGAGTCCCGCATCGGGCTCCTTGCTCGGCGGGGAGCCTGCTTCTCCCTCTGCCTCTGCCTACCACTCTGTCTGCCTGTGCTCGCTCGTTCTCTCTCTAACAAATAAATAAATTTAAAAAAAAAAAAAAAGAATAGATGAATGAGAAAACAAAATACTAAAAGGGTAGCAGCGAGCCCGGGGGGGGATATATATATATATATATATATATATATACACACACATACATAGATAGCTATAGATATAGATATATTGATAGATAAATATATATATACATATACATACACATATATGTATATGTGAAATATATTTATAGTATATATACACATACATATGTATGTGTATATATATGTGTGTGTATATGTATGATTAGACTTATGAATAGGACAAAGCCACAGACTTAGTTTGGGGTGTATTTTGGTCTGTTAGAAGAAACTGTCTCACAATTTTTTTTTTTTAAAGATTTATTTATTTATTTATTTGTCAGAGAGAGAGAGAGAGGAGCAAGAGTGAGCACAAGCAGACAGAGCGGCAGGCAGAGGGAGAAGCAGGCTCCCTGCCGAGCAAGGAGCCCGATGTGGGACTCGATCCCAGGACGCTGGGATCATGACCTGAGCCGAAGGCAGCTGCTTAACCAACTGAGCCACCCAGGCATCCCTGTCTCACAAAATTTTAAAGAAAGAAAAATATATATACAAAAATAAGGGTAAAAATGATGAAGGGATAGAATATGAATATAAAGATGAAAATTTTAAAATTCTAAAAAAGGAATTGATAAGATAAGAAGCTGGTTGAAAAAAGAAGAAAAAAGGAGAGAATGTGATCAGGCTGGAGACTAGAACAAAACCATATGCTAGATTTAGGGTATATTTTGATCTGTTAGAAGAAACTGTATCCCAAAATTTTAAAGAAAGGAAAACTTATATGTATATAAAAAATAAGGTTAAATACAATGAAGGGATAGAATATGACTATAACAATGAATATGAAAAAAGATTTTTAAAAAGGTATTTATAAAATACCTTATAAAATACCTTATATAAAGTACCTTATAAAAAGGTTAAAATAGGAAAGAGGAAAAAATTTTTAAAAATAGAATAAGAAAAAAATAAAATTAAAAAAATTTAACTTTGAGGGGTCCCTGGGTGGCTCAAAGGGTTAAAGCCTCTGCCTTCAGCTCAGGTCATGATCCCAGGGTCCTGGGATCGAGTCCCGCATGGGGCTTTCTCCTTGGCGGGGAGCCTGCTTCCTCCTCTCTCTCTCTGCCTGCCTCTCTGCCTAACTTGTGATCTCTCTCTGTAGAAAAAATAAATAAAATATTTAAAAAAATTTAACTTTGAAAGACTAAAGAATCATGGGGGGAAAAGCCATGAATTCTATGTACTGCATTCCCCTAGGTCTGAAGTTCCACAGTTCTCATTTATCAGTGAACTTGGTCTTGGCTTGATGTTCTTGTTTATCTTCTGGGGGAGGGGCCTATTGCTGTGATTCTCAAATGTCTTTGCCCGAGGTGGAATTGCACCGCCCTTGCCAGGGGCCAGGGTAAGCAATCTGCTCAGGTTCGCTCTCGGGTAGCTTTTGCTTCCTGAACACTTTCCGTACAGCTTTGGAGGACAGGAATGAAAATAGCAGCCTCCTAATCTCCAGCCCTGTAGGAGCTGAGAGCTTAGGCCCCACTCCTCAGTGCACCCTCAGAGAAAAGCAGTCAATCCCTCCTGTCTCCCTGGTCTCCGGCTGCACTCCAAGTTCACCTGGACTGTGACTGATGGTTTCTATCTCTGGCGCAAGGCACCCTTTAGAGTCTCCAAACCCAGCGGATTCCTGCAGCATGCTCCCGCACTGCTCCCTCTGGGGGAGGAAGGTGAGTCTCCCCAGATCTGCCACTTGTGGGGTCCCTGAGCAGTGGCCCAACAGTACCTCAGACCACAGTTTAAGTTAACCTGAGCTGAGAGCTCACTCCTCGGCTCTGTCTCTATAGCTGGCTTCCCTACTCTGATACCTGGGAGCTCTGCCACACTCAGACACCCCCGGTCCTTTGTGACCCTGTGGGTCCTGAGACCACACTGTCCCCGCGAGGGCTCCATCACCTGCTTAGCCTCTGGAGCAACATCCCTCAGTGGAGTAGACTTCTGAAAGTTCCCCTTTTGTGCTCTGCTGTCCCACTGCTTGTGGGGAGCCGGCCCCTTCCCCCATGGTCTCTCTTCCCATATATTGCTTTGGATTCACTTCTCTGCATGTCCTACCTTCCAGAAAGGGGTCGATTTTCTGTTCTTAGAATTGCTGCTCTTCCTCTGTTCGATCTCCTGTTGAGTTTGTAGGTGTTCAGAGTGGTTTGATAATTATGTAGCTGAACTCTGGGGACCTGATGATATTTAGGTCTCCTACTCTTTTGCCATCTTGTCCTTCCCCACTGAAGCTGATTTAAAAAAAATAATAAATCACTGGTAAAAGACAAGGGAATGAGTAAAAGAGGAGGAAGTGACTAATAGTCCAGAGTGGCTAAGGAAGATTAGACAAAGGAGGTGAAGAATCTAACTGGGTTTTGAAGGTTGAATAGGAGGTTACCAAGAGGGAAGAAATTGGAACGGGAAAATGGAATGGTATTTTTATGTTTATCTGTTGCCTCCACTAGACATAAACAAAGGAACAGGAAACTGGGGAACCTGGACTATCAGCATCCGGAGAGGACCTGGCAGCGGTAAAGAGTCATCATCTCTAAATCGAGCTATTGGGAGAAACTCCAATTCAGTATGTGCCCTTGGGTAAGCCACACCAATTCTCTGGGCCTTGGTTCTTTCTTTTCTAAAATTGAAAGGCTGGAAAATAATCAAACTAACAAAATGAGGGGCTGGACTAAACCGTGGAGAAGGTAGTATTTCCAAGCATGCATGCTAAGTAATATTAATGTAATGGGGACAGCTTTATGGGCGAGCAGTCATGCTGGTGTCCAGTATGCACTCTGATTGGTCAATGCCTGGGCAGTAAAGGTTGTTAAAAGTGTGAGGCCCACCCTTGGTTATGGGTCTGCTGGAACCCCTAGGTCTGCTACTTTGAGCCATAAACCTCCTAATCCATTTTCTTGGTTGTACAGTCTATACACCAATGTCTATGAAAAACACTAGAAAATATGAAGATCCCTTTCAGAATTAACATTCTGTGAATCTGTGAGATAAATATTTGCATTTTCCAGAGGGAGAGATTCCAAACCCCCCAGGGATTATGCATGGGAAGCCACGAAAAAGACCAAATTTATTTTCTTTTGGAAATCTCAGAAAGGCAGGAAAGATGTTCATGGCAAAGGTAATTTGCAGGTAGGTGTAAGAAACTTTGGCCTTTGAAGACACATTAATGTTTTTCGCAACTGGATAATAATGATAAACATTAGAAGTGCCTCATCAAATCTGGCATAAAAATATGCTCAAGGAAAGGTGAATGAATCTGACCTTTACTAAGTGGCCACAGGGTACTAGGATTATACCCATAAACCTGTAATTCCATTGGTAAGTCTTAAGCTAGCCATTTATGTATATCTGTTGCCTCCACTAGACTCTGAGGGCTTCTTGAGCAAATACAATTTGTTTTACAGCACTTTGCAAAGTGCTTTGGATATGCTGTCCACTCAATGCAAATTTGCTCAGTTTAGTTTAATTTAGAAATAACAGTTTGGATGGAGCACTCCCTGCTTTAAAAAATTTGCAGTGCATTGGATGTGTGAATAAGGCTAATCAACTTTAATAACTATACACATTACATTTATTAACATGATAAATTATGTTTATTAATATGTAAATTATAAGGATGCTTATTAATGAACTGTACACACAATTCAGTCTTACCTTCATTAAATGCGCTTTCTTGTTTATCTTTCATAGGTCTCTCCTGTGATGTAATTTATTTTTCCTATTTGATGAAAGAGCTCTATTCTCCTTTTCAAAACCCTGGTCTTCCTCTTGCCCTCTCCATGGCTGGCACCTTTGCAGGATTCTGGGCTCAACTGGGTTTCAGGAGGACACCTCCAGGGCAGAGACTGAGATAAGTACTTCGGAAGGGATTCTTGGTAGCAGTAGTGAGGGAAGAGAGAGGAATGAGACAGGAAAGGAGGAAAACCAATCACAGGACCCACAAAGTGGCTGGTTGTGACTAGGGGCAACTGAGACTTCCACCCACCCCCATCCCAGGAACCCTCTAATGAACCACATAGATTAGGCTACAGAATTGTCCTCCTAGAAGGATCAGAGGCTGGGACTTTTATCCACCAACTTTTCTCCTCTCTTGTCTAAGGGTTGCTCATAGTGCACACTTCCAGTTTGCCCTGTATGTGGAAAACCTTGGTAACAAAAACTACCAAGAGAGAGGCAGAATCAGAAGTGGAGGTCTGTCCATCCACACACAGGAGAACTGACCCCTGGAGGTAAAGTTAAAGGCAGAAGTGAGTTAAGCCCTACAGAGGCTCTGCTAAAGTAGGTAGTCCTTCCATCATCTTGCATAACAATATAGATTATCTTTTATTTACTAATCAAGGTACATTATTGTTGATCTTTGGTCATGAACAGCTAATGTTTGGGGAGAGTCTGTCCCTCTGAGAAAGTCTCCTTTGTTATTCTCAGTCCAGGGGCTCCAAGTGGAGACTCCACTCTGGGGTCTAATAATGTCTGGGAGGGCCGGGCGGGCCAATCGCAGCATCACGTTCCCAATCAGCCAATGAGAAATAATGAGAGGTATTCTGGGACTTTCTCCTCCCCAAACTGCTTCAACACCTTTGTGCATCAGGGGCAAGCTTGTTAAAGTATGCAGCCCACAAACCTAAAGCAGAACCAGAAGTCCTAGACAAAGAGAACTTGGGTTCTGTGACATAAATTGAGGTCCTAGATAAAACTTCATAGGAAGCAAGCTCTATTTATGGATTTTTTTTTAAGATTTTATTTATTTATTTGACAGACAGGGATTACAAGGCAGAGAGGCAGGCAGAGAGAGAGAGAAGGAAGCAGGCTCCCCGCCGAGCAGAGAGCCCGATGCAGGGCTCCATCCCAAGACCCTGAGATCATGACCTGAGCCAAAGGCAGAGAGAGGCTTTAACCCACTGAGCCACCCAGGCACCCCTAGATTTATTTTTTAAATTACCCTTTTTCCATAAATCACTTTGGGTTTAGCTTTTCCATTACTTGCAACTCAAAGGATCTTGTTATATTGCCTTACTACCCCCCACCCCTACCAGTAGGCAGTGTGTCCCATGAGGGCAGAGACCTTACCTTTCTCATTCACCATTGTATAAGCAGGATATTTGCACAATGCCCAGCACATAGGTGCTTAATAAATGGTTGTTGACTTAATTCAACTTCACCTTTGAGCAGGGTAAAATATAATAAGGAAGAAAATTCTAATGTTGAAAACAGAATGTAAGAGAAGTGGAGGTCCTGGTAGAAAGTTAGGCTCAGATGTCTTAACTGAGGAGGCTTTAATGAATAGACGATTTAATGAAGGGACTATTGGTCCTTCACACAAGGACCTAGCAAGAGATGTTGGGGTATCTAGAGCCTGCAGCAGTTGGAATCCAAAACTACGCTAGGGCTAAAAGAACAAGGGGAGGAAATAGTGTCATCAGAGCTTGGGAAGAGCAGAGCTGGGGAGAAGGAACCATCCTGGGAGAGCTGGAGCTATGGAAGGAAGCTACCAGTGTCAAAACCACATTGCCCCAGGAGGTAGGAAATGGTGGAATTAATACCCTGTCCGCTATCTCCTCCACACAACTCTGGCAAAACCCAACCAGAAATCAGTCTATAAGTGAGCCTAGATAACACAATCCTTAGAGGTAGCCTCCAGGAACAAGTCAAAGAAAGGCAAGAGAATGGATCATGAGTGGTCAAATGGAGAACAACTACCACAAGTACAAAAGAAGATTTTCTTGAGATAGTAAAGAAAATGGCCACAGATATGAGGAAGGAAGTCAAATATGACAGAAACCTTCAAATCAAGAGTCAATGCTGCTGTGGTTCGCTTTCATATTTTTCCCCTTGTAGTAGGTATATTTGTCTTCATTTTTTCCAGTTGGACCTAATTATTGGCCTCATTACCCTAAATGTTGTCTTTATGTATAAAAAATATACCTGTTATAGAAATTCTCAAGCATCTATAAAAGGAGAGAGAATAATATACCATTATACCAGCCAGCTTCAACAGTTAAAAACTCATGGGCAGGGTTACCTGGCTGGCTCAGTCAAAAGTGCATGCAACTCTTGGTCTTGGGGTTGTGAGTTCAAGTCCCATATTGGGTGTAGAGATTACTTAACTAAATAAAAATTTAAAAAAAAAACAACCCTCATGGGCAATCATTCCACCTCTATAATCCCAACCATTACCCATCCCAGATTATTTTAAAGCAAATCCCAGACATCATACACACATATTTCAGTATGTACCACTAAAGACAAAGATTCTTTGAAATGTAAGTACAGTATCAGTATCACTACCACACAGATTTCACAGTTCCCTGATTGCCTCACAAAAATTGTTATGCTTTGTTTTTTGAATCAGAATCCCAATAAGATCTGTCTTAGTTCATTTGGACTAACACAGTACCATAGACTGGGTAGCCTAAACAAAAAGCTTGTACTGTTCACAGTTCTGGGGGCTGGGAAGTCCATGGTCAAAGCAGATTCAGGGTCTGTTGAGAATCCACTTCCTGATCATAGACAGCCATCTTCTTCTTATATCCTTATATGGAGGATAGGGAAAGAATCTCTCTGGGATGTTTTTTATAAGGACACTAATGCCATTGATGAGTGCCCTATCCCCAAGACCTAATCACATCCTAAAGGTCCTATTCTCCAAATACCATCACATTGGTAATTAAGGTTCAGCATATGAATTTTGAGAGGATACATTCGGTTTATTTATTGCAGTTGTTTGATATGTCTTAGGTCCCTTAATCTATAGGTTTCTCCTATTTTTTTAAATACCCTGTGACTTTTTGTTAAAGAAAAAAAGGTTAGTTGTTTCCCACAAGGCTAGATTTTCTGGTTTTGTCCCTAGGGTATCATTTAACACATTCCTTTGACCTTGACACTGATGCTTCAATTTAGAGTGTTGACCAGATTCAGGTTTGATATTGGGGGGTGGGGAGGGTAAGATAATTTCCCAGGTGGTGCCATATTCTTCCCTCAGGTAGTTCATGCTGGCTAGTTGTCTTTGCATGTATGTATGTGTTAACAATTGAGGATAACTGGCTAGATTGATTAATTTACCAGGAATTGAAAAATGGAGATACTCTACTTCTGTCATTATTCTTCATTTGTTAGCTGGTATACTTCTTCTTTTTTTTTTTCCAATATTTTATTTATTTATTAGAGAGAGAGAGAGAGAAAGAGCACCAGCAGGAGAAGGGGTAGAGCAAGAGGGAGAAGCAGGCTCCCCACTGAGCATGAAGCCCAACGCGGGGCTCAATCCCAGGACCCTGGGATCATGACCCGAGCTGAAGGCAGATACTTAACCAACTAAGCCACCCAGACACCCCTAGCTGGTACACTTTTAGAAAGAGAAACTTTCCATCATCAATTATTGGATTACCTTGTGGTACAACTAATATAAGAAAGACAAAACAAATGCTTGATTCTTTGTCCTTCACCAGTTTTTAAAATAGTGAGTTCATTCCCTGGCATCCTCCAAAGATGACCAATGTTATTTTTTTCTTTAGTGTCATTATGAGCTCATGGATTTTAAACACACTTGAAGTACTCTAATATCTTGCAGTTATTATCCTTATTAGTGTTCAAATGTCTCCATCTTTGGCCAGTGGAAGTCTCCACAAGTTCGTTCCAAGCCCTCCCCCTCTTTTTCTACTAAGTGCAGTGTCTCATAATAATAATGTATATCCTCATGTGTATTATGAGGCATTTTTTATTGAGGTAAAATTGACCTACAACATTATATTACTTGCAGTTGTATAACATAATGATTTGATATTTTTATATCTTGCAAAATAGTCACCAGATAAGTCCAGTTAATATTCATCACTATACATAATTACAGATATTTTTTCTTGTGGTAAGTTTTAAGATTTACTCTCATGGCAGCTTTCAAATATACAATACAATATTATTAACTATGGTAAATATACTTCACACTATATCTCCATGATTATTTATTTTATAGCTAGAAGTTTGTACATTTGACAGCCTTCGCCCATTTTGACCACCCCCTCCCCGCACCCTGCCTCTGGCAACCATCAATCTGTTCTCTGCATCTATGAGCTTGTTTTTTTTTTTTTTGTTTTTTTTTTTTTGGTTATTTAGATTTCCCACATGAGTGAAATCATATGGTATTTGTCTCCCTCTGACTTATTTCACTTAGCATAATGCCCTGAACATCCATACATGTTTTTGCAAATGGAACAATTTCCTTCTTTTTTCTGTCTGAATGATACTCCATTACATATGTCTCACATCTTCTTTATTCACTCATCTGTCAATGACACTTAGGTTGTTTTCATATTCCAAGTCCCTTTGATACACACTGCTAGTCCTGGTAGCTTTCTTATTATCTTGTATTATAAAGTATCCCAGCCTTCCTTTACTTTGCTTGCCCCAGACCTGAAATCAGCCATTTCTCCAAAGGGTTCTGGTGCTCATTCTAACTCATTTGAAAACAATGGCCAACCAGGTGACAATGAGGACCTGTAGTGGCCAGATTATGATCTCAAAATAACATTTTATCAGTAGATCATTGTTTCCAGGTCTTTTAAATATTGCCATGCTTAATATGGTAAATACTAAATTATGATAAATTGTAAAAAGGGGCCCAAACCCCTCCTCTTCCTGTATACAATATGTCTCTTTGCACTGTGACTTTGACACTGCTCCCATCAAGAGGTGGAATCTATTTTCTAACCTTAGAATCTGGGCTTGGCTGTGTGACTTGCCTTGGCTAATGGACCACAGTGAAGGCGAAAAAGCAGGGACTTAAAACAGCACGTGTGCAATACGGGCTTACTCACCGTAATGCTGGGAACTAGCCTGAGATGGCTTCCTTGAGGATCAAAAACCACATGGAGAGCGGCACCCACCATCCAGCCTGTCCTGGCTGAGGCCACAGATATGTGAATTATTCTAACCTACACAATCCCTCCCCAAACTAGCCATCCCAAACCAGAAGACCCACCCAACTAATCCACAGAATCATGAGAAATAAAAATGTTTGTTATTTGAAACCATTATACTCTGGGGTGGTTTGTTAAGCTGTAAAACCTTATTGATACAAAAATATGTATTTTAAAGATACAGTATATCATGGGTTCACATTAATACCTTAAGTTAAAATCCAAATCTACAGAGTTTTTATGTAAGCCTCGATCTTCTACTGAAATGTCTTTCTCCTACCTCAAAAATTCTGATTTAAAACAAACTGGACATGATTACTCATTTGTTTTATGTCAAACTACACATATAAAGGTCTTAGAATAAAACAAATACTACCTCTGTCACAGGCTGAGTTTTCTAGAAGCTGACACTGAGAAAGAGTTAGGATAGAACATAAGAAAGGTGGGGGCACAAAGCAGAATTTGGCAAACTCCACCCATGTTTACCATGACCTCCAACAATATGATTCCTGAAAACAGTTGAGGATTAATTTAATTTAATTTAATTGAAAGAGAGAGATGGAGAAGGAGTGGTGGGGAAGGGCAGAGGGAGAGAGAGAAGCAGACTTCCCACTGAGTAGGGAGCCCAATGGGGGGCTCGATCCCAGGACTCTGAGAACATGACCTGAGTCAATGGCAGACACTTAACCAACTGAGCCACCCAGGTGCCAGTCGAGGATTATTTTTATGGTTCTTAGTCTTTTGGGTTATATACCTCTAGGTATATGCGATCAAATTACTATATTTTAGAGACATTTAGACTAACGCTTCTCTCTGTAGTTATGCCATTGACTGGATCTATTTTTAAGTTCATTTGATTATATTTTAATTTTACATCTAATTTTATATTATGATTATGTGAAACATGTACATGGTTTCAAAATCAAATATATGAGCAAAACACATTTGAAGAAATCTCTCTCCCCTCCATTCTCTCCCTCCCTATAGGCAATCTACTTTTTAAATGTAATGGTTTGTCCTTCCATTATAAATATATTTTTAAAGATCTGTTTATTTATTAGAGACAGACAGAAAGAGAAAGAGGGTAGGGGCAGAGGGAGAAAGAAACTTTAGCAGACTCCTTGCTGAGCTTGGAGCCCAACATGGGGATCAATCTCACGACCCTGAGATCATGACTTTAGCTGAAGCCAAGAGTCAGATGCTCAACCCACTGAGCCACCCACGGGCCCCCTTCCATTAATTTTAATCACTTTGTTAAGTAGTTTTAAATACAATAAATTACTTTTTTGGTAATTAGAGTAATTTTATTAAGCCTTACATTTATCTCAAACATCACAGTTTACAGAAGTCTTCTTTGATCCAGAAGGCTTCAAAGCCTCTCACTTGAGAGGTCTGATTTTATAGACACACATTCTACTCTGCTTTAATTTGAAAAGACAAGGGAATCTGTGCTTTTTACATCCAAGTCATCACATGCGGTATGCACGCCAGGGTACAGGAGAGTCTTTCTGAAGAATGAAGGAAGTGCCATAGGTTAACGAATGCTTTCTTCCAACGGTTGGCTCAGTCTCCTCTATTCTAACTTGGTTCCACTCCAACAGCTAAATTAAATGAATAGGAATTTGTAATCCACTTCCACAGTGCAGCACATATGATTTGGAAAACGGTTGCTAGGTACTGTGGAGGATAGAACAAAAGGCAAGATTTGTGCTTAACTCGAAAAGCTAGGCATCAAGTGGATTTCTGAGACCATTTCAACAACCTCCCAGCATTTTTGTCCTTGAAAGCAGTCTACTTCACCTAGAAATTATATTGTCTAGGAAGCGTCACCAAGCATAAGACTTTGAACCAGAGTTTGGAAATAAGCAGCTTCTGCTTCTCTATTTTTCTTCAGATTTATTGTGGAAAAACTGCCTTCTGGCTTTAGGATCATACCCCTGATTCTGTAAAACCATACCCTTGGTTCTTCAACATTTCCGTACACTGTGCTAGCAGTCAGGGAATGCACAGCAGCTCCCCCAACACAGAATGTTCCCTAACAGAGCCTAGAGAAAAACAAGCTAACATGCTGTCAGAGACACTTAATTGTTCCACATAGTGGCACCTATTTTCTCTCTTAGGCTTGGAACTAGAATCTCCAGAGCTGATTGAAACAGTTTGGCAAAGGATCTATAAAGTAAATGAACAGACTGAAAATTTTTTTACTCCATATCCTTTTTCTAAAAACCTCATATTTATGAAAGAAGGCGAAGAAAATGCAAAATGATTTTAATTTTTTCCAATGTTGTCAGTCCTTTAGAAAGTTAAGAGTGCCAAGGTCTGTGATTGTAAAACTTGAAGTCTGTGGATAGGAAGGTATTGTTTTGGTGTTTTTCAATGAGAACATCGCAAAGATACAATTGAAATTATAAAGTCAAATCTCAGGATCTGTAAGCATTCACTTTCTAGCTATAGTTATAAAAAAAAATAAGCGATAATACTAATGCTATTACTCTACTATCAAATACCTTTTGCATTTAGTCAATACTATCTGGACTTAGACCAGGGGTCGGCAAACTATGGTCAGTAGGCTAACTCCAGCCCACTGTCTGGATTTAAGATCTTAAAAAATCCTATCCTCATATCTATTTCAGGTTTTTCTTAGTTTTCTAATTGATTTTTCTTTTTCTTTCTTCCTTTCTTCTTTAACAATTTTTTTTAAAGATTTTATTTATTTATTTGACAGACAGAGATCGCAAGTAGGCAGAGAGAGAAAGGAGGAAGCAGGCTCCCTGCCGAGCAGAGAGCCCGATGTGGGGCTCGATCCCAGGACTCTGAGATCATGACCTGAGCTGAAAGCAGAGGCCCCAACCCCCTGAGCCACCCAGGCGCCCCATCTTTCTTCTTTAACAATTAAAAGAGCTTTGCGTCTTCTTCAATTTCTTTTAGGAGTGTTCTGTAGTTCCTCGAGTACAGATCTTTAACCTCTTTGGTTAGGTTTATTCCGAGGTATCTTATGGTTTTTGGTGCTATAGTAAAAGGAATCGATTCTCTAATTTGCCTTTCTGTATTTTCATTGTTAGTGTATAAGAAAGCCACTGATTTCTGGACATTGACTTTGTATCCTGCTACATTACTGAATTGCTGTATGAGTTCTAGTAGTTTGGAGGTGGAGTCTTTCGGGTTTTCCATATAAAGAATCATGTCATCTGCGAAGAGAGAGAGTTTGACTTCTTCCTTGCCAATCTGGATACCTTTTATTTCTCTTTGTTGTCTGATTGCTGTTGCTAGGACTTCTAATACTATGTTGAACAAGAGTGGTGAGAGTGGGCATCCTTGTCGTGTTCCTGATCTCAATGGGAAGGCTGCAAGCTTTTTCCCATTGAGGATGATATTTGCTGTGGGTTTTTCATAGATAGATTTGATGAAGTTCAGGAATGTTCCCTCTATCCCTATACTTTGAAGCGTTTTAATCAGGAACGGATGCTGGATTTTGTCAAAAGCTTTTTCTGCATCAATGGAGAGGATCATGTGGTTCTTCTCTCTTCTCTTATTGATTTGTTCTATCACATTGATTGATTTGCGAATGTTGAACCATCCTTGTAACCCAGGGATGAATCCTACCTGGTCATGGTGGATAATCTTTTTAATGTGCTGTTGGATCCTGTTTGCTAGGATCTTGTTGAGAATCTTAGCATCCATATTCATCAGTGATATCGGTCTGAAATTCTCCTTTTTGGTAGGGTCTTTGCCTGGTTTGGGGATCAGGGTAATGCTGGCTTCCATGCTCTTGGATGGGAAGAATAAACATCGTTAAAATGTCTATACTGCCCAGAGCAATCTATACTTTTAATGCCATTCCAATCAAAATTCCACCAGTATTTTTCAAAGAGCTGGAGCAAATAATACTAAAATTTGTATGGAATCAGAAGAGACCCCGAATTGCTAAGGAAATGTTGAAAAACAAAAATAAAACTGGTGGCATCACGTTACCTGATTTCAAGCTTTACTACAAAGCTGTGATCACCAAGACAGCATGGTACTGGCATAAAAACAGACACATGGACCAGTGGAACAGAGTAGAGAGCCCAGATATGGACCCTCAACTCTATGGTCAAATAATCTTTGACAAAACAGGAAAAAATATCCAGTGGAAAAAAGACAGTCTCTTCAATAAATGGTGCTGGGAAAACTGGACAGCTATATGTAGAAGAATGAAACTTGACCATTCTCTTACACCGTACACAAAGATAAACTCAAAATGGATAAAAGACCTCAACGTGAGACAGGAATCCATCAGAATCCTCGAGGAGAACATAGGGAGTAACCTCTTTGATATCAGCCACAGCAACTTCTTTCAAGATATGTCTCCAAAGGCGAAGGAAACAAAGGCAAAGATGAACTTCTGGGACTTCATCAAGATAAAAAGCTTCTGCACAGCAAAAGAAACAGTCATCAAAACAAAGAGGCAACCCACGGAATGGGAGAAGATATTTGCAAATGACAGTACAGATAAAAGGTTGATATCCAGGATCTATAAAGAACTCCTCAAACTCAACACACACAAAACAGATAATCATATTAAAAAATGGGCAGAAGATATGAACAGACACTTCTCCAAGGAAGACATACAAATGGCTACCAGACACATGAAAAAATGTTCATCATCACTAGCCATCAGGGAGATTCAAATCAAAACCACATTGAGATACCACCTGACACCAGTTAGAATGGCCAAAATTAGCAAGACAGGAAACAACGTGTGTTGGAGAGGATGTGGAGAAAGGGGAACCCTCTTACACTGTTGGTGGGAATGCAAACTGGTGCAGCCACTTTGGAGAACAGTGTGGAGATTCCTCAGGAAATTAAAAATAGATCTTCCCTATGACCCTGCAATTGCACTGCTGGGTATTTACCCCAAAGATACAGATGTAGTGAAAAGAAGGGCCATCTGTACCCCAATGTTTATAGCAGCAATGGCCACGGTCGCCAAACTGTGGAAAGAACCAAGATGCCCTTCAACGGATGAATGGATAAGGAAGATGTGGTCCATATACACTATGGAGTATTATGCCTCCATCAGAAAGGACGAATACCCAACTTTTGTAGCAACATGGACAGGACTGGAAGAGATTATGCTGAGTGAAATAAGTCAAACAGAGAAAGTCAAGTATCATATGGTTTCACTTATTGGTGGAGCATAACAAATAATATAGAGGACAAGGGTAGATGGAGAGGAGAAGGGAGTTGAGGGAAATTGGAAGGGGAGGTGAACCATGAGAGACTATGGACTCTGAAAAACAACCTGAGGGTTTTGAAGGGGCGGGGTGGGAGGGTGGGGGAACCAGGTGGTGGGTATTAGGGAGGGCACAGATTGCATGGAGCACTGGGTGTGGTGAAAAAACAATGAATACTGTTACGCTGAAAATAAATAAAAAATTTAAAAAAAAAAAAAAAAAAGAGCTTTGCTTTCCTGCTAGCTAACTTTGATGCATGAGCTCCGAAGTGAGCTTTAGTTCCTGCCTAAGAATGGTTTTACATTTTGAAATGGTTAAGGGAAAAAAAAAAAATCAAAGGAAGGGTATGTTTCCTGGCACATGGAAATTATATATGTAATTTAAATGTCAGCATCCATAAATAAAGTTTCAATGGCATCTTACCATACCCATTCACTTACATATTGTCTAAGTCTGCTTTTGTGCTCCCAAAGCAGAGTTGAGTTGGTGTAACAGAGACCATATAGTTCCTAAGGCATTAGATATTTTCTATCTGCATTTTTATACATAAAGTTTACTGACCAATGTACCGGGCAGACCAGGGGTGAAAGGTACATTGATGACTGATGAATCATAAAAGATGAGATTCCTTGACCCATGGAACTCACCACCAAGATACTAACTCATTTAAATCTCACAAATCTAGGAGAGGAGGCATAACATTATTATCTCCATGAAGTGGCTGAGACATGTTATTCTGCCCACAAGGCCACTGATGTAGAGAGAGGCTAAGAACCTTGTCATAGTCCACACGGATCCCTGAAGGAGGTGGGCTCTGCAGCTCACTCTTGAATCCACAACCTGTCTGCGCATCCAAGTGGGCTGGCTACTAAGTTATACTCCTTAAACTGAAAAAAAAAAAAAAAAAAAAAAAAAAAAAAAAAAAAAAAGAACTGACTATGAAGACAGTGGAATAATAATGAAGATATTATTCTATTAATGGACTGATTTGGGAATTGTTCTAGACATACAGAAAAATTGAAGAAATAGAACAGTCAGTATCAAAATACAGCCCCACTTCTGCATATAATTGCTCCTATTAGTAACATTTTACATTAGTGTGTTAAATTTTTATGATTAATGAGTGATATTGATGTATTATTAACTATAGTCCACACTTTATTCACATTTCCTTACTTTTTCCCACATGTTCATGTTTTGTCCCAGGATCCCATCCAGAATATCACCTTACATCCTGTTGTCATGTCACCTTAGAGTCCTTTTGGTTGTGACAGTTTCTCAGACTTCTCTCATTTTTGATGATCATTACCATTTGGAGGAGTACTGGTGAAGTGTTTTGTAGAATCTGCCTCAGTTTAAATTTGCCTGGTATTTTTATCACGATAACTAGGATTATGGATTTGGGGGAGGAAAACCACAGAGGTGTCATTTCCATCACATCAACATAATTTTTAACTGTCGATGTTGACTTCCATTACCTAGCTGAAGTAGTATCTATCATGTTTCTCCACTGTAAAGTTATTTTCCCCAACGACCCACCCACACACACCCCTTTCCAGGCTTTGGAGGGAAGTCACTATGCACAGCCCACACTTAAGGAACAAGAGTCATGCTTTCCTCCTTTACAATGGAGTTTCTACATAAAGTATTTGGAAGTCTTCTTTATAGAAGATTTGCCTTTTCTCCTCTGTTTGTTGATTTACTTAATCACTTATTTATATTAGTATGGACTTTTAGATATTTATTTTAAACTTTGGGTCATAATCTAATACTACTTTATTTATTTTGTTCCTCAAATTTTTCCAACTTTGGCCATTGAGAGCTCTTTCAGTTGACTCCTCTGTCCCTTTAAAACTCTCCCATAAATGTGTTCTGTTGTTGCTGTTGAAAACTTCCTTACTTTCTGGTTCTACAAAATGTTCCAGACTCATTTTGTATAGCTCCTGTCCCAGTCCTAGAATCAGCCATTGCTCCAGGAACCCTGGTTTCTTCTACGTAATGGTATTAGAAACCAATGTCTGGGCAATGGATATACTTGTTGCTACTGGGGTGTTGTTTCTCTAAGCTGCCAGGGTGAAGAAATGTGTGTGTGTATGTTAATATGTATGTAGTAAGCCAAAAATTCTCTCTCTCTCTCTCTCTCTCTCACACACACACACACACACACACCTGTCAAGTTCCCTACCTCAAATCCCTGGAGCCTATGAATGTACATTACCTGGAAAAATTGTCTTTGCAATTGTGACTAAGAATCTTGAGATGAGAAGATAATCCTGGATTATCTGGGTGGACCCCAAGTGCCATCACATGTATCCTTATAAAAGAGACACAAAGAGGAAAGACAGACAAAGAGGAGGAAGCAGAGGGATCACAGAGACAAACACTGGAGTGATGCAGCCATAAACCAGGGAATGCCTGAAGCCACTAGAATCTGGAAGAGGCAAGGAATGGACCCTCCCCTAGAGTCTCTAGAGAGGGTACAGCCCTGCTGACACATTGATTTCAGACTCTTGGCTTCCAGAACTGTGAGAGGATAGATTTCACTTGTTTTAGGCAATCCAGCTATGGTAATTTTCTACAGCAGCTGCAGCAAACTAAAACACCCTGTATATACACACGTATAAATATTTCTCTATATGATCATCAGTATCTACATCATACTAAACCTGAGTTCTTCCTGATGTCTCCAACTCTAATTGATTACCAGATAGGCCATTCTAGCCTCCTCCCTGATCTGTCAGCTCCTATTTCAACAGTGAGAAGCCTGGCTCCCACATCTGTCATCAATTTACTTAACTGCTCAAGCACAATATACATGTATAATATCAGCATTCCTATCCCACCAAAGGAAACATTGTTATCAACTAGAATACGGGACTGCATGCAGTTCATTTTGCCCTTGGTCACACAGTCTCCATTCGTTGCCGAAGTTATTTAGGTCAGCACCTTTTCCTTGGTCCCATCTGTGAGTTTGTTTCATTTACTCATAATGCAGTTAGATTCTCTCAGCAGAGCCTGGATGCTTTCCTAGTATCCCCTAACCTCCCAAATGGATTTTTAAATTAGTATACATTAAAATTCACTCTTTGTGTTGTAAGGACCTGTACATTTGGACCCATACATGATGTTGTGTGAACACCATTACACTATCATGAGAACAGCTTTGCTTCTCTAAAAGTCCCCACCCCCTCCCTGAACTCCTGGCAACCACTGGTCTCTTTACTACTGTTTCTATACTTTTGTCTCTTTCAGAATGTCATATTGTTGGAATTACAGTATGCAACCTTTTTAGACTGGCTTCTTTCATTTAGCAATAGGCATGCAATTGTCCTCTATGTCTTGTGGCTTAATAGCTCATTTATTTTTATTGCTCAGTAGCATTCCATTATATGGATAGGACACAGTTATTTTGTGTTCTCATAGATTTACAACACAGATAGGTAAATACCTACCAGTGCAATTGCTGAATTGTTTGACAAGACTATATTTAGTTTGAGGAAGGCAAGCGTATCTATGGATACTTTTATTCTAGAAAACAAAGGTACTTCAGTGATACCTTTACTTTTTTAAAAAGATTTTATTTATTTACTTATTTGAGAGAGAGAGAAAGAATGTGAACAGGGGGAGGAACAGAGGGAGAGGGAAAAGCAGACTCCACACTGAGTGCAGAGCCTGATGCTGGGCTTGACCTCATCACCCTGAGATCAGTACCTAAACTGAAATCAAGAGTCAGATGCCCTAGGGGTGCCTAGGTGGCTCAGTGGGTTAAGCTTCTGCCTTTGGCCCAGGTCATGATCTCAGGGTCCTGGGATCGAGCCCCACATTGGGCTCTCTGCTCAGCAGGGAACCTGCTTCCCCACTCCCCCCAACTGCCTGCCTCTCTGCCTACTTGTGCACTCTCTCTCTCTGTGTCAAATAAATAAATAAAATCTTTAAAAAAAGAGAGAGAGAGTCAGATGCCCAACCAACAGAGCCACCAAAGTGCCCCAGCCTTACCCTTTTAGGCAAGAGAATTCCCTATGTTTTAGCATCTGATTATCTTCTCTATGTCTTTTTATTCTCCATGCCATTTATTACCATTTATTGAAAAACTCTGAATTAGGTAGTTTTTAAAAATAACTTTACTACCAGGGTGCCTGGGTGGCTCAGTCTGTTAAGCATCCGACTCTTGGTTTCAGCTCGGGTTGTGAGCCCAGAGTCATAAGATCAAGCCTCACGTTGGGCTCCACACTCAGCTCAGAGTCTGCCCTACACCCCCTAAAGTAAATAAATAAATCTTTAAACAAAAAATCTTAATAATTTTACTGCCTTCATATATGTAGAGTTAGGAAACATTTGGCCACATTTGCACTGACTAATAAAGTTCTCATTTATAAATAAAGAAAACGCTTTTCATTAACAGATAAGAATTATAAAATGTAGTATGGTATATGTAATTGGATTTGAAACTGTAAAGCCATCTGTTTATTAAAATATGACTGACATTCTTTATACTTTATTTGGATTATAAGATTGCCCCTTCTCTCCCCTACAACCAATAAGGTAACCTGTGTGCCTACAGTCTGCTTCCATTATTTTCCTTACACATAACTAAAGTTAAATATCTTTCTCTGATCTCCTTGAAGCAGGGACTATACTTATTTCAAAGCTAATTTTTAGCTCAAAGTCTGATATATATTGGCCACTCAGTAAATGTTCATTAGGAGGAGGGATGGATGATCTTGAAGCTAGAAAGAACTTTGGTTGTGAGTTAGAGCATCTTTTAGACAAATAACCATCATCCCAGACCTTGTCTAGACTATCACATATTCTAAATCAGTGGAATCTGAATTAATAAGTTAACTATTGAAGAATTTGTGCCTCCATACTCAGCACCTTTTACATTTTACTTCCACTCAGTATTTATTGTTTATTACGAACTCAGCAATGTGTAGCCAAACACAGCCCGTATGTCTTGTCCCCTAAACCAAGGTCAGTGCTGCATCTGTGGTAATTAACTACCATCAGGTGTCTGGACTCATGAGATCCCATAAAGACCAAGCAAGCCAGAAAATTTCTGGAAAAATGAAGGAAATTTCAAAACACCAGAGAAATGTGAGATTAGTAAAAAGGGAGAGATGTAAAAGGTCGTTAAAGGTCTCGCTGCCAGGGGGAGCCTGGGTGGCTTAGTCATTAAGCGTCTGCCTTCAGCTCAGGCCATGATCCCAGGGTCCTGGGAATGAACTCTGCCAGCGGAGAGCCTGCTTCTCCCTCTCTCACTCTCCCTGTTTGTGTTCTCTCTCTCACTTTCTCCCTCTCTCGGTCACATAAATAAATAAAAAGTCTGTAACAACAACAACAAAAAGGTCTTGCAGCCAGGACAAAAGAAATCACAGTACCAGAGGAAAGGTAAGACCAGAGATCAGATGGACACAAGCCTTCATTATGGGTGAAGCTAGCCACAGGGGAGGGCTCAGCCCTCTGAGAGGCAGACTGGTTGGCAACCTAAAGCGGATTAACCTTGACAGTGTACTAAGAAGAAAGGAGAAATATGTATTATTTCAGGATTTCTCAAATTGTAATGTGCACACAAATCACCTGGGAATCATGTTAAACCTCTGATTCTGACTCAGGGAATACTGATGAGATCTGAATTCTGACTCAGGAGATCTAGGGTGCGGGACAAGAGTCTGCATTTCTAGCACACAGTCAGATGATGCTACGCAGCTGGTCCAAGACTACACCTTGGCTAGCGAAGCTGGGTTTGACTGAATTTCAGTAGAAATTTATAGGAACTCTCTATACTTGGCTGAGTTTATCTGGAAGTGTCTAGATTAAATTTTCAGACATGAGGCAGAAATGAGGAACTGAAATAGAAACGAAGTTTGGTTTTAGGAAAATTAAAATTTTTATACAATCAATGCTATGAGAAATCCTGGGTCACCACCACTATTATCCTTCAGTGTCCAGTTCAAATACACCCTCCTCCCTGAAGTCTTTCCAGATTATTCTTCTGGTTGGAGTTAGTCTTGAGAACCCATGTCTCATGGGTTATGGGCTGAATATTTATGTATCCCCCAAAATCTATATGCTGAAATGTGATGGTTTGGGAGGGGGGCCTCTGGGAGGTCACTAACTTATGAAGGTGGAGCCCTCATGAATGGGATTAGTGCCCTGACAAGAAAAGGGCCAGCTCACCCTGTTTTCAGCCATAGAAAGACACAATGAGAAGTCAGTTATGTGCAACACAGAAGAGGATCCTCACCAGAGCTCGACCATTTGGGGATCCTAATCTGGGGCTTTCAACCTCCAGAATTATAAAGAAATAAATTCCTGTTGTTAAAAACCACTCAGTTTATGATATTTGCGATAACAACCCAAGCTAAGACATCACTTTACTGGTAAAACTCATTTTAGCACACATTCCACATATTCCATGCATCACAGTTATTTACTATAAAGGCAAAGATGTCATTGTCTTCTCTTTTTTCTCCCACATATAGTGATTCATAGGAAAGTACGTGGCGATGACTCCTTGAATTGAAAATATTAGCCTGGCAATAGAATGAGAATAGTATTTCAAGAATTAAAGACATCATAAAATCAAGCAGTTAATTAAAAAGCATTCGAGGGCGCCTGGGTACCCCAGCTAGTTAAGTGTCTGACTCTTGAGTTCAGCTTAGGTCATGATCTCATGGGTCGTGGGATCGAGTCCCCTGTCAGGCTCCCCCGATAGCCAGGAGTCTCCTTGAGAGACTCCCCTTCTGTCTCTCTCCATGCTCACACTTTCTCTAAAATTATTAAATGAATCTTTTAAAAAAGGATTTGAAGAAACGAAAGTGAGAACAGTGACAGTTGGATGGGAACTTCTCGAAGCAATAGAAGTTGGGAAAATAAGGATAATTTAGGTGAAACCAGCCCAGGGCATTTTAGGTGACTAAGTGTTTAATCTTTAAGACAGCTAAAAGACTTGAACAATGTAATTTTAGTTTTACTGAAGATAAAGGGTCAGCAAGGATGTGAGTAAAAGGAACACTCATGCACTGTTGGTGAGAATGTAAATAGAGGCAGCCGCCAGAAAACAGTATGGGAGGTCCTCAAAAATTTAAAAAAAAGAACTACATATGATCCACCAATTCTACTGGGTATTTATCCAATGAAAATGAAAATATTAACTCAAAAAGATATATACAACCCCTTGTTCATTGCAGCTTTATTTGCAATAGTCAGGATACAGAAACAACTCAAGTATCTGTCAACAAACAAATGGATAAAGAAAATGTGGTATATATATATTTATGTGTGTGTGTGTGTTTATATATCCTTATAAATAAATTTATATATCCTTATAAATACATATATATACACATATATGTACATATATATATATGCGTGTGTGTGTGTGTGTGTGTGTGTATATATATATATATATGCAATAGAATATTATTAGGCTGGGGCGCCCGGGTGGTTCAGTTGGCAGAAGGGCCAACTCTTGGTTTTGGCTCAGGTCATGATCTCAGGGTCATGAGATCAAGCCCTGTGTTGGGCTCTGTGCTCAATGGGGAGTCTCCTTCTCTCCCTCTCCATCTCCCTCTGCCCTTCCCACCATTTGCACTCTTTCTCTCTCAGATAAATAAGTAAGTAAGTAAATAAATAAATAAATAAATATTTTTAAAGTAATATTATTTGAACATAAAAAGCAACAAAATCTTGCCATTTGCAACAAAATGGGTGAAACTTGAGGACATTAAGTGAAATAGAAGAGAAGGACACATATCATATGATCTCACTTATATGTGGAAACTGGAAAAAACCAAAAACCAAAAATCCCAAGATCATAGATATAGAGGACAGACTGGTGGTCGCCAATGGTACGGGTGGAGAGTGAGCAAAATGGATCAAAGGTGTCAAAAGGTACAAACTTCCAGTTATAAAATAAATCAGTCAAGGTATTTTAATGTATAGCATGGCGACTCTAGTTAATAATGCTGTATTCTATATGTGAAAGTTGCTAAGAGGGTAAACCTTAAAAATTCTCAGCACAAGTAAAGAAATCGTAATGATATACAATGACAGGTGTTAACTAGACTTATTGTGGTGATCATTTAACAATATACACAAATATAGGGGCGCCTGGGTGGCTCAGTGGGTTAAAGCCTCTGCCTTCGGCTCAGGTCATGATCTCAGGGTCCTGGGATCGAGCCCCGCATCAGGCTCTCTGCTCAGCAGGTAGCCTGCTTCCCTTCCTCTCTCTCTCTCTGCCTGCCTCTCTGCCTACTTGTGGTCTCTGTCAAATAAATAAAAAATCTTAAAAAAAAAAAACAAAAAAAAACAATATATACAAATATAGAATCATGTGTTGTACACCTGAAACAAACAAAATATTATATGTCAATTATACCTCAATAAAATTTTTTAAAAATAAAATCAAATTACATTGTAAAGGCACAAAAATTAATAATTGTTACCACATGCAAACTTTAAAAAAATATGAGCAAAGTTAGGTTATACCTTACAGAAAGCCATCAAGATACATCTTCTTAATGGTAATGATATTTCTAAAAAAATAGATGCAGTAGGGGGAGGCTGGGTGGCTCAGTCAATTAAGTGTCTGCCTTTGGCTCAGGTCATGTTCCTAGGGTCCTGGGATCTAGGCTGCCTGCTCAGTAGGGAGCCTGCTTCTCCCTGTTTCCCCTGCTCATGCTCTCTCTCACTATCTCTCTCTCTCAAATAAATGAATCTTTAAAAAAAAATAGATGCTGTAGGGGCACCTGGGTGGCTCAGTGGGTTAAGCCTCTGCCTTCAGCTCAGGTCATGATCCTGGGGCCCTGGGATCGAGCCCTGCATCGGGCTCTCTGCTCAGCGGGGAACCTGCTTCCCCCTCTCCCTCTGCCTGCCTCTCTGCCTGCTTGTGATCTCTCTCTCTGTCAAATTAAATTACATTAAAAAATAGATGCTGTAGAATTATTTCATACATGGAAATAATAGGTTCTAATCTAAAAGACAAAAATTGAGATAGTTAAAATTCTTCTTTAAAATCCCTCAAGATCCAGAAAAAACATACTATACCTATATTTGTAATCAATTTTCTTTTTTGTCAGGTACCTGTAGTTTAATTCATATAACTTAAATTCATGAGGTATGCTGGACCTCCAATACATAGCACAGGGAAAATAGGCGTGCTAAAAATGTATTTCATTAATATCTATTAATAATTGATTCTGGTTTTGTTCAATTAGCAAATAGCTGTTACTCGTTTGCTAAGTCAGCCTAGCATATGCAACAAAGAAGAAAAGGTCCTGTGGGTTAGAAAAGCATCCCTCCATTCCCTGAAATTAAGATCACAGGCATTGGGGCATGCAGTAGGAAGGCCTCCAGGGATCTTAGTTAGCAATAAGATTGTACATATACACACGCACTCACACAGGAGGAGGGAACGTAAGCTATATAAAGATCATTGAAAATCTGGAACCTATTTTGTTGGCCTTGAAATCCTCTGTAATTATCACATTCCTCATAAAAAGATGAAATACGCATTTCATGGTTTACTAGCCTTACCAAAGTCAAGAGCAAAATTCTTTTTTGCCCTTAGGATTTCATGGTGTCCACCCGTGAGCTTTTGGAAATGTTACACAGCCCGCATTTGTTACTGAACAGCTGCATCTATTAGACCACAGTCTAGAACCTGGGTAGAGTGACCTGATTTTGAATGTGTAGGAAAACCAGTTTTATTCGGCTTTAGAGAACACACAGGAGTATGGCTGACATACTGTGGTTAAACGCATGCCTCTGAGAACCTGAGTCCACTGAAAGAAGGAATGGACGTTTTCCCACTACCATGATGTCAGCTCCAACTTTTTGATAATACTCTCGGAGTCTTTCTAAAATATCCCTGACTACTCTCATGACTGGTGGTTTTGTCTTGTTTCTTTTCCCACAGGTCTCAAAATAGCTATTCATTTTAGTAGTACGTGAAGTCTTTGAACACTGGAAACATCTGTACATTTTATGCTTTAATTTCTGTCTTTCCATCCCCAAAACTAAAAGTAGAAATGACTTCATTTTTGTTCTATAGTAAATGCTTTATTATAGTTATTAGCTTTGGCATTCCTGAGATAATTCTGAGTCCTTCAGAAACATACATACTTTTTTGGTATTGACTGTTTTCATGTTTAAGAATGTCCAAACCAATTTTTAGAACCTATCACCAATTAATGTGCTAAAGTTATTTGTTCATAACTAATTTATTCTGTGTTAAATTATAAGCAAACTGAGAGGTAGGGTCCTATACTATGCCTTACAAAAAAAATGCATGGATGTTCTTTTTTTCTTATAAAAAACTTACATTCTAGAACATTCTTTGACAATATTTGGGAACCACCCTTATAAAAGTGAGAGCAAACAATGCAAAAACATAAGTTTTACAATTTTGGGGGAATAACTCTTAATACATTACTTGGAAACAAGTAGTAATTAATTACTTTTTACAAGTATTACTCTATAAGAAAGATTTAAGTCAGTATCTGAATTTACTCAAGATTTAAAATATCCGAGGGGTGCCTGGTGGCCCAAGTCATGATATTGGGATCCTGGGATCAAGGTTCCCCCCACATCCAGCCCTGCCTCTGGGTTCCTGCTCAGTCTGCTTCTCCCTCTCCCTCTGCCCCTCCCCTGTTCATGCTCTCTCTCTCTCTGTCTCTCTCAAATAAATAAATAAAATCTATAAGGAAAAAAGGATTAGAAATACCCAATAGGTATCCTTATTGATTATGTTTATAAATGCAGACAAAAAATTCAGAAATGTCAATTTTAACATGATCTGCTGAGTAGTATTTTATCAAGTGTAGTGTTGGAGTAGGCTAAACTGCTAGAACAAAGAAACCAAGAGGGGCGCCTGAGTGGCTCAGTAGGCTAAACTGCAGATTCTTGACTTCGGCTCAGGTTATGGTCTCAGGCAGGGCTCTGGGATGGTGCCCAGCATGGGGCTCTGCACTCAGCAGGGAGCCTACTTCAGGATTCGCTCTCCCTGTCCCTCTGCCCCTGCCCCACCCACTGCTCACTCTCTTTTTCTCTCTCAAATAGATAAATCTTTAAAAAAAAAAAAAAAGGAACCAAGAAATGCAATGGTTCAAACACAAAAGAACTAGGCTTCTCACTTGGTCAGTGGGATCCAGCCTCTGTTCTCCGAGAGGCGGCTCAGAAACCCAGACTCCTCTAGTAGGTTTAGTTAAGGATCTTGTGGCTCTAGTTAAGGATCTCCTTGTCTGCAACCTGAAACAAGAAAAAGGGGACAGAAGGCATACACTTGTCTCTGCAAAGTCACCTCTGCTTGTAAGCCATCAGCTAAATTCAGTCAGGTAATCACATCTAACTGGCAGGAGGGCTGGAAAATGTATATAGTTTAACTGTGCGGTTAGGAAGCGGAAATGCATCATCTGTGAACAGCTAGCCATTCCTGCCCCATCAGATCAGACAGCCACACAGGACTATATCTATTGAAAAAGTTATTTCCTAGGTTTGCGAGTTGTTGGGGTTAGAATTTAGGCGAGTCTTTCTTTTTGTGAGATTTGAGTCTGGAAGAGTCCTTTGCTTCCGGTCTTGGTGACTCGGGGCATCTACCACAGAGAGACCCCTAGACACGGAACCGGAGCTGACCAGATGACCTTTCCTCAGGAACAGGGACTGCTGCCACCTGGAGGATAGACACCAGAGAGAAAACCCGTTCATGGGAAGCTCTGAGCATCCGTGGGAATACATGATCTCTCCCTCATTACAATCTCATCTGCAGGAGGAAGGGCACATTGACACAAAGACTTTTCCTTCCTAAACTCTCCCCAAGCATCTCCGCTTTTCACCCTCGGAAAAAATAGATATATTTCATAGAAATTCAAAGATGCGTTAAGTCAAGCTGTGGGGAAAAGCTCTGAGTGCTAGCAGCAAGGATTTGCTGTGGGGTTTTGAAATGTTTGCAGGAAGACCTGGCTCTTTCACGATCTGATTGGTTAAATTTGTTTTCTTTTTTTAGGTGCATAATGGAATAGGAAGAAACAACGTGCACTATTTAAGAATTCCCAAAGTCAGAGATATTTAACTGGACAAGGATCCAGCTCTGATGTGCAGCTCTCATATGCTGTCTGGGCATCCATCTCTGCCACATCCACAGTCCAACATTTTTAATGTCACCCTGCTAAGTAAGATCTCCATCCAAGAGTCATTCTGCTAGACTAGAGGTAGGGACTCCTGACCTCAAAAGAGGGCCTCCTTCATGTCAGATTTTGATAGGATGTCTCTACTTTTTCCCCACTTGAATAAGGACTCTGTTCCTCCCAAGCTGCTATGGGGACACCACTGCTGGTAAAGGACATGTGCTTCCCTTGGAAACCATCCTTGAAAAAGAGAGGATGGCCCGCCTCCATAGAGAATTAACAGATAAAATTCCTGAGTCCCAAATTCAATGGCTCTTCTCTTTTGATTGATTTTTAGACACTCTCAAGAACTTATACAGATCTAAAATAAGAAGTGTCAAAGTTTGCCAGGAAAAAAAGAAAGAAAGAAAGAAAAAAGAAGTGAAATAAAATCTTTAATGCTTTATATGAGCTATGCTTCTTGAGAAAATCTTTCCAGGATGGAAGAAATAAAAGTGTGAACGTCATGAAAATGCCAAGCAGTAGAATACACTCTGTAACTTGCACAAATACTTTAAAATAGATTAAAGAGATCAGCCTTTAGGGAACTAAATCTTATAATGGTTTTCTACCTGGAGAAGAACCTTGTTCTATTCCAAGTAAAAATCAATTACTCAACTGAGTTATGAGACCATTGCTTAAAGGTAAATATCTTTACCAAATGAAAATATAACTTTGGTTTATTAAAGTATTCTTTAGGATCCTTGCTTCTGAATTATAAGATTAGGACCTAAGAGAGGCGCGTTGGCACTGCTGGCATTGGGCCAACAATTAGTAATTGTAAGAGATCTTTAAGGAATTTTTCAGTATTAAGATCTTTTATTAAGGTTTGGAAGGTTTTAATTCTAGACCATAAAATTAATTTGAAGACTTCTATTTTAAGCATTAGCTAAGTTTACTTAACACTTCTAATACTGAAAAATCCTTAAACAAATTAACTTTATTTTATGAATTGGAGTTAAAGGATAGTTGAATGCCTTCTCTCTGATTTATATCACAGTGCAAAACTTAAGTGCAAATATGACATTGTCATTTGTGCCAAATTTGAATTTGTTTTTTGGCAAGAAGGTTAGTTAACTGTAACCTCCTAAATTTGTTATCCTTATTCTTTACACAATTATTTAGAAGTATATGGAAGGAAACAGATTTCATTAAACTGAATTTTTTAAAATGATGGTTATATAATTTGCTCTTGTAAATTTCTGACATTACTGAAGATTATGTGGACCTGCAGATATCCTCCAATTACACCATCCTGAGATGTTTTATTTTTCTGATGCCTTCTTAATATTAATAGTGATTTAATAATTTAATGTCAACTTAGATTATACATTCTAACTGATTATGAGACTTTGGAATAACACTAAATTAATTCGTGAATAATCTCAGGTTGCCAGAGAATTTTCTAAAGAAGTTCACATTTTGAAGGACAGAGAAGATAAATTATATGTGTGTGTGTTAATAAAAAATTTTGTGGTTTTTAGGTATTGACTAGGATATTGACATTGGTAGTCAGATTTCTTTAGCAACACAGAAGAGGATCATTGCAAGCTTGACTCTGCTGGCACATGATTTGAGAATCTATCTTAATTTAGCATAAGAGTCGTAATTTAGACAGACTTTCATTGGAAACCTACATGAATTTTATTCAACAATAAGTTTTATATTTAGATTTTCTACTCTCTTTTAAATACCACCATAGAAAATAAACTAAATAATATAAAGCAGTTGCTCCAAAATACTAGTCTGTACACTTCTCCTTCCAGATAATCAAATTTTCACTGATCCATGATGAAGGGAGAAAAATAAAAAGATAATGAGCTTTACATAACACTAATTTATCCAGTTTTGAAAATGATCTTTCATGAGATTATGTCCTACCTGATTTTTTGGCATTAAAATTTTCTTTCATTTGTGGAATAATAATGATGGTTGATGTTAATTTTTATTAATTTGAATGTACTTGAGAAAACCAGAATTTCCAACTTTATGTCTACAGTGAAAATGTAAATTAAAATGGAATATTTTAAAGTCGTAGAAATTAAGAAGTCTAAATACTCTATTATCATCATAAAGCACACATTACCGTTTTATTAATGAAGTATTAAATGTATCATATATACTATATAGATAGATCAATAGGCAAGTTGTAAAAACTAAATAAAACTAACTAACTAAATAAATAAATAAAAGTACTGATTTTAGTCCAGAAGAGAAGATGCTCAGTGCATCTCTAGGCCAGACATAGAATTCTTCTGCTGCTTGACCGATACTCTTGCTGGTGATGATCAGAAAAGCTGGACAAAATGTAGAAAGCATCTACTTGAAGACATCAGAAAGCTAGCAAGGTAGAGAAGAATTGCTAAAATCCAAGAGAAGACAGAGATCTTGGCATCTGTGGTTATTTGCCTTTGGGACGTTTGTCAGCTGAAAGACTGAGTGATGCTTTTTGACAGCTTTGATTTAAGAGGGGAACAAAAGTTGGAGTTCAGAGCCCACTAAGGGAAAGGTGCTGATAAAGCCCCACTTTGGAACAGTACACTGAAAGGTGGTACCCTAGGTCTAAGAGGAAACCAAGGCATAACAGCCCTCACTCAAACTGCAACCCAGCTCCCAGTTATCTAGGTGGCTCATGAAAACTTTAGTCTCTGAAATTGACAAAGGTAATCCAAGATGGTAGTACTTATAGACACCTGATCAAAACAAATGCAACTCTTTTTCTGGAGAAAGATAACATCCTAGGACTTGCTCAAATACAATAACCAGCACATACCTATAGATAACCAGGCACATCACAGGGTAAGACAACATGAATGAAGTCCATTTAGAAATCATAAGCAGTAAAATTAGATCTATAGAAGTTCTGGATATTGGAACTAATATACAGATATAAACAAATAAATAAAATTTAAGATAGAAAATTCAGCAGAGGGGTACCTGGGTGGTTCAGTTGGTTGAGCGTCTGCCTTCAGGTTGGGTCATTATTCCAGGGTCCTGGGATCAAGTCCTGTGTCGGGCTTCCTGCTCAGTGGGAAGTCGGCTTCTCCCTCTACCTCTGCCCCTCTCCTCAACTTGTGTACTTGCACTCTCTCCCTCTCTCTCTATCAAATAAATAAAATCTTTTTAAAAAAATCAACAGAAAACTGAAAATTATATAGAAATGACATAGAAGATTTTTTTCAAAGGAAGTATCCAGAAATTTTAGAACTGAAAAAGTATAGTAACTGAAATTAAGAATTCAGTGGGTGAGCTTGGTGGTGGGTATTAAGGAGAGCATGTATTGGATGGAACACTGGGTGTCGTACATAAACAATGAATCTTGGAACCCTGAAAAAATAAAATTAAATTGAAAAAATAAATAAAGTAAGTAATGAATGAAGTTATCCATGCAGCATTATGCTTTTGAAAACAAAATCTTTTACACTCCCCCCAAAATATCCAAGGTGTAGCGTGGAGAGACAAACATAAATATTTCAGAAGAGAGGATAAGAACCAGAGGACTTGGTGGAAAAAAATCTATCTTGCATTTCACTGAAGTTCCAGAAGAAAAAGAAAAAGGAAGTAGATCACAAGAAATATATAGGGATTATAGCTGAGGATTTTCTAAGCTAATTGAAGACCTTGCCTTAGCCCAGATCACTTAGAAAACAGAGCCTGAAGCAAATGCTTATTTGTCATAACATTTTCTTAATCCCATAGGAGTAGGAGGTAAAAAATGGAGTGAGACAAAGAAAGAGATTATATAAATATAAAGAATGTGTTTTGTCAACCTGGTCATAAACTTGTGCCAAGCTCATCATTTAGTCTCACAAGGACTCTTCATATATCTGCAACTGTTATTCCAACAATCTGGCTAGGAGGAGAAAGAGAGAGAAAATTATCCACCGGTTCTCCTCTTGAATTGAATAGAGTCCCCCAGTCAGGTATTAACCCCTGAACTTCAGGACTGTGTATGTGTGAGTGCCAAGTGAGTGCCTTGGTGTGTCATGCCTCAGCCGCACTGGGAAGCCCCGGGGCAGGAGATGAAAGTACATAGGGAGTGTATGCGGTGAGACGCTGGCAGACTGAGCTCAAGTGTGGCAAGGGACTGGGAGTGGTCCCCACAGAGGGAAGGGGTGGGGATGGGACTCAGGGCTGTGACGTGAATCTGTGGAAACATTAGCATATGGGTCATAGTGACAACACAAAATAACTCTTGTACAGATATCAGCCAACCAGTTCAAGAACCTCTGAGAAAACCAACCAAGATTGGAAAAAGAAAGACTACCTAAGCACTCTGGAGTAAAACTGCCAAACCCTGAGAAAAAGAGAAAATCTTAAATGCAATTGGAAAAAGAAGGCAGATCATCTTAGAAATGAACAACTGAAATGATAGTTTGTTTTTCAACAGCCATAATGGCAGCCAGAAGGCCATGAAATGGCACCCTCGATTTGCTAAAAGAAAATAACTACCATACCCAGCAATCGTACTCCTGGGTATTTACCCAAAGGATACAAAAATACTAATTCAAAGGGATACATGCACCCCAATGCTTATAGCAGCATTATCCACAATAGCCAAATTATGGAAGCAGACCAAGTTTCCATCAACCGATGAATGGATAAAGAAGATGTGGTATATACATATGATGGAATATTACTCAGCCATAAAAAAGTGTAATCATGCCATTTGCAATGACAGGGATGGAGCTACCATGCATGACGTTAAGGGAAATAAGTCAGTCAGAGAAAGACAAATACTATATGATTTCACTCATACATGGAAGTTAAGAAATGAATGAGCAAAGGGAAAAAGAGAGGCAAAACAAGAAACAGACTGTGGGGGTATCTGGGTGGCTCAGCTGGTTAAATGTCTGACTCTTGATCATGACTTGGGTCATAATCTCAGGGTTGTGAGATCGAGCCCCGCCTTGGGCTCCATGCTTAATGCAGAGTTCCCCCTGCCACTCGTGTGTGCTAAATAAATAAATAAGATCTTTAAAAAAAGAGAGAAAGAAACAGACTGTTAACTGTAGAGAACAAACCGATAGTTACCAGGGGAGAGGACGGTGGGGGGATGGGGGAAATCAGTGATGGGGATTAAGGAGGACACTTCTCATCATTAGCACTGGGTGTTGTATGGAAGTGTTGAATCACTAAATTCTACACTGGCAACTAATATTATACTGTATGTTAACCAACTGAAATTAAAATAAAAACTTTTTTAAAAAGAAGATTTTAACTGCCATAGCTACTTGGTAAAATCTATCAATCGTGAAAATGCCCTTTAGAAATGAAATAGAAATGAAGACATTTTCAAGAAAAAATATTGAGTGGTCATCACCAGCAAGGCCATAGTATGAATATTAAAGGGAGCACTTCAGGCAAAAAGAAAATGCATCAGTGTAGAAGGTGAGGGATACAGAAGGAATGAGGAATAATAAAAACAATGGTATTAGTAAATCTAAAAATGTATTTATGATATACAACAAAAATAATAATGTCTTACACAGTTTAAAATATTTATAGAGTTAGGGGCGCCTGGGTGGCTCAGTGAGTTAAAGCCTCTGCCTTCGGCTCAGGTCATAATCCCAGGGTTCTGGGATCGAGCCCCGCATCGGGCTCTCCGCTCAGCGGGGAGCCTGCTTCCTCCTCTCTCTCTGACTGCTTCTCTGTCAAATAAATAAATAAAATCTTAAAAATATATATATATATATATATATATATATATAGAGAGAGAGAGAGAGAGAGAGAGAGAGAGAGTTAAATATAAGACCACAATGGTGCATAATTTGGGAGGGAGGTATATGGATTTGCACTGTTCCAGAAACCTCCCATTGTACTGGGAATGAGTAAAAGTGCTGTTATTATTAAAATTTGGCAACGTAAAAACTGCATGTTGTAATCTCTAAGGCAACCCCCAAAAGAGGAGTGAAATATGTAACCTCTCAGTGAATAGAGATTAAAAGTAGAATTTTTTAAAAAATCAGTCAATCTAAAAGACATCAAAAGGCAGAGAAAAAGGAAGAGAACAGAGCAAACATAAATCACGTAGTAATCACAAATGTAGAATGATGTAATCAAATATTTAAATGATTACAGTCAATATAAAGCAATGAAATGCTCCAACCCAAGCACTAAAAATGACAGGTTAATTTAAAAATAAACCCCAGGGGACAGAGTTTAGAGTTCCTCTTCTTCAAGTTATCTACAACATGAAACTCACTGCATACAGCCACTCAGCTTTGGTTTGAACTTGTAAACAGAAGGCATCTCACTACATTGCTATGTCCCACTCCAAATCATTCTTTTCTTTCTTTCCTTCTTTTTTAAAGATTTTATTTACTTATTTGACAGAGAGAGATAGAGAACAAGTGCGGGAAGCATCAGGCAGAGGGAGAGGGAGAAGCAGGCTCCCCACTGAACAGGGAACCCAATGCGGGGCTCCATCCCAGGACCCTGGGATCCTGACCTGAACCAAAGTCAGATGCTTAACCAACTGAGCCACCCAGGCACCCCTAGATTATTCTTTTCTTACATAGATCCTTTACCTCCAATATTAGAGTCCTTTCCTTATTGAGCCAAAAAGTTCATCCTAGGTGTATTTATGGAGTTACAGATAATATGTCTGTCTCTAATTCCAGATGATAGTCCTCCAAAAAAATGAATATGGCTACCTCCTTTTTCCTCTTCCTATTCCAAGTTCTTTTTAAATGTTTTACATGATCTTCACGATCTTTATATATTATTTATGAAAATAGCGTTCTTTAGATTTGACTCATTGATCCAGCTTGTCGAATTATTTTTGGATTTTGCTGCAGCTATCCATCATATTGACACTTTCTTCAATTTTGTATCATTGGGAAATGATCCAAAAACATGCTTTTGTGCTTTCATTTTGTTCACTGAGAAAAATATTGAAAAAAAATATATATATAAAAAGAAAAATGCTGAATAGAGCACATTGGATGACAGTGCTTCAAAGTAGACACTGGAGAACTTTCTCTAAGTTGACCTAAGTTGACCTAATTAATGGATCAAAGCCAACTTGATCCATTAATCAGCATTCTGAAAACCTGAGCACTTAAACATCAAAGACAAATATAAATCAATAACAGCAATAACTAATATAAATCAATAGCCAGCTCACATTTGTCCAATTGTGTACAAAGCACGAGAGGCTTTGTTGGAACATCTTGCTGAAATTCAGACACTTGCTGAAATTCTAGTCTACTTAGCAGACTAGACCTAACAATCTCGATGGTAATAGTAGATCTCATTCCCATTTGTTTTTAGGGACAGAGAGGCAACTATAAAATACAAACCTACAGATTTAGGTTATTTTAATGCAACAATCAAGCCCCTCCTCTATCTATAGGCACTGAAACTGCTGGGCGTTACTTTTCGAAAAAGATGCCACATTGGAATGTATAGGGTCTTTGAACCCTGGAGAGCTTGATGCGGGGCTCGATCCCAGGACCCCGAGATCATGACCCAAACCAAAGTCAAATGCTCAACTGACTGAGCCACCCAGGTGTCCCTCTGCTACACTTTTCATCCCTGTGACTTACTCATTCCTTAACTGGAAGCCCATATCTCCCACTCCCCTTCACCCATTTTGCCCACGTCCATCCCACTGACTTGTGAATGTAGAATTGAACTCCTCGTTCTAAGTCAAAGTCTCCTGACTTTTAAACTATAACAATAAAATTGAAATTAAGGTTGTAAACTGGTTGACCTGAGAACATCCAGCAGGATGTTGTTTCACCCACAACTACATACCAAAATACAATCCTACAGAGACTTTCCAACATGACAGTAACACAGTTCTTGAATCCTAACGCAGGCCTAGAATAAGCACTAATGTCACAGATATGATGTTTGAGAAGAAGCCTTTCTTTTGGAAGCTTGTGGTGGAGAATCTACCCGAGGGGGAGGATACCTAGGCTAATTTTAATCAACCTAGCCTAATTCTAACAAATGGTAAAACATAAGCTTTTGATTCTATATTTAATTATTCATTCAGTAATGGATTTAGTGGGGAGAAGCTGGAACTAATGAATAAACTGAGGAATGAGGTATTGATTTCATTCATGTGTGTTATCCTCATCTTTGATCATAAATACATAAGAGCTAACTACATAGTATGGGCAACAATATTTTCCTTATCTCTTCCTTATTGAGATGTTTTTGAAAACAGGGAAATATTTTTGGTAGTCCAATTTATCATACATACTAAAATTTACAATGTATGCAAGAAAAAGAAATTATTAGATGAATTGCTAAAAATGAAACATTGACTTCACCACGGGATGATTTCAACATTCTTAGGCACGTGCATTTGTCTCGGTCATGTGGCTTGCTCTTTCAAAGAGAGGAGGATGGAAAGAAAAGAATTTCATTTCTAGAGTAAGATAAGTGTGTAACTTCTGTCGACTAAGAATAAAAATTGCCTTGAATTAAAGCAAAACTTATTCAAGCCGCATATTTTCTGTCTAGTTCTACCTTTGGGTAGCATATAAATTTCTAAGAAGTAGACAGAGAGTGCCAGATTTGCATACAAATTTAGATATCCAATGCAAGAAAGCTATCTTAGGAGCTGACAAAACATATTTGAATAATAGAAGCCTGAAAAGCTTGAAAGCTTGAAAAGACCATGTATCTGATGCTTGCATTGTGTTCTGTAGATAATTGCAAGTTAATTTTTTGCATATTAACATTTTAATGCAAATATTTCAATGAAACTTTGAGACTCACTCAGCTTCCTGTGTATTAATGTAGCTGACTAACCCTTGCAACTTCATAATTCATTAATTTGTTCAACATATTTCATATGTGCCAACCAACCACAGCTCTAGGCATTGGGGATATAGTTTAATAAGATGGGTACACTCTTTGTGCTTGAGCAGATTGCATTCTTGGGGGGAGGGAGGAAATAACTAAGCAGATGAATGAAAGAGATAATTTCAAATAGTAATGAGAAAATGGAACAGGATGATAAGATAGAGTGATGTAGGAATACAAGATGAGGTGGTCAAAGATGCCTTGACAGAGGTGATCTTTGAACTGAGACAGAAATGATACCAGGGGGCGCCTGGGTGGCTCAGTGGGTTAAGCCTCTGCCCTCGGCCCAGGTCATGATCTCAGGGTCCTGGATTGAGCCCCACAACGAGCTCTCTGCTCAGCAGGGAGCCTGCTTCCCTCTCTCTGCCTGCTGTTCTGCCTTCTTGTGATCTCTCTCCCTCTGTCAAATAAATAAAATCTTAAAAAAAAAAAGAAAAGAAATGATGCAAGAGAGGCATCCACAGGCACAAAATCTTCACTCATCCAATATGAACAAGATATAGAAAGGACTACTGCTGCATTCATACAAAACCTTATTCTTTATTGCTGGTAGGATGAGTTTTTCATTGAAATACTGTCACATTTCTAATAAGTGCTTACAACTGTGAATATTAATTTGTCAAGCAAAACATGAATGACTTTAGCACCTGCCTCAAGATGCTATAGTCTGTCTAATGTCTGGACTGGGGAGGAGGGGTCACTGAAGACCAAAGGAGGAAGTGTAACCTGCTAACTTCTATTTCCAGGTTTACTGGTCATTTTCAATTGTGATAGCCTCATGAAATGCTCTCAGTCCAAATGTGAGTGTCTTTGGCTGCTTTCTTGTTGTTTGATTTTAAGTTGGGATATAAATTATTTAACAACACAAAAAAGGGGACAGTTCCTTTCACAGGCCTGAGACACATCTTCCTTAAACATGTCCATGTGTTCTCACTGTAACTGTGAAATGGTGGAGACAGTCGAGCACAGAAGTGCACCATGCTGTTGTCCAAAATATGCTGGTTGATAAACTCTCACAAAAACGTGTATACCAAGGGGTGCCTGGGTGGCTCAGTTGGTTCAGCATCCAGCTCTTGATTTCAGCTCAGGTCATGATCTCCGGGTTCTGGGATTGAGCCCTGCGTCTGGCTCCCTGCTCAGTGGGGAGTCTGCTTGAGATTCTCTCCGTTTCCCTCTCCCTCTGCCCCTTCCTCAGCTCATGCTCTCTCTCTCTCTCTCAAAAAATAAATAAATCTTTAAAAAATATGGATTACCAAGAGGTATTCCTGCCCCTAAGTCTTTCTCTAACATTACCTTAAAACCTTAAAGCAATTGCAGGAAATACGTTTTTATAAATGTTTATAATGCTTCAAAAAGTATGAAGGGGCTCATTTTGAACACAATGTTATTTATACCACCTCAAAAGATGGGAATTATTCTAAGAGGATTGTGTTTTCTGAAAATTCATGACTAACTCCTGTAGTTACAAGATTGTAAAGGGAAGCAAAATTCACATAAAAGAGAGGAGACGCGGGACACTTTGGTGGCTCAGTCCATTAAGGGTCTGCTTTTGTTTGGCTCAAGTCATGATCTCAGGGCCTTGGGATCAAGCCCTGAGTTGGGGTTTGCTTTTCTCTCTCCCTCTTCCCCTCTCCCTTTTGTGGTCTCTCTCAAATAAATAAATGAAATCTAAAAAACAGAGAGAGAGAGGAGATGCCATATGACCCTGACATATCTAAGACAGTAAAGGAAAGGAAAGAAATTAATGAGGATGATTAGGACATGGGAGGACTTTCAAAAGAGGGTAAGTTAACCATCAAAGGATTAATATAGGCCTCATGAAAATCAGGTTACACCCTTTAATATTTTGGCAAAAATACTCAGGCTGTGAAAGTCCATTATGAAGGATGGCATGTCCACTGTCCTATAAAAATCAATGCTAGAATTTTTCTTCTTCATTCTATCATCTAATGGTTAGCTGAAATTATTTAAATTTTGTTCAATGTAAGATAAATTTTTTACACTGTTTAATTTTGAGTTTCAGGATAAATTTCCATTTAAGCTTTCCCCCCCCCCCACGATTTCATAATTTGATTTTTCACAATCCTCAAAACTGCCATACAGGGTTGGTACTCTCATTATCTGCACTTTTTATTTTATTATTTCAAAGATTTCATTTATTTATTTAAGACAGAGAGAGTAAGTGAGAGAGAGAGAGAGAGAGCCTGAGTTGGGGGCGGGGAGAGGGAGAGGGAGAAGCAGACTCCCTGCTGAACAGGGAGCCCGACTCAGGGCTTGATCCCAGGACCCTGAGATCATGACCTGAGCCAAAGGCAGATGTTTAACTGGCTGAACCACCCAGCTGCCCCACACCTGCATGTGGCCACTATGTCACTACATTCAGTACTAGAACCCTCAGAGGAAATGGATATCAGGAAGTTTTAAAAATAGTTGGTGAAAAAGAAAAGCACTTCAAGTAAAATCTAGGGATTGAGACTGCTGCTATTGCCAAGGTTTAACTTTGCAAGAGAGCAAAGGGTCACAAACACCTTCGAGAGAGGAAAAAGCATACATTGATGGATTACACTCACAGAATTTTTCAAATTTTTAATTATTACAAAGGATATTGTCATCACATCTCAGTACGCTTGCCTCGTATTTTAGTAAAGGAATTTTCTAATGTATGGTTTGGGTTGTTGTTGAAAGAATTAAGACTCAGGAAGAGATTTTACAGCCAAGCAAAAAAGAAAGATCATATCTTTTGGAGAAGACGCCTTTGATCGGGGCAGTGGCAGTGAGGGTGAACAATTGTTGGGGCATATCATAGTTCTTCTGCTTGGACCTACTCTGAACTGAATTTTTATTTAAAAAATAAGCATCCAACCCTTGATTTTGACTCAGGTCATGATCTTGGGGTCATGAGATGGAGCCCCAACTTGGGCTCTGAGCTGAGAGTAGAACCTACTTGGGATTCCCTCTCTTTCTGTCCCCCCACTCCTTCTCACACACACAATAAATAAATAAGTAAATAAATAATAGTGAATTGAGGGATTCTGGGAAGATGACACTGATAAGTGCAGTTTTTAATCTCCCCAAATATTTTCCTAACAGTAGGCAGAACAATTTAAGATAGCAAAGTGAAAATATCTTACCCAAAGTATGGGTGGGTGTTCACAATCTACCAGCAAGGAAAGAACAACGTGGTGTCTGCATTTGTAGAGTACAAAGAGCAAAAGTAAGGCTTCCGAGGGCTCTGAGAACAGGAAAAAAATACAACAAAAAAAACACATCTCACTAACAAGTCTTATTTGGGCATAAGAAGGAGCGAAGTACTGCTACATGTTATAATGTGGATGAAATTCAAAAACATTATGCTAAGAAAAAGAAACCAGGCACAGAAAATCACATACTGCATGATTCCATATATATGAACACAATAGGTAAATCCATAGCAATAGAAAGCAGATTGGGTGTTTGCTGGGGACCAGGAAAAGGGGAGTGGGAGTAACTACTTAATGGATACAAAGTTTCCTTTGGGGGCCATGAAAATGTTTCCCAACTAGACAGAGTAGTGGTTGAATAACATGTGAATATACCAAATGCCACTGAATTGTTCACTTTGAAAAGGTTAGTTGATTTTATGTGAATTTCCCATCAATTAAAACTAAAAAGAATTAAGGTCCCTGATAAATTTTGATGAACATGCAACACCTTGCAGAATATCATTCCAATGACCCTTCTTGTGGAACCTAAGACATAAAGAGCTCTGGAGAAGCAAAAAAGAAAACAGATACATTGGATATATAATATATAGTGGCAATATGTTCTAGAAATACACATGGCACAACTGTAGAAAATGAACTGAGTACGCAAAACCCACGTGAAAAATAGAACCAAGGCACTGGTACACTATCGGTGTTTAAAAAAAAAAAAAGTAATAGTTTAATGTTTGGAGAAACACACAGGAACCTGACAGCATCTGGTTAGATCTGACATGGAATCCAGAAGTCAGGTGTTATGTAAGGTTTTTTAGGTATTCTAGTGTGTTCCTAAGAATTCCAGTTTAAACCAGACTTAAATGATGGATACCATAAACTGGTATTCAAAATCCCTTCTACTCTGTATTTCCTGAGTGTTTTTATACAAAGACTGGAAGCTAAACTCTTATTTATACTTTTCCTACAATTGTTGGTTATCCCAAACAACGTCGCAGCCAACATCACTGTACATGTGCCCTTTGTGACCTGTGTGTATCTTTCTCTGGGTGCATGCAATATGGGGTTATTTGGTCCTAGAGGATATAGTATGCCTACTCATTTCACCAAGTACCCTTGGATTACTCTTCAGAATGGTTGTGACTGAATGACTCTCCCAGTGAAGTATGAGGGTTCCATTTTCCTACATTCTTACCAATATTTGGTGTTATCAGATATTCTAAGATTTTCCCAACTGAGGGATGAAAGGTAACAAAACCAGTATGTTGAATGAGCTGTCTTGATTTAAGGAATGTAATTAGAGAACACCTTTCTTTCTTTTTCCTTTTCAGACTCATTGGGTCAGGATTACAGGGAAATCGGGACAATTTTATATTTTATTTATTTGACTATTGATGTTTGGTCCAGGATATATTTAAACTGTAGTCTCTGTTTTGGTTTTTCATGAAGGGGTTTACGACTTGATGTTTTGATATATTTATATGTTGTGAAATGATCACCCCAATCAAGCTAATGAACATATCCATCATCTCACATTGTTACGATTTTCTCTTTCATTCTTTCTCCTTCTTTCTTTCTTGCTTTTCTTCCCCCCCCCCCTTTTTTTTTCCTGGTGATAAGAGCACTTAAGATCTAGCCTCCTCACAGATTACAAGTACTTGGTACAGTAGTGGACGCTTGAACAACACAGGTTTTGAACTGCATGCATTTTTTCTAATACAGTACAGTACTGTAAATGTCTTTTCTTTATGACTTTTTAAATAACATTTTCTTTTCTCTAGCTTGCTTTATTATAAGAATACAGTATACAATATATATAACATACAAAACATGTGTTAATTGACTGTTTATGTTATTGGTAGGGCTGCTGGTCCACAGAAGATAATTTGTAGTTAAGTTTTGGGGAAGTCAAAAACTATACATGGATTTTCAACTGCTAGAGGGGTCAGCATTCAAGGGTCAACTGTATTGTTAACTGTAGTCACTGTACTGCAAAGGAAATCCCCAGATCATACACATTTTATAAGTGGAAGTTTGTACCCTTTACCCAACAGCTCCCATTTTCACATTTTCCCCCACCCTCCAACCCCTGGTAAGCACCATTCTACTCTGTTTCTATGAGCTCAGCTTTTTTTTTTTTTAAGATTTATTTATTTATTTACTTATTTGAGAGAGAGAGAGAGAGAGAGAGAGAGCGAGTGCATGTGATGGGGGAAGGGAGAGAAAGAATCTGAAACAGATTACACATTCAGCACGGAGGTGGGCATGAGTATGGGGCTGGATCCCACTACCACAAGATCATGACCTGAGCCAAAACCAAGAGCTGGTTAAACTGGGCCACCCAGGCACCCCGGAGCTAGGGTTTTTAAAGGTCCTTTTTATCTAATTTTTTAAAAAAGATTTTATTTATTTATTTGGCAGACAGATCACAAGTAGGCAGAGGAGGCAGGCAGAGAGAGAGGGGGAAGCAGGCTCCCCGCTGAGCAGAGAGCCCGATGAGGGGCTTAATCCCAGGACCCTGAGATCATGACCTGAGTCGAAGGCAGAGGCTTAACCCACTGAGCCACCCAGGCGCCCCTAATTTTTCTTTTTTAAGTCAGGTGTTTATTGACTTTCTGTCTGGATGTTCTATTCATTCTTGAAAGTAGAGTACTGACTCCCACTATTACTGTATTGCTGTAAATTTCTCCCTTCAGATCTGCCAATGTTTGCCTTATACATTTAGGTGCTCTGACATTGAGTGCATATATATTCATAATTGCCAAATCTCTCCGTAGAATTGACTGTTTCATCATAGAATAACCTTCTCTGTCTCTAGAGCCAGCTTTAATATCTGTTTTGAGGTTTATGCTTTCATATTGTTTTACAAATTTTCATTTCAAGTTGAAGAACTCCCTTAAGCATTTATTGTAAGACAGGCCTAATGATGTCAGATTCCCTTAGTTTTTGTCTGGGAAAGACTTATCTGTCCTTCATTTCTAAAGAATTCTTTTGCCAGACATAGTATTCTTAGTTGTCAGTTTTCTTCCATTTAGTTGAATGGAAGAATATATCATACTCATCGAATATATCTTTTAATATATCATCCCAGTCTCTGGCCTATAAGGTAACGGTTGAGAAATCCACTGATAGCCTCATAAGGGAAATCCCTTCTGTGCAATGAGTCACTCTTCTCTCACTGGTTTCAAAATTCCCTCTTGCCTTCATCTTCTTTTTTTAAAAAAGATTTTATTTATTTATTTGAAAGAGAGTGAACAAGAGAGAGCACAAGTCGGGGGAGGGGCAGTGGAAGAGGAAGGAGCTGATTCCCTACTGAGCAGGGAGACCTACAGGGGACTCGATCCCAGGACCCTGGGATCATGACCTGAACTGAAGGCAGATGCATAACCCACTGAGCCAACTGTCTTTTGACAATTTAATTATAAATTAAACCTCTTTATATTCAACCTCTTTGGGGTTCTTTGGGCTGCCTTGATGCAGATGTCTATTTCCTTCCCCGGTTTCAGGAAGCTTCCAGACATTATTTATTTAAATAATCTTTTTACCCTCCCTTTCTCCTCTCTTTCTTCTTTTGGGACTCCCACGTGATTTACTTCATGATGTCCTATTACCCTGTAGGCTTCTTTACTGTGTTTCATTCTTTTCCCTTTTTGTCCTTCAGCTGGATAATTTCCAGTGGTTTTTGAGTTTGCTGATTCTTTCTTCTGTTTGACTGAGTCTGCTGTCAGAGCTCTCCATTGCATGTTTCATTTCATTCATTGCATTCTCCAGCTCCAGAACTTCTGTTTGATTCCTTTTTAATGATTTCTATCTCTTTGATGAACTTCTTGTTTTGTCCATGTATTGCTTTCCTGATTTTGTTGAATTGTCTCTCTGAGCTCAACTGAATTCACTGGGCTTCTTCAAAAGAATTATTTTAAAATTCTTTGTCAGGTAATTCAGACGTATCCATTTCTTTGGGGCTAGTGACTGGAAATCAGTTGTGCTCCTTTGGTGCTGTCATGTTTGACTGTTTTTTGGTGTGTGTGTTCTTTGTAGCCTCGTGTTTCTATCAGCACATTTTAAGAAGCAGTCACCTCTTCTAGACTTTAAGGACTAGCATCAGTAGGGAGAGACTTTCACCTGTAGGTGGGCACCAGGGGGCCAGCGGGGGACATGTGGTGATGCCCATTCTGTGGACACATTCTGAACTCCATTGAGTCCATGATGTCGCCGCACTGGGTCTGGTGGGCATGCAGAACCTCCAGATCTGGAGTGGGTGGGTGTGCATATGGTGGTAACAGGCTGTGGAAGGGAGTTGGGCCATAATGGAGCTGCTTCAGGGGCAGGGGCTACACTGGCCTGGGCTCCCCGGGTCTCCAGCAGCCGAGATCTCCATTGGCTAAGACTATTCAGGTCCTCAGCTGTGAAGGCTATGGGGATCCAAGGAAGCAGTGTGGGCTGCTGGAGGCCTTAGTAGTAAAAGCCACTGGGGACCTTTTGCTCTCCTTATCCCCCTCAGAAGAACTCACTGTGTAGGGGATTCCTCTTGGCACTGGGGCTGGGGGGCAGGTAAAATGATTCCTACCTTCTCTGATTGGCCATCCTTCGTTTATGTGTTCCACTGAGTTGCTGTACCTCTTAACTATCATCTGGAATATTCCCAGGCTATTCCGTCCATGGGTAGTTGTTAAATTATTATGCTGTTAATTTTTAAAATTATAGTATAGTTAACATACAGTGTTATATTAGTTTCAGGTGTATGATATAGTGATTCATGTTAGTTTGTTTTCTGGGAGATTTTTTGGGGGGTGGGGGTGGGGGCTAGGACCTCCTGGTATTCCATTTTGCTAAAACCACTCTTTTTTGACTTCCACTGTCCCCTTAAGTCGTTTAGTGGGAAGTTACTTTCCCTGCTTCTTTTTGAAAATGTAGGCATTCCCATGACATTTCTCTTACTTTTAGGAAATAAGAAAAGAAAGATAAAAATAAAAATATAGAATAGAAAGAGGAAGCCTTCTGAGATCCGCGGTCTCTATCAGCCTGTTTTCCCTTCCAGTGAACTCAGACTGGTAGGCCAGCTCTTTGCTCATCTACAGAAACGATGAAGGGAATGAACCTTCGGGATATGCAAATTGGTATGTCCTGAGCAGTGCGTTCAGGCATGCTTTGTCCTACAAAACAGTTTACCTCTCAACATTGAAGCAGTCAGCAAGTCTTTCTCTCTGCCTTTAAATTTTCCGATGGTCAGATACCAGGCCATTTTTCTCCCTGGTACGTTGGATAAATAGAAAATTCTATGTAATCTTGCTAAAGCCTCTCTTAGCCAAGGGGAAGAGGAGTCATCCCCTATGCTTCCATCCTGGAGACTGGCATTACAGAATAATGCTCTCCAAAGATCCCTTCTTAACAAGTTCTCTTTTGACCTTTTGTAGCCTCAATTAGTTTTGACACTTACTTAGAAATTCCCATGTATTGGATGGAATAGAATCTTTTATGCTTTGTAACTAAGCATAGAAGGGTTATGAAGACTTTGAGAGTGGTTCTCAATCTTGGCTGGATGTCGGAGTCATTAGAGAAGACTTTAAAATATCCTTATGTCCTGGCTAAACCCTTACTACTTAAGTCAGAGTCCCTGGGGATAGGATCCAACCATCAGTAGTTTTTCAAGCTCTCTAGGTGATTCCAATGTGCTATCAAGGCTGAGAACCCCTGCTTCTGTAGAAACAAAGACTTTGAAAGAGGAAACAGAATTACTAGAATCGATTCGCGTGATTCAACATAATTTCCAGCAGCTTCCTATTGATCAAGGAATCAAGGATTTATTTGGTTCATCTGGTGCATGCCTTCTAAAAGCAGGCAATCCAGTTCCATTCCATGTTGCAGTTGGTACGGGAAGGTGAGCTGCAGTCAGTTGTGTTTCTGGGAGTTTCCCAGAGTACGATTTTTGCTTTCTTTCCATTGTTCCTGTTTCCTTCCGCCTGCTTTCTGTTGCTGGACTTTCAAGACGTGCTCCCTGCCACTTGGTCTGGAGAAGCTTTTATACTATCTGAAAAGGAGCTTTGGTTTCATATCAGTTGCCTGCTATGGCCATCAGTGTGTGTACCCACAATCTCAGGTGAGTGACCCCGGCTCCCCTTTGCTTGGCTGACTCTTCAGAATCCCACTATTGGCTATGGCTTCTCACTTCCCCTTTCCTGTACAAACACCCCTAAGGACCAAGATAAAGGCTTCTACTACGTGCCAGTCATTGCTGAAAAATTCTTTACGGTCTGTGCTTTTCATGTATGATCTTTTATAATCTTCTCAATCATGCTATGAAGGGAATACTATCATTATCCCTATGTTAGGGGAACTTTCTCTTCAATAAATTTAAATTTGATGAAACAATATTTTATATCTGTTTGCTCCTACAAGACTAGGAGCCTATTGAAAACAGGTGTGTTCTTTCTTTCTTTTCTAAGTAGCTAATGTAGGGTTTTGAACATACGGGGCACTTGTTAAATGCTTGAGGCACAGGTTCTGTCCTCTAGTGCGATGCTAGGGTGTGGTTGAAAGACCAGTAACAAGGTCTTACCTGGGAACTTGCTGGAAATGCAGTCATGGTCCCCACCCTAGACCTATCAGGATTCTGGGGAGACGACAGGACTCCTCCTGCGGAAAAGCTTCCTCTCCCTGCCCCTCACCCCAGGGAGTTCCGACAGAGTCTTGGGTTTGACCAGTGACTTTCAGTCTGGTAGACTAATGTGAAAATCACTTAAAAACAAATATTCAGAATGGAAACCTGCCAAAAGTGATAGTAATGTTTCCCTGTTAGAATAAAAGAGGTGAGAGTTCACCACACAACTGGGATTTTTCACCTTCTTTTCTTCGTGTTGCTTCATCCCTCCCCTTCTTTGCCCGGCTCTGCTGCTCAGAAATCCAGCTAGGAGCCAGGCGATGTTCCGCTTGTTCGCGCACAACACTAAGAGCGTTAGCCCACAGACGGGGATAGGAAACCATTTTTCCCACCTAATGAGCTGGAAGAGAGAGGAATATTCGTTTGTAGAGGTGGGTCCCTCCCTACAGCACGGAGGAAGCAGAGTGTGGTGTCACTAGCGTGAAACTTCACAAAGATAAACATCGGCCTCACCTGGAAGACTTGTTAAAGCAGATTGCTGGGCTCCGCTCCCAGAGTTTTCAGTTGTGTAGGTCTAGGGTGGTGTCTGAGAATCCATGTTTCGAACAGGTTCCCAGGTGAGGCTCAGGCCTCGGCTCTGGGAAGCACACTTTGAGAACTACCGATGATATGCAAAGATAACAGAGGCAGGAGTTGGGTGGAGGGGTTGGAGAGCGCCTCCTAGAGGAGAAATGCAGGAACTTATGGCTACCAAGGGCAATTGCTTTCCTCCATGGTTTGGGTGTTATTTTGCAACCGGATTTTTCCCTCCCTCCCAAGATAGCTCCCCCACTCCCACCGTCACCCTCTGCCTCCCATAAGCCTATTTCTGGTTCCTGCTTTAGTAAGTAATCAGGCTTCAGCTACTTTTGGCTTGCTCCTAGAAGAATTGAGCTTCTAAGAGGACAGGTTTCATTTGCAGGTGGTAGGAGTTTGAGAAAAGTGAGAGTGCAGAGAGAAGCTCCTATTTTACAAATAGAGCTTAGCGTGTAGAGTCAGAGAGAAGTCCAAGTGACACAGATGGAGTATGTAGGGAGGAAAAAAACTAATGCAAAACTTGAAGAACCCAAGTGAAGTGTGTGTGTGTGTGTGTCTGTCTGTCTGTCTATATATAGAATTATCTAGTGGTGAAGATTCTTAAGTGGCCATAATGCTTTTGGTAAAATAGAATATTTAAGACTGCCGTATCTCAGTAATATTAAAGTAAGAATGCTGAGTGAACTTCTCTAGGGCAAGGGAGAGAACTCCTTCATGTCCTGCCTATGACATTTTCTCCTTTCAAGGACCCAAGTGCTTGTGACAGAAGCAGACTTGGTTGTAGCAGTTCCTGAAGTCACTACTATTAAATAATCCAGAAACACATAGATCTGGAAGTCCATAATACAGCAATTTATGAACTTCTCATTCTTTCCCCTCAATTGCCAAGAAACTATGCTGCAGACAAATCAGACAGCTGTCTCCAAGTCTCCTTACTCCTGCTCCTGGGTGCCTTTTTGTGCTTCCTGCAGGAGCAGCACACAGGCTTAAGGACCAAATGCCACTAGGAAGGTTAATTTTATGTGTCAAGTTGGCCACAGAATGCCCAGACATTAGGTTAAATATTATGCTGGTGTTTATCTTGTCTCAATCTGGATAAGATTAACCTTTGAATCCGTAGACTGAATAAAGGAGATTCCCTTCCCAAGTGTGGGTGGACCTCATCCTATCACTTGAAGGAACAGAACAAAAAAGGCTGACCCTCCTGCACACAAGGGAAAACTCTTCCTGCCTGACTCTCTTCTAGCTGGACTATCTGTTTGTTTAACTGCCTTGAGATACTAACTAAAATATCGGCACACACACACACACACACACACACACCACACACACACACCCCTACAACCTATTGGTTCTGTTTTCTAGAGAACCCTGACTTACACAACCATAGATGGTCCCAACCACAACCCAGCCTGGCCATAAGCAGCTTTTCTTGGGGCACCTAGTGAGGAAGACTGCAAGAAGGTGTTTTGAGCCCCGTGATTTCTGCTAATGAACTGGTCTTGAAACAAAAAGCTGAGCCTTCAGTGTATTCATGCTTATCCAGGCCAATCTAATCTCTGCTTTAGGTTAGACCCAGGTTAGATTAGCTAAATTTAAAGTAGAATTCTTGGGTTGGTTCCCCCAACTTGTATTTGACAATTTTCTCTAGGGCAGTGGGTCTCAAGCTTGGCTGCACACAGAATCACCTGGAGGGTTTCTAGAAATCTCATTACTCTAAAGATACTGCAGAGCAAGTAAAATCATCTCTGATGGGGAGGCTTGGGCATTCATATTTAAAGCCCTCTGGGTGATTCTAATGTGCAGCTAAGTTTGAACCTCTGAGTCTAGAACATCCTACATTTTGTTAGAAACCAATGTTATCTAAATTATGGTTATGAGTCCCATAATTTTTTAAATTTTATTTATTTATTTATTTGAGAGAGAGAGATGACAAGTAGGCAGAGAGGCAGGCGGAGAGAGAGGGGGAAGCAGGCTCCCCGCTGAGCAGAGACCCCCAATGTGGGGCTCGATCCCAGGACCCTGAGATCATGACCTGGGCCAAAGGCAGAGGCTCAACACACTGAGCCACCCAGGCGCCCCCCCCCCCCAGTGTTCTTTTGGTTATAGTATATATACCTACTGGACAAATTGGGTTCAGAAAAACAACACATATTTAATAACTGATTGTTCTTCATGACAGAGTGCTATGTCCTTTTGTAGAATAAAGTTTACAAACACCTTGATGATGCCTCATTAACCTGAACCTAAAAGATGGGTAGTATTATGACTGCTTCTAAGATGGTAACACCAAAGCTCGGATGTATTGTAACTTGAAGTTCATAGAGCTAGTAAATGCTGAAGCCAGAATTAGAACTCAGGTGTTGGTGGATCCAAATTCAGAGTCCTGTCTACCCACTGACCCGCCTATCAATGTAGAAAAATAATATGTTCTTCTGTGACCTGAGAAATCCCTGTTTTCACTTTGCAGTGAGCTCTGGATGCCTACTGTGAGTCATGTAATAGATAACATAGTTTACGACAATTCTCAGAATTAATGAGTTATTGGCAAGTTAGTAACCTAAACCTCAATTTAAAGTAACTTAAAATTCTTAAAATAGGCATGTTCAAAATACACATTGAAATACTACATTTGTAAAACATTCAATTGCTGCTGACTTTTTCTTAAGAGTTTGTCATATATATATTTACATATATAGGGATTTTATTCATTTTACAGTGGGAGTGCGCATGCGCATGTGCAAGCAGGGGAGAGTTGTAGAGGGAGAGGGAGAAGCAGCCTCTCCATTGAGCAGGGAGTGTGACCCAGGACTGGATCCCAGGATCCTGGGAGCCTGACCTGAGCCGAAGGCAGATGCTTAACTGAGTCACCCAGGCACCCTGTCACATTTTATATTTAAACAGAAATTGTTTTCTATCTTGATAACGTATATTTTCATTCTGCTTTGTTCTTGATTATCAGCAGATAGGAAATCAGTCCTCACATATTTGCCATCTTTGTTATCATTAGTCCTTTCTGCTCTTTCCTTCTTATTCTGAGTCTTTCCTGGGAGGGTGAGAGAGTGTCTCACTTAATACTGTGGCTTCGGAGATACAGAAAAAAATTTTCCCACTTCATATTTGACCAACTTAAAAAGCAGAGAGTTTTACAGAGAATGAAAAGAAACTTTTCTACTTAGATATTTAGCTAGCAAGTCGCTGAGTAAGAACTCAAGTCCAGGTTCATGTAGTCAGTCGTAAGGATCATGCCATCACTACCTCTTACCCTTCGAGATGACTCCCAGACCTACCTTTTCAACTCTCCTGACTTTTCTGTGGAGATCCTACTTTGTTAAGGACTTGCCCTAATCCAGCCTGAGTACTTCAACCTACATAGATTAGACAGGCTATACTAGTATGTAATCCCTTGACTTAATTTCTCTGTCAATATTTTGTTTTGTTTTCCCCTATTTTCAGGTATGGTACTAATCTTGGATGAGATACCATGTGGTGGGCCACATTAGCTTGGTTCCCAGTGGTTGATAGCTCTTAGCCTAAGACCAAGGCTGATGTATACTACAGCATTTTATCCGGGTACTACCTGAAGGGTTTCATGGGACCCTTCTGGAGTTGTCATTATCACAGTAGTAGCTAAGCTCTAGTGAGTGACCAGTGTTACATACTTGACTAGGTACCTGTTTTTACCCATTCCATGGTCTTGCTCTGTGGTCTTGGTGGAATCCTAATGGGCCTGACTGGCAGAGAAACCAGGTAATCAGTTCGTTCACTGCTGTTCAAGGTCAGACATGCCAGTCTCTGGATCATAGATACAGTTCTGCCTGTAACAATGGCTAGCCATATGGAGCCATTCTGGCCTGCCAGGCATGGGCAAGAGAAGAGGTACCAGCTAGCCACAATTCTGCTTCATTTTCCCCCCTTGTATAAAAACTCAACTCTGACTTCTGGTGTTATATAGATGAACACCTCCCTCTGTCCCCCAACTCTCTGATCCTTGGCATTCTCTGGAGGTATTAGGCCATTTCATCTTCCAGGAAAACATCCTCTCCAGGGAGCTCCGATAACTGCTGTCCCAAGAAGGACTCCAGTGTAAGAAGATACTCTGGATGACTATGCTGTACTGGGAAGCCTACTATAGTCATGTGTTCTGGAGGTTCACCTGGGGGCACGAAGAAGTGCTTAGCTGTACAAGTTACCTTTCTTTACCACCTAACCAGTTGAAAATCAACGTATGACTGGTTACCTGGAATTTGTGAAATACAGCTGCTAACAGCAACACCTCTGGGCCTTGTGGCTGGCCACAAATTATGCTGCCCTGCAGAGCTTCTGCTTGAGGGAGCATAACTATTCCAGAACTCTGGGTTCTGACCAAGAATGTTTCTTGTCTCTGAGCTGGAATCTTAGATCCTCTGAGAGCTTACTTAAATTATATCAGATTTTTATTTACCATAAACCTTATTCATTTTGAAGGTATACTTCAATGACTGTTAATAAATTTTGAGTTCTGAAACCATCGCCAGAATCAAACCTTTTCACCAGCCCCAAAAGAATCCTCATGACGACCTGCAGTCAGTCTTCATTCCCATCCTGTGACCCCAGTTTTTTTTAAAGCAGCTTTATGGAGCAATAACCCACAAACCATATAATTCATCCACTTAAAGTATACACATCCCTGGCTTTTAGTATAATCGCAGTTGTGCAATCAACACCATAATCAATTTAAAAACATTTTAATTACCTCAGAGAAACCTTGTACCTAGCAATCACCGGCAACCCTCCATCTTGCCTAGCTTCAGGCAACCACTAATCTACTTTCTAGCTCTTTCTGGTTTGTCTACTCTGGATATTCTGCGTTGGTGGAATCCTATGGGCTCTTTTCACTTGGCCTAATCTTTTCAAGGTCCAGCCATCTTGTAGAGCATGTTAGCACCTCATTTTGTGTAATAATACTCTATTGTATGGGTATACTACATTTTATCCATTCTTCAGTTAGAGGGCATGTGGGTGATTTTTTACTCTTTGGCTATTATGAGTAATGCTGCTCTGAGCATTCATGTCCATGTTTTTGTGTAGGGAGAAGTTTTCATTTCTTTGGATAGAGGCCATTCTAGGAGTAGAATAGTGTCTGTAAGTTTAGCCTTTGAGGAATTTCTAGACTGTTTCCAAAGCTGCCGTACCATTTTGCATTCCTATCAGCAATATAGGAGGGTTTCAGTTTCTCTACATCCTTGCCAACATTTGTTATTATTGGTCTCTTTTATTAGCATGAAGTGGTACCTTATTTGTATCTCATTTGACTTGCATTTTCCTGATGACTAAAGATGTTGAGTATCTTTTGGTGTGCTTTTTTTTTTTAAGACTTTATTTATTTATTTGACAGACAGAGATCACAAATAGGCAGAGAGGCAGGCAGAGAGAGAGGGGGAAGCAGGCTCCCTGCTGAGCAGAGATCCCTATGTGGGGCTCGATCCCAGGACCCTGAGATCATGACCTGAGCCAAAGGTAGAGGCTTAACCCACTAAGCCACCCAGGTGCGCCTCTTTTGGTGTGCTTATTGGCCATTTCTGTATCTTACTTGAATCTTTTCTCCATTTTTAAATTTTTTGAGTTGTAATAGTCTTTTGTATACTCTATATACAAATTCTGTGTCAGATAAATGACTTAAAAAAATCTTCGGTTCTTTGGGTTGTCTTTTTACTTTCTTCAAAGCCACTACCACTACTGTGGCACTTTACTTCACTGTGGCTCCTGCTGTGGTTGTCAGCTTGTAACTCTCTTCCTTGACATTAGAAGCCAGTTGATGGTCATATCTTTTAGTATACCAGAAACCCAGATTGTTCTCTGTGCATACACAAAGTATCTTTGGGAATTGAGGTGTGAATTAGAGGTTCTATTATCTGAAGAATTTCAAATAACATCACTAAAGCCAGAGATTTTCTTTTCCAAGTAGAGGCAACCCAGTCATTTTATATCTTGATAAAATAAATGTGTGAACACAACTCATTCTATCTACTGACAATTGTGTTAACAAGGAAAACTAGCATTGCTACAACAGACAGAAGTTTATAAATAAGTCCTATTCTAAAAATTCATTCGTATGGTAGCCCTTTATAATGCCAAACATATTCTAACACCAACACGATAGCAGTTGTTCAGTTTACAATTCTGGGATCGAAAGCCATTTGAATTTTTGAAGAAGCTTAATGGTAAGACTACACTAAGTATATCATAGGCCCACAAAGCCCTTCACGATCTGGCCTGGCGTGGGAATTGAAGTGCTGTTCATCACGTTATTTCTATGAGAAAGTATATGTCACATCATTGGGCAGGAGCATCAACAGGTCTCCTGTCTGTGTAAACCCATTATGGACCCGGAGATCCCTGATCAGCAAGCCTGGAGTTAAAGGATTTGGATTATAAAGAGCATTTCTCACAAACCCCAGCGGAGATTAATTTTTCCTAAGGATGGAATAGGAACTGGAGTTCAGGATTCCATCCAAATACCAGTCTCAAGAAACTGTGAATTTTTGAATAGTGTTAACTATAAAAATGACTATCTCTTGGGGTGCCTGAGTGGCTCAGTGGGTTAAGCGTCTGCCTTCGACTCAGGTCATGATCCCAGGGTCCTAGGATTGAGCCCCATATCGGGCTCCCTGCTCAGCTGGGAATCTGTTTCTCCCTGTCCCTCTGCCTGCCACTGCCCCCTTGCTTGTGCATGCTCACTCTCTGTCAAATAAATAAAATCTTCTTAAAAAAAAAAGATCCTGTCGTGTTCCTGATCTCAATGGGAAGGCTGCAAGCTTTTTCCCATTGAGGATGATATTTGCTGTGGGTTTTTCATAGATAGATTTGATGAAGTTCAGGAATGTTCCCTCTATCCCTATACTTTGAAGCGTTTTAATCAGGAACGGATGCTGGATTTTGTCAAAAGCTTTTTCTGCATCAATGGAGAGGATCATGTGGTTCTTCTCTCTTCTCTTATTGATTTGTTCTATCACATTGATTGATTTGCGAATGTTGAACCATCCTTGTAACCCAGGGATGAATCCTACCTGGTCATGGTGGATAATCTTTTTAATGTGCTGTTGGATCCTGTTTGCTAGGATCTTGTTGAGAATCTTAGCATCCATATTCATCAGTGATATCGGTCTGAAATTCTCCTTTTTGGTAGGGTCTTTGCCTGGTTTGGGGATCAGGGTAATGCTGGCTTCCATGCTCTTGGATGGGAAGAATAAACATCGTTAAAATGTCTATACTGCCCAGAGCAATCTATACTTTTAATGCCATTCCAATCAAAATTCCACCAGTATTTTTCAAAGAGCTGGAGCAAATAATACTAAAATTTGTATGGAATCAGAAGAGACCCCGAATTGCTAAGGAAATGTTGAAAAACAAAAATAAAACTGGTGGCATCACGTTACCTGATTTCAAGCTTTACTACAAAGCTGTGATCACCAAGACAGCATGGTACTGGCATAAAAACAGACACATGGACCAGTGGAACAGAGTAGAGAGCCCAGATATGGACCCTCAACTCTATGGTCAAATAATCTTTGACAAAACAGGAAAAAATATCCAGTGGAAAAAAGACAGTCTCTTCAATAAATGGTGCTGGGAAAACTGGACAGCTATATGTAGAAGAATGAAACTTGACCATTCTCTTACACCGTACACAAAGATAAACTCAAAATGGATAAAAGACCTCAACGTGAGACAGGAATCCATCAGAATCCTCGAGGAGAACATAGGGAGTAACCTCTTTGATATCAGCCACAGCAACTTCTTTCAAGATATGTCTCCAAAGGCGAAGGAAACAAAGGCAAAGATGAACTTCTGGGACTTCATCAAGATAAAAAGCTTCTGCACAGCAAAAGAAACAGTCATCAAAACAAAGAGGCAACCCACGGAATGGGAGAAGATATTTGCAAATGACAGTACAGATAAAAGGTTGATATCCAGGATCTATAAAGAACTCCTCAAACTCAACACACACAAAACAGATAATCATATTAAAAAATGGGCAGAAGATATGAACAGACACTTCTCCAAGGAAGACATACAAATGGCTACCAGACACATGAAAAAATGTTCATCATCACTAGCCATCAGGGAGATTCAAATCAAAACCACATTGAGATACCACCTGACACCAGTTAGAATGGCCAAAATTAGCAAGACAGGAAACAACGTGTGTTGGAGAGGATGTGGAGAAAGGGGAACCCTCTTACACTGTTGGTGGGAATGCAAACTGGTGCAGCCACTTTGGAGAACAGTGTGGAGATTCCTCAGGAAATTAAAAATAGATCTTCCCTATGACCCTGCAATTGCACTGCTGGGTATTTACCCCAAAGATACAGATGTAGTGAAAAGAAGGGCCATCTGTACCCCAATGTTTATAGCAGCAATGGCCACGGTCGCCAAACTGTGGAAAGAACCAAGATGCCCTTCAACGGATGAATGGATAAGGAAGATGTGGTCCATATACACTATGGAGTATTATGCCTCCATCAGAAAGGACGAATACCCAACTTTTGTAGCAACATGGACAGGACTGGAAGAGATTATGCTGAGTGAAATAAGTCAAACAGAGAAAGTCAAGTATCATATGGTTTCACTTATTGGTGGAGCATATCAAATAATATAGAGGACAAGGGTAGATGGAGAGGAGAAGGGAGTTGAGGGAAATTGGAAGGGGAGGTGAACCATGAGAGACTATGGACTCTGAAAAACAACCTGAGGGTTTTGAAGGGGCGGGGTGGGAGGGTGGGGGAACCAGGTGGTGGGTATTAGGGAGGGCACAGATTGCATGGAGCACTGGGTGTGGTGAAAAAACAATGAATACTGTTACGCTGAAAATAAATAAAAAATTAAAAAAAAAAAAAAAAAAAAAAAAAAAAAAAAAAAAAAAAAGATCCTGGGCGCCTGGGTGGCTCAGTGGGTTAAACCTCTGCCTTCGGCTCAGGTCATGATCTCAGGGTCCGGGATGGACCCCCCGCATCGGGCTCTCTGCTCAGCGGGGAGACTGCTTTCCCCTCTCTCTCTGCCTGCCTCTCTGCCTACTTGTGATGTCTCTCTGTGTGTAAATAAATAAAATCTTTATTTAAAAAATCATCCTTTAGAAAATTATGCAGTTACATGGGTACATACTTATAAGGAGAAAAATGTAGGATGTGGTATGTTAACACTCTATTGTACACAGCCCCCCAACAAAGGAAATCAACCACAAATTCTGACGGGGGGCGGGGAAGAACTAGAAGCAAAGAAACTGAAATGCTAATAATAATTGTGTTGGGGTAGAATTCATTTTTCCTGCCTTTCTTTCTTCTGAATAACCTCTGATTTGATTTATTTTTATAATAAAACACCAGCATAATTAATCTTCCCAAGTTGTAATTTCTGTGAGAACAAGAATCTTCTTAGCTTCTTATTCTGAAATGTCGCCACTGCATAGAAGAGTGCATGGCAAAAATGGGCAGGTAATAAATACTTGTTGAGTTATAGAAGTAATCAGTAAAAGTTTCAGAACTGAAAAATACTGTTGGAAATGAAGGACTTGGTAACAAGATAATTTCTCTTCATATTTTTCTCATGTGGAATAAAGAGAGGCCATCACCATGTGAAGACTCAAGGAATCCTACAGTTTTCACAGGTCTGTGTTGTGTGGAAAGATTCCGTGATGTGAATGTACTCTGTGATTAGCAGAACAAAAAGGGTGTGCAGAAATGGAAGTTCTATACAAAAACCCTACGAAATAGGCATTTTGTGTCTTGCCCCACCTACCTTAGCCCCCCCCCCCAAAAAAAGAGCAAATAATGAAAGAATAGTGTTCCAAACACCTTCCAGATACCATGGTCAATTTCACTGATCTATGTGTATGTGGAAGGACCGATCTCATAGTTTAGACTCTTCTAGAACCTGGAAGTTATGCCGCATCAAATTCTTTAGTATAACTCTAGATTTTTTTTTTTTAATACTCATGTGCTGCCATTACATAATAATGTGAATTCTACATTTCATATGTTGGTATATCTACAGAAATCCTATTTCTTGAATGTCCCTAAAGAGAAAAAGGCTAGAGTGATATTGGTTAGAAAGGATTAGTAAGGAAACTTACTAATCCTAGCTTGTACCAGGTAAACATTTTCTTCCCCTTACACACTTGCCAGTATATTTTATACACACTTGCCAGTATATTTTATCTGGATTATTTTAAAATTATTTTGGTAATCATTTGGTAAGAAAGATTGTTAGAATAGACTTCATTTTGCATTCTTAATTACTGCATTCCATTTTGAATAAATCCTATTCTTAGTTTTAACTTCACATTATATATTTTCACTTAATACAACAAATGTTATTTTCCTTTATCTCAAGCATATTTTAAGAATAACTGGCACAGAAAGATGGAAATATACCATTCTATAAATAACCATTCTCTCGTGATTTTGTATATTTGAGTTGCCCAGACTTCTTAAACTTTGGCAGAGTTCTCCAAGGACTTCAAATACTTAGGGACTGTGTGGATTAAAGTAGCATTTCGTATTTTTGGAAAGGTAAACATGATCATTTATAGCTTTCTAAAAGTCATGCCCGAAGGATAAAGAGAAATTTACAAGATCATGTCTCACACAAGCATCTATATTTTGGTTCAGTTTAGCTTAGAATAAAAATGGTTTTATATTTTATTTTGGACTGACCATCATAAGAGGCTTACTATAAATCTTTGAGCACCTGAAAGCTTTTCTTTAGGCAACTGAAATGATTTTTTTTTTTCAGCTACACTGAGTACTTGTAAAGTACCGAAGCTGAAGCATGAGTGCCTTAATAGTTTTATAAACTCAAGTCACTGAAATGGATTTTTGAAGAGATGGAGTATAAAATAAAGGTTCTTTTCCTCAAAGATGTTCAAAAATGATATAAGCAGCCATGTGTCTGAGTGTGACAAAGTGAAGTATTGGAACTTAACTTTCAGTATGAAATAGTCTTCTAGAAAAATCTAGTCAAGTGATACCAAATAACCAAAATACCAGAGAAGTGAAGAAAATTTACATTATGTCACTTTACAGTTCACTAGAATGGATTCTCTCAACCTTGTAAATGATGTCAAATCGTTGTCTTGTGTGTTGTAAGACTGGAATTTACATGTTTGGGAGACTTGCTTGAGATCCCTTCACCATACTTCCTGTTAAATATGGAGGATTGGACAAAGGTATTAACTTCCGTCAAAGTGAAAAGGCACACGCTCACAGGAACAAAAGGGATGGATAAAGAAAAAGCCATGTCTTTGAAGATATGAAGCACATGGATGGGGGCAGGACTTGGCTGACTCAAGAAAGTCAGATCATGAGCTAGTGGGAGGGAAAGCCAAGAATCCACTTTGTTACACAAAAACTCCGAGAAGACCCAGAAACTGAGCTACTGGTAAGGGAAGCCAAGAAGCCACCCATTTTGTACCACAGAAACACCCAGAAGACCCAGATGCTTCCAGAGGTAGAGGCTAGGTTGAAGCTAAAGACAGGGGATCATGTTTCAGAAGCACCGGGACCTAACATCTCTTCAATTCACTATGGCTCTGCTTCCCTTCAATCCCTGTAGACGATTAGAAAATGTAAGGGAGAGACCTTTAGGGAAGTAATGGCATGGGGTAGAGAAGGGATCCTGGAAAAGATGGGGTGGGGTGGGTAACTTAGGAAAAAGATTAAATGAAAATATCATAATGGATGTTGAGATTCTCCTTCCTTTACCTCCTTCCTCCACTCCAAAGGGCTGTTCAGTCAGCAGATCTTTGAAGAAAAACTGCTAGGTTGCACAGCTCTGGGGAAGACTTTCTTGCACCATTTATGTGAATGATACCCATAGAGATGTACATGAAGGCCCTGGATCTGAAGCACCTTTGCAGAGAAATTGGACCAGTCCAAGACACAAGACCCAAAAGATAATGATGTCAGAAATTCACCAACAGAAGGCCCAGCCAGGTCTCCTAGTAGCGGAGGCAACCCTTTTCAAGCCCTACTGGGAGAACAGAGCCTTAGATCTGCTCTTGGAGATCCCATGCTTCAATATGAACCTTTAGCCAAGAATCACCAGATTGTGGAAGTCTCTAATATGGAAAGCAGAGACTGAAATACTTAGGAAGAAATCTTAGAAAAAATAATGCGTGCAGGAAGAAAAGAATTACCATCAATCGTATCAGAGATATGAGAAAATAATACATATATGGGAAACAGTATTCTATCATGGTAAGAAACGTTCAGCGAGCAAAATGACCTCTTGGAAATTAAGAAATGTGCTAGCAAAAGGGCGCTTGAGTGCCTTGGTCAGTTAAGCATCTGACTCTTGGTTTTGGCTCAGGTCATGATCTTGGGGTCAGGAGATGGAGTTTCCTATTGGGCTCCTCTTGGGGAGTCTACTGAGATTCATTCTCCCTCTCCCCCACTCCCCAAATAAATCTTTAAAAAAATGATAGCAAAAATGAAAACTTGATAGAAAGTTTGAGATAAAACTAAATATTTATTCAGCTAATTCAGTAAATAAAGTAGAAACAAATTTTAAGTACAATTTTTCCATACCCATTTAAATAGAATTTTTAAAAAATTGACCAGTTCCAGAAATCTGACACCTGAAGAATATTTCCAGAAGTTGAGGTCAGAGGGAAAAGGGCAGGATATAATAAAACACAATTTAAGGAAACTCCCTAGAACTGAAAGATATGTTTTTACATTCAAAGGGCCCACTTAATGCCTGGAAAAAGAAATGAAAATGAAATAAACTTATGCCTTAGTACATCATCATGAAATTTCAGTGCTTTAGGATCCTATCTGATTATTAGCCAATAGAGTTAAGTACATAATATGTATTTAAACACTCTGGAATAACCTTGGATCAAGGAGGAATTTAAAAGAGATAGAATTGAGGAATCAGTGGAAATAGGAATATGTAATAAAACCTACAGGAGGAAATTGTATTATCTCAAATATCCTCAGTATTAAATATAAACAATGGAAACCCAAGGAATCAAATGCTCATGAAATTAAGAAAGAATTACCAAAAGAGCCTGAGAAAGCATTACTAAGAATAAAATAAGACATTAATTAGAAAGCACACAAAAAAAGATAAAATTAAAAACTGTTTTTTTGGGGGGGAAATGTAAGAAATTTGACTCCTACAATTTTTTCCAAGCATGATGAGGAAAAAAATCAACAAGATCAGAAATCACAAAGGAGAAGTCATCACAGATATGAGTGAGTTAAAAGACTGCTGAGTGGAAAAATACTTACGTGTCTGAGTGTTCTACTACAATTTTTATTAAAGTGAAAGATATTCACAGTCAAAGTTAAAAGCAATAGAATACAAAACAATATGTACAGTGAGAACTCACTTTTAATAGACAAAATAAAAACATATATGCATGGACAAAATGAATAAACCACATGAACAAAGGCCATGTCTCATTCAGTCTAGGATTATGAGTGATTTTTATGTTTTGGCTTACATGGCACCTGGAATTTTTTGTTTTATAAGAAATATACTTAGTGGTTATTGTGCAAGAATTTTAATAAACATTTTTAAAAATTTAGGTTACTGACAGTAACTGTTTTTTTACTAACATATAATGTATTTGTTTCAGGGGTACAGGTCTGTGAATCATCAGTCTTACACAATTCACAGCGCATACCCTCCCCAACGTCCATCACCCAGCTATCCTATCCCTCCCACCTCCCTCCCCTCCAACAACCCTCAGTTTGCTTCTTGAGATTAAGAATCTGTTATGGTTTGTCTCCCTCTCTGGTTTCATCTTGTTTCATTTTTCCCTCCCTTTCCCTATGATCCTCTCTTGTTTCTCAAATTCCTCATATCAGTGAAATCATATGACAATTGTCTTTCTCTGATTGACTTGTTTTGCTTAGCATAATACCCTCTAGTTCCATCCATGTCATTGCAAATGGCAAGATTTCATTTTCTGATGGCTGCATAATATCCCATTGTGTGTGTGTGTGTATACATATACAGAATATATATATATACACAGAAGATGTCATATATATTCTGTATATATATATTTTGTATATTTGTGTGTGTATATACATATATACATATATATGTATATACATATATGTGTGTGTGTATGTATGTGTATGTGTATGTGTGTGTGTGTGTGTGTATATATATATATATATATATATATATGACATCTTCTTCCATTCTTCTGTTGATGGACATCTAGGCTCTTTCCATAGTTTAGCTATTGTGGACATTGCTGCTATAAACATCCCGGTGCACATGCCCCTTCAGATCATTACATTTGCATCTTTAAGGTAATTACCTAGTAGTGTGATTGCTGGATCATAGGGTAGCTCTATTTTCAACTTTTTGAGGAAGCTCCATCCTGTTTTCCAGAGTGATTGCACCAGCTTGCATTCCCACCAACAGTGTAGGAGGGTTCCCCTTTCTCCGCATCCTTGCCAACACCTGTCGTTTCCTGACTTGTTAATTTTAGCCATTCTGACTGGTGTGAGGTGGTATCTCACTGTGGTTTTGATTTGTATTTCCCTGATGCCGAGTGATGTGGAGCACTTTTTCATGTGTCTGTTGGCCATCTGGATGTCTTCTTTGCAGAAATGTCTTGAACAGTAACTGTTTAGTATAACATTTAAGGGAAAACAATTTTAAATTTCCCAATTTGACTTTGCTGGTTCTATGCCCACGTGTTATTTTGTAGCAACTTACTTGTGGTGAGTCATGTTATTTAAATGGCTGGGTGTTAGAAAGTGGGGGAGGGACAGTAAAGTATCCTCCAAACTGAGGAGGAGCTTTAAGATTGGAAAATGAAGCAGGTGACTCCATTCAGTTTACAGGAGTTCTATTCAGGGTAACTTACCAAGGGGCTTCTTGGGGAGATGGATGATCCTTGGTAAAGGCACAATTATTCTCCAAGAAGTCCAGACTTTAGTCCACAGATTTTATAGAGGGAGGGGACCCACAGAAGGGCATTATAGTGAGATCAAAGTGTTCACAAGTACTTAACTGACAGCTAACCTTTAATCATTTGGCAGCACCTGTGGATCAGGAAGGGGAAAGACTGTGTTCTGTCATACAGAGTCCTAGGAAGCCAAAGCAAGCCTCCCCACATTCCTCACTTTAGTGGGCATTTCTAAGGAATGTGTATTAATCTCCAAGAGGCCTGGGACGGAACCCTGAGAGAAGTGAACATGAACATGAACAAGATGGAGTGTCAAAGATGGAGTCAGGGTTGTCAGCACTCCCACAACTGGGACTATGGTGGTACAGCAGAGTAAAGATCATTTTCTTCTTAGATGAGCTAAAGAAAGTCATTAGGGACAAACATTTGGCTCTTAATTTCTTTATTAAAGGAAATTTTTATTATTAAGAAATGAACCATCCAAAAATATATAATACAATGAACTCTTACATCCATCACCATCTTCCACAATTATCAATGCATCTTATTCTCTCCATTTACCCCCAACCTATTGATGATTTTGAAACATATACTAGGTACCATATCTTTTTGCTTATAAATGTTTCAGTTAGGATCTCTTAAAAAATAGATTGTTTTTTTTTTCAAAAGATTACTACAACATCATTATACTACTTAAAAATATTTATTTCTGGATATCAAATATCCAGGCAGTGTTCAAGTTTGCTCAATAGTTTCAAATTCCTTACAGTGTATTTCATTAGGATCTAAAGTTTATCTAATTCTTAAGGGTTTTTTTCAGTATTTGATTCTTTGAATTTCTCTTCCAATTAATTTCATATTTTGACTGTAATTGATTGATGTCTGCTGTGCTCACTTCCCTTCTGATGGGAGTTTAAGAGTTTTAATTTCTCTGGATTGGACAACTCAAAGGGAATTACATATGTAGTTAATTTTTTTGGTTAATATTTTTTAAGTAAGAAAATTCACTTGATAAAGTGTGAAGGAACTGTGTGAAAATCATTCATAAAAGGGAATTGTGAAAGGATTTTTTACAAAGAAAACAATGCTATAATTTATTATATATGCGTTCTTAAAGGGATAATTGAGAGTTGACATCTCTCTTAGATTCAGTGAAACACTCTTTCCTGGTTTTTTTCTAGTTTTGGTCTTTATTCTCAGAGCCCTTCACTAGGTCCCCTTCCTCTACCTGATCTCTATATGTTCGGCTTCCTCGTGACTCAGTTTTGAGCCTGCTTCCTTCTTGATGCCATCTTCTTATGGGATCTCAGTAATACCCATGGTACTAAATGACATCTTTGTTGATAAATTTGATTAAAAAAATACCTTCATGTAACAAGTATAAAAAGCAACCAAAAACAAAGTAAAAAGACAAATGTTGCACTGGCTAAACAATTGCAACTTAAATCATAAAGAGTTAATATAGAGAGCTTCTTAGAGGCAGAAAAGAAAATAACCAGTAATTCTACAGAAAAATAAGTTAGAGATGAGAGCAGACAGATCACAGAAAAAGATGTAAAATTCACTTAAAAAGATAAACTCTACTGCACTCATGATAAGAGAACGCAGATTAAAACTATACCGAGATACCATTTTTATTATGTAGCAGTCCAGCAAAATTCTCAAAGTTTGACCGCATACTGTATTGATGAGGCAACAGGAAAGTGAGAACTCTAGCACTTGCTGGTGGACATTAAAAAAGGAAAAAACAAACAAACAAAAAAACAAAAAAACACTCAGTGGAGGGGAATTTGGCAGTGTCAGTATTATATATGTATGTATACCTATCCCCCAAATCCTGTTTCTAGGAATTTAGCCCAAAGATACACTCGCAAAACTGTGAAAAGGCGTAGACACAGAGCCATTCCTGGTGGCACTATTTATAATGTCAAACCATGGGAACAACCTAAATATCCATCAATAGAGAACTGGTTGAATAAATTATGGTACATTCACTCAGTGAAGTAAGAAGACTATCTTTTTGAACTATCAGTCTAGGACACAGCCATATCAGGAAAAAAATGATATACAATATATACACGTGTGTTATTACTTTAACATGAAGTTATGAAAAATGGATGTTTATTTGAAACTGTTCTATATTTAATTTTCTGTTACTTTTTAAAAAATATTTTATTTACTTACTTGAGAGAGAGAGGGAGGGAGAGTGTGTGTGTTTGCACACACACACACACAGGGAGAGGGAGAAAGCAGACTCCCCACTGAGCAGGGAGCAGAGGCAGAGCTCAGTTCCAGGACCCTGAGATAATGACCTCAGCTGAAACCAAGAGTTGGGTGCTTAATCGACTAAGCCACCCAGGTGCCCCTAATTGTTACTTAAATGCTGTTATTTAAACAAAACTATAGAACACGTTAACAGTGGTAATTATTAGTGATTGATAGGAACAACTGATGAACAACTGATAATACTCACACATTATAAACAAACAGAGGATAATTATACATTATCCCCTAATGAAGAAGTTTAACTTTTTTTATAACTTTTTATTAGATTACTGTGTACTCTTTTTTTCTCTTTTTATTGAGGTATATTGACACACAGTGTTACACTAATTTCAGGTGTATAGCAGAGTGATTTGACAAGTACTATATATTATACTCTGTTCACCGCAAGTGTAGCTACCATCTGTCACCCTACAATGCTATTAAAGTACCATTGATTGTATTCCCTATGCTATACCTTTTATTGCCATGACTTATTCATTCCCTAACTGGAAGCCTGTATCTCCCACTGCCCTTCACCTATTTTGCCCATCCCCCCACCTTCTCCCCTCTGGTAATCGTCAGTTTGTTCTCCGTATTTATGGGCCTGTTTCTGGTTTTGTTGGTTTATTTGTTTTTTAGGTGCCATATGTAAGTGAAATATGGCATTTGTCTTTCTGTCTGACTTATTTCTTTTAGCATAATACTCTCCAGATCCGTCCATGTTGTTGCAAATGATAAGCTCTCATTCTTGTTTATGCCTGAGTAATATTCCATTGTGTATATGCATATACACGTGTGTGTGTATATCTATCTATCTATATATATATATATCCCATCTTCATTATCCATTCATCTGTAGATGGATACTTGAGTTGCTTTCATATCTTGGTTTTCTGTGTATTCTTAAGATGCGTAAATGTAAGACTTTTGAAAAAGGATAATTAAATACAATAGAACTGCCTAACTGATATTGCCAATACTTAACTTAAAAAATACCATTTTCTTTCTGTCATGTGGTACAGTAGGATACCTTTACTTTATTTGTTTTTTTGAAAGCATTTTGAAAGCATTTCTCTGAACTGTCTGCAAGTTTTCAATTTCTTTTACGTAGCAGTGAAACAATATAATCAGACATAAAGTTCACTTTGGTTGTTCTGCTTTTATCAAACCCATGCTACACTGGTTCCTGATATTAGTACAAAATGATGACAGCAAGCTGAATTTCCTCTCAACATTAGTGTTTAGGCATGGAATACTTAGCATTTTATGAGTCAAGACTTAGTCTTATAGGAATTCTTTTCCAGGTGCCAAATGCCCATCTTCTCTGTATATGTAGGCATGTTTATGCCTACATATACTATATGTAGGCATGTTTATGCCTACATATACAGAGGAGACAATAGACAATGACTATTTGTCAATGAATTCCTTTGCATTCATTTATTCATCATGTAGCTTATCTGATATCTAAAATACCCATCAGTTTTTAACACTTTGGAGCATACTGGATGTCATCATAAATTAAATCTCTTTCAGGGAAAATGGTTTTTAATGTGGAGAGGTCATTAGAATTTGTAAAAAAAATAAACTTGAATATCAGATAAGTTAAAATTTTAGTAAAGAAATTAAGCAAATCCTGTTTCACTTGGCTGCCTTGTTCTAGTGTTTTTTATTTGTATTGTTTTGTTTTTGTTTTCTCGCTGTATCTAAGTTTTTGTCACAATCTACACACTATACTGAATAATTCAGATGCAATCAGTTCATCCTTTTCTAGGTTTCTTTTTTTTTTTAAGATTTTATTTATTTATTTGAGAGAGAGAGAGAGAGAGAATGAGAGAGCATGAGAAGGGGGAGGGTCAGAGGGAGAAGCAGATTCTCCACTGAGCAGGGAGCCCAACATGGGACTCCATCCTGGGACTCCAAGATCATGACCTGTGCCGAAGGCAGTCGCTTAGCCAACTGAGCCACCCAGGTGTCCCCTTTTCTAGGTTTCTTATGGCTTCTGCAAAGCTCATCAAATTCAGTTTTGGAAAAACAATATAGATTTGTTTTATTTTAATTCTTCCCTACACTTTCATCCTCACTGCATTTAGTGAGAACCTACCATATGCCAACCACCACCCTAAGTGAGGTAGATACAGCTTTGACCAAAATTGGCAAAGTTCCTGCCCTTATAAAACCTATTATTCTTTAAGAAGCATAAATATGTATATTTTATTTTTTAAAAAGCAACTATCCCTATAGTTGGCTGGATAGGTTAAGTGTCTCGCTTTGGCTCAGGTCTTGATCCCAGAGTTCTGAGACCAACTCTCCCCCTCCACCCCTCAGCAGGCAGTCTGCTTGTCCCTCACCCTCTGCACCGCCCCCGCCCCCCCAGCTCATGCTCTTTTTCTTGGGCACTCTTTCTAATAACTAACTAAATAAATAAGCAACTAGATTGAGGTTTGATTTGCAGGTAATAAAATGCATATAAGTGTATATTTCAATGAATTTTTACAAATGTATGCACCCATATAATTGCTACCATAATCAAGATACAGAATATTTCTATCATCTCAGATCATTTAGCCCTATTCTAGTTAGTCCTTCCTTGACATGTGTTTTGTCACTATAGATTACATTTTTCTTTCTTAGAGTTTCATATAAATGGAATCCTATCCTTTTGTGTATACTCTTAATTTCCTTTGCTCAATATAATGTTTTTGGAGATTCATGTTTTTGTGGGTCAAGTAGTTTTCCCCTTTTTGTTGGTAATTATTATTACATTGTACAGCTATGCTACAAATTGTTTAACCGTTCACCAGTTGATGAACATTTGGGTTGTTTCCAGCTTTGGGTTATTGAAATTTTTAAAAATTTCTCTATTTGAGAGAGAGACAGAGCATGAGCATGGGGGGGGTGGGCTTAAGAGAAACAGATTCCCCACTGAGCAGTTAGTGGGGCTTTGTGCCTGATCCCAGACCCTGCAATCATGACCTAAGCATAAGGCAAATGCTTAACCAACTGAGCCAGCCACGTGTCCCTCCAGTTTTGGATTATTAAAAATGCAGCTATGAAAAGTAATGTACTATTGGACACATTTTCATATTCCTAAGAAAATACCTGGGAGTGGAATTGCTAGATCAAGTGGTAAATGCGTGATTAATTTTCTGGTAAAAGACAAACTGTTAAAGTGATTGTACCATTTTGCTTTCTCATCAGTAACCTATGAGAGGTCCAGTTGCTCCAAGTCCTTGTCAACGTTTGGTGTCGTCTTTTAAATTTTGGCCATTTTAATGGGAATATAGTGGTAAAGGTGGCTTCTTACTCCTGTCAGTCTACTTACATAATCTCAATTTAAAATCGATCATTTTATTAATAAATTTTAAGAAAAACTTAAAACATTTACAAGTCTGAAAGAAAATGGCTTGCTTGATTCTGCAGATATTTTGTTTCTATTTTCCCTCAAGAACCCTCCAGGCTCTCTAGAAAAACATAAATCTTGTGTCAGGCAGCACTAGCTCCATGAAGCTCACAGCTAGGCTCTCCTTGCATGGCCACAACTGCTAAGGTCTACAATTACTTTCCTCGCTTTTTATTTTTCGCCTCAGCATCACCTTTTTAAGAATTTCCCTGGGAGGCGCGCGGGGCGGGGCGGGCTCTGAGACTCCCTCCGCTGGCTCCGCCCTTTACCGGGACCCGCCCACTACCCGGGACTGGGCTTGGGGCAGGAGAAGGAAGGTAGCTTCCGGTCTCGCGATTGGCTCTAATCCCGCGAGAAGAGAAGACGGCTGCCATCGGTGGCGGTGGTGAGGGAGGGGGTGTGGCCGGGGCGCGCGAAGTCCCCAGGAGTGAGGGAGAGGGGGGCGGGGTCGCGCGCACCCGGCGTACGCATGCGCGCACGCGGCCAGTCGGGCTGGGCTGAGAGGGGAGGGGGCGGCGGCGGCTGAGGCGGCGTCGTTATTTCCGCGGTCTGGACGGTTCGTGGCGGCGCGAGTGGCTACGGGAGAATTAGGTAGGGACCGCCGGTGCAGAGGCATTGAAACTCCCTCCCTCCGGTGTCCTAGAGCCGCAGCCCCCTGCGCGTGTGGCGGACCCTGGGGACGCCAGGTCACCCTGCGGCCCCGGCCCTCTCGCCTCGCTTCAGGTAGGAGCTGCAGGCTCCCCCGTGTCCACTGCCCGCCGAGGCCCCGGCCTTGCCCGGTGTTTCCCGGGCGACCACCCGGCACCGGGCGTGCCCGCCCTCCCGCGCGACGACAGCTCTGTCCTTGCTTCCGCACCGTGTGGGGCCAGGGCCGGGCCAGGCTGACCCTCGTAGGGCGGACGTGGGGCGGGTCCCCGCCTCAGGTGCGCTGCCACCCCTGGCAGGGCGGCTAGGTCCCTTGCCCGGCGCTCCCGCACTCCGTCCCCACTGTGCGAGGTTATGCGGGGTCCTGCCGGGCCGGGGAAGAGGTCGGCCCAGAGAGCTCGGGCAGGGTGAGGGACCACCCCGACTTGAATATAGTTGCCTCGTGGGCTCCCGGGCTGCGAGAGGGGACTCTGAAGAGTGCCTTGGTCATTTGTGGCCAGTGTGGAAAGTTGGAAGCTCGAGTTGATTTTGTTTAGATCAGTGGTGGGGTGGCTTCTGATTTTTTTCCTTGGATGGTGGGAAGGCAAACTCTTAAAGCCTTGGTAGGTGCTGGGCTGTTAGTAAATAAGCAACAGTAGTGTTAATGTAAGATTTAATTGCATTAAGATTTTTTCTCCCCAGTGTCATCCTCAAACTCAGATGAGGTCTGGCAGTTTAGTAAGACTTCCGTCCAGTACTTGAACGCACACACTTGGCTTGCAAATACTCTTGCCCTGAAAGCCACAATCTCTTTTACACCAGTGTTAATTTTATAGGCATTATGGTCATGAAAGCTTCTGTAGAAGATGATGATTCGGGATGGGAGCTCAGTATACCAGAAAAGATGGAAAAAAGCAATACAAGCTGGGTGGACATAACCCAAGATTTTGAAGAAGCTTGTCGAGGTGAGTTTGAATTTTTAGACTAGAAATTCAGAATCTGGGAAAAGGTAAAATAAAATCTTGATTGCTATTTGTAGACTAACTCAGTAAATGAAATCAACAGGTAAGTGTGGTGTATCAAGTTTGTTCACCAGGCTTACTCATTCTCTACCCTCTAATTTTAACTTTCATTTAAAGCCAGTCAGTATTCTGGGCGCCTGGGTGGCTCAGCGGCTTGAGCCTCTGCCTTCTGCTTGGGTCATGGTCTCAGGGTCCTGGGGTCAAGCTTCTGCTCAGCAGGGAGCCTGCTTCCCCTTTCTCTCTGCCTGCTCCTCTGCCTACTTGTGATCTCTCTCTCTCTCTCTCAAATCAATAAATAAAATCTTAAAAAAAAAAAAAAAAGCCAGTCAGTATTTGATAGTGCATGAAATACTGGTGTGAAGCAGTTGCTTCAATTTTTCTAGCTTTAAGTAACAGAAAGTACATGGCAATAATTACAAATTGTGGAAATATGAGTTGTATTGACCTAAAGATGGTAGTAGTATTGTATAGTTGAGGTTTTTAAATGATAAAGTCACATTATTCACTGCTCAAGAGGGTCCAGTGACTCTTCCTGTTGCATGTAGAATAAAATCTTTATTCCAGCCCCATAGCCTGTTATGGTCTGGTGCCTGCCTACCACTGACTTCATTTTTGTACCACTGCATCACTAGGCTCATTATGTTAGTCACACCAACCTTTTAATGTCATTAAGCACACCAGGGCAGTTTCCCCTCGGACCTCTGCATATTTCTTTTTCTGTGTCTTAAACTGCTTTGCCTCCAGGTCTTCACATAGCTGGCTCCTTCCTGGCGGGTTGCAAGGATATCTCAAAACAACTAATCTAATTAGATTTAACCCTGTTCTTTCCAGCTCCACCTCAGTTGAATCACTCTGTTTTATTTTTATCATCATACTTATCTACTGTCAGAAACTGTTGCTTTCGGTTATTTCTTATTTATTGTCAGCCTTACCCAACGGAACATAAGCTCTGTGAGTGCAGAGATCTTGTCCGTAACCCTACTACACAGAACGTTGTCTGGAACATAGTAATAGTTTAATAAATGCATAGGCATAAGTGATTAGAGAAATGAGCATGTTTGTTGTTGGAGGGGAATGAGCCTTAGGGAGAGACTGGAAAGAGAAAGGAACAAATGGTAGAGTGAGAGGGGTGCCTGGGTGGCTTAGTTGGTTAAGCATCTGCCTTCCACTCAGGTCATGATCCTGGGGTCCTGGGATTTAGCCCCACTTCTCTGCTGAGCAGAGAGCCTGCTTTTTCTGCTCCTTCTGTGCGCTCCCTTTCCCCCAACTTGTGTTTTCTTGCATGTTGCACAAGGATTCTGCCTTTCCCTCAAATAAATAAAATCTTTAAAAAAAAAATGGTAGAGTGAGAGCTTGAATTTGAAGAGAGGATGGGATCAAGAACATGCTAGAGAAATTAACTTGCGGGGGGCAGGGGCGCCTGGGTGGCTCCTTCGGTTGAGCGTCTTCCTTCAGGTCATGATCTCAGAGTCCTGGGATTGAGCCCCACATTGGGCTCCCTGCTCAGTGGAGAGCCTCCTTTTCCCACTGCCTGCTGCTCACCCTGCTTGTGTTCGCACGCTCGCTCTCTCTCTCACTCTCGCTAATCTCAAATAAATACAATCTTAAAAAAATTAATTTAGGGGAAAAGAATGAGGAATTACTGAGACAGGAGGAACTGAGGTTAGGATTGGTGAAGAAACATGTATATATATATGTATGTATATATATACACACACACACACACATATATATACACACACACATATATATATATGTTTTTAAGATTTTATTTGAGAGAGAGTGAGGATGAGTGAGGGGAGAGGCAGAGGGAGAAGTAGACTTCCTGTGGAGCAGGGAGCCTGATGTGAGATTTGATCCCAGGTCCTGAGATCCTCATCTGAGCGGTAGGCAGATGCCTAATGGACTGAGCCACCCAGGTGCCTGAAACAGGTATATTTCCAAGCAGATTGGGAGGAATGCTTGCCCCGATGAGTTCTATTTTTTTTTTTTTTTTTTTTTTACTGAATCAAGTTAAGTCTTTGGTGCTGGTGAGACCAGCACCAAAGTGTTGGAGTGTTTAGAATAGTGCTTTTGAGAGGAGAGGTAGAGACTTGGAGCAGCTGCAGGTGGAAAGGGAGCCAGCTGAGTATAAGCAAAATGATAAATCGTGTGCCTGCCCTTTTATTGTTTTGAAATACTTGTCCAGTTAAAGTATGCCTACATGAAATTATGGAAAGAACATTAGACTGGAAATTGGGAGACTGCCCATATCTGTCTATCCAAGGAAGAGAGAAAGAAGTGTAAGTTACAGTGTAAATTTTGTTCCCAGAGATTTTTTTTTTTTAAGATTCTATTTATTTTTTTGACAGAGAGAAACACAGTGAGAGAGGGAACAGAAGCAGGGGGAGTGGGAGAGGGAGAAGCAGGTAGCCCGATGCGGGGCTCTATTCCAGGACCCCAGGATCATGACCTGAGCTGAAGGTAGCCGCTTAACAACTGAGCCACCCAGGCGCCCCTGTTCCCAGAGACCTTAAACTGTTAGTGGATTATACCCATCATCTTGCACTGATGTTTAAGTGGTCTGTATTAGAGAGCTGTCATTCTGAACCTAAATGGAAAAGGTTTTCTGAAGTTCATATGACTTCAGTTGGGCCTTAAGGGAGTGGTCGAATTTTTATGTGAATGTGAGGGAAGTGTTCTAGACTGAGATGAACTATTACAGCCAGAGTTCAGTGAGAGTTTGATGTTTGAGGAAGAGTGAATAATTTTGCTTCTTCTTGGAGGGAACCTTGAATTGGCAGTATGGTTTAATCCCTGCTTCAGTGGGGGTTTAAGAGGGGGCTAGCATGTCATTTTGTTGCCAACCTCAAACCATCCTATTAACTCTTCCATAATTAGCTCTTGCATTGTCTGAAGTGGCACGGATATGAGGTATCCTTGAAACTAAAAAGTTGATATAGAAGTGATTTTCCTTTACATATAGATATAGGTCTAAAGGCTGTTGGCAGCTCTTGAGCTGTGATATTTTTGTTTTCTCTTCTTGAAATAATCAAATTCATAGCATCAATTTGGTTTAGACTTCTGTTCTAGCAACTTTCCGAGAACTAAATTTAAAACAAATATTGTTATACCCTTTAACTGTTACAGTGGTCTTTCCTTTTAGTAACAGCGTGATGGCATTTGGCTAGACTTTGGTGATTGTTTTTTTGGTACCAGAATTAATGAATGAATAAATAAATAAACAAACAAGCAAGCAGGCATAGTGATGACAGTGTATTTTATGTACATTTCTACTTGGTCTTTTAGTGACTCTTCAGAGTCTTCTGGACCAAATTCTAATTTCATCACTTTTCTTATTTCCTGTTAGGCAGATGGCACACATTCCCTTCATGTTTCCTATATCTGACATTGAGACACTTGGTTTCTGTTTTTTTACCCCCTGAAATTATTTTGAATATATGGTGCTATTACTGTTACTGTGCCTGATACATGACATGTCATTTATCTAAACAACACCTCTGAGCTTTGCTTCTTTAGGAAGCTTTGCCTAATTCAAACCATCTCATTGACTCCTGTAAAAAGCCTTTTATCTTTGTATTTCATTTCGTTGTCTAAAGTTAGGTGCTTTCTGAAGTATAAACCCACAACTTAGAAATTTTACTTAAACACAAATGATCATAAATATACACATTGCTCTTTCTTCTACCTACCAGATTCCCTTCTTCCACACACTCTGTGGATAGCCAACAACCTCTCTTAGGATGATGACATCATTAGGTGTCTAGAACCCAGAGGTAATCCAAGTTTGGCTATCATTATTTCCATTCTTTTTGAGCTTTAGTCTAGAACGACATGTGTCTGTCCTGTTATCTCATGTCCTTCTGTCTTTGATGGCTTCACTCATTCATTCTTAGTCTGTCTTTCTCACAGGCCCTATGGTTTAAAGCCTCCTCACCTACCCAGTTTCTTCAACTCTTGCCCGGTACTTTTGGGAAACTCCTTTTAAAAATTTCTCTTCCCTCTTTTAAAATCCAGGATTTTTAAGCTTCTTGTTTCTTTTCCTTTCTGTATTGTCTTCTTTCATTTAGAACATTTGTAGGTGCCTAATATATACTTGTTTAAGGAATGAATTAATATTTTAAGGCCTTTTTCTTCAAATTAGAGAGTATCTGGATCTTGTACTTCAGAGTTTTGAGAACCACTGCATTACATTAAATGCTGTCATTTTGGGTGATTGCCTGAAACCAACATAATTATGAACACAAGACTGGGCACTGAAATTATAGCAGTACTTGGTTATAATGTTATTACCCATTTGGTAATCTATAATCTTTTAAAAATTATCAAACTGATTGCATAACATTTAATAGTTACCGTAGAAAAAACGTAGATTCTTAATAAAACTTTCATGGACTCCTCTTCCTCTGAATTCATAAACCCAAGTTTGAGAATCATTGTTCTAGGAATTTGCTGTTAGCACTTTATTCCAAGAAGAAAAAGATGAGTAGAAATTGTCTTGGTGAAAGATCTGGGCAACCTGTAAAATACTTTTTTTTTTTTTCTCAGTGATTTTGATTTTGGAGATGAAAATTATGTTTTCCTTGTTACATCTTATCAAGAATGTTTTCAGTGGTAGAGCGTAGGTGGGCTGGGCAGCACTGGTAATTATGGGTCACTGTAGATCAGCGATTATCTGCCAGGATTGATTTTGCCCTGCAAGGAACATTTCCCAGTGTCTTTCGACATTTTTGGTTGTCACAGTAGGAGGCAGGCTGCTACTGATGTCTCGTGGTACACACCAAGGATGCTGCACAGGATAGCCCCCACAAAGAAGTAATTATTTTGCATAAAATGTCAATAGTGCTACGTAGTTCACTCTGTTTAGATTATTTTCAATAATATTCAACTACCATTTAACCTTTCTGACTCTGGATTCTTCAGGAAAGGAACACATGGATGGATGTCTTAACACCTCTAACAACTAGCATTGACATACAGCAGGGTGTGGGAAGAGAATGATACCTTTGATGCACTTTGAGTTCTCTTCTGCATTGTTGAATGCATCTTACCAGATTTTCTCTTTAGTCAGGCAGGTATTGTGTATCCTCCTTTATGTTGGTAGTTTTTGGTTAACAGAAAAGGTGTCTTCAGAAGTCATCACTTTCCCTATTTTGGCTGGTTATTTCACTATCCATAATTCTAGATAGTATGCTTTTATTGCTAGTTCTTAATTCCTTGCATTCACAGTTTGGCATCATCTATGGACTTCTATCCATATGGGGCCAACATCTATCCATGTAGTTGTAGCTACATTATGAATATGCAGATATTATCCATGGCTGAGCCAAAGAGTAAAGTTTTTATTACTTTTTCCTTCCTGCACAGTTCTGTGTTACACAAAATTTTTTTTACCCAAAACCTATTTAGTTATCATTAATTCTACCTTAGTCTCCTTACCCCTTTTCTGAATCTCCTTAAGACATTCAGATACCTCAGACAACCTGTCATTTTCATCTCTTTGAAGAAATTTCTCCTCAAGCCTCTTACTTACTGCTCCAATCTGGACTTCTTGTCTTTGTACATCGTGTAATCCAGAGGTCATCAGCCTGGATTTCTTACTTTATCAAGATTAGACATTTTTGGGGCTGTAGGTGGCTCAGTCGTTAAGTGCCTGCCTTGGCTCGGGTCATGATCTCAGGGTCCTGGGATTGAGCCCCCCCCCCCCCCCCCCCCCCGGTCAGGCTCCCTGCTTGGTGGAGAGCCTGCTTCTCCCTCTCCCACTCCCAGGGCTCGTGTTCCCTCTTTCGTTGTGTCTCTCTGTCAAATAAATAAATAAAATCTTAAAAAAAAAAAAAGATTAGACATCTTTATTCTCCTCCTGAGTAGAGAGCATGAGAGATAGTTTTTTGAGGCTCTGAATGTCTGAAAATGTCTTTATTCTGTCCTCCCACTTTATTGATAATATAATATTTCTGGATACCTTTGATAATTTTGAGGGCATGACCCATTGATGTTTTTGCACTAATGTTGCTATTAGGAAGTTTGATGATATTCTGATAACTTTCATATATAACCTTTTAAGATTTCTGTTTGATCCTGTATACACACCTTTCACTGAGGTTTGCCTGGTTGACAGCTCTGAGGTCCTCTCATCTTATCTGATTCTTCAGTTCTAGGAAACTTTAATTATTCTATTTCCTCATTGGGTTTTTTTGTTATTTTTGTTTTTATTTTTGTATTCTCCTTGGGGAGTATCTATTTTTTGGATACTGAACCTTTGGGAGGTGCTTAGATCATGAGAGTGGAGCCCAAATGAATGGGATTAGTCCCTTCTGCTTTTTGAGGTTACCGCAGAAAGATGGCCGTCTAGCAAGTGGGTCCTCACCAAATATCTGCTGGTGCCTTGATCTTGGACTTCCCAGATTCTAGAACTGTGAGAAATGAATGTTTATTTATTTTTTTTTAAAGATTTTATTTATTTATTTGATAGAGATTGCAACTAGTCAGAGAGGCAGGCAGGGAGAGAGAGAGGAGGAAGCAGGCTCCCTGCTGAGCAGAGAGCCCGATGTGGGGCTCGATCCCAGGACCCTGGGATCATGACCTGAGCTGAAGGCAGAGGCTTTATCCCACTGAGCCACCCAGGCGCCCCTAAACGTTTATTTTTTATAGGCTGCCCAGCTTATGGTATTTTGTTGTTGTTGTAGCAACCTGAATGGACTAAGACTCTAACAAACTTACTGTATTTTTCTTTACTGTTGTAATATTCTTTATTTTTAAGATTTCTTTTTTCTTAATATTCTTCCTCCCTTTTTAAAAAAAGTAAAATGTCCTGTTTTTGTCTCAGGGTTGCACTTTTTTATTTCTCTAAGAATAATAGTTCTTTTGAATGTTTGTTCTTCTACATAGTATCTTTCCTCCAACTAGTCTTTTCTTTTTTTTAGTTTGTTTCCTTTAGTTTGTATCTTTTGGGCATTACTTCAGATATCTAAGAATTCTTTGTTGCATGTCTAAAGGTGGGAGACCAAAAAGCCAATTGAAAGCTCTGAATTTTTGAGTGGGACTTATTGACAGACCATCACTATCAAGTGATCTGACTTGGCTTTGTTTTTTGTTTTTCTTTTTTTTTTGTTTTTTTGGGTTTTTTTTGTTTTTCTTTTTTTTCTGACTTGGCTTTGTGGTAAAGAACATCTGATATAGAGGGAGACAAACAGTAAGAGACTCTTAATCTCACAAAACAAACTGAGGGTGGCCAGAGGAAGAGGGGTAGGGAGAGGGTGGTTGGGTTATGGACATTGGGGAGGGTGTGTGCTATGGTGAGTGCTGTGAAGTGTGTAAACCTGGCGATTCACAGACCTGTACCCCTAGGGCTAATAATTCATTATATGTTAATAAAAAATTTTAAAATTTTAAAAAAATGAATAAAATTAAAATTTAAAAAATCTGATATAAGTTATTTAGCTCTTTCTACTTGGAAAGGCTGTATTTATAAATTGTGTTGCTATTATAGAAATAGATATATATGAATATTTTTCATATATGAAAAATAAATAAATGCATAAATATAAATAAATAAAAATAAATAAATAGAATTTCTATTCATATTTCTATAAAAATATTTCTAAAGATTATATTTAGAAATTGTATTTGGCAAATTTATCTAATCTCTTGCCTTGAAGTTGAAGCTCTGGCTTGATTGCCTACGATTTAACAGTTAAGTGGGGAAGAGGTCTGGGGTTCTCACATATTCGCTTAATGCCCCCTCTTTCCATACTGTACCTGGCCTTCTGATAACCTTATGTCTCTGGAGATGGTTTTGCCCTCTTCAAAAAAAGTCTTCAGTATGTGGGGTTAGGGAGGGCCAGTTATCCTCTGTAAATAGGACAGGGTTCTGTGTTGTCTGACAGCTCAGTCCTCCATGTTTTAGCCTTCCTTTAGCTGCACTTTGAGTTGCAAGCAGTAAGTCAGGTTGGTTTTTGCTTTCCTCACTCCTGGTTTTAAGATTCTGCTTTCTCGACTTTGCTAAGTAACTACTTAATTTGTCTTTTTATTTACAACTTTCCTCAATTTTATTGTACCTGTTTTTCTTCTTTAGAGTGTATACCTTTCTTAAATACACACACACACACACTTCCTCTGGTTGTTTTAATGAGATTTCAGGAGGGAATTAAAAGTAGTTGCAGTTTGCCACCTTTACTGCCTGGTAAACCTCAATTGGTTCGTTTAAATATCACTATTACAATGATACTGATTTCAACTGTATCATTCAACCTACTGATTCAGTAGGTGTTCATAGGGTCCCTAGGTGGGAACTTAACCATCATTTATAATGTTATGGGTGGAAATCTGTTCAACGATCTATAACTTCAGTTTACACATGATCTGTTCACTTATAAGATGATAGAATTTATTTGCCTTGTCATATAGATACATACTTTTCTCTGTCCTGTAAGAACTGTTTCTCAGGAGAATGATCATATGCTTCAAGTGCTTAGTACTGCTGCATACCCAAAATCGACCACAAGTTATGATTTGTTATTCATTTCTAAGGCAAAAGGAAGGATGTCCAGTAAGATGTTACGAAATTCTGGGACCCACAAAATGAGTTAAATTTGCTCTCACAACAGATCTATTCATGAGTGAGAATATGAATGAGAGTGAGGATATGAATGAGAGTGAGGATAAAAGAAAAAGGCAGTTTATTGTCAAGGTAGTCAAAAAAACCTTGAATCATCAGCTTTTCCTCGTATCTAAATTTTTCCTTTGCTCTGAGTGTTTTAAGTTATGTACTGCTGCACCTACTTAAGGCTTTAACATAAAAGTAGAAGTAACTATTTTTTATCACTGTGTTAACTTAGTTCAACAGTTTGGTGTATCTGTGATCCCTGGGATCCTCGAGACCATTTCAAAGGTTATGGAAGGTCAAAACAATTTCCATGGTAAAACTATTTCCATATAATACTGAGATGTTAACTTGCTTTTTTGACTCTTATTCTCTTTATTAGTACCATGGAATTTTCCAAGGACTGTATGATGCGTGATGATTTCATTGCTCTATTAATGATAAATGTAAAACATCCTTCTCACTAAATTTTTTGAGACTTGCAGCCTAGTTGGATAAGACCCAAACTACTCAGGTCTGTAGTGCTATAGAATATCATGATTCTGTGTCCATTTGTTGATCATGCAGTGAGAGGGCTTGTACTCTGCTTAGTTGAGTAAATTTTAAAATTTCCTGCCTACAGTTTACTGTGATCTGATTGCTGATGTTCTTTTTTTTTTTTTCTTTTAAGATTTATTTATTTATTTGTTTATTTGAGAGAGTGGGAGAGAGCACATGCACATGCATGTATGAGGAGGAGCAGAGGGAGAGGGATAAGCGGACTCTGCACTGAGTGTGGGGCCAAGGTGGGGCTCAATCCCAGGAATCTGAGATCATGATCTGAGCCCAAATCAAGAGTTGGTTGCTTAATCCACTGAGCACCCAGACCTCCCTGATTACTGGTGTTCTGAGGGACCTAATGAGAGTCAGTTAGTTCAGCCCTTCATTTTACAGATAGGAGACCAAGGCCCGGAGTGATTGGCTTGCTTTTAGGTCTGTGGAGTGTTTTATGTTTAATGAAGCTGTTTGGTACCCAAATCTACCTTAAGTATTTGATAAATTATTACAGCAGTTCTCAAAGTTTTTGGCCTCAGGATCCCATTATACTCTTTCTTTTTTTTTTTTTTAAGATTTTATTTATTTATTTGACAGAGGTTACAAGTAGGCAGAGAGACAGGCAGAGACAGAGACGGGGAAGCAGGCCCCCTGCCAAGCAGAGAGCCGGACTTGGGGCTCGATCCCAGGACCCTGAGATCATGACCTGAGCCAAAGTCACCCAGAAGCCCCTAGGATCCCATTATACTCTTAAAAATTACACTTTTAAACTCTTAAAAATTGTTTTTGTTAACATATGTATTGTTTACTGTATTAAAATTTAAAGCAAATTTTAAAAATACGAATTCATTTAAAAACAAATATAAATCCACTGCATGTTAACATGTTGTTTTTTAATGAAAATAAATATTTTTCAAAGCAATATGACTTACAAGAGTGGAGTTTTATATTTTTGAAAATCTCTTTAATGTCAGCATAACAGAGGGTGCCTGAATTCGTTATCTGTGTGTGTGCTTGAAGTATATGAGGTAAATTTGGCCTCACCCAATATGTAGTTGAAAAATGGAGGAACCTCTAAAGATAATTGTGGATCCTCTTCTTTGATATGACAGTGCAACAAAACTTGACAGGTGGTAGTTTCTTAAAGATTAGTTGTGATGTGGAATCTGAAGACATATGAGTGGACTTTCTTTCTTACATTAAAATCCACTGGTCTGCCTTGAACTTTGAATGGATCTTTTATCCATGCCTGATTTTGGAACATTTGTTGCCATTTGGAAAATATTGGTTCACTGAGTTAAGCAGATCTTTCAAATGCTGATGAAATTACATAATACTGAAAAGCACATTGGTTAATATCACCACCAATATCATCAGAAAAGTCTTTTTTAAGTATTGGGAATCTGTCGGTTTCACAGTGTCAGATATGTTTCTCCAAATTCTAATTTTTGCCTAAAAGCTCAAATTTTATTATTGGCAACACACACGTCAGTTGTTTTTCTTAAAGCAACAAACTCATTTATTTTCAAGAAAATGACATATTCTCATATCTGAATAAGTACATTTTGGCCATTGTTCAAGTAAAAATGGTGTTCCATAATTGTGCAAGTGCTTCTCCTTAAGACAGTGTCTTACATTGGTATGCAGCAAAAGTGTTTGTTTATAAGTTTCCATTTTGTCAAATAGAATATTTAAAAGATGTACTCAGAGACTGAGATTTAATCAGGTAAGTCAGGGCCAGCACTAGAATGAAGTGATTGAGGCACCTACGGTGTAAAATTTAAGAATTTGCTACCTGAAAGTGAGTCACTCTTTAAATTTCGCATGGGAGGTGCTTCACTTGCTGTACCCTGGTCCCAGCCCTGAGGTTAATAATTTTACTGCTTCATCAAGGACCTCTTAAGTGAAATTAAAAAAAAAAAAATTGTCTTTTTTAACTACAAGTGCATGGAGGTAAAGAATACACTGTTGAGCTTGGGGCCACTGTTTTAATTTGTGCTGAAACTAAAGTAGTGTAGCCCCACCCCCCATTTTAAAATTTTTCCTCTTTATGCATTGCTTTTGCATCCTCAGTGCATATGTCAACACAATGAAAAAGACAACGTTTTAGTATTACTATAAAAGTAAATTTTATCTATTCGAGAGAGAGAGATAGAGCGAGTGAGCGGGAGCACACCAGTATGTGCACAAGAGAGCAGGGGTGGAGGGGCAGAGGAAGGAGAGAAAGAATCATAAGCATGCTCACCGTGGAGCCCAACATGGAGCTCAGTCTCACAACCCTGAGATCATGACCTAAGCCGAAATCCAGAGTTGGATGCTTAACTGACTGAGCCACCCCTGTGCCCTGATATTACTGTGAAAGTAATTTTAATATTACAGACACCACCTGGGTTCCCAGACCATCTTTGAGAACTGCTGAAAACTAGTGCTTTGCACCTTCCACAAGATTTGACCATCAATACTTAAGCTACTTAAAATGTTGTGGTAGTGGTTCTCACCTTCTCTGCACATTGAAATCACCTGTAGGGCTTTAAAACCACTGCAGAGGCCCCACCCCTAGAATTTAATTGGTTTAGGGTGCTGCTTGAATGCTGGGATTTTCCGGAGTTCCGGAGTTCCGGAGTTGATACCAATATGCACCCAAGGTTGGGACTTGTTTTATAGGGTTTGAATACTGTTTTGATTAGCTGTTTACTCGTGTTTTCTACATTGAAATAAAATGTAATTTTAAAAAACAACTTTGGTACTTACTGTTCCTGGGACAAAAAGATGTTAGATTTTGACACCAAGTAGTTTAAAAACAACTTGCGAAATAGCAGTCAGTTCTGTGAAAAAGTATACTTAGGGGGAAATACACTAGTAATACTTTAAAATGAGGTTGGTAATTCTGGTTAGATTGTTTTGGCCCGTGGTGGGTTGTTTGCTAATTCTAAAAAGTTCAACTTAAAGAGTTTAAATATTCACTCTGTAGAAGGCATTATATTAGTAATTGAGTACAAATAATCATATCTTAGAAAATGAAGTTTAGGGCGCCTGGGTGGCTCAGTGGGTTAAAGCCTCTGCCTTCAGCTCAGGTCATGATCTCAGGGTCTTGGGATCGAGCCCCGCATCGGGCTCTCTGCTCAGTGGGGAGCCTGCTTCCCCCTCTCTCTCTGCCTGCCTCTCTGCCCACTTGTGATCTCTGTCTGTCAAATAAATAAAATCTTAAAAAAAAAAAAAAAGAAAAAGAAAATGAAGTTTAGGGGCACCTACCTGGGTGGCTCAGTGGGTTGAGCCTCTGCCTTCGGGCTCAGGTCATGGTCTCAGTGTCCTGAGATTGAGCCCGGCATCAGGCTCTATCCTCAGCGGGGAGCCTGCTTCCTCCTCTCTGCCTGCCTCTCTGCCTACTTGTGATCTCTCTCTGTCAAATAAATAAAGTCTTTCAAAAAAAGAAAATGAAGTTTAATGCAAGCCCATTTTCAAACAAAACTTTCTTTCTTAGAAATAAAATTTAAATATTAAGATTGTATTATTCAAAGGATTTTTCTTTTTTTTTTCTTTTAGAATTAAAATTGGGAGAACTGCTTCATGATAAGCTGTAAGTATTTATGTCATTTAAAATAGTGTAATATACTATTTCCATGTTTTTCCTTGTGTGCAGTGGGACCTGGGACCTGGGTAATACTACATTTCAAAGCTGTAAAAAGAAAATGATTTATAAATATATTTTTAACATTGGTGAGTTATTTTGGGGTAGCTGGCCCTGGTTGTGATAAAAGTGGTTATACTTAGTGGAAACTGTGCCTCATGATCCTTTCCTTGAGAGTTAGATATATAGGATGTGAAATTTCTTGAAGAAAACTTACAGGCAGTATGTTATCTGTAATAGGCTGGCTGATAACCAGAGAGATAAATGAGATAATGGCTGGATGAAAGTAGATACAGAATCCCTGGAAAGGTGAAAAAAGAGAGGTGCTTGATTCTATTTATACTACCATAGATATCCTCAGTTCCCATACTGATCTGGCCAGACTCAATTTCAAGGTTAGAAATATAAAATGTTAAATTAGTGGCCCAGATTGGACATTTAGGAAGCAAGGGTAGACCCTGAAATTTAGTTCTTCTTAGACTCTAGTGTGAATCAGAATCATCCCACACGTTGAAAACACATGTTGCTGGGCCCCACCCCCAGAGATCCTTCTTTAGGTCTGGCGTGGGACCGCAGAAGTTGCATTTCTGCCGAGTTCCCTGATGAGGTTGATGCTGTTGATCCAGGCACTAACCACACTAACAACCACTCTAGGGCATCATTTCGGTGCTGTAGGCAATTCTAGGAAAGATAAAATGAAACCTTATCCCAAGCTAATGCAGAAGAGTGTGGCTCCTGACCATGGAACAAGATTTGTAAGAAGATAACTAGAGGGACCAGGCTGTCTTCATTTCCCCCAAGGTGTTTGGCTTAGCTCAGAAAACATGATTACCAGCAGCCTCCCCTGACTATATATTAAAGTTATATTCTTGTGATTCATATCTTCCTTAGCTGTCTTGTCTTTTCTGCCTAGCATACAGTCTTCTAACATGCTGTGTAACTTTTTATCTTTATTGTTTATTGTCTGTTTCCTTCCACTGGATGTGAGCTTCCTTAAGGCAGGCAAATTTGTTCCGCTCACTCATGTATTCTAAGTACCTAGAACCATGCTTAGCACATATTAGGTGCTTGTGGTATTTGTTGGATGAATGAAATAGCTAACTTAATACTACTACAGTTTCTGTAGAGGTTTACTAATTAGGCAGATACCTCACTAGGCTTTTAATTGTGCCATTAAAAACTTGATTTAGTTGTTCTCTTATAAGTAATAAATGGATACTTTTAAACTAATTAGACCTCAGGGATGAAACAAAAACTTCCCATGACACTGCCACCACTCCCCCACATGTCTATTCTTTGCCTGGAGATAATCGCTGTTATCAGATTGTTGCATGTTTTTCTAGACTTACAAAGGAATATATTTACATGAGTAAAAATCTATAAAATTAGTTAATTGTAAATGCGAATCTACAGTATGTATTATTTTGAAAATTCCTTCGCAATTCAGTATATCTTGGAGATCTATCTTAGAGATCTCTCTATGTTAGTATATAAGCTCTACCTTGTTGGTGTGTATTTTATAAAACGGCTATACCATAATTTATTCTGTGGTATCCCTATTGATGGACATTTAGATTGCAGTATTTTTGGTAACATGGGAAAATTGAAGACATTTAATTTCTGCAAGCCTTTTTGTATACATGTACAGAAGATTTTTAGGATGGAAGCCTAGAAATCAAATGACTGGATTTTAATGGGTTCAGCCAGGCTTTCCTAAACAAAAGTCTGTATCAGTTTATACTCCCACCAATGAAAAAAAACTAAATATATTTTTAAAGCTTTCTGAATGGCCAAAGAAATTTATCATTATTTTGTTTTGCATTACCTGATTACATTTAAATTTGAGCAGCTTTGCACTTTTTTATTATTAATATGCATTTTTTCTTTTGCGAATTTTCCATTCATGTTGTTTGCCTCCTTTTTTTTTTGACTACTTGCCTTATTTATTTATACCAGGTGGTTGTATTCTATATAGTAACTTTTTGAAAATTATATCAAAAATATCCATCCTAGATAATTATGGAGTTCCAGCTATGGCTTATTATTGGCGCATATAAATTTTAAAATATTTACACAGTTGTATATATCAACTCGTTTTATAAATTATTGGAAAGTCTTTTGTTTGCATGTTTTAGGTTTAGAACTTAAATCTGCGTGAAGTTTACTTTTTGAAATTGTGTAAATCAAAGATTTCACTTTTTCTAGATGGTTAGCCACTTACCTCAACAGTATTTATTGGTTAACCCACTGTTTTTCACTGCTTTGAAGTTCTACTTTTATCATTTATAATTTCTTCAGAAATGGTGTTTAGGCTGTTTTCTATTGACCTGTGTGTTCTAGAATGCTTTCAATTATTATATCTTATAGTGTCTTTGATATTTGATGAATCTCTGTTGTTTTTGTTGAAAAAATTCTCTTCCATTTTTGCATATTTTCTGTTTTGGCTTGACAGCCTCTTTGAAAAATACCATTTGGGTTTTGATTAGCATATACTAGGGTTATCTTCAATAATACCATGTTCATATTGTCAGATTATCTTGAAGCATTAAGAGATTTGAGGGATTGCAGGGAAGAGTCTGTCTCCTTAAAGCTGCTGCTTTCTCCTTGCTGCTGCCTTTCTGAGGGAAACGATTTAGTGTAACAAGGTAGATGTCTTTATTTTCCTGGTAATCTAATAGCTTAGACTAAGCAAAATATGAAGTCAGTAGCTTCATCACCTGTCACACTTTCTTTTAAGCTTTTTTTGTTCCTGTCCCATTTTTTTGAGGCATATCTCAGTTAATGATACACGTACTAACCAGTCCACAGTGCATCACCGCTATCTGCTCTTATGGCTAATTAACTCATAAATACCAGACACAAATAAGAGGATTTCTGGATTATTTTTCATTATGTTATTGCCAGAACTTGGGTCATTACAGACAGTAATGTGCCAGATTATTACTATCATTGAATATATAAAGAAAATGTTTGATGATTATTCGAAACACAACTTTCTAAATATTAGAGAAAAATTACTTAAAGGCAAAGTGAAATCCGTTATAGATCAGTTGATCTTTTTTCCAAAATTTCTGATGTGCAACCTTTTTGAAAGAAATACAAAAAAGTCTTTTTTTTTTTTTAAAGATTTTATTTATTTATTTGACAGAGAGAGATCACAAGTAGGCAGAGAGGCAGGCAGAGAGAGAGAGAGGAGGAAGCAGGCTCCCCGCTGAGCAGAGAGCCCGATGTGGGGCTCGATCCCAGGACCCTGAGATCATGACCTGAGCCGAAGGCAGCGGCTTAACCCACTGAGCCACCCAGGCGCCCCCAAAAAAGTCTTTTGTTTTCTTTTCTCTCCCACAGTGCTTGTAAAATAATTCGAATGACAAATACATGGAATAATTTTTATGTTATGTTTCTATTTAGTTGAAATAGAAGTGGTAGCAAATTGGGAAGATAAAATACATAGAATATTATCGTTATTTAAAGCACTGTAATAATTTTTATATCATTGTGAGAATCTGGGTAAACTTAACTGGTTCAAGAACAATTTGTGCAGTCATGTTTTTTATTTGCAGATTTGGTCTTTTTGAAGCCATGTCTGCTATTGAAATGATGGATCCCAAGATGGATGCTGGCATGATTGGAAACCAAGTTAATCGAAAAGTTCTCAATTTTGAACAAGCTATCAAGGTAATTACCATTGTGCTTTTGTGTTTTATCATTTGTTATTTCATATGTTAAAACAACGAAAATCAAACTTGGCATATTAAAGCATAATTTTTAAAGAGCATTTCAGGTATATAAATAAAATTTAGTTATAACCTTTAGTTATTGATCTTTGAAATCTGTTAAATCTAAAAATTGTTTAGGATCTTCATTACAAGCTTGCTCTAAATTTGTGTGTATTTATTATTTTTTTAAAAAGACTTTATTTATTTGTTTCAGAGAGAGAGAGAGAGAGAGCACAAGTGGGGAAAGGGGCAGGGGGAGAGGGAGAAGCAGATTCCTCACTGAGCAAGGAGCCTGACAGGGGCCTCAGTCCCAGGACCTGACCTGAGCCGAAGGCAGATGCTTAACTGACTGAGCCACCCAGGTGCCCTATTCATTAATTTTTGAAAGCATTTCAGTATATTTTTAAATACCAGGGTAGTTGGTTAAGGGATTAAAATTGGATATTAATATATTAAGCAAGGTGCTTATGGTTGTGAGTTTGAAATTAACTCTGTGAGGATTGACTTATAAATTCATCCATAGTTGACAGAGTTTAATTTTGCATACTTTATGAGAAAAGATTTACTAAACAAAATTTACAAGTAATATAGTTAACTTAAAATCGTTTACTTTTCTTTGGGCATCTGGCTGGCTCAGTCGGTTAAACATCTGCTTCTTGATTTCCACTCAGGTTATGATTTCAGGGTTATGAGATTGAGCCCCGCCTTGGTCTCCACGCTCAGTGGGGAGTCTGCTTGAGGTTCTCTCTGCTTCTACCCTGTACCCTGTGCACACCCTGTGTCTCGGTTTTTATCCGATGATGATACAGTTCTAGAATTTTTATTTTTAAAATCTTCAATTTTTGGAAGGCAAAATGTTACTGGACATAGAAACCATAAATTTGTAAAAAACTTCTGCTCATATGTCCTATTTCTCCTCCTTTTTAGGATGGCACCATTAAAATTAAAGACCTCACCTTGCCTGAATTGATAGGGATAATGGATACTTGTTTTTGCTGTTTGGTAAGAGTTAAAATAACACTTGGTTAATCTAAAAACTGTGACTTCCCAGAAAGTTCCTTTGGTTGGGGGTTATTAAATTGGAGATGGAAGGCCCGAAAACTTGTGCAGATTCTTGCAGTAATCTAGGTGGGAAATGAAGCTCTCAACTAGTCAGTAGTAGTGAATATGAAAAAGAAAAGTTAAATGAGTGGCTAAGGACTGGTTAGTTCTAAAATTGTGAATTCCCTACTTTATGGATTTCTATGGACTCCACTGTGGAATTGATTGCTTTTGAATGGTCTGTAAGGCAGCATTGTCATTTCATTAGTCTTCAAATATATTGCAGACTGTTCTATATAAGAATACTTTCGTTAGATGGCTAGTCGTATTTATGGTATATGATTCTTGAAAAACTAAAGTCAGTGAAAGTGAATTGTAATTCTTTTGTTTCCTCTGAACTTCCTTTTAATCATCTTTGAAATGCCATGATTAATACTATATTTATTTGGGTCTGTGGCAGTCTAGCCTGGGTCAGTTTAGACTTTGCAGACTGTATGTTGTCTTAAACATACACATACTTTTATCTCTTTATAGATAACATGGTTAGAAGGCCATTCCTTGGCACAGACAGTATTTACGTGCCTTTACATTCATAATCCAGACTTTATAGAAGATCCTGCCATGAAAGCTTTTGCTCTGGGAATCCTGAAAATCTGTGACATTGCAAGGGAAAAAGTAAATAAAGCTGCTGTTTTTGAAGAGGTAAGATTTTGTAATATGAGAATTCCTGAAGCTCATTTGACCATCTTATTTATTGTGATATATTTAAATGATTGTGATACTTATTTTTTTTTGTGATACTTATTTTTATCAACAAATATAGGTAAAAACAGTTTTTTAAAGTAATGCTATGTTGTTTACAAATATATTGGCTGAAGTAATCCAGTTTGAAGAAAGAACTTAAATTTCACTGTATATTCTTTCCATCGCTACCATGCATTGAGTATCCATTATGTGCAGATTGTTCTGGGTGTTGTGGATATTCACAAAGAAAATAGCAGACATAGCTTCTTCCCTCAAGTCTCTTGTAAGGTATAACACAGAAGTGCTGTACTTTTGGTCTTTGGGTAAGAGGGAGTTAAGGAAAACAAAGCTTTGAGGAATATTTTAGGGCATAAACATACTTCCAGTTTTTACGAAGTACCTTGCCTTGAGGAAGTGTTTTGAGTTTTAAACTTGGAAAGATGTTTTTCTCCTTATGAGAAAAATAAGGTTTTAGGTTCTGATAATTTTAAGGGGAAATGTAATAACATTTAAAATTATTGATAAGGGGGCGCCTGGGTGGCTCAGTGGGTTAAAGCCTCTGCCTTCTGCTCAGGTCATGATTCCAGGGTCCTGGGATCGAGCCCTGCGTTGGGCTCTCTGCTTGGCGGGGAGCCTGCTTCCACCTCTCTCTCTGCCTGCCTCCCTGCCTACTTGTGATCTCTGTCTGTCAAATAAATAAATAAAATCTTTTAAAAAAATTATTGATAAGTATTTTTAATTCTTCCTTTTGTTGAAACATGTTTCTTTTTAACACTGTTACTAATCCAAAATAAATATCTTAGTCTCCTCCAGTGGTTCAGTCTATAGTATGTATAGTTTTTCTAAATTTATATTAATAATAGAATAATATAGCTAATATGACTTCACATTTGAATATATGGCTTGTGAGTTGTGTATGAAATACTGTCTACTTTTTACACACTCATTGGTTATTTAGCTACTTATTTTAATTGCTGTGGGTATCATGGAAAATCTTTTCCACTTGCTTGAAAATTTTAAAAAGATTAGTTTGCATTAACAAGTGAGAAGATATATACATATGAATAACTGCATTCTCACACTACACCCAAAAGGACATTGAAAATCCTAATCCTAGGCAGAGAAAGGATTCATATAGCAAACAGTGCTACAGTAGTTGGTTAGCACCCTTGAAAGTTAACTTATCATCATTTTACATCTGCCTTAATCTGTTGGGTTATTATAGCAGAATACCATAGATGGAGTGGCTTGTAAACAACAGAAGTTTATTTCTCATAGTTCCAGAGACCAAGAAGTCTAAGATCAAGGCACCAGCAGCTTCAGTGTCTTGTGAGGGCTTGCCTTCTGGTTCATAGATGGCCATCATTGCACCATGTCCTCACATGGGAGAAAGTGCAAGGGAGCTCCCTTGGTCTTTTTTATAAGGTCACTGATCCCATTCTTGAGGGCAGACCTATCACCTTCCAAAGGCCGGAACTCCACAGATATTATCACTTTGGGTATTAGGACTTAACATATGAATTGTGGAGGGACACAGACACTCAGTCTATGACAACATCAAAATAAATTGAATATAGTTGAAGTATTTTAAGTGTAAAAAAGTTGTTAAAAAGAAGATAGTTTGTAGAAAATGAAATGACCTTTAAACATGAGAAAAGGTGCATAACTTAAGAGACATGCAGATTAAAACTGAGATGCCATTTTTTACCCATTATTGGCAAAGATTAGAAATTTTGTATAATGTACATGTACATGAGGGTGAGAAACAGGCATTCACATGGGCCATGTGTGTGAGAGATGAATAGTCACTGCCTTGGTCTTTTTAATCTTTAATTTCAAATTAACAAGTTATAGTGAGCACAAAGAACAGCATACATCCCTTACCTTGATTCAGCTGCTATTAATCCATTGTCCCATTTACTTTCTCAATTTCTCTCTCATGTATGTATGTTTTTTTCTTGAACCAGCAGAGGGTAAGTTGCATACATTATTACCTTCTCCCCACAAACACTTCTCAGTGTGCATCTCCTAAGAAAAAGGATACACAACTACAGTATAGTTCTCAACCTCAGTGAATCGGTAGTAACAGTCTGCTCTCTATACTCTGTTCCTGTCAGGTGACCCACCAATATCCTTTTTAGTGTTTTTTCCCCCCTACGGTTTGGAATCCAGTCTAGGATCATGTCCTGCATCTAGTTGCCTGTCTCTTTAGTATCCTTTAATCTGTAGCAGTTCCTCAGCCTTTCTTTGTCTCCATGTCATTGATGTTTCTGGAGAATGTAGGCCTCTCCTAGTTTGTCTTTTTAAGAGTGTTCCTCACTTGAGACTTGTGTGTTTTTCCTTGTGATTACATTAGATTATGTGGTCCTGGTAGGAATATGATATAAGTGATACTGTGTTCTCCTTCTGGTGTCACAGGTAAGGCATACACCCACTCAGTGGTGATGTTGTTTTGTTCCAAGATGTTTTCTGATTACTGTATGGTTACTGTTTTCTCCCCTGGTGTGTAGTAAGCCTGCCATAGGGAAACTCTTTAAGGTCATACAAATAGCCTGCTCATTAAAATCTTTGCCTATATTTAGGATCCATGGATTCTTGGTTGGACTAATCTTCACTGTGATGGCTGCAAAATGATGATTTTCTCACTTTAGCATGCCCTCCACGTTTATTAGGGCTCAGGTTTCCACTGTAAGCAAGTCTCAAACATTTTTATGGTATTAGAAAGTCACGTAACTGTTTCAAAGAGCAGTTGATAATATCATAAGTTAAAGTGTATATGACTTAACTCAGCAGATTCACTTTTAGGGATTTATTCTACAAATAGATCTGTGCTGTGTACAAAGACTTATGTACAAGGACATTAATTGTAGTTTTGTTTGTAGTAGTGAAAGTCTAGAAACTACCTTAACGTCCAACATAGACTTGTTAAATGAAGCTCCTTTCCTACAGTGGAGTATTATGCACCCTTTACAAAGAAGGAGGTAGTCTTATGTGTACAAGTAAGATTAGACCTCCAAAATAAAGTAAAATAAGTTAGGTATAGAAATGTATAGGTTTCTTTGTAAAAATGGTAAGTAGTTAAATCTTCATACATAAGATAACTGGAATCTTGAAACTTGGGATATACTTGTGTGTGCTGTTGGAGTTTTTATTATGTGCCTTGATGAGTTTGTTTTAAAAGGGAGTGAAAATAAACTTTTTGTAATGTAAATAATTATAATTGAAATTCTGCATATTCTCTGGATGAAGGTCTTAACAAATGGGAGAACTCATAAAGGAAAAGACCAATAGGAAAAAGCTGATAGAAAAATTTTTGGAAAAATCTGGATAACAAAAATTATCTGTATTTGTTAAGATCTCATTCAAATAAAGCGTAACACTGAAGCCCAAATGAGTAACTGCAGTAAAATCAGCTTACTCTTGGAGAGTAATAAATAACCGTAGCATTTAAAAATTTAGTCTCATTGTCGTCCAAGAAATACAGTTAAAATAATCGCTTTTCATCTACCAAATACATTTTTAAGTGAGAATATTCAGTATTGGTAAGAATGCAGTAAGTTGTCATTTGGTTTTTATTAGTGGGAGTATGCATTAGCACAGCTGGAGCTAATTAATTCATCTTTAGAACTCAGCCTTAAATGTGGGTACTTTATGCGAAAACACTTTAATCAGTTTTTAATAGTGAAAGTTGGCATCAACCAAAATGCCACCATTAGGGTTTGCTTGAAGTAAATTATAGATAATTTATTACACATAATTTATTATACAGAGTGATAGTGAAAACATGTCTAAAATCATGGGAGACTGGAGGTACCTGGGTGGCTTAGTTAAGTGTCTGCCTTTGGCTCAGTAATGATCTTAGGGTCTTGGGATCGAGCCCCAAGAGGGTCTCCTTGCTTACTGGGGAGCCTGCTTCTCCTTCTCTCTCTGCTGCTCCCCCCTGCTTGTGTGTACCCTGTCTCTCAAGTAAAATCTTCTAAAATAAAATCATGGGAGAGTGTATACTTTGAAGGGTTAGTATAACCAACTGTTATACTATACTATATACAACATTATAACCAACTGTGTGATAATAAAGAAGACTGGAAAGAAATATAAAGTTCCTGGGTTGGAAGAATTATGTGTTCTTGTTTCTGTAAACTTTTCAGGGTTTTCCTGGTAAGTTTGTCTTGGTCTTACAATTAGAAAAAGAATTGGTTGCCTATTGAATAGTCCTTAAGAGACCTGGTAATGAATAAGTAAGAATGAACTGTAATAAACAGATCATTTCTTTGAAATGGCTGCTTCTGAAGTTCCTAGGTGCTGGTTTATTTTGCCCTCAGATGTGTCTTTGCTTGATTTTACTCCTGAATTAGAGACATGTGTCTGTCTTAATATAGTATCCTGTAGACCTGTACAAAATGAGAACCACTGTTCTCCCATCAAACCACTGGTCCTCTTGCATTCTACATCTTGCAATGGTATCTACAGGGTTATTTAAAGATTTTTATTTATTTATTTGACAGACAGAGATCACAAGTAGGCAGAGAGACAGGCAGAGAGAGAGGAAGGGAAGCAGGCTCCCAGCCAAGCAGAGAGCCCGATGCAGGGCTCGATCCCAGGACCCTGGGATCATGACCTGAGCCGAAGGCAGAGGCTTTAACCCACTGAGCCACCCAGGCACCCCTTCCTTCCTTCTTTATCACCTAACATCGAGAAAGGGAACAGAAGCAGGGGTAGTGGGAGAGGGAGAAGCAGGTTCCCTGCTTAGCTCGGTCCCAGGACCCCGGGATCATGACCCACGCTGAAGGGAGACACTTAACGACTGAGCCACCCAGGCACCCCTCCATATTTCTGTATAATAGACTTAACATTCTTATATCTAGATATAAACAATTTTATACAGTTATTTTATACAATTTTATACAGTCTTAACAATTTTTAACTGGGATATATCAGCACATTTTTAGCATATAACTGGCATTCACATATTAACCCCTCCTGTATCCCAATAGTTCAGTTTTGGTTAAGTCATTATTTAGTGTTGACGTTATAGTGATTGTATAAATACTAATGACAAATGAGCCCGAGTGGTGTAAGCATACACTTCCTTTCTCATACAGATTTTTATTTTTCTTGGAGATGATAGCTGCTGCTTTTGGTTTGCTTAGTTTTCTCTGTACTTCTCCTTGATTCTTCCCTTCCCATTATTATAAAACACCATCAGATAGTCTATCAGTATTTTTTTGAATTCTTCTTAGCTCCTTTGTTCTCTAGCTTCAGGCTGGATCAGTTCTCTTCTAGGTCTACTGTACAGCTGTGATCCCTGGTTCTATTCTCCTGGGAATTTCATTTCCCTTTCAAAAAATTTTTCTGTTTGTTGCCTAGTTATCTGGATTTCATGCCTTTATTCTTAGTTTATTACTTTGTGTGGTATAGTATTTCCAGTTCCATGGGGAGAGACAGGGTTGGAATTGTTTTTTTGAGAACTTAGATGTCTGAAAATGTCTTTCCTACCCTCACACTTGATTAAAAGTTTGGTTGTAATAGATTTTTAGGTTGGAAAATCATTTTTCTCAGAGTTACTTAGGCATTACTCCACTGACTCTTAATTTTAGTGTTGCCATCCTGATCCTTTATATGTGACCCATGTTTTCTCTTTGGAAGCTTTCAGGATTTTTCTTTCTAATGATCACACTTTAGATTTGGTCATTACAACCCTTTTCTGATCTCAGTTTGAAGTATCCTATTATCAGACCACCACCTGTTTATATGTTGCTTATGTTCTGATTTCTACAGTTCACCCCTACTTGGACTCTGGTTTATTATATCACTTTCTTGCTGTCAGTACCCTTTTGACTGTCTTTGACTTTAAATCTTCCTTCATGACAGTTACTCCCTTTCCTGTACTTGCAGCTGTCTTTCTCTCATGCCTTATTGTACTTCAATTCTAGTTAAGTCTAGCTCTCTATCTACCGTGCCTTTATACTTGCACATCTCAGTGTAACTAGAGAAAAATACACTTAACACTGATTGGTCCTACTTTGAGTTCATCACCACTAACTTCAGATGGGCCATGAATGCTTCTTCCCTAGGTCATTCACTCTCCCTCTTAGACTTCTAACACTTTTACCATCCTCACTTGAAGCAAACCTACCTTCCTACTGCACTAAATAAGTGGAAGTAATCTCACCTACCTGCACAGGTGCCCTATGTTCTTTGGCCCTTTTATCTGTCTAGATGAATCTTCTCTCTTATCTAAGGGTGATCTCTTCTTCTTGTGCATTGGATTCCATACCCTGTCTTATTAAAAAATATTCCTCTAGCAATCCTCCCCTCTGTTCCTTGCTTCATGAATATGTCCCTCTACTGGATCATTCCCATCAGCACGTTAGCATGGCTTTTCTTCCTCAATCTTAAAAATACCATTTCCTGGGATAACAGAACTTTAGCTTCTGCCCCATTTTATGCAGTTCTTCTCAGCAAGAATCCTTAAGAGGTTTCCATTCTCTCTTAAATCCACTCCAGTCAGGCTTTGAATGGTGTTCCACCAAAACGTTATTGTCATGGTCATCTAAGACCTTAGTGTTGCTAAACCCATTGGTTGATATTTGGTCTTAAACTTTATTGGTCATCAGATTTTTGACATGGAGTCCATACTTGAAACAGATTATTTTCTTGGCTTTTAAGATGTTCTTTTTCCCTGTTTTCCTGCCCCACTGGTGGTTCTCGTTTGTCATCTCATTCACTATTGTATCTCATTCTCTATTTTATCTCTATTGTCATCTCAATCTCTATTAATCAATTGGATAGCCAACACTATCCGATAGATATAGAATGAAAGCCATATACATCATTTAAAATGTTCTAGTAGCCTATGGGTGAAATTTTTGTAACATTTTATTTAGCCCAATATATCTAAAATAATATTTCAATATATAATCTTTTATAAAATATTAATGAGAATTGCCCAAAAATGGAAAGAGCCCAGATGTCCACTGATGGATGAATGGATAAAGATGTGATATATATATACATACATACATACGTACATGTGGAATATTACTCAGCCATCAAAAAGAAGGAAATCTTGCTGTTTGCAACGATGTGAATGGAACTGGAGTATATCATGCTGAGAGAAAGACAGAAAAAGACAAATAGCATATGATTTCACTCATATATTGAACTTAAGAAACAAAATAGATGAACAAAGGGAGAGGAAAGGAAAAATAAAGTAAGATAAAAACAGGCAAACCATAAGAGACTCTTTTGTTTTTGTTTTTGTTTTTAAAGATTTATTCATTTAGAGAGTGCACGCAAGCAGGGGGAGGGGAAGAGAGAGGGCAAGAAGCAGATGCCACACTGAGCACAGAACCCAATGTGGGGCGTGATCTCAGGATCCCCAGGTGGTGACCTGAGCTGAAATCAAGAGTCGGATGCTTAATTCACTGAGCCACCTAGGTGCCCCAAGAGATTCTTAACTATAGGCAACAAAGGGTTGCTGGAGAGGAAGTGGGTGGGGGCATGGGGTAATTGGGTGCATTAAGTAGGGCACTTGATGTCATGAGCACTGGGTGTTATATGCAACTGATGAATCACTAAACTCTACCCTGAAACTAATAATACACACTATATGTTAAGTAACTTGAATTGAAATAAAAATTAATGAGATGTAAAATTATGGGGTTTTTTTGTAGCAAGTATTCTAAGTGTGGTATATATGTTACACTTACAGCGCATCTCAGTTTGAACTATCCACATTTCAGGTGCTCACTACTTAATTGGCTGTGCGATGGCCGAATGGGTCAGCACAGTTCTAAGCACTGGTGTGGCTCAGGCCCCGTCTTTACACCTCTTCTCTGTTTCATTCCCCTGATGAGCTCATGCAGTTTCATAGACTTAAATTCTGTCTCTGCTAGTGAATCCTAAGTTAGTATCCTCAGCTTAGACTTTATAGACTTCCCTAAATCTCAGACTCACATGTGCTACTGCCTATTCTACGTTTTCCACCTACCTATCTATCTCAGACTTCACATTTCCAAAATGCAACTGCTGGTTTTCCCCTTCCCTCCCAACTTCTTCTTCTGTAGTCTTCTCAGTCTCAGCAAATGGAGCTCTGTTCTTCTTGTTGTGCAGAACAGAAACCTTGGAGTCATCCTTGACTCTTCTCTTTGTCTCATATATCACATCTAAACCCTCAGGAAGTCCCGTGGACCAGAGTTTGGCAGTCAACAACTTGCTGGCCTACCCAGCCTGTTGCCTATGTTTTTTATGGCCCTGGAGATAAGAATGTTTTTTGTGTTTTTAAAAAATTTTTTAGAAGTTTTCTATTTAAGGTTATTTATTCATTTCAGAGAGAGCACGAGCACAAGCCAGGGGAGTGGGGGCAGAGGGAGAGGGAGAAGCACACTCCCCACTGAGCAGGGAACCTGACCCGGAGATCATGACCTGAGCTGAAGGTAGACACTTAACTGCCTGAGCCACCCAGACATCCCTGTTTTTTTGTGTTTTAAATAGTTACATTTAATATATAAGTACCTACATAATATCTCCATTTTACCTCTTGGCTTGCAAAATGTAAAATATATATTATCTGGCTCTTTTAAAAAAAATCCTTGACTGATACTATCTGTTTATTTGCTTAATCAGTTTATTTCTTTAATTAGTACCAGGCATTGCGGCAAGTGCTACTGGGTGAAATTCTGCACCTGTAATGATAGGCATGTATCGCTTTGCTGTGCAGGGTGAGGGTGGGAGGGACACTAAGGGTGCGCTTCCTGGCTCTTACGCCTTTTCTCCTTTTTAGGGAAAAGTCCTCCTTATCTTTAGACTTGAATCCCAGTCTCCTGACTTGTCCATACAGACTTCAGTTTTCTTCTCTGCCCTTCTTAACACATTCTTCTGTTATAACTGGTGCCTACACACTGGTTTGTATGAAACAGTCCTACTTGACACCATTTATCCTGGAATAGTTATTAATAGCATCCCCTTTTACTCTCAGTGGTATGCCACTTTGAATAATAATGGAATGGTCCACCCCTTCTCCTGTCATTTTTTGAACGTGGATGTGATGTTTGGAGGTAGATCCTGCTTCATTTTGTAAACGTGTAAACCTAAGAATTGCCTCAGAGCTTAGGATGGTGAAGCAGAAAGATTACTTCTGATATTCCTGTTACTTGGCATGATAGAAGTAAGTATGCATCACTTAAGTCACCGTAGTTGGATTTTCCTCGTATTTGCAACCAAACATATTTTTAATACAAAAATAAGTAAATTATAAAAGTTCTGGTTTGCCTGGCAAAGAGTAAACATGTTTACACATTTGGTGTGTATTTCTCCAAATATTTTCTATAATATGTATACACATGTATTTTACTTAACATGGAATTATGTAAACTATTTGCAACTTTTTTCCACAGACAATAGAAAATAGATTTCTGTATATACCAGTATGTTGTAGGTAGAGAGCTACCTCATTGTTTTTTATTGGCTGCATAGCATCATGTTAAGAGTACAGGTTTTGAGTAATTATTTCTGGCAAGAATTATTAAAGGATGCTAAAACTATTAAACAGAAGTATAACAAGCACAGGATTTATACCTAGTCTCCAAGTATCTTCCCACAAGGTATTAATTAAGGAAAATGATCCATTTACAGTGAAGAAATATGGCAGATACCACCTTAGCTAAATGGCCAGACTTAATATCACCAATAACGGGACGATTCAACGTCGTGCTTCCAGATACAGTGCTCCATGAAAGAACAAAACATCACTTCTGTGGTATTCCTATTAAATATAACATAAATTGGATTTAATCTTAGAGAAACATAAGGCAATTCCATATTGAGGGATGTAGTTGTTAAAAAATAACCTCGGCCTGTACTATTCCAAAATGTCAGGACATGAAAGATAAGGACCAAGGAAGTGCTCCACATTAAAGAGACATGAATTCCCAAATTTGATCATTGTACCATGGTTACGTAAGAGAGTGATTTATGGTTTTGGGATATCACACTGAAGTATTTAGAGGTAAGGGGGCATCACAGTTTATAATTTAGTCTCAAATATTTAAGAAAAAACATAGAGAATAATAATGCAAATGTGTTAAAATATCATTTGAAGAATATTGGGAAGAATATGGAACTTCTCTGTACTATTTTTGTATTCTGAAATTTTTTTAAAATAAAAATTTTAGAAACAGCCTCTGGGGATTGATAACACCTAAGTGTGTGTTCTTTCTCTGTCACTTATATGCTTTGTGGTGTTTGGGAATTTAAGTTTCTATGCCTCAGTGTCCTCATTTATAAAATATAGTTTGTAATAGTCCCCACCTCAGAGCATTATTTTGAGAGTTAATGAAGTTATTCAAGTAAAATATTTAGAGCAGCACCTGGCACATAGTACTTAATAATGTTAGCTGTTACTCTCATTTGTATTCCATTGTATATATACAGTAAATTAGTGGACATTTAATTTGAAGTCTTAATCTGAATCATCTGTGGTCATGTTTTACTCTTACTTGTAGCTTTACTGTGTTACTCAGTATCTAGTCTGTAGAAGGTACTCAGGTTTGGTTGGAAATCAGGTCATTTCAGGAGCACCTGAAATCTTTATGCAAAGTAACTTATCTGTGAAATGAGTTTTTAAAGCAGGAATAAATTGTAACCAATATACATTGGTAATTGTTGTTTTAGAAGGGGTTCAAAAAATTTTACTTTATTAGAATATTACATTATTAGTACAGTCAAGATCAGTGGTTTGGTTGAAATCACATTTAGTACTGCTATTGGGTATTCTACTACAGTTATGATTGTAAATGTTTTATTATTCCAGATTTCTTTGTGGGGTTGCATGTTTTAAATGCTGTGTTTTATAAAATACCCGTGATAACTTTCTGCAGTTATATCTTGGCAGTATTGTAAAGACATTGTAAAATACAATAAAGAACATGGGGCTTTACCTCTCAGGATGTCTTCATCACCCTAATGGCTGTGATTGTATTTTGCCATTGTACCCCTGGGTATCTAGCCCATACCAGCCCACATTGTGTGGTCTGAAAGAAAATGGTTTAGAAATGAATAAGTGAGGAGAAAATTTTCCTTACTAGTCTATACCTCCAAATTCTTGATTTCAAAAATACTACCCTTTGATGGCTACCACTTACTTTTTGGCTTCCTTACGCTGATTGACCAACTCCTGCTCTCCTTCAGTTCCATAGGGACTTCCAGTTCCCAGATGCTGTTCCTTTAGTTTTCTCTGTAACTTCTGTTGTGTCCTCATTTCCATGGTCCAGTGGTGAAATCATTCTTTCTCAAATACCCTTAATTCCCTTGCCCCTCTCATCTCATCATAATGTGTCACTTATATGGCAAAACCCCAACCATCTGTCTACTTGCTGCTTGCACCCAAACAGCAGACGGCTGCTAGAGAAAGCCCACATCTGTGTGTCTATTCTCACTTTAATTTTAGGACTGCAAATCTCAGATGGGCATTTAGCACTAGAGACAGCCCTATCCTTCTGTGGTAAGCTTTCTTTAACAGCCTCTCAGTGACTTCTCCACATCTTTTACTTCTCAAAACCTCCATTGCCAATGCTCCTCTCTATCAGCTTACATTGTACCTTAATGAAATTTTAGATGGAATCAGATGTGGACCAAAGTACCCTGTCTTCTCATAATCACATGTGTTAAACCGTGTTGGTACTCACATCATCTGCCTTCTGTCTTGTGACAATGCAAGTACCCTGACAATCTAAGATCAGCCTCTTGTGTCCTAGGTTCTCTTCCCTCTTGGCTGCTGCAATCATTAATCCTTCTTTGTATTGCATTATTAGTGTCTCCTTCCCTACTACATTATTCTTTTGGCATTTAAGCATGCTTAAATACTCAAGTTTAAAACAGCCCAGTTCCCTTGATCCCATGGCTCCTTACGCTAGTGTCATTTCACTGTTACCCTATGCAAAAAACTCCTTGAATTAATATTTATTTTTCTTATCTCTTCTCATTCTCTTATTAGACATTCTTTTTGTACAACTGCACAGAAGCTGGTCTTAAGGTCCTTAATAATACCCATCTTGCTAAATCCTTTGTTCTTACCTCTCGCTCTCTAACTACTGGTGTCATTAGACCCAATTGACCTCTCTTTGAAAGAGTTCCTTTTCCTCATTTTCCTGGTGCAGCTGTCTCTTGGTTTTTTCCCTCACTGGTTAGCCCATTTCTTGGGCTGGCTTCTCTAGATAGCTGGGACTACTCCTGGGGTCTTCTGTACCTTCTGCTTCAGTTGATGTCCTCTAGTTCTGCACCTTTTAATACCAACTCTGTGCTGATGAAGCTCAAATTTATATCTCTAGTCCTGATTCCTCTCCTGACTTTCAGACTCACAGAAGTGCCTTCCTGAAATCTTCACTTGGATTAACTAAGGAAATTATAAACTTAACTAAAATTGTACTCCATTTCTGCCCTATCTTAATAAATTGTACCATTATATACCAGTTCCTCAGACCAAACACCTAAAAATGATCCTTGATTGCACAACTTGCCTTATACCCCACATTCACTTCATTGGCACATCATGTTGGTGTTGCTTTCTCAATATATCTTGATTTCAACAACTTCTCATCATTTCCAGTTATAATCTCAATCCAGTTGCTTGCATTATTGGATGGTGTCCAGTAGCTGGTCTCCCTTGGTTTGACTTTGACTTTTGTCCTTGTTAAATCTACAGGGTTTTAAGAATCATCTTTTAATGGTAGCATCTGTTTATATAACTTCTCTGCTTCAGTCCTCCAATGACTGAGATTAAGTTCTTGTTACTGAGGTGACTATTTATTACACAGATCTGTGATATTTTATCGCATAAATGTTTTTCCTTAGACGCCTTATGAAAAGCAATGCATAGATAGGACTTACTGGAGTGTTTTGTCTTCACAGTGTTGGCTTACTTAATTTTTTAAAAATTAGTAACATTGGGGCACCTGGGTGGCTCAGTGGGTTAAAGCCTCTGCCTTCGGCTCGAGTCATGATCCCAGGGTCCTGGGATTGAGCCCCGCATCAGGCTCTCTGCTCGGCAGGGAGCCTGCTTCCTCCTCTCTCTCTCTCTCTCTCTGCCTGCCTCTCTGCCTACTTGTGATCTCTGTCTGTCAAATAAATAAATAAATAAATCTTAAAAAAAAAAAAAAAAAATTAGTAACATTTAAAAATTGGAGGATTTTACATTAAATTAGTTTTTTTTGTACTGAGTAACACTAGCTTTGCATTCATTACTCAACAGGATAAGTAGTGGCTGGCTTCCTTTACATGAAGTGTGTGTTTTCCAGTGTTCCAGTTCCAGTTTTCCACTTCCATGAAGTGTGTGTTTGCCATAGTCTGTGTCCTCCACCACTCCCCCAGGTATCTTGTAGTCAACTGATCTACTTAGGAAGATGACCAGGCATGGCTGTGCCCTACAGTAGGTCATCATTCACTTGACATATTTTTTATTTTTATTTTTTAAAGCATTTTACTTTTTATTTTTTAACACGGGGCTTAAACTCAGGAGCTGGAGAGCAATCATTTTTTTAACAGTATTTTTTTAACAGTACTTTGTGCCAAGTATAATTCTAAGCCCTGGAGATAAAGCAGTGAATACAACACAGCCTTGATGTCATTGATTTTGCATTCCTTGGGAGAGAGGGTCAGTGTGTCAGTAAACACATAATGTCAGGTGTTGTGTGAAGAAGAATGAAGCAGGGAGAGGGCATATAGGTTGGTGAGGGGTGCTGTTTTAGAATGTACAGGGCAAACCTCCATATGAGAAATTGACATTGAAACAGAGGCTAGAATATGGGGAGGGATGGAGCTCTGGAAACCTTAGGAAGAAACTTTGTGGGGAGGGGTCAGCAAGTACAGAGGTCCTGAGAGGAGAATGTTTTGATGTGTCCGAAGGATGACAAGAATCCTTATGTAACAGCAGTGCAGTGAATGTGGAGAATGGCAGGTGGAAGGAATTGAGGTTGGAGAGGGAGGCCAGATCTGCATGGTAATGGGTGGTGGGGCTCTCAGTTCATGTGGGGTTTTGGATTTTCCTGTGAGCAGGGAAACAACTGAAAGGTTTTAAGTGGGAAGTGATGTGAAATGAGTTATTTTAAAACAACCCCTTTGGCTTCTGGCAGTGAATAAATTGTAGCAGGGACAAGTGTGGAAGGCGGGGTGACCTGTGTGGAAGCAGCTGTGGAAGTGGGGGGGGTGACTTCACTAGAGATAACTGTGAAATGTGGGAGTTATGCTTAGATGAGACATTGAAGGTCGGACTTAATGGGTTTTCTGATGGTTTGGTACAAGGCATGATAAAATGAGAGGAGGGGTGCCTGGGTGGCTCACTTGGTTAAGTGTCCAATTCGATTTGGGGTGAGGTCATGATCTCAGGGTCTTAAGATTAAACCCTGCATTGGGCTCCACACTAGGCATGGAGTCTGCTTGAAATTCTGTTTCCTTCTCCCCTGCTCGCTTGTTTGCTCTCTTAAAAAAAAAGAAGAAGAAAGAAAAAGAAAAGAAAAACTAGAGGAATTGAAGTACAGGTTTTCAGCCAGAGTAACTGTGGATGAATGGAGGTGCCATTTAGCAACATTGTAAACACTGGGAGAGTTCCTTTTTAGACATGTAAAACCTGAGAATCCTGTTTGGCATCGAAGTAGGGATAGAGTATAAATACCTAGAGGATAAGCTTATAGCTCTGTAATACAATCTGAGATTTTTAAAAGACCCAATCCTATTAGTCCTATACCACTAACAACAGTTCTTTGAACCCAGAAACATTGGGGTTTTTTTTTTTCACTCTGTCTATTCGTAACATACAGTACATGATACGGATTGTGTACTCAGTTATGTTTTTGTTAAGAATCCACACAGATGTTGCCATAGCTCTGGCTGCTGCTGCAAATGCCTGTTATTCCAGTATATTAGGCTTCTATGTACATTTTTAAAAAGATTTTATTTGTTTATTTGACAGGTAGAGCTCACAAGTAGGCAGAGAGGCAGGCAGAGAAAGAGAAGGGGAAGCAGGCTCCCTGCTGAGCAGAGAGCCCGAAGCAAGGCTTGATGCCAGGACCCTGAGATCATGACCTGAGCTGAAGGCAGAGGCTTAACCCACTGAGCCACCCAGGCGCTCCTTCTATGTACATTTTTATAAGAATTATAATTCAACAGAAACATTCTTTAGTAGAGCTGGTAACTTAATTGAATCAGCCAAATGATATTAAATTCAGTTTTTAAAGTGAATCTAGCGAACTACTTAATTTGTTAATGTCTCAGTAGTATTTTAAATTCAGTATTTGTGGGTGGGAATCCTTGTATATATGAATAATTTTTTCTTTACATTGAGGCTGAAGTGGAAATATGCTTTTGCTATCACTTTGAGTAATTCTGTTTGAGAAGGCTTCACTTTTGTGCCCTAACGGTGTGTAAACAAGCATTTGATAATTTTTGAAGTAAAAGTCTTCTATAAATCATGCAAACTTACCATCATGTGGTAATTACTGTGTATTTACTGTTCACTTGTGAACACGAGAATACTTTGTAAGTGCGAAACTACTTTCCGACATTAACATTAACCTTATTTTGCATATGAACATACTAAATACAAGTGTATTTAAATAGTCTAAGGGCAAACGATTAAAGGTGGAGGTAGCATTAGAATATGGTGTTTCAAGGATATGCAGTAGGGAAAGTATGGGTGTATGATAGCAATATTTAGACAAGCAGGATGACATTTCATTACTGTGTTCATACTAGCAAATAGTGATTTTGCAAGAGGAATGTAATGAAAGGTTTTGCTTCTACTCAAGGGCCTAATTATTCCTTTCCTGTACAGGAAGATTTTCAGTCAATGACTTATGGATTTAAAATGGCTAACAGTGTGACAGACCTTCGAGTTACAGGTAAAACATTTATAAGATGATATACAAGTTTTGTATTTGTATTTGTTTCCTGTTTAAACTCATTGTCTCTCTTTCTAGGCATGCTAAAAGATGTGGAGGATGACATGCAAAGAAGAGTAAAGGTAGATTTCTTTTCTCTTTGCTTTGGTATAGGATTTTAGCATTCCTCTAAATGTCATTAACTTTAGCCAATAACAAACAGCTACTGTAGGGAGGGCCACCAGCTTCCTTTATATATGCTCTTTTTTGCAATTAACTTGAAAACAGCTATAGCAGTTGTTTCTGGTGAATTAATGTCCCTTTCAAGTACTGAAAATTTAACCTTGAAGATTTTTCAATATTTTTGCCAGTGTTTTAGAATTATAGTATGCTTCTTCAAGAATAGCAATAATCTGGAATTTTAAGTTCCTCAAAGGTAAGGACGATCTTCTTCAACAGCTATTACAAAGTCTGCAACACAGTAGGCGACCTCAGTATCCCAGATCTGGTGAAAGACTTCTATGAATGATGTCCTTCAGCCAGATGGCGCTAACAGTTTGGTTCTCACAGAGATTTTTTAAAAAGGGGAAAAGTTATATTTCTGCCGTTCTTCTGTGCTTGGATAACACAACATGGTTGTCAAAGCAATTTTATATTATTGCCTTAACTGATATTTATAATTAAGCAGTGAATTAGGCAATAAAATGCACTCAGTGCCCAAGTTTTAGGTGAGGAAAATAAAGCTTAAAAGAGTTAAGTAAACTGAGTGTACTGAAGGGCATGCCACTAGGAACGGCAGCACAGGGCTAGAACCCAGGTCTTCTGCTGTATCTTGTTGTTGTAACTGCCCTACAGTTGTCAGAATAGTCAGTCATATTGTTACTCATGCAAGAGGTTTTGCATATTAGTATAGAACAATCAGTATTTACAGTGTGACTTTATGATGTGATTTGTGTAAAGGTTACTATTTTTTTCTAACAGGGTTAGTTTTGAGAGCTTCAAGACTTTCAGTTAATACATCCTTTTTAAAAAAGAAAGCAGTACCATGTGCCATGTACTTATCTTATTTCATTGTTTTGCTTTTGCTGTTTTTAATCCCTTATTCTTCTGTTTGATCCTAATAATTTCTATCGAAATGGACTTTTTGTATATAGTGTTAATAGGAAAATAAATACTAGATACAACTTTCTTCTTCCAAATATTTTTCTTAAAAATGGATTTCTATGTACTCAAAAAATTGATTTAGTACTTTGTATATTTATAAGCTAATATTTCTACAAGTTTGTGTTTATTTTAATTCACGTTTTTTAAAATTTTAGAGTACTCGAAGTCGACAAGGAGAAGAAAGAGATCCAGAAGTTGAACTAGAAGTAATTGAACTTATTTTCTGGTAGATAATATCAGAGAAGTCTACCTCTTAATGTTGTAGTTTTATGAACTGCGTTATAATTTATGGAAGCCCTTTTTAAGGTATTTCTTTAAAAGTTGGACGTTGCAAGGGATTTTATTTCCCTTGTATTTGTTTTGATAGAATAATAATACTTGATTTCAAAGCTCTTCAATATTCCTGTGAGGTAGGAAGAAAAATTATTTTTTACAGATGGTACATCAAAATGTGGCAAAACTCAAGAGCTTGGACAATATGAAAAGTACTAATCCTTTGTCTAGAGCCTTAATTTTCTGATTCTGCTTAAGCATCTTTTCATCAATTCTGTTTAAAATGCTAATTGAATTAGTTTTTGAGTTGATAGTCTAACTTTTTACTTAAGAAAAAAATCCATCCCATTGATATAGGAACTTTATTTTCTGTTTCAGTAGAACAGGCTTTGTTTTATTTTCTGCAGCTCGTTTTCAGGCATTTAAAAGACTGTAAGTGAAGGTGTTTGTAATATAGTAAGTTATTAGCATTGAAATTTAGGACTTAAAATACTATATTTTAAAATGAAATTCCTTTGACAGACTTTGCATCTTTTAACTTTTAGTCCTTTCTTATTTTTTAGCACCAACAGTGTTTAGCCGTATTCAGCAGAGTGAAATTCACTCGAGTGTTACTGACAGTGCTTATAGCCTTTACTAAGAAAGAGGTAAGAGCATTTAATCTATTTCAGTGGGCTTTTGGTGGGGGGCAGGATGTAGTGTGTTACTGAACTAGTTCTAAGACTTTTCCATTGAAATGCCTGCAGTCACACATATACAGCATTCAGCATCTGGTATATTTTATGTGTATTATATTAGAGATATTTAGAGTTATTAGAGATATTTATGTATATTATATTAGAGATATTAGATAATTTCTCAAAAAGTCACATGAATTTACATTCTGCTCCATAACATATCTGTGTCTGTTGTTGATATAGCAAAATATTTTACATTACTTACTAGTGGTATAATAATAGAAACTGAATTTGCTTGTATGTAGTCCTGTTTTGTGGATTGAAAAAGAGAAAGCAAAAATGGGAATTTTAGGTAGACCTCTTCTTTCATTCAGTTCAATAATTAACTGTTGGATTTGTGTAGAACCAAAAAGCCCTAGATGGTAAATATTTTCTCTTCATGTGTATTTGCATTAATTTAAGTCAATTACAGACTAATTTGTGGATAATTAGAAAGTGGTGAGTAGAAATCCAACCTTTACCATTGATCTAACTTCTAAGTCTCTTTTTTTCCTGTTTTTTTTTTATTTTCACATTTATGAATGACACAGTAAAAATGTTGAAATTTTCTAGTTGACTGCAACTCAGCTTTTTTTCTTTTTTTTTTTTAACTATAAGATGAACAGAACAAGCTAGAAATGTTTCCTATTATTTTTTAATGGCTCCTATAAGAATAGAAGTGGATTAAAAAAAATTTCTATCCTAACAGGATCTGAGCATCTTGTATTAAGTGAATAGGTTGTGAAAACCGATGTCATTACAATATTTAATTTCATTATTGTTTATAGGATTTTCCTATTTAATGTATATCTTTCAGTGAAAGAATATGTAAGAATGTTTTTGGTGATTTGTTTGCTAGACCAGTGCTGTTGCAGAAGCTCAAAAATTGATGGTTCAAGCAGCAGATCTTCTTTCTGCCATTCATAATTCATTGCATCATGGCATCCAGGCTCAGAATGATACTACAAAAGGAGGTAATTGTCTGTTTTTACTCCGACTCTTTTTCCTTACCCATCCAGATTATATAGAGTTTAGTTTGTTCTAAATTCATGTGTCGATCCATCTGTTTGGACCTTGGAATGTTTTACTCCATAAACTTATATAGTGTTTATGCTTTCTTTTAAAGATATTATAGACCAAAAATTGTACTATAAAACTTGACCATTTCCTGTATCTTACTGTTTGGGACTCTGAGTATTTACTGTCAGGTAATCATTCTGTGATGTTAGCAGTACATTCTTTTGTAATCACCTCTCTCCTTTGCTCCTTTGAGAGATCATCATCTCAATTACACAGTATTCCCTGAATACTGGGGCTATACTCTCTGTGGTCTCCTTGCACTCATACCTCTTATTAGAAAATTTTTTAGTACATAATATTGTAGTTGTTTACCTGTTTGTTTTTCTGTGACAATATTTTAGGCCAGAAACTGTCTTATTTGTGTATCTCTATGGTGCTTAGCACATTGTTGATGGTAGATTTTATTCATGAAATACTTCTTTTATTTTTTTTTAAGATTTTATTTATTTATTTGACAGAGAGAGAGAGTGATCATAAGTAGGCATAGAGGCTGGCAGAGAGAGAGGAGGAAGCAGGCTCCCTGCCCAGCAGAGAGCCTGATGTGGGGCTTGATCCCAGGACCCTGAGATCTTGACCTGAGCCGAAGGCAGAGGTTTAACCCACTGAGCCACCCAGGTGCCCCTCACAAAATATTTCTTAAAATGAAAGGAATAATGTATGTTTGTTGTATAAGTTGCTGAGTTAACATATTTATTTTTCTTTTTAAAGATTTTATTTGAGATAGAGCACAAATGGGGGGAGGGGCAGAGAGAGAGGGAGAAGCAGGCTTTCCACTGACCAGGGCACCTGACGCAGGGCTTGATCCCAGGACCCTGGGATTATGACCTGAGCCAGAGGCAGACACTTAACCGACTAAGCCACCCAGGCACCCCCTGAGTTAACATTTTAACTCATATATAACAATTGTGATTCTTAAATTATAATGAGGCACTTATATTCTCTAAATTTTACACTTTTAATAGATGAATTGTATGTTAATTATATCTCAGAGTTGTGATTAAAAGAAAATGGAACAGTGTTTTAAGAATTTGGGTTGGGGGATGGTTTACAATCTTGAATCCTAGTTTCAAACTATCATTTAATTGTGAAGAAAGATAATTGTAGGTAAAGTCTCAAAATTAATCTCCCAAAGCTTTTGAAAATATTACTGGTATATATGCTCCATTAAAACAAGGTACTAAGGGGATTCTGGGGAAGATGGCAGAGTAGGAGGATCCTAGGCTCACGTCATTTCACAGATAACTTTATAACACCCACATCAGTGTAAATAACCAAGAAAATGATGTGAAGACTGGCAGAACAGACTCTCCACAGCTAAATATAGAGAAGAGACCACATGGAAGAGGGTAGGAAGGGCAGAGACATGGTCAGAAGCTAAATGGACCTTTGGGGCTGTCTGCAGGAGTAAAGAACACTGAGGATGCAGAGAGGGGAGAGAAGCAGACCCCACATGGAGGCATGAGGGTCCTGTGCAGGAAAGACGAATCCCCATAACATTTGGCTTTGAAAACCAGAGTGGTTTAGCTTATTGCATTCTTAAAATCAGTGGGTCTTAACCCCAGAACTTTAAAAGTCATTAGGTTTAGCGCTGAGCTAGAGGGCAATAGGAAACTGAGTCCCTGTCCTTCAAGAGGCAACATAACAACCCTACTCGTATATAGCATAGAAGCAGCAGTTGTAAAATTTATTCGCTTGGAGCGGGGGGTGATTTCTAATCTTGAATTAGAAGCAGAACAAAATTTATTTGCTGGACTCAGAAGTGTGCTGCAGGGGCAGGGATCTGTAGGAGACTTTTCTAAAAACAAAAGAGCTGCTAGGTGCCATTTTCCCTGCCTACCCAGCTGGAAACAGACACCTGTGGGAACCAGTGCTGCACACCTCTTCATCTAGCTTACTCTAGCTTACTAACAGCATATCCCAACCCCACGCTCTTCAGACCTGCCCCCTCCAACACTGCAGGAGTTTTCCCAAAGCCTCTGTATTACCATACCACAGCAGACTATGACAAACCTTGCTAACTCTGTATGCCCCTCCTTGTATTCACTTGCAGACTCACCCCTACTAACACATCTTCAACTGGAGTCCATCCCGAGTGGCACTGCAAGCATGGCAGTGTGCAGTCATCCCCAACAAGGATCAGGCCCCTCAAAGTGACTCTTATCCTGGGGAGAGGGCAAGAAACCATACACTCTGATCCAACTGCAGCCCGACAATGGATTGGGGGCACACATAGGGTCTGACTACAGGTGCTGCCCACCAACAAAATGCTCAGGGGATGACACAGGGAAAGTGGCCTGCAGTATTGTGTGACCATGGCTCTGGCAAATGCCTAGTCTGACCCAGCTCAAGCCCAAGGCAGCACCATACTGTCCCACAAATAACAAAGGGACCAAACTTTGCCCACAGAAGGCAAAGAGAGCCATTGCAGATGACTAGACTAAAGGCAAACATGGCTCAATCACAACCGTAGGGTGCACATAACACACATAGGAGATACCCTAAAGCACCAGGTTCTGGTGAATGGGAAACATTGTACTATAGGTCACCATAGAACCTCTTCTTAATGAGGCCACTACTTTTTTAAAGATTTATTATTTATTTTGGGGGATGGACTGGGGAGAGAGAGCCTTAACAGACTGCACTGAGGTGGAGCCCACTCAGGACTCAATCTCACAACCCTGAGATTACAGCTTGAGATGAAACCGAGAGTTAGACACCCAACTGACTGTGCCCCTCAGGCATCCCTTATAAGGCCACTACCTTCAAGAGCAGGAGACAAAGCTGACTTTCCTAACAGAAACAGACACAGGAGTTAGACAAAATGAAGAGACAGAGGAATATGTCCCAAAGGAAAGAACAGGACAGAATCACAGCAAGAGACCTAAATGAAACTGAGGTAAGTAATATGCCTGATAGGGAGTTCAAAGTAGTGGTCATAAAGATACTCACTGAACTTGAGAAAAGAGTGGTAGATCTCAGCTAGATCCTCAACAAAGAGATGTAATACAGAAAAGAACCTATCAGAGATGAACTCAATAACTAAAATTAAAAATACACTAGAGGGAATGAATAGTAGACTAGAAGAAGCAGAAGAACAGATGCAGTGACCTGAGAACAGAATAATGGAAAGCAATTAAGCCAAACGGAGAAAGAAAAAAGAATAATAAAAAAAAGAGAAGAGATTAAGGGAACTTAGCAATATTGTCAAGTGTAACAGCATTCACATTATAGGGATCATAGAAGGATAAGGGAGCAAAAGGGGGACAGAAAATTTATTTGAAGAAATAATAGTGGAAAACTTTATGAATCTAGGGAAGGAAACAAATCCAGATCCAGGAAGCATAGATTCCCCAACAAAATCAACTCAAGGAGATCCACACCAAGACACATAGTAATTAAAATGGCAAAAAGTAGAGCTAAAGAGAATTTATAAAGCAGCAAAACAAAAGAAAACAGTTATAAAGAAGGGAAATCTGATAAGGCTGTCAGCTGATTTTTCAGCAGAAACTTTGCAGGCCAGGAGTGGCATGATATATTTAGAGTGCTAACAGAAAAAAACCTGCAACCAAATCTATCCAGCAAGGCCATCATTCAGAAAGAAGGAGAGATAAAGAGTTTCCCAAACAAAAGTTAAAGGAATTTATCACTCCTAAGGCAGTTTTATAAGAAATGTTTAAAGGGGAGTCTCTAAGTGGGGAGGAAAGACCATAAGCAGGAGTAAGAAAAGTGGGACGAACAAAAGCTATGAAATCAGTATATCTTTAGAAATTAGTCAAGGGTTTCACCAAATAAAAGGATGTAAAGTAGGATACTACATACCTAAAATGGGGAGAGGAGTAAAAGTTTAGTGCTTTTAGAATGGCTTCAAACTTAAGCAGCCATCAAATTAACATGGACTGCTATATATATAAGTTGTTATATGTAAACCTAATGGTAACCACAAATCAAAAACCAGTAATAGATATGCAAAAAATAAAGAGAAATGAATCCAAATATATCAAACTATTCCAAGAAATAATAGAGGAAAGAAAGCTTCACCAAAGAAAGCCAACAAACCGTCAGAGATGAAAGCAAGATAATAGAATTACAAAACCAACCATAAAGCAAGTAACAAAATGGGAGTAAGTACATACCTATCAATAATTACTTTGAATGTAAATGGACTAAATGGACCGATCAGAAGACATAGGATGGTGGAATGGATTAAAAAAAAACCAAGATCCATCTATATGCTGCCTACAAGAGACTCATTTCAGACCTAAAGGGGCCAGACACATGCAGACTGAAAGTGAAGAGAGGAAAAAAATACTTACCATGCAAATGGATGTGAAAAGAAAGCCAGTGTATAGCAGTACTTAAATGAAACAAAAGCGACTTTTTAAAAAAATATTGCAACAAAAGTCAAAGAAGGATACTACATAATCATGTAAGGAACAATCCAACAAGAAGAGACAACGATTGTAAATATTTATGCACCCAGTGGGAGCACCCCAAAACATAAAGCAGCTATTAACAAACATATAGGAAGTAATCGATAGTAGGGAACTTTAACACCTCACTTATATCAATGGATCGATCATCCAAACAGAAAATCAACAAGAAAACAGTGGTTTTGAATGACACTTTGGATCACATGGATCTAACAGATATATTTGGAACATTCCTAAGTAAGCAGAATGTACATCCTTTCCCCCCCCCTTTTTTTTTCTTTTTATAAAAAGATTTTATTTATTTGAGAGAGAGAGAGTGAGTGAGCAGGGAGGAGAGGGGTGGGGAGAGGGAGAAGCAGGCTACTAGATGAGCAAGGAATCTGACATGGGGCTGGATCCCAGGACCCTGAGATAATGACCTGAGCCAAAGGCAGATGCTTAGCCTACTGAGCCACTGAGGCGCCCCAGAATGCACATTCTCTTCAAGTGCACGTGGAACATTCTCCAGAATAGTTCACGTTAGGCCATGAAAAAAAATCTCAACAAATTCAGAAAGCTCAAAGTCACATACCATGCATCTTTTCTAACCATAATGCTATGAAACTAGAAATCGAGCGTAAGGAAAAAACCTGGAAAGAGCACAAATACAAAGTTAAATAACAGCCTACCAGACAATGACTAGATCAACCAAGAAATCAAAGAGAAATTAAAAAACACATGGACAAAAGTGAAAATGAAAAAAATAGTCCAGAATCTTTTGGATGCTACAAAAGTTTTTTAAGAGAGAAGTTTATAGCAATACAGCCCTAACTCAAGAAGCAAGAAAAATCTCAAACAACCCAACCTTACACCTACAGGAGTTGGAACAAACAAAACCTGAAAATAGTAGAAGAAAGGAAATAATAAAGATTAAAGCAGAAATACATGAAATAGAAACTTTAAAAAAAATGATAGATTAAAGAATACAGGAGCTGGGTCTTAGAAAAGGTCAACAAAATTGATACACCATTAGCCAGCCTCATCAAAAAAGAGAAGGGACTCTCAAAATCAGAAATGAAAGAGGAGAAATAACACCACAGAAATAGAAAGGATTATAAGAGAATTATATAAAATTATATGCCAAAATATTGGGACAATCTAGAAGAACTGGATACATTCTAGAAACATACAAACTACCAAAACTGAAGCAGGAAGAAATAGAATATTTGAACAGATCAGTTACCAGCAGTGAAACTGAATCAGTAATCAAAAAGTTCCCAACAAAGAAAAGTCCAGGACCAGATGACTTCACTGGTGAATTCTATCAAATATTTAAATAAGAGTTAATACCTATCTTTTCAAACTATTCTAAAAAACAAAAGAGGAAGGAAAACTTCTGAATTCATCCTATGAGGTCAGCATTACCCTGATGCCAAAACCAGATAAACATACTACTAAAAAAGAGAATTATAGGCCAATATCCCTGATGCAGCATAGATGGAGAAATCCTCATCAAAGTATTAGCAAACTGCATTCAACAATACATAAAAAAAAAAAAAATTCACCATGATTGAATGGAATTTATTCCTATGATGAAAGGATGATTCAGGATTCCCAAATTAGTCAGTCTGCTGTATTACATCAATAAGAGAATGGAAAAAAACTATAGGATCATTTTAGTAGATGTAGAAAAAACATTTGACAAAGTACAACATCCATTTCATTATAGAAACCCTCAAAAAAGTAGGTATAGAGGGAACATATCTCAATATAATGAAGGCCAGGTCTGGAAAATGCATAGCCAACATACTCAATGGTGAAAAATTAAGAGTTTTCCCTTAAGATCAAGAGCAAAACAATGATGTCCACTCTCACCACTTTTATTCAACATAGTACTGGAAGTCATAGGCACAAGCAATCAGACAGAAAAAAAGAAAAAGCATCCACATTGATAAGGAAGAAATAAATCTTTCACTATTTGTAGATGACATGGTACTATATGTAGAAGACCCTGAAGACTCAACCAAAAAACTGCTAGAACTGATATATGAATTCAGTAATGTGAAGGGTACAAAATCAATATACAGAAATCTGTTGCATTTCTATACACTAATAATGAAGTAGCAGTAAAAGAAATTAAAACTATTCCATTTACAGTTGCACCAAAAATAATACCTAGGGATAAACTTAACCAAGGAGGGGACAGACATATATTCTGAAAACTATATAAAACATTGATTAAAGAAATTGAAGATAACACAAACAAAGTGAAAAGATATCCCATGCTCAGGGATTAGGAGAATATATATTAAAATGGAGCCATAATACCCAAATCAGTCTGTTGATTTAACACAATCCCTATCAAAATACTAACAGCATTTTTCACAGAGCAAGAAAAGAAATTGTAAAATTAATTAATTAGGTATTAACTCTTTAAAAATCCTAAAATTTGGTTGGAACCACAGAAGTCCCTAAATAACCAAAGCAGTCTTGAAAAAGAAAAAAATTGGAGGTATCAGAATGCTAGATTTCAAGGTATACTACAAAGCTATAGCAATCAAAGTAGTATGATACTGACACAAAAATAGACACATAGATTAGTGGGACAGAATGGAGAGCCCAGAAGTAAACTCACAATTATGTGGCAAATAAATCCTTGAGCAAGGAGGCAATAATATGCAGTGAAAAGTCTCTTCAACAGATGGTGTTGGGAAAAGTGGATAGCTACATACAAAAGAATGATTCTAGATCACTTTGTTACATCATAAACAAAAATTCAGAATGGATTAATGAATTAGCCTTGAGACCTGAAACCATAAAAATCCTAGAAGAGAATTCAGGTAATAATTTCTTTGACATCAACTGTAGCAACATTTTTGTGATTAGGTCCCCTGAGGCAAGGGAAACAAAAGCAAAAGTAAACTGCTGGGACTATATCAAAATTAAAAGTTTCTGCACAGGAAGGGAAACAATTATCAAAGCAAAAAAGACAACTTAATGGGAGAAGATATTTGCAAATGATGTATCTGGTAAGGAGCTAGTATCCAAAATATATAAAGAACATATATAGTTCATCTAAAATAATAATCCAATTAAAAATGGGCAGGAAATATGAACGGACATTTCTCCAAAGAAGACATCCGGATGGCCAGCAAGCACTTGAAAAGATGCTCAATATCACTCATCATCAGGGAAATGCAAATCAAAACCCCAGTGAGATGTCACCTCACACCTGTCAGAATGGCTAACATCAAAAACACATGAGACAACAAGTATTGGTGAGGATGTGGAGAAAAAGGAACTCTTGCATGCTACTTGTTGGATTGCAGACTGGTATAGGCACTGTGGAAAGCAGTATGGCAGTTCTTCAAAAAATTAAAGAATAAGAGTTATCATATGACGAAGTAATTCCACTACTGGGTATTTACCTAAAGAAGAGGAACACTAATTCAAAAAGATATATGCACCCCTGTCTTTATTGCGGCATTATTTACAGTAGCCAAAGTAGGGAAGCAGCCCATGCCTATTGATAGATGGAGCGGCTAAAGAAGATGCGGTTTTACACACACACACACACACACACACACACACACACACACACACACACACAATGGAATATTACTTAGCAATAGAAAGGAATTGGGCCCTTGCTATTTGCAATGGCGTGGATGGATCAAGGGCATAATGCTAAGTGAAGTCAGTTGGTTGGGATAGACAAATCCCATATGATTTCACTCAAATGTGGAATTTCTTTTTAAATATTTTATTTATTAGAGAGAGAGAGAGAGAAGCAGGAAGAGCAGAGGGAGAGGGACAAGCAGACTCTGCTGAGCCCAGAGCCTGACATGGGACTTGATCTCACCACTCTGAGATCATGACCTAAGTTGAAATCAGGAGTTGGACACTTAACCAACTGAGCCACCCAGATACCCCTCTAATGAGGAGTTTAAAAAAAAATAAAGGAAAAAAGAGACAAAAATCAGACTTTTAAGTATAGAGAACAAACCTGTGGTTACCAGATTACCTCCTGTGGTGGGGGGAAATGGGTGAAATAGATGAAGGGGTTTAAGAATACATTTGTCATTAGCACTGAGTAATGTATCAAATTGTTGAATCCCTATTGTACATCTGGAACTAATATAACATTGCATTTTAATTTTACTGGAATTAAAAAAAAAGCTTAATCAAGAAAAAGGAAAGCAAGGAATTTGGGGAATATGAGAGTCCAGCATGAAAGAATAATGAAGAAAATCCCCAAGATAATTATGCACTGAGGTTACCAGATAGTAACTTGAAGGGCAAGCCCAGCTGGAGAAGGTGACAGGCTTTAGGGGAAAGTCTTGAAGTAGATATAAGACCTGTTGTCACCAATAAAATTAATACGGTAGCTATTGTGTTTTATGTAGTAAGAGGTTTAGAGGATTGGCAAAGTATTTGGGGTTGAATTGTAAGACAGTGATTAATTTCAGAATAAATCTAGAAGTTATTTCCATGTTTGCAAAGTTTTCCATGGTCCAGATATGAATATCATTTATGTAATGGTGCACATGCCTGAATATTGATCATAATAAAATTGTGATTTAGCTGTATTAGAGACTGGGGGACAAAAGTGTATATGTGCATATGATTTATACATACTTATAGTATACATACATATCTCTAGCGTCTTGAAGATGTAAATCAGATTTCCTCTTGAAGGAGTAAATCAGAGATAATGTGTAAAACTGAAAAAGTATGAAGTAGCACTGTAAGCTTGTTATTTGGTGACAGGGTGGCAAATTCCAAAAGAAATAGTTAAGAGGAAATGGAAGAGGTACCTCATTTGGTAATATGGTAGCTTTAACCTCCTGAGGACTGAGCTTGCTGCTGAAACAGAAATTTTGCTTCCTCAGTCCGGTTGATTTTGTCAGTGGGCAGTATACAAGAGAAGTAGGAGCTGACTTTATTTTAAAATCACAACCCATTAGAGAGGCCTATGCCGTGAGGTACTTGTGCCAGAAACTTGAGTTGTTTACCTTTTTTTAAATTGAGATGCAGTTGTATAACATTAGTCTAGTGGTATATCATAATGATTCAATATTTATATTACTCTTTTATTTATTTATTATTATTTTTTAAAATTTATTTATTTGTTAGAGAGAGAGAGCGAGCAAGCACAGGCAGACAGAGTGAGAGGCAGAGGGAGAAGCGGGCTCCCCGCCGAGCAAGGAGCCTGATGTGGGACTCGATCCCAGGACGCTGGGATCACGACCTGAGCCGAAGGCAGCTGCTCAACCAACTGAGCCACCCAGGCGTCCCTTACTCTTTTATTTAAAGGGTTTTTTTTTTTTTTTTCCCTTAAAAAAATCCGGAAGATCTGTGGTCTTCTTTAGGTAGTGAAGATGTCTTTAGATGGTAAAGATGTCTTTGCTGCTTTTCCTCTATATAACCAACTGAAAACTATAAAGAACATGAGAAACAGAATCCTCCCAACTTTTAGAAAGAAATAGAAAACCCTTATATACAAATGAAAGTAGAATGGCAAAAACCAGAAGAGCTGCTAAACACAGTAGGAGTCTCCCAGATGACGGAGACATTAAGAATGGATTCTAAGATTTCTTGGCATAAACATAAATGGACCAGCAAAGCACGTTTTTCAAAGTAGTTGGTGTAATCTGAAGAACAAAACCAAGGATTCTTTTGGAATAATAAGTAAAAGTGGGGTATTCAAGTTGACTGTGGGAACCTGTCTGTTTAATATCCAGGAGATACAAAGGAGGTAAGGGTTCCAACAGAGGCCATGCAAATGCACTATAGATATTACTCCTGCAAGATAGGATACTAATTATCAGTCTAGCAACTGGTAATCTTTGTTTAGTAAAGGAAATAGAAAAGTAGGAATTTCTTTTGCTTGCTCACACATGCACATCATATGGAGCTTAAGTGCAAGTTGGTGAGGCTTCCTATTAGTCTAGAATACTCTTCTAACATCTCAGCCATATAATCGACTCAGGAAGCACTCACTCCATGATGTAGTATTTAAAAAGCAACAGTACAAGGACACCTGGGTGGCTCAGTTGTTAAGCTGCTGCCTTCGTGATCCTAGGGTTCTGGGATCGAGTCCCACATTTGGCTCCTGGCTCAGCAGAGAGCTTGCTTCTCCCTCCCACTCTGCCTGCTGTTCTCCCTGCTTGTACTCTCCCTCTCTGTTAAATGAATAAATAAAACCTTAAAAAAAATTCTTAAAAAAAGCAACAGTACAGTATTTATACACAAATATTTCAGAAAATCAATAAGCAGGCAAGAAAAAAGGCAGATGAAAAACATAGACCACAACATTTTTTATGCAGTTTCAATGAATTTATTAAAAAATTAAGGAACTTCTATAAAACAAGATCACAAAGCAGAAATATTATGAGTGAAGTAAGAAGTAATAACAAAGTACAAGGGAGCAGGCGGAGTTCAGGTAAGGAGAAAAGAAAAATCCTGAGTGAAGACCTCACTGAAAATAGTAAAAAGTATGCAATGCATTGCTGAAAAGTTGTCAAGGACATGGAGATCAGGACTGAGTTAAAAACTAAGCAAAATGGGGGCACCTGGGTGTCTCAGTGGGTTAAGCCTCTGCCTTCGGCTCAGGACATGATCCCAGGGTCCTGGGATTGAGCCCCGTATCGGGCTCTCTACTCAGCAGGGAGCCTGCCTCCCCCTCCCTCTCTGCCTGCCTCTCTGCCCACTTGTGATCTGTGTCTGCCAAATAAATAAATAAAATCTTTTTTTAAAAAATTAAGCAAAATGGAAGTGAATAAAAATATTTGAAATATTAGAAAATAGTAGCCAAAGAGGACTCAGCATACTTACAATTGGTGTCCCTTATGAGGATAACCAAATAACGGAACAAGAAAGAAAGGGATAAACATTTCTAGAAAGAAGCAGATAGAATTAAGTCTACAGGTTTAATTGGAAGGTGAGAATGTGTCCTAGGCAAAAATTGATAAAGAAGTATGTCCTAGTAAAATTACATTAGGTAAAAAGCCACAGTTATGTGTGCAGCCTGACTTCAGAGTCCTTCACATCAGCATTGAGCACAGAAACTAGAACAGTACAGTTTTTGGGTAAGGAAATGTGATCTAAGAATTTTATCTCTTAAGTGATACTTAAGTGATATCTTAAGTGATACTCACTTGTTTTTAAACTTGCAAGGACTCTGGACACATTTTTTTCTTTGACTTTCCTGGAGGAAAAAGATTGTAATAATGAATGAAATTCAGCTTACTGAGTCATAAATGGAAAAGCTATGGCACAAAGGGTAGGCATTAAGCATTAAATCCATTTCATTGTAGAACTGCAGTAAAAACAGCTATGGAAATCGATTTTACTAAATATAACTTAAGTGTCATGAACCTTGACAATATAGAAGTAATCATTTAGCAAAAGTCAGGAGGTAAAGGGGAGGAAGAAGACTATTCATATCTTTTGTCCAAAGATAGTTTGAGAGTCAATAAATCTATCATTTAAATATATATTTCAATATACAAAGGTAATTGATAATGATGGAGGTAATTTAAATCTGGTGGGTAAAGACAGTTGAAAATCAATGATTTTTATAGGTGAGATTAATAGATGCCTGTCTGACGATATAGAACCTTAGAGATATTCAGAAACTTAACAGCTATAAAATTAAGAAAACTTCTCAGTTACCAGAAGGAAAATGTACCAAAGTAAACTGTAGTCAAAAGCATTTCAGAAGAAAGCATCTATTTCCTGTGAAGTAGGAACAAAAGTAAGATCTGCTTCTTGCTGTTCTTTCTTTCTGCTCTTAAAAAATTCAGTCCTGGGGCGCCTGGGTGGCTCAGTGGGTTAGAGCCTCTGCCTTTGGCTCAATTCATGGTCTCAGGGTCCTGGGATCGAGTCCCACATCGGGCTCTCTGCTCAGCAGGGAGCCTGCTTACCCCTCTCTCTCTGCCTGCCTCTCTGCCTACTTGTGATCTCTCTTTCTGTGTCAAATAAATAAAATTAAAAAAAAAAAAATTCAGTCCTGAAGCCATTAAGTTGGTCTGAGCAAGCTGGGCCTCAGTACTAGAGCAGCATGTTAGAACATGACCCAGTATTAGAATGGTGTCCACAAAGGGAATAGGAGTGGCTTGACAGAGTGTGTTGCAGCCATGTGGGTAGGAAGGATGTCATCGAGCAGAATATTTCTCAGGGCCATCAAAGCCTGTGTGGGGTGAGCATATGTCTGTGTTAGAATGGTAGTTGAGTGGGGAGGGGATCTGCAAAGAGGTGGGCCTGGAACAAGATTCTGCAGGTAAAGTGGCTTGAGGAGGGCATCATCATAATGGGCTGCCTGGCTAGATTCACTGCTTCTCAGGTGAGGTGAGAAGTGTATCTGCACAGGAGGACTGCTGACCTTGGTTCCCTGAGCGTAAGCAATATCAGGAGGGCAACCATCTGGGAGCAACTTGGTGCTATGTATCAAAAGCCCAAATAGGAGGGGCACCTGGGTGGCTCAGTGGGTTAAAGCCTCTGCCTTTGGCTCAGGTCATGGTCTCAGGATCCTGGGATCGAGCCCCACATCGGGCTCTCTGTTCAGCAGGACGCCTGCTTCCCCTCCTCTCTCTCTGTCTGCCTCTCTGCCTACTTGTGATCTCTGTCAAATAAGTAAATAAAATATTTTTTTAAAAAAAGCACAAATAGGATGAGGAGAGTGTGTCTATGGGAAAGCAGCCTAGGGCAGGGTTTTATAGCCTAAAAGGCATGTGGGAGCCTAGATAGGGCGAGGAGGGCATGTGAGTATCACCTGGCCTGGGGTGCTAGAACCTGAGGTAGGTAGAGGTATGTCCCTGTAGAGGTAGCTGTGTGCCTAGCTGTTGGAGACCGTGCAGGGGGAGAAGGGGAGAAGGTCATCTGTGTGTGGAGGTGGCCTGCTGTGGGGTTTCAGAGCCTATGCATATTGAAGAAGCTGTTTCTGTGGAAAGGTGCCCAAGGGCAGGATGTCAGATTAGAAGTGGGGTGTAGCGAGCCATCTGCCCAGGAGGATAGCCCAGCGTTGAATATCAGCCTAAGCAGCAAGATGAAGGTGTCAGAATGGAAAGATGGCTCTGTGAAGTATTGCAGCCGAAGCCAGTTGAGGAAGGTTATCTGTACATGAAGGTGGCCTGGCATGGAGTTTCAAAGCTCAAAAGGGATAAGGAGGCATCTCTGGAAGAGTGGCCTGGCATGAGGTATAGGAGCCCAAACAGGGTAGGCATTGTGATGGCTTGGCATGTCAGAGCCTAAATAATACAAGAGCCCATCTATGTAGGGGAGGTGGATGTCACTGATAGGAGGTAGTAATGGGCTGAGTGATAGCCCGAAGCATCAAAGTCCTGATTCTCAGAACCTTATATGTGAAGCAGGTAGGGATCTGTTGATGAGATAATCTTGGGTTATCTGGTTGGGCCCTAAGTGCTATTAAGTGTCCTTCTTAAAAGAGAGGCGGAGGGAGATGGGATGATACACACAAGAGGAGAAGACGATGTGAAGACCAAGATAGAGATTGGCATGAGCAGGTCAAGGAATTCTAGTAGCCACAGAAACTGGAAGAAGCAGTGAACAGACTTTCCCTTAAGAGCCTTTGGGTGGAGTGCTGCCCTGCTAGCACCTTGATTTTAGCCCATTAAAGTGATACTGAACTTATGGCTTTCAGTACTGTGAGATAATAAATGCTGTTTTCATCCAGTTTGTGATAATTTGTTACAACAGCTTTAGACACTAATACAAAGATTGATTACATAGAGTGGAATTGATCATATTTACAAGACCAGTGCTCTAACCCCTGAGCTATAGGGCCTGGAATTGATCATATTTAAAAATGTGTTGAGAAATGTGCTCTGCCCCATTTCTCAGAGTTAGGGAGTTATGCTAATTTCTAGAAAGGTAGAAAACTATATTGAGCTCTGTAGTATTGACTTGACATTAAAGGTGTGGGAATAAATTAATAATTTTTAATATATATAGATTGATACAGAAATGTAGATATAAGTGTGGATATCCATGAATATGTGTGCGTATGTAGGGAAACACACATACATATATGTCCTTATACATACATACATTTTCTGGCTCTATCATCTAGAGAATATGGGAGCAGTGACCCTAATAGCAGTGAAAACACCCAACACCCAGATCTTGCTTCCTAAGACCATTGTCCACTAAAATGAACTGGGGGGTGAGAGTTGACCAAGATGATGATGCAGGAGGGCTCCCTTCCCATGGACACACTACTAAATAAATGTGCAGCTACACATGGAACATCTCTCTGAATAAGATCTGAAAACCAGCTGAGCAAGTACTACACATCAGACAGATGAAAAAATACATTAAAATGGGGACACCTTGGTGGCTCAGTCAGTTGAGTGCTGACTCTTGGTCTTGGCGTGGGTCATGATCTCATGCGTGGTGAGATCTCTGTGTGGTGCTCTGTGCTTGGAGGGGAGTCTGCTTGAAGATTCCCTTCTTCTGTCCCTCTCCCCTGAGCACATGCATGTGTACTCTTTCTCTCTCAAGTAAGTAAATAAATCTGGGAAGGAAAAAAAAAAAGGTAGTAAATACTGAGACACAGCCTCACCATAATTCCCATTCCTAAAACATCATAATATAGTTGGGAGAGCATCCCCAACTTCCAGCCTCTACCTGAGGAATAAAAGATTTGGCCCTCACATCTAGCGCCCCAATTTTTAAGACTCCCTCTGTAGGGACAACCACCTAAAATACCTAGCTTTGAAAGCTAGCAGGTCTTGTGTCCATGAGACCCACAAGGCTATAGTGAACAGAGAAGCAGTTCTTAATAGGTGTGTGGAATTTATTTGTACTCTTTAAAAGTTGCCACCTAAAAAAACTTTTAAAACTGTCTCAAATGGAAAAACAATGGCTATTGGAAGTGTGATCCACAAGGTTCATCTTCATGATACCACTCTGTCAAGACTGGAAAAGGTGACATTTTATCTAATGCTCTGAAACCAAATAGTCAAGGAAAATGAAGAAACAAAGGAATATGTTCTAAACAAAAGACCAAGATAAATATCCAGAAACAGATCTTAAACAGTAATTAGTGATTTGCCTAATTGAGAGTTCAAAATAACAGTCATAAATATTCTCACCAAAGTCGGGAAGCAATGCGTGACTAAAGTAAGAATTACAACAAGGACAAAGAAAATATATAAAATACCAAAAAGAAATCACAGAGCTGAAGAATACAATTACTGATATGAGAAATTGAGTAGAGGCATTCCAAACAGACTAAATTAAGTGGAAGAAAAAATCAGCAAACTTGGTAGGTCAGTGGAATTCATCCAGAGGAGCAGAAAGAAAAAATTCAAGAAGTAAAGATAGCTCATAGGATTATGGGACACCATAATAAAAGCAGACCAGTTTATACATTATAGGGATTCCAGAAGGAGAAGAGAGCAGAAAGCTTATTCACAGAAATAGTAGCTGAAAACTCCTAAACTGGGGAAAGAAACACATCCAGATCCAGGAAGTCTAGGAAGTACTAACAAGATAAATCCAAGGAGACCCATACTAAGACACATAATGATTAAATTGTCAAAAGTTGGGGCGCCGGGGTGGCTCAGTGGGTTAAGCCTCTGCCTTCGGCTCGGGTCATGATCCCAGGGTCCTGGGATCGAGCCCCGCATCGGGCTCTCTGCTCGGCGGGAAGCCTGCTTCCTCCTCTCTCTCTGCCTGCCTCTCTGCCTACTTGTAATCTCTGTCAAATAAATAAATAAAATCTTAAAAAAAAAAAAAAGTCAGAAGTTAAAGATGAGTAACAAATCTTGAAAGCAGCAAAAGAAAAGCAACTTGTTATGTTAAAGGGAACCCCCATAAGACTGTCAGTAGATTTTTGAGCAGACATCTTCCTTACCAAAAGGGATAAAGATCGTATATTTAGAGTGATGAGCAAAAAACCTTCCGACCGAGTGTACTTTACCCCTCAGAGTTATCATTCAGGATTGAATGAGAGTTTTCCAGATAAGCAAAACCTGGGGGAATTCATCATCCCCAGACCCACCCTTACAAGAAATGTTAAAAGGAGTTCTTGAAGATGAAATGAAAGGTTACTAATTAATATCAGGAAAATGTATGAAAGTTTAATACTGGTAAAAGTAAATACAGTTACATTCAAGATACTCTAATGTTGTAATGGTGGTGAGTAAATCACTTATAACTCTAGTATGAAGGTTAAAAGACAAATGTATTAAAAAATATCTGTAACTACAGCAATTTAATGGATACACAATGTTAAAAGATACAGCTTGTGATAACCAGAGCAAAATAAGGGGAGAGGAAGCTTTTGTATGTGTTTGACGTTATTATCAGCTTAAAATAGACTTATAAATATGTTCTCATGTAAGCCTTGGCATAACCACAAAACAAAAACCTATAGTAGAAATGCAAAATGTAAAGAGAAAGGAATTCAAAGCATACTGCTATAGAAAATCGCCAAATACCAATGAAGGAGAGCAAGAGAAGGAAAAAAGGAACACAGGAATTAGAAAACAACCAGAACACAGTTAACAAAATAACAAATGGGAGGGGGGGCCTGGGTGGCTCAGTCCATTATGATTTTGGCTCAGTTCATAATCTCAGGGTCATGAGCTCAAGCCCTGCATGGGGCTCAAGAAACTCTCCCTCTCCCACTGCCCCTCCCTCCTCTCTTAAAAAAACAAAACAAGAAAAAGAAAAACCAAAATAAATGGTAAACCCATACCTATCAGTTATTCTTTTAATGCAAATGGATTAAAATCTCCGATAAAAAATGGATTGTAGTTAAAGATTTGTCCATTTTATTTATCTTTTCTAAAACCAGTTCTTAATTTCATTCATCTTGCCTATATGGGAGGGAGCAGAGTCTCCATTTCGGCTCTGATCTTTATTTCCTTCCTTCTGCTAACTTTGGACTTAATTTGTTCTTCTCTAATTCCTTGAGGTGTAAAGTTAGGTTCTGTATCTGAGATCTTTTTAATTTCTTAATATATGCATTTATCCTTTTAAACTTCCCTCTCAGAAATGCTTTAGCAGTATCCTGTAGGTTTTGATATGTTGTGTTTCCATTTTCATTTGTTTCCAGGTTTTTTTGATTTCCCTTTTGATTTCTTTGACTCATTGGTGGTTTAGTTTCCACATATTTGTAAATTTTTCAGTTTTCCTCCTGTTCATTTTTAGTTCATACTGTTGTGGTCAGAAAAGTTACTTGGCATGATTTTGTTTTTTTTTATTTTGCTAAATGATTTTTTTGTGACCTATTATTTGATCTGTCATGGAGAATGTTCCATGTTCACTTAAGAAGAATGTGTATTCTGATACTGTTGGTTGGAATGTTCTATATATTTCTTGTTAAGATCTATTTAGACTGAAGTAGAGCTCAAGTACTCAGTTTCCTTATTGATTTTTTTTTTTTTTTTTTGGTCTGGATGATCTATCAATTGTTGAAGGTGGATATTGAAGTCCCCTGCTCTTAATCTGTTGTCTGTTTCTCTGTTCAGTTCTGTTAATATTTGTTTTATATATTTAGGTGTTCTTCTGTTAGGTGCATAAATAATTATAATTATTTTCTCGATGAATTAATCTCTTTATTATATATTGACCACCTTTGTTTTTTATTAGTCTTTCGCTTAAAGTCTATTTTGTGTTAAAATAAGTATAGCTAACCCTGCTTTCTCTTGGTTTCCATTAAACCTTTCTTCAGCATTGCTTACAATAGTCAGTGTATAGGAACGACCTAAATGTCTGTTCATAGATGAATGGGTATAGAAAATACGGTGTGTGTGTATACACACACACACACACACGCACACACAGTAGAATGCAGCCCCAAAAAGGGGAGATATTGTAATTTGTGACAAAGAATAAATCTGGAGAGCATTATACAAAGTCAAATAAGCCAAAGACAGACAAATGCTGTGTGGTATAACTTATATGTGCAATCCAAACAAAAACAAACTTGAATTCATTGGAACAGTAAAAAGATGGTTGTGGGAGGCCTGGGGAAATATGAAGAGGTTGGTAAAAGGGTCTAAACTTCCAGTTGTAAGGTTTGAACCTTACAGTGTATGAACATAGTGATTATAGGTTATAACAGTGCGTTGTGGCTCAGGTGGTTAATGTCTGCCTTTAGCTCGGGTCATGATCTCAGGGTCCTGTGATCGAGCCCCACACTGGGCTCTCTGCTCAATGGGGAGGCTGCTTCCTTTCCCTCTTTCCTCCTTCTCTGCTTGTGCTCGTGCTCTCTCTCAAATAAATAACATCTTTTAAAACAAAAAGAAAAAAACAAAATCCCACTGCACTGTGTATTTGAAATTTGCTTAGAAAATAGAACTTAAATGTTCTCATCAGAGGAAATGAATAGTAAATATGTGGGGTGATAAATGTATTAATTAACTTGATAGGGGGTGTATCCTTTCACAGTGTATACATAAATCAAACTGTCACATTGTATTACCTCAGTAAAGCAGGAAACAAAACAAAATAATAAAAGAAACTAGCACATCTTGGAGAATGGGTGGTTCCAGGGTTAGGGTAGGGAAAGAAGATGATAAGCCTGGAGTATCTTATATGCTAAAAGTGCGTAAGTGTTGAAAGAGTGATAGGGACATGTCAGTTAAGTTGAGGGGCAGTACACAAAATTACTACCATGTTATCATCCCTGATCTTTTTTTTTTTATAATTTTTTTTAAGATTTTATTTATTTATCTCCCAGAGAGAGAGAGATCACAAGTAGGCAGAGAATCAGGCAGAGAGAGGGGGAAGCAGGCAGAGAGAGGGGGGAAGCAGGCTCCCTGCTGAGCAGGGAGCCAGACGCGGGGCTCGATCCCAGGACCCTGAGATCATGACCCGAGCCGAAGGCAGAGGCTTAAACCACTGAGCCACCCAGGTGCCCCTATCATCCCTGATCTTATCCAATAGCCACTACCCAGCCTCAGCTCCAGGCTGTGAGGGCTCGTGTGTGTGTGCACTCCTCAACTACTGCAAGCCCTAGAACCTACAGAAGGCCACTTCTTAACTTACAGAACTTTTCCTGAGTTTAGAAGAATTGTAATTGCTTCTTTGCTATTTTGTATTTTGGCTTAAATTTTATCTTTTGAGTTTGAATATTTGGCCTCAGGAAAGAGGCACAGGAGGGCCAGATTCCTGGTCTTTCCAGCTTGGAAGGAGGCTAAAAATCAAAATTAAATGCATCTTTTGGTTCTAACATAGATGTGAAGAACATTTTGGAACAGTTTGCGAAACTTGAATGAATTCTAAGGATTACGTGATGATAACTGGTCAATGCTATTTTACTAATTCTGGTTAGTGTATTGTGAATATATAAGAGTATATATTTGTAATAATAACACTCAGCATATTCGAGGGTGATTCAGTATTGACTGTACTCGCAACTTTGAGAGCGTTTCAAAGAAAAAAAATTCACATTAAAAAACAGTTGAAAGGGGCGCCTGGGTGGCTCAGTGGGTTAAGCCTCTGCCTTTGGCGTAGGTCATGATCTCAGGGTCCTGGGACTGAGGCTGGCATCAGGCCCTCTGCTCAGCAGGGAGCCTGCTTCCCCTTCTCTCTCTCTGCCTGTCTCTCCGCCTACTTGTGATTTCTCTCTGTCAAATAAGTAAATAAAATCTTTTTTAAAAAAACAGTTGAAAAAAGATCAGTGTATATAATATTTTGGTGTTTTTGTTAAAGAAAGGAATATATGTGAATGGACAGATAATGGTATATCCATATAATGAAATACTTCTTAATAATAGGAATGAAGTACTGATACACTCAACATAGTGGATAAATCTTGGAAACATGCTAAAAGAAGCCAGATATAAAAGTGCACAAATCGCATGATTCTCTTTGTACAAAAGTAGGAAAGACTAGTTAACCATAGAGTTGAGGGTCCATTTCTGGATTCTCTATTCTGCTCCATTGATCTGTGTATCTGTTTTTGTGCCAGTACCATACGGTCTTGATAATTACAGCTTTGAATAGAGCTTGAAGTCTGGAATTGTGATGCTGCCAACTTTGGTTTTCTTTTTCACTATTCCTCTGGCTATTCAGGGTCTTTTCTGGTTCCATATAAATTTTAGGATTATTTGTTCCATTTCTTTGAAAAAAATTGATGGTATTTTGATGGGGATTGCATTAAATGTGTAGATTGCTTTAGGTAGCATGAACATTTTCACAATATTTGTTCTTCCAATTCATGAGCATGGAACGTTTTTCCATTTCTTTGTGTCTTCTTCAATTTCTTTCATGAACTTTATAGTTTTCTGAGTACAGATTCTTTGCCTCTTTGGTTAGATTTATTCCTGGGTATCTTATGGAATACTATGCAGCCATCAAAAAAATGAAATCTTGCCATTTGCAGTGACTTGGATGGAAATAGAGGGTATTACACTAAGCAAAATAAGTTAGTCAGCGAAAGACAATTATTGTATGATCTCACTGATGCGTGGAATTTGAGAAACGAGAGAGGATCATAGGAGAAGGGAGGGAAAAATGAAACAAGATGAAACCAGAGAGGGAGACAAGCCATAAGAGATTCTTAATCTCAGGAAAGAAACCGAGGGTTGCTGGAGAGGAGTAGGGGAGGGATGAGGTGGCTGGGTGATGGACACTGGGGAGGGTATGTGCTATGAGGAGTGCTATGAATTGTTTAAGACTGATGATTCACAGATATATACCCCTGAAACAAATAATATATTATATGTTGATTTTTTAAAAAGTAGGAAAGACTAATCTTTATTGAGAGAAGGAGTTCCATAATTTCTGGGCATGGGAGGAAGTAATTGCCTGGGAGTGGGCACTGGGAATATTTTGGGGAGATAGAAATGTTGTATACACATTGATTGGTAGTGAATTCATGGTTATATATATTTTTCAAAATAGTGAATTGTAGGTAAATATTTACATTCAATTGTATGTAAATTATATCTCAATAAAGTCTTTTTAAAAAATTGATATGTATATGAATACCCACACATTGAAGAAACTTATGGTTAGTTCTCAAGAGATTAACTGAGAGACACATGTGGACAGGAGACTTGCTTTTCATTGTATACCCTTTTGTTTCATTTGAAACTTTTTTTTTTATCATTTGCATGTATACCTATTCAGAAATACACACCAAAAAATTCAAAATATATAGAGGTGCACATAATATTGCACAGTAAGTTATTCTGGTCAGTGATTATGATAGAATATTCATTGAGGCCATGCCTTTTGAATTGAACACTTTTGGTTTAGTGCCTTTTTGTAAGTATTTTTATTGTGAAATATACATGACATAAAATTTGCTGTTTTAACCATTTTTAAGTGTGTAGTTCAGTGGCATCAAGTACATTCACATTATTCTGTAACTATCAGTATTATTCATCTCCAGAACTTTTCATTTTCCCAAATTGAAACTCCATTCTGATTAAACAATAACTCCTTCCCGATTTCCCCTTAGTCCCCAGTAACCAATGATGTACTTTTTGCCTCTGAATCGGGCTATGCCTTTTTTCTCTGTCTTATTTCACATAGCATAATGTTAAACATTTTTATTTTATTTTACTTTTTTAAAGATTTCATTTATTTATTTGATAGAGAGCACAAGTAGGGGGAGCAGCAGGCAGAGGGAGAGGGGAAACAGACTCCCTGCTGAGCAGGGAGCCCAACTTGGGGCTCCATCCCAGGACCATGAGACCATGACCTGAGCCGAAGGCAGCCACTTAACAGACACCCAGGCGCCCCTATTAAACATTTTATAAAAGGAAATAATGTAGCCAAGAAGTGTGGAATCACTAAACAAATCCTTAGCAGCTTCTGCGTTGGTTTCCAGAATTCCTTCTAACTTCAGAGCATCCAAAAGTTGTTATTTCAATAAATATAACTGTAAATTGCCTATGTAACCTTGGGGAGAGATGTTGTCTGAAAATAATATGTCCTCTCTGTCTCTTGACATAGATTTTTGGATCTTTAATTTTGGCATCTAATCAATTTTAATAACTTAGTTTGCTAAGTTAAATCGAAGTACATTGTTACTGTAAATCTTATATCCAAGAGCCTTGTACTATTTTGTAGGACTTTTCTGTTGTTAATAATGTTAAATATAAATAATGTTAAAAATAAACCAGTTGTGGGAACCTGGGTGGCTCAGTGGGTTAAAGCCTCTGCTTTTGGCTCAGGTCATGATCCGAGGATCCTGGGATTGAGTCCCGCATCGGGCTCTCTGCTCAACGGGAGCCTGCTTCCTCCTCTCTCTCTGCCTGCCTCTCTGCCTACTTGTGATCTCTGTCTGTCAAATAAATAAATAAAATCTTAAAAAAAAAAAAAAAACCAGTTGTCTAACAAGAAATTTAGTAACCAAAACACTCTAAACCTGTGTGCTGCATAAAATGTTTTAGAGAATAGTAATTATCATTTATATTTATTTTTATGTGTTTTTTAAAAAGATTTTATTTGAGAGAGAGCACAAGCAGGGTGAAGGGCAGAAGGAGAAGCAGACTCCCCACTGAGCAGGGAGCCCAATGTGGTACTCCATCCCAGGACTCTGGGATCATGACCTGAGCTGAGGGCAGACTCTTAATCGACTGAGTCACCCAGGCACCCCAGTTGTTTTATTTTTAAAAGAATGCTAGTGGGAGGGAGAAATCCTCTTATTTGGCATTCTTGTACTAAGAAGTATATTTGAAGTATTTTAACTGGAAAACCAAGATAATACCTCTACAGACTTGGAACATGGGAAGAAAGTCTAGAAGTTAATCTTGTTTGAGCTGTGTGTCCAATTCAGGAAAACTCAATTAAGCACAGCCCACACTGGGTAGAAAGTAACATGAATTCTCGACTTTTCAGACTCATTTTGTAAGGGCTCTTCAGGTTATTTTAACAGCAGACAGTCTAGTAAATTGTGTGGTAGAGAAGATACAAGAAGTATAGGGGAAAAAAATCATTAGAGCAGTTTATTCCCAGAGGGATTTGGGTGTGGTAAAACTTCTTATAAGGTTTCATACTTTATGTTCCCATGAAACCGATGCAGACTCCTGCCTTGCTTTTAGCCCCTCTCGTGCTCAATTACTTTCTATTCTGAGCAACTTCTTTAATCTCTCTTATCTCAGCTCTTCCCTCATCTCTGCTCAGAAGGGTTATGATGTCTTGTACAGAACGGTTACAGAGTTCTTATGTATGAGATTCAGCAACAGCTGAGACTTAAAAATAGTTACTAGGAATAACTTTAACCATTAACAAGGATTAGGTTCAGAGAAATGCTTGGGGGGGCGGGTTTCGATTTAAGTATATCTGGGGAATGGAGAGAAGCATACAGATACCTTCTAACTTTATGCATAGGGACTTTGTCCCCATTCTATTTATATGCATATATTTTTACTTCCTGAGTTTGGAGAAATTATGATTTGGAAAATTGGAGCTCTTTATGAAAGAAAAGGAATCATATTCTCTATTCTCTAGGCCATTGATATGCCTGGAATACTTTTTCCTGACCAATATGTTACTAACTTCTTATCATTTGAGTCTTTCCTTAGATTTCACTTCTTGTCTGTCTTTCATCTAATTTTTCCATAGTTTAGATGCTCTTGGTACATCCTGAGGTTATCTACACTGAATTAGAGTTGCTTATTATATTTGTCTAGGCCAGTGTTTCTCAGCTGGGGACTCCCAGGGACATTTGGCAATGTCTGGACCCATTTTTGGTTTTCACAATTAAGGGGATGCTGCTGGCATCTAGTGGGTAGAGGACAGGGATGCTGCTATAAGCCCCTGTGGTCTGCAGGACAGCTGAATTAGTTTCAGAAGGTAATACTTTTTTATGTTGCACTTTTTAAAAAGATTTATTCATTTATTTCACAGAGAGCCTGTGAGAGCCGGGGGAGGGGTGGAGGCAGAAGGAGAGAGAATCTCGAGTGGATTCCATGCTGAGTTCATGACCAGAGTTGAAATCCAGTCAGAGGCTTAACCTTTTGTGTTGCATTTTTAAATTTGTATAAAAATGTAATGTAGATGGGGCCCGTGGGTGGCTCAGATGGTTAAGCATCTGCCTTAGGCTCAGTTTGTGATCTTTGGGTCCTGGGATTGAGCCCCCAGCTCAGTGGGGAGTCTGCTTCTCCCTCTCCCTCTGCCTTTTCCAGTGCTTGTGCACTCACGAGCTCTCTCTCTCTCAAATGAATAAATAAAATCTTTTAAAAAATATAATGTAGAATATATTGTATTTGATATGCATTTCCCATTAATATTTACTTCTTTTCATGGTAATACAGATTTTCATGAGTGGCCGTATCTCCTACTTGTGGTTTAAAGCCTTAAAATATGTGTATTATGAATAAAAGAATATTTCTGGATAATACTTTTAAATGAAAATTAGAATGCTTTCAGGGAAAATAAGGATAATGTACTATTTAAGTAGTTAGGTTCTGTGCATTTATCATTAAAGCCCAAAATGTATTCATGTTGTTATGGTAAAGTGTCCTCTCTACTACATTTACCTTAAATGCAATGTTATAAATCAGAAATTCAAACTGTTTTATTATACTGGTAACAATCTTTCATTTTATTTTGAATATGTCATTCACAAAACATCCATCCAGTGCTTTTAATGAGCCAGGCATTGAGGTGTTTGGGACACCTGAGGGAAAAATGACGTAATCCCACATGGACAGTTTAGCAGTGAATATACACAGTACCTGGGGGAGGGCCAAGCGTGAGAGGGAACCCAAGCTATAGCAGGTCTCAGGCTAAGAATAAGAGGTAGACTTTATAGGCAGAAAGAATAGTCTGTGTATAAGTATAAAGAGGCATAAAAGAACATGATATTTTTTTAAGTCTGTGCTTGCTTATAGCTTATGGTGCTTAGAGAAGAGAGCATGTTAAAAGATGATTTTCAGAAAGAAGTAAAAACTGTGACTCCTCATATGGATGTAAAAATGAACATGTGTTAAGGATTTTGTTAAACTCATTTAGTGAAATAACTAGACATAAGAAGTTTTAAAACATTCAGATTTAGGGGTACCTGGGTGACTTAGTTGAGTGTCTGCCTTTGGCTCAGATCATGATCCCAGGGTCCTGGGATTGAGCTCTGCACTGGGCTCTCTGGTCACTGGGGAGCCCGCTGCTTGCTCTGCCCCTCCCCCTCGCTTGTGCATTCTCTCTCTGTCAAATAAAATCTTTTTTTTTTTAAGGTTTTATTTATTTGACAGACAATGGTCACAAGTAGACAGAGAGGCAGCCAGAGAGGGGGTGGGGAAGCAGGCTCCTGGCTGAGCAGAGAGCCTGATGCGGGGCTTGATCCCAGGACCCTGAGATCATGACCCGAGCTGAAGGCAGAGGCTTTAACCCACTGAACCACCCATGCGCCCCTCAAATAAATAAAATCTTGAAAAAAATTTAAAATGTATATGGAGCATTGGAATGTTGAAATAAATGGAGGCAAAACTCTTCTGTAGAGTTGGGAGGAAGTCAGGTGAATCTCTGCCAGGACAGAATTTGCATGTCTTCTATCAGTTACCTACTATTTGTAGGTTTGTCAAATAGCCGCCTTGAGTCAACCTGCTAGTGTATAGTTTTCCATTGGAATACAGATTTTTTTTTTTTTTTTTCTGCAAGAGTGGCAGGAAATTTAAAGTACCTTCTGGTGCCCTACCAGAGACTTTGTACTCTATGTAATAGAGAGCCGACAGAATTTTTCGATTAAGGAAGTGAAATCGAGGTTGTCATTTAGATAAAACAATTGAGGTGGCAGTGTACAGGATTAATTAGTGAGGGAGTATTCAGTGTAGGGAAATGAGTTAGGCTTTTGCAGTGGCAGTAAGAGTGAAGGGGAAGGGGACAGTCAGTGGATGTTAGGATGTGGAATACTTAGATTGATTACAGTAGACAAGAAGGTTTCTGGCGTAAGCAATTGTAAAGGCAGTGGATCATTTTACTGAGAAAGGGAATATCAGAAGAAGCAGTGTTTGGGGCAAGATAATGGCAGTTTTTGGATATGTTCCTTTTGAGATGATATGGGGTACCAAGGTAGAAATGTCCATTATGCAGTTAGAAATCCGGTTTGGAGCTCAGAAGGAAGATGGTGGGCTAATGATTTTAGTGTGGAAAACATTAGTTAAATTGGAGTTTTTATACGAATAAATAACTTCAACCAGGGAGCACTTAAGTACAGAGAAGAGGAAGAAGGCCAGGAACCTTAGGAGACATCTTTATTTGCTTGATCTTCAGGAATAATTACTTATGTCATAGGAGCATTATTATAATATGATTAAATATCAGTCTTTTAATTCTTAATAATGACACCTGCTTAATTTGGGGGGGTTCGGGAGGGGCACAGGGAGAGGATCTTAAGCAGGCCCCATGCCCAGTGTGGAGCCCGAAGCAGGGCTCATTCTCACAACCCTAAGACCATGACCTGACCTGAAATCAAGAGTCGGACGCCTAACAGACAAGCCGCAGAGGGTCCTAGCCTCCCATACTTAGCTTAATTTTATCTTTCATTAACATCCGAAGCTGTTCTATTTATTCTTGATTTATAGCCTGTTTGTAGTATAGCAAGAGAATCTGATTCCCAAATTCTTAATCACTTCTTATTTCTTATACTTCCTCATTTTAGATTTCAGGTTGAGAGAAACTTAGTTGGGGCCTTGCACTAGTGTGAAAAGTGAGGTCACAGTGGGCAGAGAATGGGAAAGAGGAAGTCACTCTTAGGTCTCTTGTAAAAGGTTATTTAGATTTTAAAGCACTCTGAATTTCTATAATTAATGTCAGTATGAAGTGTATTCCAGACTCGAGGCGGGGTGGGGGGGGAGCGGTGTTGGGCGGGCACTGTTCTCTGTTTTGCATTATTAGGTAACTAAATTTGAGTTGATGCTACTGTTCAGTAATTGAAGGGAAGACACCTTCAATTTGTGTTCCCATTTTACCTTCACCCCCCACACAATCTCATGGTGAATACAGCATTGTGTTCCTTTTTTTTTTTTTTTTAAGGGAATATATTAACCCTGTTTTATCCCATTCTTGGCTAATGGGTAATTGGGAGGTAGCAACCCCTTTCTGTCACTACTTCCAGTTCCATGTAGTAGGAAGTACTATTTTTTGGGTTATTAAATCTGCTTATCTCCTTCAAAAATATATAGAGATGTTTGTAAATTATAAAATTTGTTTAGAGAATATTGTGACGAATTTGGAGGTGCTTTTTGAAATTGACCTTTCTCTTTTTATATTTACTAGTATTTGAGGTTTAAGATTCAGCAAAACATTGAAAATTTTAACTTTTTTCCTTTTTAGATCATCCAATTATGATGGGTTTTGAGCCCCTTGTTAACCAGAGGCTACTTCCGCCTACCTTCCCTCGATATGCAAAAATAATTAAAAGGGAAGAAATGGTCAACTATTTTGCAAGATTAATAGATAGAATAAAAACTGTTTGTGAGGTGGTCAATTTAACAAATTTACATTGTATCCTGGTAAGTACAAATGTCTGTTCTGGAATATGGTTTTGATTGAACAACAGAATAGTTTATCACTTTTTAGAGGCTGACTGTCCCAAGGGTAAATAAAATTGCTTACTTATTTTCCTTGATAGCTGGAGAATTAAGGGGTGTGTGTGTAGTGTGCGTGTGTGTGTGTGTTAGTGTGTGTGTATTTGTTTCTGTTTGATTTATAAGGATTATATACTATCCATTTTGGAGATTAAGAAACTAAAGTTTAGATAATTCACCCAAGTTTTAAGAATGAGGGTTTAAACCCTGGATTCTGTCTTCAAAACTTCTTATATGTAAATGTGTGTGTGCATGTACACATAGATATGAGTATGCATAAATACATACAGGTATGTTTTTATACAAAAGATTAGATCATGGTATTTGTAGCCTGCTTTTGTCACTAATCTCTGTATCATGAACATCTTTCTTTTCATGTCAACAAATACACATTTTTCTACATTATTTAAATAGCTACATGGTATTGCATTATAAGCATATATCACAGTTTTTTCCAGTCCATTCATATTGAATTATATTTCGGTCATTTCAGTGTTTTACTAAAATGAGCATGTCTGTAGGAACCTTCATATCATCTGCTTCCTTCTCCCTTAAGATAAATTCCTAAACCTTCATGAAGTTGCTGGGTCAAAGAGTATGTACATTTTTACATATTTTGGATTAATCTTCTCTATGGGTTAAAATGTAGAAAAGCAATGTTTACATAAGGTTAGGAAGGTAGAAAATATGAAAAATAATACTGTCATTATTTAGACATAAGTACACTATTATATGTAACTCTGTATAGAGTACATAATTCCCAGCCCATGTCATTTTCTTTTCCTTTTTTTTTTTTCCATGTCATTTTCTCTGTGAGGTCTTCCTTGTTGGTTCCAGGTTGCTTCTGTACCTGGATTCCTTGAGGTGATGAATTATCTTGCTTACATTCCTAGAATCTGAGCAGCAGCCTCTGGGGTATAGTTGATGGTCAACAAAGATTTGGCTTTTGTTTATGCTCTTTCTTGTAATAACTTTATTTTCCCTTCTAATTCTTTGTCATTAACGCCCAGCTTAAGTCTTCATTCCTTAGTGAAACTTTCACTGGTTGTGTGTTTGTTACCTCCTTTCTGTTTGCTTTCTTTTTAGTAGTTTTGTCCTTATTCTATCTTAAGGATCATAGAATCTTAAAGGTAGAAGGGTTCATAGACATAATTTTGCAATTTGAAGTTCATTGTATAGCTAAACAAAGTAAGGTTTAGAGGGCTTGTAACCAAATTAAATGATTGGTTAGTGGCATATCTGGAATTAGAATAGAGACTTTTTTTCTTCTGCTGCATCTGCTTTTCTGATTCTTAATTGTTACATGAATATTTGTGTTCAGATTAAATGTAAGATTTTAGAAGGCGATCAGTGTGAATTGGAGAAAGACAAAATAGTGCAACAGTTGGAATTTGATACTCTGGCAGAGGGTTGTGGATTGCCTTGTCAGGAAGGTGAATGCTGAATGATATACCATAGTAGTGAGGAGCTGGGGGAGCCAGGCCTGGACTGCCAGCACTGGCTGTGAAGAGGGCATAGAAAGAGAAGAGTCTGGATACCTGGAACACTTGGGACAAGAGTCGGTGGTGGTAGTAGGGGAGTGTGGCTAAGGCCAAGAATTGAGAAGATTAAAGTTAGAGAAAAGAGGAGACCAAATATCTGGTGGATCTGCATAAGAAACCTGTTCCTATTAGGATAAAGTACCAGATTATAAGGTGTGCTTACTACATACAAGACAAATCATCTCTGGAAAATTGTGAATGGACATGAGCACACATGCTGAAAAAGAAGTAAATATGAAAAATGCATACCTTTACTAGTAATTGAGGAAATGTGCTTTATAACAACTTGATTGGAAGAATACAAAAATTTGTATTTAATGTTGGTGGAGGGCAGTAGTTGCTCTCCTATAGTTGTGTGGCTATTGCTCTCAAAAGTCTTAAAAATGTGTACATCTGACCTAGTAACTCCCCTTCTAGAGATTTAGCCTAATAAAATCATCTAAGATACATGCAAAGATGAACTGAAGAGGTATTTGGCTCATCATCATTTGTAATCTTGAAAAACTAGGAACAGTTTAAATACTCACTGGTGATACTACCCATCCTATAGTATGTGTAGAATAGATGCTATACTGACATTAAATAGCATGACCATAGGGGAAGGGAGGGAAATCTGAAAGGGGAGAAATCATAGAGGGAGATGAACCAATGAGAGACTATGGACCCCCGGGAAACTGAGGGTTTCAGAAGTGGGGGGGATGGTATAACCATATAATGGGTATTAAGGAGAGCACATGTTGTGGTGAGCACTGGGTGTTATACACAACTAATGAATCATTGAACACTGCATCAAAAACTAATGATGTAATACACAGTGGCTAACTGACCATTTAAAAAAAGCGTGTTATAGGAAAATATTGACATAGGGAAATGTTTGTGAATGTTAAGTTATCTTTCAAAATAGATTATCCATTTTATACATTGTCATACACAGAAGTTATCATCAGAGACAGGTAAAATCAGTTTAACAAAGATTGGAATAGCAAATACCAAAATGTCACTTATGATTCTTTATAATTTATGCTCTGCATATTTCTGCATTTTCACATTCAAGTTTTATACAAGATCAATACGGGTAGGGTAGTTAAGTATCTGAATTAACAGTTTGCAGCCATGTGTGCCGTGCCGCATTGTAGAGAAAACACAGAGGAAGGGACCAGAGTAAACACAGGGAGATAAATTAAGAAACCATCATTACAGTCCAAGGGAGAAAGGATGGTAACTTCAGTTAGAAGGTTGGTAGGGAGATGATGTGGGTTGTCAGAGTTAGAGCTGTGCATGGACTAAAATTGATAGCATTGGTGTTGAATTAAATATGGGGCATGACAGAACTCTCAAGAAGGTCTCTGGGTTTCTGACTTGCAGATCTTGATACACACTCTGCTGTTCACCAAAATGCAGAAATTCCCAAAGACCTTTAGTCAGCTTACGCTCTTAATGAAGCTGAATTTGAGGTGCCTTTAAGATATTTATGCAGAGATATTGAATAGATATTGACTCTGTGGATAGAGTTTAGAAGTCAATGCTAGATGTATAATTTTGGAACTATCACAGGTAGTAATTGAAGTATTGGTATGGTGAAGATTGTGAGGGAAAAAGTTTATGGCTTGAGAAAAGAATATAGTCTGGAACTACACTTTGAACCTATTGCCACAAGTGGCCACAAAGGAAGAAACTTGTGAAAGTCATTTAAAAGGTTTTATTTTACCAGAAGGAAGTCCTGTCAGATACTGAGAGGTCAGATGAAAGAAGTGAATTAGGTCCAAGACAAATGTCAACTGGATTTGGTGTCAGAGGACAGTGGTGACTAGAGTGAAAAACCAGGCTAGTGTGTGTGTGGATGAGGAGGGGCCATTGAGTAAGTAGAGACGGTTAAGTCAGCTCTTTCAGAAAGTTTAGCTGAGAAGGCAGTGGTTGAGAGAGAACTGTGGAGCATGTGACAATTTTTTTTAAAGATGGGGGAAAATTGACTGCTTAAATATAAATGGGGAGGATCTGGAAGAGAGGAAGAAGTTAAATATTAGGACAGACAAGGATGGATTCTTGACATTGTGTAATGTTCCTGAAAAGACAGGAGGGAATGGAGTCCGTAGTACAAATGGAGGGCTTTCATTGTTAAAGTGGGCAAGGAAAGGATCCGAGTACAAATGCGGGTTCAGTTTGATAAAGTTTAGAGGCTGAAGTGGAGGGATTTCCTGTTGATAAATGACTTAGTTTTCTTTGTAATGTTAAATGGGAGGACATCTATAGTAGAGAATATTTACTTTGAGAAGTGTGAGGAAGGTATAAAAGTTAATTGTGAAAAAAGTGAATTGACTAGAGAAACTTGGTAGGTTTTGGCAGAACACTCATTTAAATTGATCACGAGTCTGGAAAACACACAAAAAATAGGAAAATGATAAATAGCTACTATCCTATAATATACAGAAGCTAACATTGTAGTGTATTTTCTTACCTTTTTTCTTTTATCTATGTATAAACCCATATGTATTTTTTCTAAGCATATCTTTTGGATGTCGAAAGAATCAAGAAGTCAGTTATATAAATCCAGTTGGCCTGGTTACTTGGTATTTATTTTTGTGAAGTAGGAAGTAAACCTCTGCCGTTAGTTAGCAGATTATTATTAATGCTGTTAATTTTCATGGTGTGCAAATTCATTTGTATCCACACAATTCTACTGCTCAGTTAAAAAAAAGTCTCCAAAATCATCCATTGTCCCATTGATACAATTAAGACATTTCCAATAGACATGATCCTTAGCTCTCTGTCATTTTTTAACTCTGGTAGTATATATATCGCTTCTCGGCCTTTTGGCTAAGATCAAGTGTAACTCTGGTAGTATATAATTTGCGGAAGGTTCTGGTAAAAATTACATGCTATATACAAACATTTCCAGCTTTTATTTAATCTGTTAATGACATTATTTTTTCTCTGTGTATCAGGATTTTTTCTGTGAATTTAGTGAACAATCACCTTGTGTTCTTTCAAGATCTCTATTGCAAGTAAGTTCTATTTAGTATTGCAGTACTTCTTTAAACATCAAATTTTATATATGTTGACATTGCTTTATTGATTGCTAGAACAAACGTAGATGCTTTTAAAGGATATCAACAGTTAGTGTTATATTTTTGTGTTAGAAGTATTGGAATATTAGACATTCATTAAGATCATATCCTGGGCTGTAAAACAAACCTTAATAATGTAAAAACAATTGAAATCATACAAAGTATGCTCTCTAAATATTTTGGAATTAAACTAGTAATCAGTAACAAAGATATTTGGAAATTTTCCAAATATTTGGAAATTAACACACTTCTAAACAAAACTTGGGAGCCAAGAGGAAGTCTTGAGAATAATTAGAAAATATTTTTAACTGAATGAAATGGAAAATACAACCTACAGAATCTGTGGGATATAATTGAAACAGTGCTCAGAGGAAAATTTATAAGATTAAATCTTTATATGAGAAAAAGAAGAAAGTGGTTGCCAGAGGGATTGGAGGTGGGGGTGGAGAGTGAAATAGGTGAAGGGGATTAAGAGGTACAAACTTTTAGTTATAAAATAAGTCACAGGAGTGAAAGTACGGCATGTGGAATATAGGCAATAATATTGTAGTAACTTTGGTGACTACACTTAACCACGGTGAGCGTTTCACAGTGTATGGAATTGTTGAATCATTGTGTTGTACACCTGAAACTAATATAATACTGTATGTTAACTATACTTCAGTTAAAATTTTTTTAAAAGAAAGGTCTGAATAATCTAAGGTTCTACTTTTTAAAAAAAAGCAGATTTTACTCAAAGCAAGCAGAAGAAAGGAAATAGTAAAGATAAAAGCAGAAATCATTAAAATAAGAAACAGTAACAGTGAAGAAAATTGATGTAACCCAAAACTTCATTCTTTTGAAAAGATCAATGAAGGGGTGCCTGACTGGCTCAGTTGGAAGATTGTGTGACTCTTGATCTCAGGGTTGTGAGTTTGAGCCCCACGTTGGGTGTAGAGATTACTTAAATAATACTTTCAAAAAATTAACTGAGCCTTAAAAAAAAAGATCAATAACATCGAAGAACCTCTAACCAGACAAAAGAAAAAGAGAAGATACAGATGAATAGTATCAGGAATGAAAAAATGTTACTACAGATCCCAAAAGGGTCTATAAAATGTTATACGGGAAATAATATAAAGAACTCATGTCCATAAATTCAAAAACGTAGATGAAATGCATCAGTATCTTGAAGGACATTACCAAAACTCACAACAAAAGAGATAACTTGAATGATCCTGTATCTGTTAAAGAAATTGAATTCATAATTTAAAAACTTTCCAAAAAGAAAATTCCAGGTTAATTCTGTACAGTCTTTTCCAGAAAATAGAAGAGCCAATGATACTTATGGTATAAAGCCAGCAATATCTCAGAAGCAAAACCAAAGACATTAAAAGCATGGAAAATTATAGACATATTATGAGCATAGACAGAACAACCTTAAAGTATTATCATATCATCAACATTATATAAAAAAAGATAATACATCATGATCAAGTTGTTTTTTTTCCAAAAATGAAATCCTGTTTCAGCATTGAAAAAATCAGTGTAATCCACCATACAATCTAAAGTCTCAGTAGATTCAGGAAAAGCATTTGACATAATTCAACCTCCAGTCATGATAAAAACTCTCAGCAAAACTAGGAACAGAAAAGAACTTCCTTAACCCGTTAAAGGGAATGTACAAAAATACCTGCAGCTAACATCATACTTCATGATGGAAGATTAAATCCTTTCCTCCTAAGATTGGGAGTAAAACAAGGATATCTGCTCTCTCACTCCACTGTTTTTCAACATAGTACAGATGGTCCACAATTTAAGAGGGTTTGACTTAAGATTTATAAACTTTATGATAGTGTAAAAGGGATGTGCATTCAGTAGAAACCATACTTTATTATTTTGCATTTTGATCTTTTCAGTATGCAGTGTAATACTCTCTCGTGATGCTAGGCATGACCGGTGAGCCATAGCTCCCACTCAGCCACAGGATCATAAGGGCAAACAACTGATTTAACCCTTCTGTTTTTCACTTTTAGTATAGCATTTAATAAATTACAAGAGATATTAAGCACTTTATTATCAAATAAGCTTTGTGTTAGATGATTTTGTCCCATAGTAGGCTAATGTTCTGAGCATGTTTAAGTAGGCTAGGCTAAGCTATGATGTTCAGTATCCTAGATGTATGAAATGCATTGCAACGTAAGAGTATTTTCAACTTACAGTGGGCTTATTGTGACATAAGCCAATCATCATAAGTTGAGGGAGAGCTGTACTGGAAATTTTAACCAGTGAAAAGGCAGGAAAAAGAAATAAAAGGCATAGTTGAAAAGGGAAAAGATATGTTTTAACAGAAAACATTACTTTCTATATAGAATGTCAGGGAATCTACAAAGAAGTTCCTAGACCAGATGGGTGAGTTTAAGAAGAACAAAGGGTATGAGGTCAACACCCAACAGCAATTGTATTTCTATATATTTGCAGTGAGCAATGGGAAGTAAAAAATTTAAAAACAGTACTATTTGTAATAATGCAAAAAATGAAATACTTAGATATAAATCTAACGCCTGTTTATATGACCTATATGCTGAAAAACTACAAAGTACTGGTGAAAGAAATCAAAGACCTAAATGAATGGAGAAATACACCTTTTTTGTGGATTAGAAGAATTAATATTTCTAAGATGTTAGTTCTCCCCAGAATTTACCTACAGATTCAGAGCATTGTCAGCAAGCTGATTCTGAAATTTATATGGAAAGACAAAAGAATTAGAATAGCCAGAACAGTTGTGCAGAAAAGCAGACTTGGGGAGCTATCTGACTGCAGGACAGGTATGGTATTGGCAAAATGGATCAGTGGAACCAGAGGAGAGTCTAGAAAAGTCCTATTCTTTAATTAGGCCTTTTTTAATATAGTACTGTATACTGTTACATAGTATTTTATAGTCCTTTTTATAAGTATATAGAACTATATACTACATGGTCATATATGTGGTCAACTGATCAGTTATTAATATGGTCAGTTATTTTTGACAAAATACAAAAGCAAATCAGTGGAGTCGTACAAGAATTGGACAGACATATGCAAAAAATCTGACTCAGAATGCATCATAAATCTAAAAGGTAAAACTATAAAACTTAAAAGAAAGGATAGGAGAAAATCTTTGTGACTTTAGAAGATGGAATTCTTAGGTATGGCATCAGAAACAATTCATAAAAAATGACCAATTTAGAACTTTATTTCTGTGAAGACGTTACAAAAATGAAAAGAGATTCTACAGAATGGAGAAACCATGTGCAAATCCATGTGTGGCACAGGACTTGTATCATACGAAGAACTTTATAAACACAATAGTAAGAACAGACTACTGCTCAGTTTTTAAAATGAGCAACAATTTTAAACACTAAAGTATGAAAACATACTGAACATAATTGGTGTTAGGGATATGCAAATTAAAACCACAGTGAAATACCACTCTCCACCTTTTATAATACCTTCTTAAAAAAAAACAAAGAAAACCTACAATACCAAGTCCAGGTCAGGATACATTTACTGACAGGAATGTGAAGTGCTGTAGCCACTTTATAAAACAATTTGTCAGATTCTTACAAAATTCAATATACAAATCCCACTCCTGCTTAATATTTGCCTACGAAAAGTGAAATCCTGTGTTCTCCTGGAATCTTGTCTGCAAATGTTTATAGCTGTTTTGTTCACGATCACCCAAAACTGGAAACAACCCACATGTGTTAGGAAATCAAGGAAGGGATAGTATAGCAAATAATAAAATACACTGAAGTCATTAAGGGGAGAAACGTAAATGCAAATTATTATTAAATAATGTATTCTTTAATCATGAAATCTATTTTTCCAGTTTCAGAAAGTGTGTATGTATTCCAAAACTTTCATTAGAGACAGATTATCAACTAATATTGATAATCATTTGCTGTTTCATATTATATGAAGCCCTCTTTCTTACATATTAGCTTATTTGACATACTCAGACTGGTCAGTTCACTTTGACTAGTTTACTGTCACTATCCTGGACATGGGAAATACATGTTCTTGCACATTTTTTAATTTTCTTTCATCAGAATACATCTTAATAGGGATTAATAAGTAATACCCATTGTTGAAATAGTGATTTATTGATTGATTGATTTCCACGAGGTTTTTATACTTTAATCTCTTCTTTAATCTGCAGTATTTATAAGAAATGTGTTCATGTCATAGTAATGACAATTATATGTACAATGTATTAAAATTTGATAGCATTACTAATATATAACATTTGTTTTAAGACCACTTTCTTGGTGGATAACAAAAAGGTCTTTGGAACCCATCTCATGCAAGACATGGTGAAGGATGCACTCCGGTCTTTTGTCAGTCCTCCGGTGCTCTCCCCAAAGTAAGTACCCTAAGACTTTTTATAGTGAATGTATTTCTTAAAAGCCCCAATTCTCTGTGCTTCTTTATAGCCAAGGCATAAAAACTATTGTAATCAAATCTTCATGTAAAAAAGACCCAAAAAACTTGATCAAATTAAAATTACTTGATTTCTGCTGCATATTATTTAGATTTAAACTGAGGTTTTTGTGAGGTTGACATTAGGCCCCATAAGAGAAGAAAACCTTACAAAGAATTACCAAATTCAGTAAGTTGCATTGATTCTTACTGTGTGCAAAGCACTGTGTCAGGGAAGCACTTTGGGAATAATTATAAAAAAACAAGATAAGGTCTCTTCTCAGTGATCTGAGGCTAGATAAACATAGAAAATACAAATAATTGATCCATAAATTAACATTAGAGCAGTGGCTCTACCAGAAACATGTTGCCATAAGTAGCTGGAAGAGATTTCATGCAACAAGAAATCATTCCTTGTGTTGGCATTTTGGAAAATGAAGAGAGCTTTTCCAAAGGAGAGGGAAGAAATGTGCTGTTATTCCTCAGCAAAAAAACCCAGCATGTCTGAAGACATGGGCATATGAATTATATATTTTAAGAACAGTTAGTGGTTCAGCATTCAATTTGTTGAATAAATCTTGCCACATCTCACATAAAACTTTTTCTTCTCTTAACTTGGGATTCCCAAAAGCAAATCCTGAGACAGTTCATATCACCTTAGAAAGTATTCCAAGGAAAAACCGGCAGGGTTGTGGGCAAGTGGGACATAAAAAGGAAGAAAACCACACAGAGGTATACTTCATGGAAAGAAACTCTGATTGGGTCCTTTTGGGGAACTGTGGAGACAGTATGGGTTGCAGCTCAGAGTTGTCCTTGTCAGGGACAAAACAAAGGGAGCCTGAGAACTTACCCACACAGCAATCAGTTAAGGACTGTCTCTGGGAGGAGGTAAATTCCCAGGCATTCAGTGTTGGTTATATTCCCTGTTTCAGTCACAATAAAAGCCAAAGTCCTTATGATTGAGCCTGGGAGGTCCCATATACTCTCGTCTAGACTCCTGTTCTGATGCTTCTCCAGCTTCATCATCTCTTACCCCTCTCTCCTCATCTCCTTTGCTTCAGCCACTTTGCCCTCCTTGTTATTCTGGAAACATATAGGTTGGCTCTCACCCTGCAGCCTTTACACAGAGTCTGGGGTGGAGGGCGTTTTACAGAAATGCCCAGGACTGACTCCCTCACCATCTTCAAGTCTGTTGAAATTCACCTCAGTAAGGACTGCTTTGATTAGACTATTTAAAAAGTGCATCCTCCATGCTGCCTCAGCCCATCACTGCCTTTCTCTCTCCTATAACGACTCTCCTTACATACTATATCATTTACTTACTCGCTAGGTGAAGAAGTCTATACGTACCATACAGTTCTTCACTATGTTTATTTCTTTATTTTTTATGTTTTTTTTTCTACTATGTTTATTTCTTATTTCCCTGTCTCCTCCCTCCCACTCCCATTAGAATATAAACTCCACAAGGTCAGGGCAGGTGGTTTTGGCTCTTTGTTCATTAATGTATCACAGGTGCTAGAACGGTGTCTATAGTATGAATAGTCAGCACATGAATCTTTGTTGAATGAGTGAATAAATAAGCAAATGGGAGTTGGATAATTAAGATAGTTTGGGGTTAGACTTGAGAGTTGTGAATGGTTTGGTAAAATATGGTCTTTATTTTAGGGTCAGTGAGGAAGTGCCCAGGTTTTAAGGAGGGAATTGGCGTAGTATAGTATGTATTTTTTCAGGGGAAACAAACTGGTAGTGATAATGGGGCAAAGTGGTGAGGTAGGCTAATTCGGTACTACAAGCGAGAAATGATGAAGGATTAAACTCTGAGAATATAAAGGAGAGGACAGATTGGAAGAACATTTCAGAGGTAGAATTAATAGGACGTGGTAACTGACTCAGCAGGGGAAGGAAAGGAATAAGAAGGTAATGAAGTTGCTTTAAAAATAAAAAAAGAAAAATTAAAAAAAAAAAGACATGTCTAGTGGCATTCTTTTTCAGGATTATCTTGGCTCTTTCCCTGGTTAACCCTTTATTGGATATTTGGTTTGAAAATATTATCACCTGTTCTGTAGGTTGCCTTTTTGTTTTGTTGATTGTTTGCTGAACAGGAGCTTTTCCCTCTGATGTAATCCCACTGTTTATTTTTGCTTTTGTTGCCTTTGCTTTTGGTGCAAAACCAAAAAATTGTTACCAGCATCAATGTGAAGGAGCTTATCCCCTGTGCTTTCTTCTAATACACAGTTTCAGGTCTTACATAGAAAAGTATTTTTATGCTCTTTAATCCATTTGAGTCAGTTTTTGTGCATGGTGTAAAATAAGGATCCAGTGTTTACTTTTACGTGTGGCTCTCCAGAATTCCCAGTATTATTTATCGAAGAGACTGTCTTTTCCCCATTGTGTATTCTTGACTTGTTTGTCAAAAATTAATTGACCATATACAATTGCTTTTTTCCCCCTTGGCTCTCTGTTCTGTTTTATTGATCTGTGTGTCTGTTTTTATGCCAGTATCATTCTGTTTTGATTACTGTAGCTTTTTTAGTATAGTTCGAAATCAGGAATTGTGATACCTCTCGCTTTTTTATTCTTTGGGTATTCAGGGTGTTTTGTGGTTTCATATAAATTTTAGGATTGTTTTCTCTGTGTCTGTGAAACATGCTATTTGAATTTCAATGATGATTGCATTGACTCTAGAAATCACTTTGGGTAATATGGACATTTTAACAATATTCTTCCAACCAAGAAGCACAGAATATCTTTCCATTTATTTCTGTCTTCAGTTTCTTTAATCAATATCTTACAGTTTTTAATGTATACATCTTTCACCTCCTTGGTTAAATTTATTCCTGAGTATTTTATTCTTTTTGGTGCTGTTATAAATGGTGTTGTTTTCTTAATTTCTCTGATAGTTTATTATTATGTATAGAAATACAACAGATTTTCATATATTGATTTCTGTACCCTGCAACTTTACTAACATTATTAGTTCTAACAGTTTTTTTGATAGAATCTTAAGGTGTTTCTACATATAATATGTCATCTGCAAATGGAGACAAAAGTTATTTTAAAATTTATAATTAAATATATTAAAGATTCAGATGTATAAACTGACAACTACCTATACTGCCATCCATTTTAAGCAACATTTTTACTTGGTTATTATAAATTTCCCTTTTGGAGGATTGATAAAACTTGATAAATACTTAATGTATATTTATATGAATTAATAAATTTTATCAGTTCCCTTTTGTAATAAATACAGTAAGTTGGTACCTGGTATTGCCAGGAACCTTGTTGGGTTCTAGCGGAAAGAAAAACATATCTCCTAACAGGGAGCTTATAGTCTGGTGGGAAAGACTGAACGGTAGACAAATATATAATGTGAGGTCATGGTAAGTGCTTTGTAGAAAGATAAAGGGATTGATGGATGTCTTAGGCATGATAGTTGTGGAAGACCTGTTGCAGGTGGTACATGAGAGTGAACTGAGGGAGTGAGCCATGCAGAATCAGGGGTGGGGCTTCCTGACAGTCAGCAACATCTGTAAGGTCCCAGAGTAGGGCTGAGTTTAAGTATCAAGGAGCAGCTAATTTTAATGAATTAAGTTATTAGAGATAACCTCTAAATGAGCAATTCTCAACCATTTTTGTATTGAAACACCTTTACATTTAAAAGTAATAGTAAAGACCAAAATAGCTTTTGTTTATGTAGGTCATATATATTGCTACCTACTGTTTTAGAAATTAAAGGAATACTTTAAAGGTATTTTTTTTAAAAATAAGAAACCTATTACATTAATATGAATAACATCTTTATGGAAAATAACTGTTTTTAAGAAAAATTAATGAGGAAAGTGACAGTTTTACATCTTTGCAAACCTCTTTTCTGTCTCTCTTAATAGAAGATAGCTGAATTATTTTGACCTTCTGCTTTCAGTCTGTTGTAATATTGCGTGCCACGTATTCTGGAAACAACCGCTGTACACTTATGAGAGAATGAGTACAAAAAGAAAATAACATCTTAATATTGTGAGAATAGTTTCAACCTTGTATCCCCTGGAAAGCATCCCCAGGTAACCATCCCCACCAGGGGAACCTGGGCCACATTTTGCAAACTACTCCCTGCAATTTCAAATCCTCCCTCACCCCATCCCTTCCTCCCACTCTGGTTATAGAGGTGACTACTGCACTACAGTTTGTGTCTCACTCTTATGAATGCTTGTACACTTCACCCAAATATGTGTATCTGGAAATGATACATCCATTTATTTTATCTATTTTAAGACTTCACGTAAATACCACACTGTATACATCCTTTTGCAACATGATTTTTTTCATTCAACATTAGGGTTTTGAAATCATCCAGTTTGATCCATGCAGACTTACTTTACTCATTAAAATCCACCCTTTGAACATATTGAATTTGTTTTGTTGTTTCTCTACAATTGGATTTAAGTTGTTTCTAATTTATTGATGTTGAAAACAGAGCTGGGGGCACCTGGATGGCTCAGTTGATTGTGTGCCTAACTCTTGATTTTGGCTCAGGTTGTGATCTCAGGGTCCTGGGATTGAGCCCCATATCTGACTCCCTGCTCAGCGGAGAGCCTGCTTCTCCCTCTCCCTGCTTGTGCACTCTCGCTCGCTCTCTCTGTGCGCTCTCTCTCTCTCTCTCTCTCTCTCTCGCTGTCTCTCTCTCAAATAAATAAATAAAATCTTTCAAAAAACAAAAACTGAAATTAATTGCTGATCATAGAGTGTGTACATCTTCAACTTTGCTAGTTTTGCTGAATTGCTTTCTGAAATAATTAAACCAATTTGTATGCCAGAAAACAGTATATATGAATTCTAGTTTTCCCATACTTTGTTTGGACTTCGTCATTATCAGAGTTAAGAGTTTCTGACAATTTGATGTATGTGAAATATTGTCTAAGTCTAATTTGCCTTTTTTCCTTTTCTGTTTAACAGTCTTCCTTTAGCACTTTTATTATTAGCCATTTAATTACAGTTCAACCTACATTGTCTGAGGATTCCATATTTGCAAATCTTGCTTACTTGCTAAAATATATTTGTAACCCTCAGTGGGTATTTGCTCCACTCTTGCTGAATTTGCCAACATGTGCAGAACAGCAAAAAAATCTGAGTCATCCAGTGTTGAACAAGGCAACTCTGTAACAGCTCTATTAGATGCCATTTCTTCACATTTCTGTCCCTTTTTTGGTGATTTCATAGTTTCAAATGGCCTCCATGTGTAATTATGTGCTGTCTAGTATTCCTTAGCACAAGAAGGCTGTAGTATGCCTTCCAGAGAGAGTATGTGTGTTAGATAAGCTTCACTCAGGCCTGACTTTGCTAATGATTCAGCAATGTACATTACATAAGGCATCTTTCAAGTTCTATAGTGATCAGTTGATGAAAATGGTGTCACCAGAGGCTGGCAGGAACCTAACCCTGTATTTTACCCTAGCTGCAGTGTTTCTGTGTTGTCATTCAGTGTCCACCACAACTGTAAAGAACAGAACTAGCATGAGTACCAAAAATTGACTGTATATATAACAAAGTTCATTGCATGATAATCTGTAAATGTTATTCCACTCATTTTTAAAAAGATTTTATTTTATTTTAGAGAGGGAGAGAAGGAGAACATGGGGATGGGCAAAGAAGAGGGAAAGAATTTCAAGCAGACGTCTAACTGAGCATGGAGCCTGATGTGGGGCTTGATCCCACAACCCTGAGATCATGACCTGAGCCAAAACCAAGAGTGGGACCCTTAGCTGACTGAGCCACTCAGGCTCCCCTGTTATTCCACTGTCTTAAATTCCAGTGTTACAGATAAGAAAGGTGATCCTGAAAAAAAAATAAACATGATCCTTATCAGATTCTTTTTTTTCCCTTCACAAATGATTTGACACTTTCTTCTGGAAGATTGTAAAGTTTCTTTTCTTTTTTTCTTTTTCTTTTTTGAGTTTAAGGGATTTACCAGAATGTACATCTGTCATTTTCAGCTAATCCTGTCAGGAACTCAGTCATTAAAGCCTGAGGTCTTCCAATCAGTAATTATCCTTTATTACTTTTTATGTAATTCTTCCTTCACCTTCATCTGTTTTTTTTTTTAGAGCTCCTTATATACTAAGTCCTCTAGATCTCTTCTCCACATTCTCCATATTTATCTCTTTTATTTATATTTATGTATATTTCTCTCTTTTGTTATTTTTGCCATGATGTGAGAAAGTTCTTCCTCTTGACCTTCAAGGTTTTAGTGAGTGTCTTTCTTCTATTGAATTTTTAAATTTGAAAATCCTAATTTTTGGATCCAGAAAATCTTTTTTTTTTTAAGATTTTATTTATTTATTTGACAGAGATCACAAGTAGGCAGAGAGGCAGGCAGAGAGAAGAGGAAGCAGGCTCCCTGCTGAGCAGAAAGCCCGATGCGGGGCTCAATCCCAGGACCCTGAGATCATGACCTGAGCCGAAGGCAGAGGCTTTAACCCACTGAGCCACCCAGGCGCCCCCAGAAAATCTTTTTTTAAGAGCTTTATCTTAATCACCTTTTCTCTTGCCACCACCTGTTCCAGGCATTCTGCTTTTTCTTTTCACTTGGCTGCTGCGTTGTACTGTCATTTTCCATTGCATGATTATGGCTCTGTTTATCTCTGATGCTCTGGTCAGATTATACAGTTACGGCAAACACTGAGGAATAGTACGTTGTCTGCTCCTGTCCATGCACCAGGAGAGTCTTTGCTTTTCCCCATCTTCTTAGGTGCAAAGGACTACTGACCTCCCACCTCAGGGATGGAAAAAAACAATCTTCCCATCTCTTCAGCCCCTGTATTTCCTCTAGGGCTAGGCAGGTAGCAGATCCTCCCAGACTGTGCTCAGGCGGGCTTTAGTCAAGAAGTGATGCTATTAACTGAGATAAGGAGCACCACAAGGAGACCACTGCATGAGGAGAGAAGTTCAGGTACCAGAAATTTATAGGTGATGATTTTGGCCAGTGGTTGGAAATGTGGATACATCTTTAAAAAATTAGGATTCTGTATGGTATTTTCTTTGTAATTACTATTATGAGCACAGTCCCAGGAGAATGTCAGTTGTAGAAAAATAAATAGCATTGCAGTAGGGTTATAAAAAAGTGGCACTTTGGAATTTTTCTTCTCTTGTTAATTTCATCTTGTTGGATTCAACTCTGTCCGAAGATAGAGCTGAAAGAGTTGAAAACAGTGTACATTTATGTGAATAACACAGTGATAGTGAAATATTTCCTAATCAAATGCTAGTTTTTATTTTTTTTCTAATGCTAGTTTTTAATTTAGTAATGTATTTGATTCCATTTTCTCTTTTTCCCCACCTTCTTTGTTGGTATCACCTATAGTAATCACTGCTGCTTTTTGTAGGCCAAATAGTTTGATTTTAATGAGTATTATTTTACAGGTGCTGCCTGTATAATAATCACCAGGCTAAGGACTGTATTGACTCCTTTGTTACTCACTGTGTTCGGGTAAGAGCTACAATTTTGGACCATTATGATGGATACTTTAAAAATTGTGGGGTGTAATTCCTTCAGTAGCATTAATTTGTGTTATTTTTTTATCTGACATTTCTTACTCATTTTCATTGAATAAATAAAAAATTTCTGTCTCCTCTTACACTCAAGTAGATAGCTCTCTAACCTGAAGTCTTCCCAGCAGGTTGTTAGATACTGCGGCACTTTTGATGTCTTCACTATAACCCCCAGGGACCACAGTATAAGTTGTACACATTTTTTGTAAATGGGCACAAAAACTACTTATTAAACAAGGAATGTTTATAAAAGTCCCAGATACCTTCTCTTTATAGTACTTTAATGAACAGGATTATAGTAAAATTAAAATTATTGATGTAGACGAGATCACAAGTTTTTTTCAAATCTCAGGGAATTAGAAAAAAATACAAATCTTGTAGTGGATTAAATTAATCATAAATCATTTTTATTTAATTATATAAACATTTCTCTTGGAGAACTGAAGCAGTCAGTTTTGGGTGCCTAATTCCAGTTACTAAAATATGTATATACATACATATAAGAAGACAGCATGGGATGGTGAAAGAACTAAAAGGCCAGATTTCATTTTTATCATTAATATTTTATCATTATCATACAGGTCACTTTACTTTTCTATACACTTCCCAGTCTTTAAAAAGTGAGGTGTTAATATTGCCCCTATGCTTCTTAGAGGCTAGTTGTTGATCAAGTGAGATAATATCTGTCAAACTGTACAAATTTAAAATTATGCCTTTTAATTTATGTTTCTTAAATCAGAGCATCCTACCATTCATGTGTACTGTCTGATTAGTGAAGTATTATAATATTTTATTATGTAGAATAGGAATAGAAGTTTCTAGAGAACAACTGACCCTTGAACAGCACGGATTTGAACCATACAAGTCCACTCATACACAGATTTTCTTCGATATAGTAACAGTACTATAAATGCATTTTGTTTTTCTTAGGATTTTCTTAATAACATTTTCTTTTTTCTAGCTTACTTTATTGAAAGAATACAGTATATAATACATACACAAAATAGGAGTTAACTGACTGTGTATATGTTCTCAGTAAGGCTTCCAGTCAACAGCAGGCTATTAGTAGTTAAGTTTTTGGAGAGTCAAAGGTTATACATGGATTTTTGACTGTATGGGGTATAAGTGCCCCTAACATTTGTGTTATTCAGGGTTCAACTGTATTAGCCCTTATTCGAGCCTTATAATTGTTCTGGTGTGTTTAAAGCAGCACAGAAATGTCACCCTTGAACGTTGGCTTATAGCGGGAAATAAGCAGAAAAGAAATTATTCTCTTAAAATCTAAAGATCAAAATAAGATATTTTTGCCATATGAAAACAAGTTTCATTAACAGCTACTTTCTTCTGGCTGTTGATAAATTCTCATATTGAGTTTCCTTAAAAAGAAATGCCTGTAAGAAATATGCCTATATCAGAAATATGCACAGTCCTGATTATTAAATCCACAGTATTTTTCCCCCCTTAAACTCCATTTTGAAAATTTGGAATGTTAATTTTCTTTAGTGCCAAGTAGTTTTATGTTGACAGTTAAAAAACTGTATATGTCTTACAGCCCTTCTGTAGTCTTATTCAGATCCACGGACATAATAGGGCTCGACAGAGAGATAAGCTTGGTCATATTCTTGAGGAATTTGCTACCTTGCAGGATGAGGTAAGAGCCCACAAGTTGTCCTCCCTTCCAGAATTAAGATATTCAGGTACCTTGATCAGATTTTTAAAAAATAATTCTTTGGGATGATATTTTGACTGTTTAATTTTTCAATGTGATGATTTTATTTTTAACTTCAGTGTAAGAGTTTCATGTATCAAAGAAAGAGTTTACAAAAAGAGAAAATAATCCAAACTGAGAAACATCTTAAATTATTTCTTGGATAATCAGAATAAATTATAAAATATATGTAGAACTATGGTTTTACAACAGGTTCACATTCTAATAAAATTTTTAACCTGTAAGTAGCAATATTAATTGGTAACATAACTTAAGTCCTGAAGTCAATATTTTGTATTTTTGTCTTATAAAGTGTCTTTTTAGTTTAAGGAGTATTTACACAAACGTTATCCACTGTAAAATAAGAAGTTTAAATCTAACCAAAAATGTTTTGAAAGTGCAAGTTCTTTATGTGATAAGTTTTACATTTTCTGCTTAAATGCTATTTTAGCTGGTTTGGTTTGTTTGTTTGTTTGTTTTAATTCTCTCATTACCTTGAAAAGAAAGTCAATGTTACAACATTTTATTCTGATAGGCAGAGAAGGTTGATGCAGCCCTTCACACTATGCTGTTGAAACAGGAACCCCAAAGGCAACATCTGGCCTGTTTAGGTACCTGGGTCCTTTATCATAACCTTCGAATTATGATCCAGTATCTTCTGAGTGGCTTTGAATTGGAGCTCTACAGCATGCACGAGTACTACTACATATATTGGTAAGAGAACAGCATGAGTTAAAATTGGCGGTGGGTAGAGTAGATAAGATCTGAGAGAGCATCTGTAGAACAGAAGATAATTTCAGGGTACTTTTTCATTTAATGTATTTTAACTTTAGTTGTGGGATAGTTGGAAAATAACTACTAAAAATTAGAGCCAGATCATCTTGAACATCTATCTGTAAGTGCTATAACAGCATACAAATACATTTTTTCCCAGCTATTGAGTATTTATTTAAAAGTTAATAAAAGTGGCTCCAAAGTAAATGGATTAATTGAAGAGCTTTCATTTATTTCTAGAGAGAAAAATTAACATACATTTAGTCCTGACTTTAGTGATGCTGGGTGCTAGCTGTAGAATGTACTTAACTGAATTAAAGTTCAAAATCTGAACCAGATCTTTCCTCTGAGAAGAAACTGTGGCTAAGATTATCATTGGGAGCGTAACTGTTGCAAGCTGCTACCCTGGGGATATATCTCAGGAGCTTGGAAAGAGCTGATAAGGGATCACCATCCTCAGCCAATAGTTCTTCACTTTCATTTGAGGATGAGAAACCTAGTAAGAGGATGCTTGGAAATACTGTAGGCATGGGAAAGCTGCCACAGGAAAAAAAAAATAAATTCAGAGCCAGTGGATCTTTTTCTTAGTCTGGCCAAGGATGGTGGTAATTTATTAAAATAATAACCAGTGTTGCTCATGACAAACAGCTAAGTTTAGTGTATAAGATCTTAACTTGGTTCATCTTTTTTTTTTTTTTTTTAAGATTTTATTTATTTATTTGACAGACAGAGATCACAAGCAGGCATAGAGGCAGGCAGAGAGAGAGGAGAAAGCAGGCTCCCCGTGGAGCAGTGAGTCCAATGTGGGGCTCGATCCCAGGACCCTGGGATCATGACCCGAGCTGAAGGCGCAGAGGCTTTAACCCACTGAGCCACCCAGGCACCCCAACATGGTTCATCTTTTAACTCATATTTGAATTATTTAACATAGTAGATTAAGATACTGTATATTCCTTGGAATCACTGCTATAAGGGAAGGAAAGTAATTCTCTTCCACACTGACACATGGTTTTGTTATCATGGCTGCTAGAGCTCCTAACATATAACTCCTTTGGCTGTGAAACTTGAATTTGAACATGAACTAAAGTAATATGAGGATAATATTATTCGGTATACTCTCCAATATTTATGTAGGTAACAACTCTTACCAACAGGTGTTGAAATAGCTATTTGGGATACGTTTTGTTACTAACTCAGTGGACACAGTATTCAGACCAGACATTTTGTAGGGGAACACGCTCAGATTCTTTCTCTGAGGTTTGAGGCAGCTAATGGGAAGCTTTTGTGCCCTTGATTCCTCAAAATAAAATTTTTATATGCTTTTTGGCACAAAGAATTGGGCTCTTAATTTGGCAAATGAATGATAACCACATAAACACTCCATTAGAAATGTATCTGCATATTTGAGCAATTCATTTCTTTTTTTAATGAAAGAAATTTTAGTTTTTGCCTATAAATACCCTTGTGGTCTATTTTCATGTTAGTTTTAACTGCTTTTCAATTTCAAAATTATAGATTGGGCTCCAGCATTTTCACAAGATAAGCTTCTTGTTGTTACTGTTCATGAATATAAGCATTCCTAAAACATGTGGGTGCTTAAAAATGAATAGTAGAAAACACTGATTCTTAAACTTTACAGTGCTTATGGGGACTAAGGCTTGGTCCTTTGAGATCCTCATTCAGTAGATCTGGGATAGGACCCAGTCATTTGCATTTCTAACTAGTTCTGGTGACATTGCTGCTGATACAGAGATCACAATTTGAGAACCACTGGTCTAGAATATCTGTACTCTGACTCTTCTTAGATATAACTGTGTATTAATTTTGATAATGCCTTTACTAAAAGCTCACAGCGATATCTGATATTCGATAAGAAAAGCCTGACTTGGGGCGCCTGGGTGGCTCAGTGGGTTAAAACCTCTGCCTTCGGCTCAGGTCATGATCCCAAGATCCTGGGATCGAGCCCCGCATCGGGCTCTCTGCTCGGCAGGGAGCCTGCTTCCCTTCCTCTCTCTGCCTGCCTCTCTGCCTACTTGTGATCTGTCAAATAAATAAATAAAATCTTTAAAAAAAAAAAAAAAAAAAAAAAAAAGAAAAGCCTGACTTGTGCCAACTCTATCCTTCACTCATCAGTCCTTGTATTCGTATTTGGAAGGTAGAAGGCAGCATTAATCCCTGTAGAAATCCTCTCACTGAGTTAAGATACAGACCCTCAGATTTTATAGTGTGATTCGGGGGGGGGGTGCTGGGAATCATTTGTACCCTGTAAAAGGATACTCTAAATGCTTTTCTTAAATTCATTGTCAGGAATTATTTTCTCTTCATGTGAACTGTTTGTTTTTGTTTTGTTTTGTTTTGTTTTATGAAATAAAACTGTAATTCCCAGTTTACCCTCATTGCCAGGAAGCACAGTGCTCAGTTTGGCTTTAAAATAGAGCACCTAATCCATTCCAGGCATTTTGGAGGGATTTTTTTGGTTTTTGTTTTTTGCCAGTACAGTTTTGATTTATTGACTGTGGGGCCTTTGTTACAACAAAAAGGAACTATGTTTATCCTCAGGTGTATCTTTTGACTAGTTATTGTTTTATTTTAAATTTTCTTTCTCTCTTTTTTTTTCTTTTCTTTTTCTTATTTTTTTTGGTGGGAGGGTACATGTTTTAATATTGTAAACTGCCTTACAACTTTCTAGAGAATTTTAGAGATAGGCATTATATGTTCATCCTTGATAATAATAAGCTTCCTAATAAATCTTTGATTTTTAGGTTAATGTAGTAGTGTTTCTTAATTTAATATAGATTATAGTATAAACTGTATATATTCATATTCTAGATTTGAACCTTTTTTTCTGGGCATTGGAGAGTGTAATGTTGGTTAAGCTTCTAAAAAGTTAGTATTGGATGGAATAATCTGTTTCATGTTTAATTTATTGAATGAACTCAAGTAAATTGTAAGTCTGAATGTTCTTAGTTTTTAGAATGCTTTGGTATAATGCCTATAATTTTACATTTTTTCCTCTGTATTTGCTTTCTCTTGGAGTTAATGGGAAAATAAAATATTTTCTTAATAGGCTGAGGTGAAGTGTGTCCTGATATAATAAAAAAAATCATTTAATGAGCATTCATTTGATGAATTTATATATAAATTTTTATATATATTTATATTTTTATATTTTATATATTAAAATATAAAATATATTTATATATTTTAAAATATATTTATATATTTATATATTTATATATTTATATATTTTAAAATATAAAATATATTTATATATTTTAAAATATAAAATATATTGATATATTTTATATTTTTATATATTATATATATACTTATATATATAAATATATATATCTGACATATATAAATATAATTATCAAGAAGTCTTTTGAAGGTTGTAAAGTGTGTATCATTGTAGGAAATTAAGCATATTTTCAGCATTGTCCAGCAATATAAGGCTACAAGAAAGGAAAAAATCATTTGTAATGCTAATTTCTTATAAAATCTAATCTGTTAATTATCTAGTTGGATAATTGGTGGTTTGTTTTTTTTTTTACTTTTAAAGCAGTATTAAAGATCTCTTTATTAATACCAGTACTTGTAGTGATAAAGCTATCTCATTTAGACATCTTCCATTAACTAACATTTGGTACCCTTGAAGGTATCTGTCAGAATTCCTTTATGCATGGTTGATGTCGACATTAAGTCGTGCTGATGGCTCTCAGATGGCGGAGGAAAGGATCATGGAAGAGCAGCAGAAAGGCCGGAGCAGTAAAAAAACAAAAAAAAAGAAGAAAGGTACCGGGGATTATTTTTAAATTTAAGAAGTAACTAACATTGGAGTACACTTTAATTTCTACAAACAGATGAAGAACTGCCTACGCCTTGTTATGGGTGAATTAGTCCTTATATCTCAGTTCTTGCCCATCTTCTCTTCAGAAAGTATAAGGTAGAAAGTGAATCCCAGTGTTAGTGACCCAAGCCTCTTTGGTGCCTTCCCTTGCTTTTCTTTTACTTCTTTGCTAGTCTATGTGTTAGAAGACCTTAGGACAAGAAGTAGCCACATGGAATGTGTAAGCAGGATGAGTCAAGGAACAAGGCAGCAGGAGACCCTTGATCTTTTGACAGAAGGCTGACCACTTGGAGGGGAGTCGATCTGGAGCTGTGCTGTTACAGTGGCACAGAAAGATGATCACAGACAGCCTTGGTGCAACACCCAAAGCCCAGGAGGAGAAAGAAATGTTTCAAAGGCGCTGCTCTCTTGATCACTAGCAGAAGGCTACAGATATTGCTACAAATGCTACAAAATATTACTGTGTATTTCATTAGGATTTCAACATTTTGGGTGGGCTTTTAAATAACTGTATGGGTGGGTTTTCTATTTCAGAAATTAAGTCTGCATGGTGAATTCAAAAGTTAAAATTATTTCATACTAGAATTTTATGGTATTACTTATTTAGAGAATGTGGCTTTTTAAAAAGCCTTTCAGTTATATTTTATTTTTTGTAGATTTGGGCCATAAACTAAAATTTAACCTATCGGAACAAACTTTGAATTTTTAATTTAGTAAACAAGGTGGAAGTTTTTTTACAATTATATTTTCTCCTGCAGTAATGCAAGAGGAGGGGGAAAACTGTGGATAATTTTCTTTTTAATTATAGTTCGCCCCTTGAGCCGAGAGATTACAATGAGCCAGGCATATCAGAACATGTGTGCTGGGATGTTTAAAGTAAGTTGTCACAAATGAAGTTGTCTTTGCTTTTTAACTACATTGCTGTTACATAGTTTAATTAAAATGGACTCTTCTGTGATTCTTTCCAGATTCTAATTTCACCTTTGTGTTTACTCTCTGCTTAAAGTTTACCTTTTTTCCAAGTCTAGTTTTCATTAATTTGTTTAGCAAGTATTTGTAGACAAGGACTAATTTAACACACTTGCCATGTGTCACATATCTTCTGAATACATTTAAGAACACCAAGTCTAATCAGATGTGATCCTTGTCTCAGGTATCTAGGTAATGACAGGTCAGGTGATATGTGTGACACAAGTAATAAGAGAAGGCAGAGTTTATTTATTTATTTATTTTTTTAAATTTATTTAACAGACAGAGATCACAAGTAGGCAGAGAGACAGGCAGAGAGAGAGGGGGGAAGCAGGCTCCCCGCTGAGCAGAGAGCCCGATGTGGGGCTCGATCCCAGGACCCTGAGATCATGACCTGAGCTGAAGGCAGAGGCTTTAACCCACTGAGCCACCCAGGTGACCCAGGCAGAGTTTATTTCTGATTCATGATCAGAAAAGGTTTCTTGGAAGAGATGGAGTTTGTATTTCTTTAGGAGCATATTAGGAAGAGGGTAGGCTCCACAATGAATGGCTTAACCAAGCATTTTCAGGAGTTAGCAAGCGCTCTTTTTTTTTTTTTTTTTTTTTAAAGATTGTATTTATTTATTTGACAGAGATCACAAGTAGGCAGAGAGACAGACGGGGTGGCGGGGGGGAGCAGACTCCCTGCTGAGCAGAGAGCTGGATGCGGGGCTCAATCCCAGGACTCTGGGATCATGACCCGAGCCAAAGGCAGAGGCTTTAACCCACTGAGCCACCCAGGCGCCCCACAGGTGCTAACTCTTAAGTTGTACTTGGCAATTCAGGAAATTGAGGCAGCTTATATTAAAATATATAAAACAGAACGTGGACTTCTGTTTGAGAAACAGGACCTATGCTTTTCTTATTATAATAGGACTTCTTTTCCTAAGAAACTTTCACTTGGTTTCAAAGCAACTGTAAAAGCATGTGTCATAGCAGAATAATGTGCATGTGTTACAATTTCACTGGGAAAAGTAGTAATGGATTAAACACTGGAACTTGAAAAATTTTTATGTGAATATGGCATATAACATAAAAATGAATACTAAAGCCAGTTTTTCTCTTCCTGATTGCTGAACCTTAAAATTGTTTTAACTCTGTAAATAGCTGTTTCTTGTTTTCTACTCTGTTTTAATGAGGAATTCGCTTTTTCAAATTGATAGAATCTTCTATTTTCTTTTTCCTTTAGACCATGGTAGCATTTGACATGGATGGCAAAGTACGAAAACCCAAGTTTGAGCTTGATAGTGAACAAGTTCGATATGAGCACAGATTTGCTCCATTCAACAGTGTAATGACACCACCGCCGGTGCACTATCTGCAGTTCAAGGTGACTCTGCTCACTAAAGCAATTGTAAAGGCAGTAGTCTTAGACTGGCTTAGAGATACGCTGTTTGTACCTAGCCGTTTCGTTAAAATAGTCAAATCAGACTATTATTGGACCAGTGACAAGGTGATAAAAGAGTTTTAATTCCTGTGAAAATTATTTGGCTCTCTCTGGATGCACTCGTTCCATTAAGAGTTATTTTAAGTATGGGGATAAGATGAGGTAATTGGGAATTGAATATTATGTAGGGAAAAATAGGGACATGTGTCAAGTGTTTGCTTTAGTGTCTATATATGAATCATGAGTCGGGGCAGAATTCTTAATTATAAAAGCTGTTTTAGAGTTTTTCATATTAAACATGTTTTGAATAATATAGTATTCCACCCCCCTTTTTAGGAAATGTCTGACCTCAATAAATACAGCCCTCCTCCTCAGTCTCCAGAACTGTATGTGGCAGCTAGTAAGCACTTTCAGCAGGCAAAAATGATCCTGGAAAATATCCCAAACCCAGACCATGAGGTAAGCGGTCACGGTAATTCTGGAGGAAAAGCTTGGCAGGAAATACGTATCTTACTACTGGATGATAAATGAACCTTACAGTGTTAATAGTGAAGCCTGTCATGTTTCTGGCAAGGATTTTAAGTGGCTTTGCTAACCTAACCTTGTAAGACTTAAAATCAGCTCATGAAAGCAAGTAGCTCCTTTGTGTAAATTTAGAGATCAATGCAGAGAAATTAAGACATAGAACCACAAAGTGAGTAGGAGGAACAGAAATAGGATTCAGAGTGATCCAAAGTTTAGAAATGGTGACATTCAAAATTTTTTATTTTAATATATAGTTTATGATATTAAAATCTAATTATATAAATCTTAAAAATATAACTTCCAGTTATCACAGGAAGTAAAAACCTTATTCCACTTGACCATTTAAAATAGAGCCTACTGTTCAAAAACTTTGTTTTGACATACTATCCTATAGACCTTAGAACTTGCAGAATCCGAAGTTGCAGCCACTGGTTGCAGTATTATGCCTGATAATACTGACATGCATGTATTCTGCAAATGAGAATGCTTTGCGTATAACACTCAGACTGCTGGGGGGAGTATATCTTGGTACAACCTCCATGGAAGGGAAGTTAATACCAGTTACCTGTTAAAAAAAGCACAGATGCTTAGGCCAAGCAGTTCTCCTGCTTGGGGTTTATCTAACACATGTGCACATGTGGGCAGTGAGGGAAGCAAGTTGCTAACACACAAGAGTCCTCATTGCAGCAGGATTCTCAGAGCGAAGAAGTGAGGAAACTTCACTGCCCCTCAACAGAGACTGTCAAATGAGTGATAAATCATACCAGACTGCGGAGTCTTGAAAAGAACACAGAAGGTTGTTACATACTGTAATGGAATGTTCTTCAAAGAGCGAAGCACTAAACGTGTATAGTATGTTGCCGTTTCAGTCGAAAGGGACCCAGGGATTGTGTGTGTGTGCAAATTTATCTCCAGAACTAGATGTGAGAATTGATAACAATGTTTGTTTCTTGGGAGGGGAGTCTTGGGAAACAGGGATAGGAGAGAGATGACTTTTATGTTCTGTATAATCGTGTAATAAAATACAAGGGGGAATGTAAAAATTAGAGGAAGGTACCTATAATAGATGGCATACGTCTTTCAGTGAACTTAATTCGTTTACTCAGCAAATATTTGTTGAATGTCTACTATGGCTGCAGCCCTGTGGTAAAAACTAGTGAAGAAAACTAGACAAATCTCGGCCCTCTTAAGGGTAGAGGTTGTAGACAGTAAGTAAGTTATCTTGGGTACTAGAAGATCATAAAGACTATGAAGAAAAATCAAGCTGGGAATGGAGATAGTGCATACTGTAAGGAGGCGGCAACGGATTAGGCTTTTTTAAGGCGGCCTGTGAGCAAATCTCTGAAGAAGGTGAAAAAGCAGGTCACATGGCCACTGCGGATGGAGCCGAATGGGCAGAGGGATCTGCACATGTAAAGGAAGGCCCCGAGGGTATGAACTGGTGTGGCCGGAGTGGGATGAACAAGGGGTGCTCACATGAGTGACCAGATTGGATTTTTGTTCTGAAGGTTCACTCTGGCCCCTGTGGTGAAAGTAGATGGTGGTAGGGGCAAAGGTGGGAGCAGGGAGCCAGTGGAGGCCACAGCAGTCATCTGGCGAGAGAGGACGTGGACGGTGGAGGGATCCGAAGCAAGTTGGACTGATTGTGGGTGAGGAAAAGAGGAGTTAAGGAGGACTTTGGATTTGGACCTCAGCCTCTGGGTGGATGGAAGCAGTGGAAGAGGCTGCAAGTGGATCCGGAGCTGGTAGGAGACTGGGCTGAGGAGTTAGGAGCTCAGGTTGGGACGTGCCTGTTGGACGCCCAGACGCGGCGGTCATGTGGACAGGCGGATGTGTTAGCTGGGGCTGAGGAGAAGCTGTTCCAAACTTGTGGCGAGATGTGTTTCTGGAGAGAAGTCAGTCAGCAACCAGGAGCAGTGGGAACTTCTTTCTTCAGGTTGCACGTTACTCCCTCTTCAGAGGAATGCAGCCTTCCACTCAGTCCTCTGCTGTTCATTTGTTCAGGTGAAACCTTTCAGGTGAGTGTAGTCAGGAGTGACAGGAAACATAGGACACCTCCTACTCACTGGCGTGGTTTTAAGCTCGGAGTATGTATTGGGTCACTTAGTAATCCTCCCAGCAGGTCTGTGCGGTGGTGGCGAGTCTGTCCCCATGCTTATAGATGCAGAAACTGGGGAACAGAGAGGCTAGAGAACTTGCCAGAGGTTTGCTAGCTTGTACCCGATGTCTGAGCACTCCAGCTGTGTAGTCTGGGCCGCACGTGCTCCGCTGCTGCCTTTGCGGCCGAATGCTCTTCAGGCTTGGTGAGAGCAGACCCGGGGCCCCACGGCTGACCCATGCAGAGCTCTCTGTGGTCATGGAAAAGTGTGTCTGTTCATGTTAAGTCGCCTTAATAAAATATCAACATTTACCTTGTGCAAAGCTCCTATATTATAAAGACATTTTGACTCTGAATTTTATGTTTTGATAGCTTAATGTTGCTCATTGTTTAGGTCAATAGAATTTTAAAGGTTGCCAAACCCAACTTTGTGGTCATGAAGTTATTGGCAGGAGGACACAAAAAGGAATCTAAGGTAAGCGCATTGTGGGGAAAGTAAATGGGCATTAAATTATTGTAGAACTTTAAAAAAAAAATCATCCCTTTAAAAGAGGTTTGGTGGCAGAAAAATAACTAGAGCTTGCCCTTTTATTTTGAAACTTAGAGATTTTATTGATATAAAATTTCTAAAGTCTGCCCTTCCATTCCCCTCCGTTGTGTAAATTACTGTGAGTAAAACAGAAAAACAGAAAATGTGTGAAAACAAATTTATTATGGGAGAGGTATTTAAAAAGTCCTCTGCCTGTGGAAAAGTTAATGCTTCAGTAATTAAAGGCTTTGCTCAGTGGCTCGAGAAATGGTAAATTCTGTCAACTTTCCTTGCTGATGTTCTGTCAACCTGTGTGCTGCCAAGCATTGGCGTACCACATGGACCTTGTGTCTGACGACTCCCACTGCGTCTTGCTATCGGCCTTCCTCAGCTTCTGCCTTGCTTTACTAGAGGCGGTTTCGTTGCTCAGTACTGTCCATACCCAGAACTGTCCATGACCCAGGAACTGAACAGTGTGCTGACTCATTCCCCTTTCCTGTGATTTAAGTCCATTTGCCTTTGTTAACTATTCGACTTTGATAAACCCAGAGATGAGCTCATTGTTTTCCCTCCAGATTTGTAAATACATTTGTTTCTTTTCTGCCTTTACAGGTTCCTCCTGAATTTGATTTCTCTGCTCACAAATACTTTCCTGTTGTGAAACTTGTTTGAGAGACATTGAAAAGGGGATATCAAGGGGCAGAATCTACTTTCAGATTTTAAGGGGATCGATCCATCGTCAGTCTCAGCACATAACGTGAAGTGAAATGGATTTCTTGGATAACAGCCTATTATAAGAGATACTTTTAATTTGACAGCCTTATACGACGTGAATGAAAACTGCTGTTTTAAAGTGGTTTGTTATGTTCCATGGATGAAACTGGGCTTACTGAATGCAGTGAACGTTATATGGTTTTATTACAGATTTAATCATAAATCATTTTTTATGAATGAGTGAAAATAGTGTTTGTAAAGGTTAATAAATTTCTTGACAAAAAATGCACTACTGGAAATGAAAAACAACAGCACTTTGTTGATGCATGTTAAGAACTGAAGGTATTTACTCGAGTAGTTCAGATTATTCAAAAGTTTCAAAACAAGGGATTGATCAAACACTTGAACGGGGTTTTGGCAAAATACATTTAAAAGGGAATGGGTGGGGGGAACCTCTAAACTGTCTAGGGAGACTGAATTACATGGGGATTGTGATTTTGTGTGTCATGATGTCTTAAATTCTATACCTATAAGAATATAGAGTTTTTTTTAAAACATCCTTTAACTGTTCATTTTGGCACTTTGAAAACATTCTCCATAATGTTTGCTAGTGACGTTATTTGAGAGGTGGGAATGTGTAGATTGTTAATTCTTAGAGTTAGGTTTCAGGGTGGCATACTTTTTGTTCACTACTAAATATTCAGTTTAACCCATGCAGTGTTTTCAAGTGGGGATCTTTCCATTATCCACTGGCTTCAGACTTAAAAGGTATAGGTGGATGTACCTTTTAAGTGCCCAGTGCTAGAGGCCCTACCCTTCCTTTCCTGTTCAATCCTCTTCCTGGCTCATGCTGCCATGGATTTTTATTCTGTATTAGATGGCTAAGGCCTTGGTTTATAAAACTCGTTATATGAAATTTACACATAAATTTAAATATTTCAAGTCCTTTAACTTCCCCAGAGGTGTGTTTCACAGGCACACCAGTAAGGATGGAAGCATTTTACTTGAGCTTTTTCAGAAGTGCATGTGATGATACCAACTTTGAGTAATCCTTCAATCTATGCATTATCACCAACTTTGAGTAATCCTTCAATCTATACATTATTGGAATTTTATAAGCCAGTTTTTAGGGATAGTGGCTCAGTACACTTTAAGTATTGCTCTGTGCTGAGAAATAGTACACAAACATTTAAATACACAATAAAGCTATTTCCCCAACTTTGATACTAATGAACATTTTCAGAGTCTAACAATGTAAAGAAGAAAAAAACAGCCTACAATTCATGGAAACTTTTTTAATTTTTTGTAAAATTCAGAGACAAGTATTAGAAGTTGTTGAGAATTCTATAAACTATCAGTTATTTATAATAATCTCTTAGTGGGAGTAGACCAAGCCCTTGGGCCTTAAAGGCTCCTGAATTCACACTTGTCTTGCACCACTCCAGGTTCTGCTGAGAACAGATAACCAACTACTACCCATTAAAACAATCATGCCAGTTACTGATCTAGTTATTTCATGACCACACACTGACTTAACACATATTGGTTTATTTCTCAAATTCCATCACATGAAAGTACATTAAGTATTTGCAGTGCTCTCATTACTCAAGAAATCTGAGTATTGTGCAGGGAATCTGCAGTCCCATCTGCAGAAGAAAAGATGAGTCATCACATTCCTGTCTACATACCATTTGAGAATACAGAGGAGGTGTAAATTAAAGAGCTCACACCTATTAAAAATTGGAATAGCTGCTGACTAAAAAGACCAAAGTAGGGGGTTTGCCATCTATTTACGTATTACACAGGTTTTTGTTTTGCTTTAAAAAAAAAAAAAAAAAAGCCACGTCACCTCTATAAATTGTTGCCTCAGAACAGGTGCCTGTGTGATGTCAAGGTAAGCCAGTGGTAAGAAAGCGTGACTGTCTGGAGGGATCGCTCACAGTACACACCTCCTGAACGAATGGCCTTTGGTGCCTCTGTACATGAAGATGGAAACAGCATGGTTATTTTTTACTTATATTGATGTCCCATCTCAGTCCACAAGGTTTAAGGCAGACCACCACTCTTGATCCATGATTTGCAAGCTGATTCTTCAGGGACCCAATAGGAAAACAAAGCAGCTGAACAGTCTTGTTTCTCAGAACTCTTTGCCCACTAATTAAAATGAAATGAATAGACGCTTTATTGAAAAAGCAAGAGAGACTGTTAACCGTAAGGCTAAGACACAAAGGGAATCTTACAAAGCTATTTTTAACACCCTTCTTTAGTTGTCTTTTCTGGGTAGAAAGTTTAATCTTAGTAATTAAGTAAAAAGATAACCTATAGAGTAGCATTCACATTGGAGATCTTAACCTGAATGCAAACCAGATCCCGCCTTCAGTGCTAGCCAGGGGCACTGTGAGTCCAGACCAGGTGAGGGGCCTGGCATGCGGCTCATCAGCTGTCCAGCCTGTGGCATAGCCCTGTAACTTCTCCGGCCCCCGTTTCCTCTCCAAAGTTAACTGATTATACCAGGTGGTCTGAGGCTCCTGCATCTCAAATCTGGTGACTTGTATTTAATAAGCATCACCACCCTCTTACCCTTAAGAACTGAGCATCCTGAGTATGAATCTGCCAGTCATTTGTAAGTGGCAAGAGCCTATTTACTGGAAGTACTGAGAAGCAACTCAATTTGAATTACAATTAGTCCTTTATCAAATTAACATTAACTTTTGATAGTCATTTGCCACAAGCCAAATGTATGGACTATGGCAAAAACAACTGTTGCATTTCTCTTGCCTTTCTAAATTCTCCCCCTGTGTAACACTGTATATACTCTTAACATCAGCTTCCTCTTTTTTCCCTATGATGGTGCAGTGGGCAGTCTGTCCACAGCAAACATGCCCCCACAGTGCTGTGCTGCCCCCCCACCCTGCCACAGGCCCCAGGGTCATCTCTGCTTTGACCCTGTTCTGTCTAAAGTCTGACCCACTCATGGCTCTTGGTAATATAGACTTAATACAAAAGATTTTGCTTTGTCCACACATTACTAAGCAAAGTGAAAATAGATCACAAATGTTCAAATTACAAGTCACTTAGAAGCATTTTTGTACGTTAATGACAGGTTATACAAGTATTTTTTTTTTAATTCTCACATAAAATGCCTTTGTATATAGACTTGTTTAAAACTGTTGCTAGTGATGTTTGTGTTAACAGTTTTGTGCTCCAGGCCCCTGATTATCTGAACCAGAAGTGGGCACATGAGAGCATAAGCCAGTATCGTTCAGCACTGACCTGGGAGAACAGAAATATCGGGTTGCTACTGGCCACTCGGCACAGCATGTGAAGAAGGACACCAGAGGGACCAGAGAAGCATTCTCAGGTGTGGCGGGTCTCTTGGTGTCAGAAGACAGACTCCTCCTGCAGGCTTTGATTTTTTTTTAAAGTTACATTCCAGAATTTCTGAAGCACCACTGTCACCATACTTGGAGAGCTTGGGTTCTATTTTTGATGTTGATCTTCTCATACCTATCAGCTGACAAATTTTGACACCTTAGTATAAACACCTTGAAAATACCCCCCAAAACCATCTACAACACAATCATTTTCCTACATAAAGTACATATTAAAACTCCACAATAATCATCTTTAGATGTATATTTTACTTAGGACATTTCACAGTATTCATCCCCTCATAAATATTTTGTAGTGATTTCTCTTCAATCCTGAGGTATAGGATTCCAGTTGATTCAGAGTGTTTGGTTCTTCTTTTCACGCTGATCAAGTAAATTTATCATGTCTCCTTTCTGATTTTCAGCATTAAGAACTAAAAAAGAAAAAATAAATAAAAACCATAATCTAATATTAAAATATTTAGGAAAACCAGCCAGGCAGGTTCTATTTGACCTGAGTATATAGAGACTGCCTCATCAAGAGGACAGTATCTCCCACAGCAACATAATGGGGAACTGCATTCCTAATCAAGGACAAGATAGTGAAGAGACTACATGTATAGCCAACATGGTGCCATGAAATAAAGCTGTAACACCTAAAAACTTACTATTTAAAATAATGAAATAATGCCCCATGTCTTCATTACTCATAAAATTTGTGACACAACCACAACTCTTCCGTGCTCCATGCATCCCTGCTGGTGTCCCTCCAACAGGAAGCACAAGGCCCTAAGAGCTCCCTGCAGCTTCAGTCAGCTCTTGCTTCTCTGAAGCTTCTGCTTCCCAGAGCTGAAGTCTTCATGTGGCTCCCATCATCCTTACTTTGACACACAAAGGACATACAAAGACCTCACAAAACCTAAAACCACCATGCTGATTTACAACTACAACACATTAAATGGTTAATGATTTTGTTAAATGAATTAAATGACTGCCTTAATACTGTCTTTTAAAGTTCTCTAATAAAGTTGGAACTAATGCCTTTTTCTTCTCATTTCCCTGGAGCAAGCAGGTTCTTAAACTGTTTCAATGATAGAATCTTAAAATGATGGTGATGACAATTCTTGAAACTTAAAGCTTACAGAGAATTTTTCTTTGCCCGTATCCTTCGTTTGAAGCCTCATACAAGGTGAAATATGATCATGGGACCCCTGTATGTAGGGGGTGAAAATCCCAGAGCTCTACTGCAAAGCCAAACATTCAGGACACTAGACTGATTTGAAAGGATAGTAAAACAGATGTTAAGACCGTAACCACACCAAATAGTCAAGGGCTGAGGTACACAAATGAGTGGAATTGATGACAGGAACAGAAAAAGACTTTGTATTTGTTTAAAATTCTGACTTGCTAATATGTTTATGTTCTGCATTAAAAAAAGTCGCCTAAACAGTCTAAAAATAATTTAAAAATCAAGTTAGAACCCCTTTTTCTAGAAACCTCAAATAACTCTGCCAACTGTAATAAATGCTGGATGAAATATGAAAAGGTATTTTAAAGAACACTTTAAAAACACTTTTTTTTTTTTTTTAAGAGAGAGCAAGAACAGTGGGGAGAGGGAGAAGCAGGTCTCCTGCTGAGCAGGGAGTCTGACGTGGGGCTCGATCCCAGGACCCTGGGATCTCAACCTGAGCGGAAGGCAGACACTTAACAAACTGAGCCACCCACGCGCCCCGAAGAACACACTGTTGAATCAAATCTAGGTTGAGAGACTCTACCAAATAACTGGCCAGAACACTTCAAAAACTATCAATGTCATAAGATAAAGACAGATGGTTTTGAGTTAAAGGACCCTAGGGAGGTGTGACACTATAGTATATAATCCTGGATTATTATATCTTGGACGAGAAAAGGGATATTAAGTTGGACAATTCACTGAATTTGCATAATAGCATATCAATTATGTCTTCATTTCAATATTTGATGTTCATGTCTTCATTTTGATAATTGGACTGTGGTTATGTAAGATGTTAATATTTGGGGAACCTGGGTGAAAGGTATATGGAAATTGTTTTAAATTAAAATCAATTATTTTCAAACTGAAAAGTTAAAAATTTCAAAGACATTAAAATGCACCATCTATAATGGCAATCGAAGAAGGAATATGTGAGGCCAAACGTGAAGTGGAAGTTCCAACCCCTGAAGGTAATAAACATCAAAGCTAGCTCTACTCTGAGGACTTCTGAAGCCTGAAGACACGGGGCTCCTCTCTTCACAGTGCGCAGAGATGCAGAGGGACAAAAACTAAAGACGAGGGTTCCAGTCCTGGATGGTAAGTCCAGAAGGGGACTTCTAAATAAAGCTGAAACTCAACTCCCAAAGGCTCACGTCCTTGGATTAAAATAAAGGTAATGGAGCGTAAGTCTGCCATGAAGATGGCACAGCCAGAAAGACAGCCAGAAACTCTAGCGGTTAGACTGAGGAGGAGGACTTCTTAACTATGAGATGACCGTGCAAGTGTACAGTTTGAACTCACATTTCTTCTGTGATCCAAAAAATACCTGAAGAGAATCTACGTTATTAAAGAAGTGGTGATCTTGTCGTGCCCTTCTTGAGACTGTTAGAGGCAAATGACCTCTAGGGCAGTGCCAGTGTAACCCCAGAGGCTTCCTACTGATAACTGTTCCCAGGAAACCAGTAGCTCACAGTTAAAAAGCATAAAACCCAAGGAAAGAAGGTATCCTAAAGACAATCTGATAAATACCCACAAGGTTTTTCAGATACTGCAACTGAAAGATAAAAACGTTTGTAAACATGGGCAAAGAATAAGGAAGTTTAGATATGAGAAAATTAGAAACAAAGCGTGAATTAACAGATAAGGCATAGCTGAAGGAAAAACTGGTGATCTCGAAGTTATGTCTGAGGAAATTCTGAATGTAGTAGAAATGGGTATTATGAAAAAAACAGAGTAAGAGGCATGTAGAGTGGTAAGATCTAACATTTCTAATCTGAGTTCAAGCAGGAATCAAAATGGGAAGAAGCATTATTCAAAGAGATCTTGGCCAAACTCTTCCAGAAGTAGACTTGTCAGATACTTAAAAAAAAGGGGGGGGGGGCGGCTGTTATCCTTAGAACAGTGCGGTATAGTGTGTGTGAGTCAGCAGGGAAACCAACGGAACAGAAAGTCTGAAAAGTGGACCTGAGTGCACACAGAAGTCTGTTTGGTAAAGGTGGCACCTCAAACCGGTGGCCTTGCGCTGGTGTTGCCCTTAGGAAAAAGAAAATTGGACCCAACCTTGTGCCACACTACCTGAATACATTTGGAATTAATTATGAATTAGAGATCTAAATGTAAAATATAAAAACAGATGATGATCCCGGAAAAATGGTGACAACAGTGGCATGGTTTTTGTATTTCAGGGTCCCTACATAAAGCGACTATATTGAAAAACTCAAAAGTCAGACATTTACAAGAGTAGATGACAAGGAATCCTGCAGACCCCAAATTACAAGCAGAGATGAAAACAATGGACAGTGCTTGTAGGCTAGCAGAGTCTAGAAAGAAAACAGGAGCCATGGAGCACCCGATGGACCTGAGAATAGAGCAGGAGAACCCCAAACAGCCGAAAGACTTACACCAGAAAGTACCTGGGCCAAGGGACAAACCGCAACTGGAAAGCAGGAGACCTGCTGCTGCTCTGAGCAGATGACCACAAAGTAGCTGTGGTAAGGCCTGAAGGGTCAGGGGAGGCTTAGCCCCATGAACTTCTGACACTCATTTGCCAGGACTCCTTTCTGGGGCTCCTTCCCAGATAGAGCCCCATGGGGGGAGGCGGAACAGCTGAGTGTGGAGGAGAGCTATGGCTGAGCAGGACAGGAGAAGAGAGAAAGGACCTGAAGGTTCAGATTAAAGTGGGGGAAGGTCCCACTGGCCAAAGAAGACAGGACAACTTGAATTTCAAAAAGGATAGTAAATACAATTGAACAAAACCCATCAAACAGCTTTAAATTTGACAAATTTTGTATTTTAAATCTCACCTTCAAAGGATGGCAGGGAAATAATCATTATTTTGAAGATGGTTAAATAAAAAGAATCAAGCATTTTTATCCTATGTTATGACTAAAACCACTGACTTGCCTGTTTATAAAAATATTCCAATTAACTAGTGGAATAGAAAAAGCTGAATTAGAATACCATGAATGAATTAATGAAGGCACTGAATATCAACTGCTAGTTCTGTCAGAAAAAGAAAGGCGCTTCTTGCCTCCTGATGAAAGAACACGCCATCGCCTCCCACTTTACAAAGGGTTTGTGCCCAACCTGAACCAAGCCTCTGGATATCAGCTGCCAATATGCGGGAAACAGGAAAGAACGTACTAAACAGCACTATGAAGGTACAATCAGCGCTATACAGACTATGGAAAACTCCAGGGCAAATGGAGGAAAGAAGTGGATGGGGAACCTGTAGACTATGATTTTAAGAGCTAGCAATTTTAAGAAGATGGACAAAACTAAACTCCGGTGTCTAGGGATGCCCAATTGAGTGTTCAGCCCATAAAGAAATGCAAGAAAATGCCTACTAGAAAGGTCAAGATAGGGGGCGCTATTATGGGGAGAAAAGGGGCTTCTGGAGGGCTGGTCAAGTTCTAGTCTTTGAGGTGGGTGAAGATGGAATCCTAAAAACATTGTTTTTAGGGGCACCGGGTGGCTCAGTCATTAAGCATCTGCCTTCAGCTTGGGTCGTACTCCCAGCGTCCTGGGATCGAGCCCCACATCGGGGCTCCCTGCTCAGCTAGGAGCCTGCTTCTCCCTCTGCCTGCCACTCCCCCTGTGTGTATTCTCTCTCTGTCAAATATATTTTTTAAAAAAAGACATTTGTGTGGTTTTCTGAATTTGTGTTTTACTTTTTAATAGAACTAAAAGAAAAATTTGAAAGCATACTTAAACACACAGATGAATTCTTCCAGCACTAGATGGAAAAACTTACTATGACTCAATATCCAGAGGTAATAAAAGAAAAGAAAAATTTTGAAACATTCACATGGCGAAAAACACCATACATAAAACCAAAACAGACTGGGAAGAAGTATTTGCAACTTACACCACAGATAAAGGGCAATCTCCCTAGCATGTAAAGAACTCTTAACCAGGAAAGGAAACACTAAGAATCTGATAAAATGAATTTTATAAAAGGGAACCATGAAACCACATGATACTACGAGAGGGTATGTGCCTTGGACAAGGGTTTTCAATGGACGCTAAAGCCACACCGTTTCAAAGCATCCCCCTCTAGATGACTTCTCAATTATGAAGGGAAAATGGCCCTTTGCGATGGAGGAGACCAGCGGGCAGTACCTTGACCAAGCCGTCAACCTGCCATGACCTGCCTCCTGGTGGGGAGCTAGAGGAGCACACTGCAGCTGCAAAACTGTCCAACCAGAATCCAATTGGAAGCATATGGACAAATCCAGAAGCTGATACATCCCACTGGCCAGGGCTCTTCAAAATTCAAAATAATAATGCAAAGAGCCACTCTAAAAAGCTGCTTGGAAGTACTCTGCAGATGTTAGGGCTTTTGGATTACTGATACAGTGTGACAAGAGGTGACCTAGCCATCTGTTGGAAAATCCTTAGGTGTCATGAAGACAAATCCTCCAGCCAACACCTGAGGGCTTGAGCCCCCTACACACACAGACCTTCTGAAAGGTCTTCATCTTGGACTTCTCAATCCTCCCCTTCCCTCCGCTGCCCCATGTTCAAAGGCTTCTGGACTGGATGCATTACTTATTGTTTTTTTAAAGATTTTATTTATTTATTTGACAGACAGAGATCACAAGTAGGCAGAGAGGCAGGCAGAGAAAGAAGGGAAGCAGGCTCCCCACCGAGCAGAGAGCCCGATGGAGGGCTCGATCCCAGGACCCTGGGATCATGACCTGAGCCGAAGGCAGAGGCTTTAACCCACTGAGCCACCCAGGTGCCCCTGGATGCATTACTTATAACATAAGTGCTGGGATTCAGTGTTTAGTCACCGCCAAAGGGAACGAAGGACCACAATGTGAAACGCAAGGCAAGCCCACTGCCTTGGAAGGCCTCTTACCGTTCAGGTTTCTGTTGTTCCCTGCAAGAGCTGCCTGCTTATCGGTTTCTGATTCTGCCTCATTTTCATCCATGTTGTAGTCCTCCTCTCCTCCCAGCTTCTGCTGGTGTCTCCCTGTAAAATGAGCAGAGGCACAGCAAACACAACCCACGTGACTCTCTCGATGCCGCAGGAGCTCCAGAGCCCAGTCACAGCTTATCAGGTCTTTCTGCAACCTCTCAGAGAACGGTGGCGCTTGTGTGCCCGCTGCCAGTACGAAGAGCTGGTGTGAGTCCTCCGCTTCCGTGCGCCCCCACTTCAACTCTGAGTCCGTATACACCGAGACCCTCAACACAGGGCTGGATTCTAGGCTAGAACTAGGGAAACTAGCTAATTAACCCCAAATCCCAGGGTTGTTTTTGATTTTTTAAGAGACCATCAACTCAAGGCTAAAGGAAGGTGCCGCTGTTGCTGGAAATGGGTTTCTAGTTAGTAACGGCCCGTCCTGAGAAGGGGCCGTGGCTCTGAAGGAAGGAAATGGGAGTGGCTACTGGGTGCCAATGGCTTTTCCATCATCCCTACGTAATTAGATCATTCATCACCACAGTCAGCCCTGCAGAGGACCTCCACGAGGCTAGATGATCAGGACGGAAGGCGTTCAAGAGGCATATTCATATATTCACATACATGTATAGGTAGGTAAACAAAATCTTCTTTGAAACGCGTGTCTGGGAGACCTCGTTCTAGTTACATCTCCTGCACTCACTGCTTGAAGTGGAGGCAAAGCCCACGCCCTTGGGCCCTGCGGCTTTACTCTACAGATGTGATGGCCGCAGCGGCCCCAGGACGACGCGCATCCCGCAGGCGCTCAAACCAGTCTTCACATGCTACCCTCTGCGGCCAGTCTGAAACCCGAGTGCCACTGGATCGGCCACCTGAGCTTCCTGTTCTCAATTCTTTAACTGAAACCTTGTGAAAACACAATCTTCAGAAAAACTCGAGCACAAATGAGATCTGGAATCGGTAATTTCCACAAATAAGCACATTCTCCCACTCTTGTTAGTGACTCGTCCCAGAGCACAGGTGTTGTCCCTTCCTAAGTGTTCCGGACTCAGCTGGAACAGCTTTTAGGGACATAAATACATCCCAGAATATTGTGTTGATCTCCATTTTCCCACACTTTATCTTTAAAAGATACACACTGTATCTTTAAAAAAAAAAAAGTGCACCAAACCAGATGGGATTCATGGGTCACTTTGCTGCCAGGCTCAAATATGCCCGAAACCCCATCTACCCAGTCACCGTCCCCCCCCCCCCACCACCACTCACCAGGCACTGGTGGTGACAACACGTGCGGATGCGGACACAGGCGGGGCACGTGTTCCAGAGCCGGGCTGCGTTCACTTGATGCTGAGCACCCGCCTCACGGCCTTCCTCCTGAAACCGCCCCCAGCCACCGCCGACCCCGTTATTTCGGACACCTCCAACGGCCGGCGAGCACACCACTCTTCCCTCCCGCCTCCTACATGCTTGCAGACCCAGCGAACAAGAACCACCAAATCGCCAACTGGGCCCTTCACAGGGGCCCCGCCCGCGTCAGACGAAGAGCAGGGAGAGGAGTCCGCAGACGACCCACAGAGCAGCGCACCCACCTTCCTCGCCAGCGTCCCGCTCCTCCTCCTCCTGCCCATCAGGGACGACAAGCTGATCCCGCTCGAGGTCCTCCGTGTCCCGATTTTCCTGGCTGACCAGCCTCGCCGCTGGCGCCCGTGCCGTCTGGCCCACCGCTCCAGCTCCCCCGGGGCCTCTTCCACCCGCGGGTCCGTCTGCCTCCGCAGCCTGCTCGTGGCCAGGCCCCGGGGGCAGCCCCAGGCTATCCCTCGGAAGCTCCTCCTCACTGGCCACCTGGATCTCGTTGGTTTCCTCTGTGCAGAGAACGTTAGCTGTGACCTCATTAACATTTAGTTGAATTAAAATGAAAACAAAAACCCTCCCACCACTCAATTCCCAGAGCCATCCCAAGGGCTGTGGACGGGAGCAACTGGGTGACTGGTTCTGTGGCGCCACAAAGACTGCGGCTTCTCCACACCTACAGCTCAACTTCAGAACCATACGAGAGAAGCGGTTTAGGAAGAAAATCTGGACAAGTTATCTCGATTTCAGTGACAACCTACAGGCTGAAGTTATCTGACTATCATATGTATCTGAGACAAGGCCCCCTGTTCCCGTGACGGCTGCCCAAGCCTCAGGCATCTCCCCGTAATCCCACAGTCCCAATGATGTCCTCGGTGAAGCACAGCCTGGGCCTTCACACGCTGCCAAAGAACAAGGCACTCGGTCCACAAGGATGACAGTAAGACAAGGAAAAGCCTTGCGGCCCCAATTCCAGGCACCGGAGAGACCTTCACCTGCCTCCAGCAACCCAAACCCAGCTCACCGGTTGCCTCCCACGGGGACACTTTGTCGTGAGGCCATCCGCAAAGATGCCGGACTGCCACTATGTCTATCTTAGAGACGGCTTAAATGTGCAATTACCAGGCTTCATTTACCTCTCTCACCTTGTCTCTTCAAATCCAAAGCCGCCTCAGAACTGGGGGCTGGTGTCTGGGGCTCGCCGTTGCTGGGCACGTTTCCTCTCACCTGCAGCACCTCTGCCTGGGGCAGGTCTGCTTCCTGTGGCCTGGGCTGAAGCTCGCTGGGGGCTCGGAGCTGAAAGAGGAGCACACGACCGCCGGGGGCTCCGTGACTTTAAACCTCACAACAACCCCATGCAAGGCAATGGACATCCTTCTGACAAAACACCCAAACCCGGAGAAATGCCTTGATCTACCCTAGTTGTGTCATACTACCTGGCATAAATCCAAAGGTCGAAGGTTAAGATCTCCCAGAAAGTACTTTCAGTAACAGATTAACAAGTAGGTTTCTAGCAGTCTGATCAACGAGGACAAGGATGACCTGAACGCTAGAAACGAACCAGACCAGGCTGACTTCCATAGGACACTGACCTGACAAGAGCAAAACACATTCTTCAAGGGCACGTGGAACATTCCCCAGGGCAGAGGCTAGGCCATGAAACAAGCCTCAACAAATCTGAAATGACTGGAGAACATACTCTGTATGTTGTTAATCACGATGGACTGAAATTATCAATGACAATAAAATTTGAGAAACTCACAAACACGTGGGAATTAGGCAACACGTTCCTAAATTAAACCAATGGGTCAAAGGAATCACTAGGCATAAAGAGAGTATCTCGAAAAAAATTAAAACAAATACATGACATACCAAACTTATGGGAGGCTATTAAAGCAGTACAAATACATGACATACCAAACTTATGGGAGGCTATTAAAGCAGTGCTTAGGGGGAAATGTGCAGGTCTATATCAAGAAGAAAAGATGGTAAATCAGTAACCTAATCTTCCACCTTAAGACACTGGACAAAGAAGAGCAAACAGAACCTGAAGCACAGAAGGACATAATAAAGGCTGGAGGGGGAATTAATGAAATACAGAACAGAAAGACAGAGAACATGAATGAAGTCAAAGTTAGTTCTTCAAAAAGTTGAACAAAATTGACAAACTTTTAGCTGGATTAACCAAGAAAAAGAGAAAACTCAAATTACTAAAATAAAAAATAAAATGGGACAACACTACTGACCTTACACAAATAAAAATATTAAAAATGAACACCACGAATAACTATGTCAGCTTTGATGACTTAGAGGACAGTAAGCAAGTTCCTAGAACAATACAAACTACCAAAACTGACTCAAGAAATAGAAAATGTGCGGGGCGCCTGGGTAGCTCAGTCGGTTGCGTCTGACTCTTGGTTTCAGCTCAGGTCATGATCTCATGGGCCGTGAGATCGAGCCCCACATTCTCTCCCACTGCCCCTCCACCCAGTCCCTCTCTCTCAAATTTCTTTAAAAATAGAAAATGTGTAAAGACTTATTATATAATAAGAGATTGAATTAGTAATTTAAAAACTTCCCCCAAAGAAAAGCCCAAGCCCAGATGACTTCACTAGTGAACCCCACCAAGCATTTAAAGACCAATACCAGATCTTAACAAATTCTTCCAAAACAAAAACAAAAACAAAAACAAAAACAAAAAACCACCCCAAAACCCTGAGAGAAAGGAATAGGCCCCAACTCATTCTATGAGTCCAATATTAATAGATATCAAAACCAAAAAACACTACAAGAAAACCAGTATCTCTTATGAATATAAACACTAAAATCCTTAACAAAATACTAGCAAATCAAATCTAGCAACATATAAAAAGATTATATACCATGACCAAGAGGGATAAATCCCATGAACGCAAGGTGAAACATCTAAAAATCCATGTAATAGTGTATCAGTAGCATAACAGACAAAAAACCCCACATGACCATCTCAATAAACTGAGAAAAAGAATTTGACAAAATCCAACACCTCCTGATAAAAACACTCAACAATTAAGATCAAAAGGGAAGGGGTGCCTGGGTGGCTCAGTCGATTAAGTGTCCAACTTTTGGTTTGGGCTCCAGGCTCCTGTCATGATCTCAGGGTCAGGAGGTGGGAATTCCGCCTCAGGCTCTGAGCTCAGGGGGGAGTTGGCTAGGGATTCTGTCTCTCCCTCTCTGTCCCTCCCACCTCTCGCATGTGCTCTCTAAAATAAATCTTTAAAACAAAAACAAGAAACAGAAGGGGACTTCCTCAACTTGATAAAGTCTATCTATGAAAACACACAGCTAACATCAAACTTAATGGTAAAAACGGAATGTTTTCCCTCCATGATCAAGAACAAGGAGATCTGTTTTTCCACTTCTGTTAACACTGAATGGAGGTTCTAGCCAGTGCAATTAGCTAATAAGAAACAAAGGCATCCAGAGTGGGAAGGGAAAATGTGTCTCTGCTTTGATGACTCAATACTGTATATAGAAAATTTAAAGAAATCAGATACCAAAAAATACTATTAGAATAAAGTGCAGCAAGGTTGCAACATACCCGATCAAAATAAACAAATGAATTACATTTCTACAGAACTAGCAATGAATATGAAAATAAAACAATTCCATTTTTAACAGCATAAAAAATAAATTGAACAAAGAAGTACAAGACTTCTGTAAACTACAACACATTGTTTGAGAGATTTTTAAAGGACATAAATAAGCGGAAGGACATCCCACATTCATAGAACAGTAGACTTAATGTTGCTAAGATGGCAATACTTCCAAACTGATCAACAGATTCAATATAATTTCAGTCTCACCTGGCTTTGTTGAAGAAACTGACAAATAGATCCTAAAACTCATATGGAAATTCAGCTGGCACAGAATAACCAAAATAGTCCTTAAAAAGAACAACATTGGGGGCACCTGGGAGGCTCAGTCAGCTAAGTGCCTGCCTTCTGCTCAGGCAGTGATCCTGGAGTCCCTGGATCGAGCCCCACATCAGGCTCCCCGCTCAGTGCAGAGCCTACATCTCCCTCTCCCTCTGTTCCTACCCCCACTTGTGCTCTCTCTCACCCAAATTAAATAAATCAATAAATTAATTAATTAAATTAAATACAATACAATGTTGGAGGGGTGCATGGGTGGCACAGTCAGTTAAGCATCTGACTCTTGGTTTTGGCTCAGGTCATTACCAGCCCTGAGTCGGGCTCCATGCTCGGTGGGGAGTCTGATGGAGAGTCTCTCTCTCTCTCTACTCCTCCCCCTGTCCCTTCCCTAAGATAAATAAATATTTTTAAAAAATTAAAATTAAAAAAAGGAGGCACCTGGGTGGCTCAGTCAGTTAAGCGTCTGCCTTCGGGTCAGGTCACCATCCCAGGGTCCTGGGAATGAGCCCAGCTCTCAGCTCAGTGGAGAGCCTGCTCCTCCCTCTCCCTCTGCTGCTCCCCTGTTTTTGCTCATAAAATCTTTAAAACAACATTGGAGGAGTCATCCTCCCTAAATTCAAAGCTTACTACAAAGCCATAGTAATCAAGGCTGTACATACAGTGCTAAAATAAGGGACAAACAGACCAATGGAATAGAACTGAGAATCCACAATACACCCTCATAGTTACAGTAAACTGATTTTTGACAAGGGTGTCATGACAATTCCGTGGAAAAAATAAGTTGTTTTTTGTTTTTTGTTTTAAAAAAAATGTGCCAAGAGACAACTGGATATCCATAAGCAAAACAATGAAGTTGGACCCCTACTTCACACCAGATATAAAAAATTAACTCAAAATGGGTCCTAGGACTAAATGAAAGAGGTAAGAACTAGAAAACTCTTAATATTTTCATGACCTTGGATTAGGCAAAGCATTTTAAATTAGAACACCAAAGGAACATACAACAGAATAAATAATAAACTGGACTTCATAAAAATTTAAAACTTTCATATTCCAATGAACACCATGAAGAAAGTAAAAAAATAAAACTCACAGAATAGGAAAAAATACTTGCAAATCATAGCTAATATCTTCATATATATGAATATATAAAGAACTCCAACTCAATTATAAAATAACTCAATTTAAAAATGGGTAAAGTGTATAGACATTTCTCCAAAAAGATACAAATGTCCAATAAAGCACAAGAAAAGATGCTCAATGTTCGTCATCGTGGAAATGCAAATCCAAACCACACTGACCCAGGGCCCTGCACCCACGAGCATGACTACAATGACAAAGACAGGTAAGAGCTGGCCAGGATGTGGAGAAATGGGACCCCTCAAACTGCTGGTCAAAATGTAAAAAAGAGTGTGACTGGTTTTTGAAAACGGTCTGGCAGTTTCTCATTAAACACTGAGTTACCATATGACCCGGCAACTCCACTCCTCGGTATACACCTAAGGGAAATGAAAACTTAACCTCCATACAAAAATGTCTACACGCATGTTCATAGCAGCATTATTCATAATCTGCCTAAAACTAAAAATAACCTGAATTCCTATCAACCAACAAATGAATCAACAAAATGTGGCCTATGCACACGATATTGTCCAGCCATAAACAAGAATGAAGTAGTCATACATGCAGACACGCGGGTGAACCTGGAAAGCTGTACACTAAGTGAAAGGATCCAGACACACAAAGTCACACAGCTATGATTCTACTGACAGGAGATATCCAGCTACGCAAATCTATGGAAACAGAAAGCAGATTAATGGTTTTCTAGGAGTGAGTGGGGAGAGCGAACGGTTATGGAGTTTATTTGGGGGAACAAGAATGTTCTAAAATGGACTGTGATGATGGCTGCACAATTTTGTGAATATACGAAAAACCAACGAATTCTAAACTATACGTGGTGAATGGTATGGTCTGTGAATTCTCTCTCAATAAAGCTGCTGTATTTACAGCCAACAAACGCAGGTTTTCCAAAGGCCTCGAGCAGCCCCTTCATGGGCCAAGTGGCACATGCCCTGCCACCAGGGGCGCTCAGCAGCCCCACCCCTGCCCCGCTGGTGCGGGGACCGCAGTTCTGAAGCCTCTCCCAGGGGGCCTGTAGACTTTCGCTGAAGAAACCCCGGTGACGCCCTGAGTCCAAGGACAAGGCAGAGCCCGGCATGCCCTTCAGAGTGTCCACGTCCTGGGAGCGGCCGGCGTGTCTCAGGGAACCAAACCCACAGTGGAGAGCAGAGGTAAATGCCAATCAGTCCGAAGACAAGGGAACAGGATGCCTGAGGAGAGGCGAGGAATGCCTTCTGGAATCCTGGGCAGAAAAAAATCCCAGAATTACCTGCTGGTTTTGGTCCTTTTTTTCACTCGGGTCTCTGGAAGCAACGGCCTCATTCCCCTTTCTTGTGACTTCTTCTATCCGCTCCTCACACTGCTCCTTCACCTCCTTCATCTGACTGATGCACTGGCTCCTCCAGTGAGAGAAAGCAAAGGGAAAGACAAAGATTTAGGGATGGGTCTACACCGCAAGTCTCCCCTGCCATGACCCTGCAATCCACCGCGTCAGTAAGACACGGCTCGTCTTCTTCCTGGGTCCAGCTCTCCATCTCAAGAGGGCACGTGAGGCATGTGGTTTCAGTACTAAATGGCAAGAAAACTGGAGTTGGCTGAAACTACAAATTTGTCACACTGTTCTAAAACAGGTGAACTTCATTGGTTAGGAAAAAATAATTCTTACAGACACCTGGGTGGCTCAGTCGGTTAAGCGTCTGCCTTCAGCTCAGGTCATGATCCTAGAGTCCTGGGATCGAGCCCCATGTCAGGCTCCCAGCTCAGCACAGAGTCTGCTTCTCCTTCTCCCTCTGTGCTCGAACTCACTCTCTCTCTCTCTCTCTCCCTCCCTCTCAAATAAAATATTTTAAGAAGTTTTATTTAAAATACCATCTGTGGTATAATCAGAGATAGCTATATGGTCTTATCCCCAGCTATTAGCACAGAGCTCCTAAAGCCCTTGGAATTTCCTGACTTATAGGAGGGTCCTCTGTCAATCAAATGAGTCCCCCTGGACCACACCCGAGTTTGTGCTAATGTGCCAGCTCACAGAGCCTGACGATGGGGGCTGGCGGCCAGGGGGGATCACCCCCATGATTAATAGGGCTGGAACTTTCAGCCCCACCACCTCCCTCCAGGAACGGGGAGAGTAGAGATGGAGTTCAGTCATGTGGCTGACGATTTAATCAATCGTGCCTATGTAGTAAAACCTCAGATAAAATCTCTGGGTGATGAGGCTTGACAATCTTCTCAGTCGGTGAACACCAGGTACTAGAAAGGTGGCACCCCAACTCCACCAGGAAAGGAGCAATTTCTCCTACAATGGCCCTAAAACCAAGACTCCACCATGTAGCTGTTCCTGAGATACAGCCCTTCTAATGAAACTCTCGTCTTGAGTACAGCCCTGGGAAGAGTTCTGTCAGTCATCCTGGAGAAGTACCAACCCTGAGGGGTTCGGGAAGCACTGAACTTGTTGTAGCTAGGAGACAGAGTACAGGTACCTTGGGGACATGCGGAACTTGTGGGTGTCATCTGAAGAGGGGAGAGTCTTGTGGGACTGAAGCCTGTGGGGTTTGTGCTAACACTAGACAGTGTCAAAATCCAGCTGGACTTTCGCTTCCGGGAAGATGGGATAGATGGATTTTTCCCTATCCCTCCCACTAAGTACATCTGCAAACCCTGGGCATTATATTTAAAACAAACAGAAGAGGACTGAATGGTAGGAGAGAAGGCAGACCGGCCAGGGGCTTCGGGTCTACAGAACACCCCAGTGGTGACACTGGAGAGCACGTGGGAAGAAGCCTGTGTTTCAGCCTCCACCTATGCGAATGTGTCCTCTCCCCTCGGGGTGCCAGCCAAGGAAGTCAGCGATGAGTCCGGGCTTCTCCCAACAACCAGAGGTTTCAACTGAAAACCACCATCACCTCAAGCACCAGGAAGATCTCAAATGAGTGAAGAGAGACCACCAACAGATTCCAATGCCGACATGACAGAGAAGTTACAAAGAGAAGTTACAATGATCTGACAAACATTTCCAAACAGCCACCAGAGAAATGTTTCAGTGAGCAATTCAAAGATGCTTGAAACAAATGAAAGAATAAATGTCTCAGCAAAGAAACAGAAGATGTAAGGAAGAACCACATGGAAATTTCCAAACTGAAAAATGCAATAACCAAAATTAAAGAACTTAAGGAATGAGTGCAAGTAGCAGAATGGAGGCGAGAATCTGTGAACTGCAAGACAGAACCACAGACATTACCCAATCATAGTAACAGAAAACAGACTGGGGAGAAAAAAAAAAAGAAAACAAACCCACTGGGGGATCTGCACAACTATGACAGAGATCGAACATCCCCGTCCTCAGTTCCAGGAAGAAGACTTTCCCAGTGGGGCCCACATAACTAGTCACCTGTATAACCATGCCCAAAATATTACTCCTCTTAGCTCACCTCCAGGACCACAGGATACCTCTGCCTCGCCCAGACCACTCTGAGCTCCTCACATCCTTTCTTTTCTAGAACAAGTCCTAGCTACCCTTCTCTACTCCCCACTAGGTAGGATTCCATTCTAAGTGACCTTCCCTAAGAAGTCTTTTTTTGGGTAATAGAGAAGGATTCACGAAAATGACTGTGTAACGGTATCCAAAGGCACTTTCAAAAAGTGGGTAAGTTAGCTTATCAGGTTTGGCTGGGTGAAACAGAAGGGGAAAATGATAGCAATCTGCTCCTTCCACAAATCGAAGTCTCATGTAGGTAGCCCAGCCAGGATGGCCGCTCTGAGTCATCAGGGATACAGCCTTCTCCGTTTCATGATTCTAGCACGGGTTTCCAGCCTCATGATCCAAGACGGCGACAGTGGCCCAGCCATCTTGCGTGAGTCCCAAGCAGCAGGGAGGAATGAGGGGAAGGTAAACGAGATGGGGTGGGGTGGACCACCCGCACTTCCAGGAGACTGCCTTCCTACGGTCCTGCGCTTCCACTTCCCTCCCGTGCTGGCCGGAACTTGGTCACCAGGCCATACTTCACTGCGAGGAGGGTTTGGAAATGCAGGAATTGTATTGTGGGAGAAAATCATGGATCTGGATAAGCCACGGCCAGTCTTTGCCACAGGCAGTTTTAAAAATATTTTGAGCCACAAAATATTAATAATTGCACACTGCCCCAAGTTGAGAAGATATCCAAAATAGACTGTTCTGTTAACTTAGATTAGAACGGGAGACGCCAATCTTACAAGACAGAACTTATGCTTGGTTTAGTATGAATACAGCTGGGAACCTACAGAAATAGTCATCAATGTCTGTATACAACGCAGGTTAGTACACACGCAGACCTCTCTGTGCTGCAGCTGATGGGGCCTAGAAACAACCACACCCCAGCAGCAACAAACACACCTAGTACCTAGATCTTGGCTTTTTTTTTTTTTTTAAGGTTTTATTTATTTATTTGAAAGAGAGAGAGAGCATGAGATCAGAGAGGGTCAGAAGGAGCAAAGGACCCTGGTGCGGGACTTGTCCCGGGACTCCAGGATCATGACTTGAGCCAAAGGCAGTTGCCCAACCAACTGAGCCACCCAGGTGCCCCAGAACTTGGCTTCTTAATACAACTCTCCAATTTAAAGAGAGAGAGAAATGGCTGATTGAGGGGGCATCCAATTGGGTCCCTCCCAGTACAGAGGGAGAGAGAACAGAGTAACTTTATGGTGAAGAAACCAAACACTACCTCAGTAAGGTAATCAAGATCATCAACGACAGGGACAAGCCACATGGATAGTACGTATCCTCGATACGAAGTAATGAAAGTGGCACTTGACCTCTGTGGCCTTCCTCCTAGCAATGTGTTGCCCCAGTTTAGCCGTGAAAAACACACCAGATAAATCCCAACTGCAACAAACTATAAGAAATCACACTATAAGACACCTGACCAGCACTCCTTAAAACTAACAAGATCATAAAAAAATAAGTCTGAGAAATGGTCATAGCCAAGAGGACTCGAAGAAAACGTGAACAGACGGAATGTGGGGTCCAGGAAGAGATAAAGGACATTAGGGGGAAAACCAAGGAAACACAAAGTATGAACTTTAGTTAATGATGGATCCATACTGGTTCATTAACTGAGCCAAATAAACCCCATCAATGGAAAGTGTTAACAACAGGGGAACCAGGTCTGCAGCACATAGGAAGTCTGCAAACCTGAAACTGCTCCAAAATTCAAGCTTCATTTTTTAAAAAATTTTATTTATTTATTTGAGAGAGAGAGATCACAAGTAGGCAGAGAGGCAGGCAGAGAAAGAGGAAGGGAAGCAGGCTCCCCGCTGAGCAGAGAGCCTGATGCGGGGCTCAATCCCAGGACCCTGAGATCATGACCTGGGCCAAAGGCAGAGGCTTAACCCACTGAGCCACCCAGGCACCCCTCAGCTTCATTTTTAAAAAATAAAAATAAAAAGGAACTGGAAGATGCCCAGCCAGTATGAGAAAATTCTTATTGGAGCCCATCACCTAGCTCAGGCTGAGCCCTCTCTTAGCTAAGATATTCTGAGGCATCATCAGAGCTTTCAGCCTAGAGTTTAAGAGCATCCTGTGTGTCAGGGTTGTAGAGTAATTGAGAGAATTACCCACTTGTACAAATAAGGAAGTTGGGGGGGGGGTGACCTGAATGAGGGCCGCTGACCAGGGTCAGAGAGAGAGAGAGATAAGGCTGAAAAAGCAAAAGCCAGACCTGGGGTTTCCTGGCTCTGTGCCATGCTCTCTCTAGGGCCCAGCTGCCTCTTCTGGGTCACGGGCCCTTCAGAGCCAGCTGTAAGTGCACTCAGCCCACAGCTCTTGGAATGTAACCTACGGTGCAAAGGAGTCCGTGGGTCCCCAAGAACCACATGCAGAGAAGGGCATCAGGGGTTGCAGACAGAACGGAAGACAGACTTCCGGACTTTGGACAGCTTACAGATCAAGAGAATACTCGCTGAAAAATTCATTTAAATAAAACTGTCACAAACAGGCAACTCGCTGGTGACAGACTAGTACGCAGTACGTTGAACGCACAGAACAAGAAGAGAGACCGTCTATACCCGAACGAACTAAACATGCCAGTTCACTGTTAGCAGAAAGCATCCCAGACGCTTGGGACCAGCCAATGACAGGGGCACAGCCATTCCCGAACCTTCAGAAACCTACAAATGGGAAATACGTACTGTTTTCACCTGCTCTCAGCCCTGCCAAAACCAAGGACAAAGAGCCTCGCTCTCCCAGCCTTGCGGGTGAAGGCCAGCTTCCCCCATTCCAGCTCCACAGCGGTAAGGAAACAGCCTCAGAATGAAGCTCAAACAAGGGGATGCAGGCCGTGGGGAGGGTGACAGTGTGACGCCCCGAAGGCCTCAGGCGAGCTTCCGCTTACATACACGTGCCAACCGTTCAGTCACCAACTAGAGCGAAAACACAGAGACACACAGGACCTGCCGCCAGGGTGATCATGGCTGGTGCAATCGATGCGCGGGTCGTACGCCACACAGGAATCTATGAAGGCGGGTGACCTGATCGTCCAGGACGCAATCATCAGGGCAGTGCTGTAACACCTTTGGCAAACTATTTCCTCGTGGTGTGGAAATGAGATGACAAGCAGTTCATGTGAGAAACCAACCCTACGTGCTCTGGGGAGGAAGCCTGCAAGGCAGTGTGTGACCAAGACCGACCCAGAACGTGACCACTTAGTGATGTCTGACACAGGTGTGGGAGCGAGAAGTGGGGAGGCCGATTTGGAAGAACAAACACTAATTTGTGCATCAGGAAACCGGCCTTGCTGTCAGTTCTGCCACTCCCAGCACTGCCTGCTAGAAAGGGTTCAGGCCTGACAGGGTGTTTACAGAGCGGCTATGCAGGTGAGCTTCCGCTGTCCCACGAACGGGATGCACAACTTCACAGATATTGCCAACAAGGGATCTGCACCTTTTCTCAGGTCAAAAAGGGTCTCTAACCCAAAGACAGCTTCCAACACTCCATGAACATCATCCCCAGGAAACACACCGTATCTGGGATAACACTTTGGGCATAACAACCTCAATACTGACGTCAGCCAGAAAGGGTTTCAAACTAGCCATCAACCTCCTAAGAGAAAAAGGGTGAGTCCAGCAGGCCTGGCCACTCTCCCTGTCTGCTCTGACATGGGGAGCAGAGCCACCCTCCCCGTCGCTGGGCCTGGACGACTGCCGATTTCCAGTGAGGTCAGCTCCTTCTGAGTCAACATGCATCAAGTGAGGGCATTAATGGCTTATCCTATTTTAAAGAATGGAAGGGAAATGCGTTTGAAGGTATCTTCTAGGGATGAATAATACAGAGACTGGGCCGTCTTCATTTCTGAGTGCTAGTGAACGTTGATGACTGGCCCAGCTCAGGGGTCCTCAACTGAACACCACCGTGTTTGAGGCCAGGGAAAACCCCAATATGAGGTCTGCCCTGTGCACTGCAGAATGCTGACCGCAGGTCTCCGGACATTGCCAAAGGTCTCCCGGGAGCAAAATCACCAACCAAAATTGAGAACCACTGGCCTGGCTGAAGAAGGTTCCATACGCATATTTTCTAATTACGTTTCCCTTCTACTGACGTTAGTGCATGTCCTCCGCATGTTTATATATTTGGGGCTTCCTGATTTTAGTAGTATTTTGTTTTAAAGTGATCAGCATGCTACCACAGTGAGTGGACAATCTTTTGGAAGGACTGAGAATCCCAGTGAGGGCAGTGGGGTGAGGAAAATCATTCAGAAGGCAACTTGGCAGTTTATGACACTGAACCTACAGATGAGTCCTTTTTAGAAGGAAATAATCCAAAAGAATTATCTTTAAAAGGTATACACATTGCTATCAGGCTAGTCAGAATAATCAAAAACTTAGAAGTACCTGAAATATCCAAACACGGACATCATGAGGTAAATTCTGCACCTCCACAATATTAACCAGCCATTTTTAGTGATGCTACATTTTGGAGCAGTACAGACTTCTATTTATAAATAACACAAGCAAGTGGAAAACAATGATTTAAAACTGTTATCAGTGACTGCAATTATGTGAAAAATCCATATGACCTTGGACACAAACCAGGGAGAAGTCAGCCAACGGGAAAGAGGACTGGGCTCATAGGTGGCTATTTGCCACCGAATCCCAGACCCCCTGTGCCTGAGTTATGCTGCTCGTATCGGGGAAAACAAACACAGACTAGGACTTACTCTCCACTCCCTACAACTGGTTTTTACTATCTTACTATAGGGTTTAGCTAACCTTTTGCAAGTTTATTGTTTTGTTTTGGGTCATAAAAATCCCCCCAGAGGTAAATGTGTAGGGTTTTTGTACACAACTGAAGTTCTCATCTGCTTAAAACAGACAGGCCTGACTCTAAGCCGGGACGGAACGGCAGCACGGGGAGTACGGTTACGAGTGACGTACACCTGGAATGCTCTGAAGGCACAGATCCTAAGTGTTCTCACCACACATGCACAACGATCATGTTTAATGAGCTTGATCGGGGACATTTCACAATGTCGAGGCATATCAAAATTCCAGGCTTTATACCTTAAATATTTACAATGATTATCTGTCAATCATACTTCAATAAAGCTGAAAAATAAAAGTGCTCCCTTCTCACTGCAGAAATTTGAAGAGACGCTAGGAGTCTCACAGAAACAGAATGTCCACATGCCAACGCCCAGAGATAAATCCCGGATCTGATGCCAAAGACGCCTTTCAGTCTAGGAGTGGACGAAGGGCGCATCTGAGCACTTCCCGAAGACATTTTTAAAGGCCTTCCGTTACTGACTTAACCAGCACACCTGCCCTGTAAAACTTCACGGAACTTTACAAGTATGTTGACAGGCCATTTCCTGCTCCGGGACACTGCCCTCCCGTGTATTCTGAATCATGAGCCGCCAGCTGGTCCTCTTCCAGAGTTTTCTGAAGCTCGGCTCACACTTACATGAGGAAGTGCGCGGGGCCTCCTGCAGAACCCGGATGTGCAGTGCACACCCACCTGCTCACGCCCACTGCTCAGAACACAAAGCACCCCCAACCCCTGGGGGCCATACTTACAGGTCGTAGGAGAACTTCCGCTCCAGGTTGGTCTGGTTCCTTTGGAACTGGAGCACGTCCTGCTGCAGCCGGCCATAGTTCTTCTGCAGGGCCTTTAACTGGTCTGAGCCAGAGGACCACCCAGGAGCCAGTAGGTCGCCAGCGTGGCCGTCACAACAGCAGCAGATGTGTCACAACACAGTGGGCAAGGGCACGCAGGAGAGTACAGAGGGGAGGAGAGAGGGAAGAGAACGTTCCAGAACCGTGGAGGAGCCTTGGAAATCCACAACCCAACCGCAATCTTACCCTCTCTCTGAATCGGTTTTGACCTCTGACCTTTAAAATGCATTAGGAGGTTCTGTTCAGCTCTTTCTTAGACATCCTAAACCCTGAGCTGTCCCACAAGGTGACCCATGCCACTGTGTCCCCTGGTCCGCAGAAGACTTCCCCTTCAGCCTGTGAAACGTGGATTTCAACATCTGCTCAGGTAAGCCACTCAGGGCAGAACCCCGTCCTCGGGCCCAGGCTGCCGGCCAGCTGCCCTCCTGCTTACCTCCTGTCACTCACCGCCACCAGCCATTCCCCAGGCCTGTGCTCATTTAATCCCCACCCCCCAGCTGGGAAGCAGCATGCTTTCCTGGAGGAGACTCATCAGCCCTGCTGCCCTGACCTCTTGGCTCCTAAAAGTCTTGCAGAAAACAGCAGCCGCTGACCAAGGGCCGAGGGAGAAAGAAGAGCTGCCACAGAGGGGACAGCAGAGTGGCCAGAAGGCCGCAACCAGGGCCTGGGACACAGCCCTAGACACATACCCACATCCCCGGGGTCTGCCCCCATGACTCTAAACCTACAGGGCTTCCTGGGGGAAAATGAAACGAAAGTGAAGGATTCAGTGAAATGCCAAAGACACAGTAACAAGCCTCCATCTCATGAGCAGTTCTAGGAGATGCTCCAAGACTTAAAACTGGAGGGTTGTAAAACCGCTCAGTGGGGCCGGAGGCTGAGGCAGAGGACTGACCTCAAAGGGTTGGGGGCACTTCCTGCAGGACAGGGTCTGGTCGTGGCTGCGGTGATATAGGGGATGGGACATTTGTCCAAACACAGAACTCTGCACTACAAAGGGTACACTTTACTGGGTGTAAATTACACCTCAATAAACTGCACATTTAAAAAAAATTCCCATCATCAAATCAAGTATGGGGCGAGGGACTACGGCTCAGCAACAGAAGGAATAACCTACTGATGTCCACGACATGGATCATTCTCAAAAGGCCAGACAAGAAGGGGGAGCTCTGCAAAGCCCCTGGCAGTCCAGGGACCCACGTAACTTTGTAAAACTCTCAATGTCCCCTACTCGTATTCTTAGAACCCACTGTGGGACGAGAACCCTAGACCAGCATGGTCCAACAGAACTACAAGGCAAGCCACGTAGGTAATCTTTCTAGCAACCACATTTTTAAGAACCAAACCAGGTGCATTATCACATTTAATAACATATTTGAACTCGACAGCTATGCAACATTATCTTGCCAACATGTAATGAATACAAAAAAACCATGAATGAGATATTTTATGTTCTCTCTTTCATACGTCTCTGAAATCTATTGGGTACCAGTTAGAGCACATCTCAATCCAGACATTAAATCTGCACTGGGAATGCTTCATCTGAATTTAGATTTTATCACATGCACAGTTAAAAAGTAGACTAACATATTAAGCTGTAAATATTTAGCTCTCCCAATAACAGAGTCGACTCAGAGTTTCAGTCTTTAACTTAAATCACTGAAAATCACACAAGAATTTAAAATCCAGTTCCATCCCACTAGCCACACTTCAGGGTTCCCTGGCCACAGGGCTCGTGGCCACCACTCTGGACGGTGCAGCTCTAGACAGAGCTACCTGCCCAGAGGCTGAAGTGAGGCTCGGGGTGGGGGTGGGCATAGGAGCTTCCTACCCACGGTAAAGGTCGGCCCCATGGGACCTAGCTCTCCTTTCACCAGGCCCCAGGACCACCCAGGGCCTGCTGAGTCCCCCAGTCACAGCCAATGGGGGAGCCAACCAGAGAGGGGCTCACCCCAGGACTGCCCTCGCCACCGCTGCTTCCTAGGGCCCAATGGAAACCAGACCCGGCTGCCAAACTGAATCAGGGCAGCAAAGAAATGGAATTAAATTGGCCTGGATAACTTTTACAATTTTCATAAAAGAAATCTGAATTCAGGGTGACCCATTTAAAAGAAATCCTAAAATCCTATACACACCACACATACTACATTTATGTGTGTGTGTGTACACAGATGTATATATCCGTATATATAGCTACACATACAGATCACCTGTCATTCACATATATATGTGATCTGTTCTGGTATACTTCTTAACCTACCAAAAAGTGAGCATCTGAATTCTGTACCTAATACCTTACAATGTGTTCATCAACATTTTTAAAAGGAAAAAGCTCTTTAAGGAACTGTTAGTTTGGCAAAAAGAATCCAGTAAGGATTAGTCAATTACTCATGATCCTACCCATCATTAGATTAGAATAAAAGCCACTAGAAAAGGATGAGAGGAAAGGCGGGCTTTTCCTAAAAGGCCTCACATCTGATGTAAAGGAGGGGACTGGAACTCACCTTGCAGGGTTCTGATGAGCTTCTCACCTGTGGTGATATTATGCACTAAAACCGCCTGCAAAAGAGAAACACAGAATGAAACACGCCCCCAACCTAACAGCTTAGAAGAGCCTGGATAAGATGTTCTCATTGGGAAAAGAGAGCAGCGATGCTTGTCCCCCACCAGCTGTTGGGAGGGACGGGCACAGCTCTCCTGCTGAACTCCCGGATGGGCTGCTGCTGCACCCACGGGGCACTGGAAAAGGAGCTCCTGTGGTGAGAGGTCTGCTGTCCCAACAAGAACCTGTAACCCGAGCAAGGGCTAAATGGAGCCTCTGGCTGCTTGGCCCTGAGATGTGTTTCCTCCACGGAAGCTGCAGCAGCAACTTGGGACCTCTGGATGGGGGGGGGATGGGGGGGCCATCCTGTCCTGAGCCACAGGTGTGACTACACCCCGGGGAGGGAACAGAGAAGAGGAAGAGCTTCTTACAGCCGGGGGTGGGGAGGGGCAGAGAGTGGGGACAGAGGGGCTCACACGAAGTGACAGCAAGCTGGGGAGGCCGAAAACAGAGGAGGAAGGACAACACAGGACTCAGGGGAAACCGAGAAAACCAAGGGGAAGGTAAGGATAGGGCGTGTGGCGTGTGCGTCACGAGCAGCCTGTGAGCCTGTGGCCATGGTCACCAGGTGCCCTTCTGAGCTCTGCGGTCCGCTCACTCACTCCTCTCCTCAGGTTCTGAGGCAAGCAGCATATTATCCCATTTTAGAGGGCAGGAAACTGAGGCACAGACTGCTTAAGAGACTTTCTTCACAGCCAACAGGCAAAGCCTAAACCCAAGCGCCGGCAGGCCCAATCCAGAAAGCAAGCTGGTGCTCGTCACGTGCTGAATTAGGACACCAGGCTAGCGGGCTGCACCCTGTGCCAAAGCCGACAAAAGCCTGAAAGAGAGGTGACCGGAATCTTCAGTATGAGAGCGCACACACGGGTGCGGCTTTGTACACACAGTGAAATGTCATGAGCAACAAAGCCTGCGAAACACACACCCAGGCCACACGGCCCACAGCTTGGGGACACGTTTCCACCCGGTTCCTGCCCAACGGTGGACAATGGCAACCACGCCACCTCCCACGTCTGCACCTCTGGCTTCCTCCTGGACCTCTGTCCAGCCCTGACCCTTCCCTTGGCCCAGACAGAGCTTTCTGGAGTACAGGGGTGCACCGGGCAACGCAACGTGGCCAAACAAATCGTGTTTATTTGGGGAGATCAGAGGACTCGGAACATTTCCTGGCACACCAGGAAGGAAGTCACAGAGATGGTATCGCATCGCTGGGAGAGATTATCAAAAGGGGCGTCCGCAGATACCCTAGTGGGTAGGGGTGAGAGGAGAGCCCTGGGGACTGGGACGCACGCAGCAGGGAGTCCAATGGGCCCGCGCAGGGAGGCCTGCTGCACTCTGGGAGGCGTGCCCAAGTTCAGCACATACACAAAAGACCACAGGATCCAGCAGTCCCACTTCCAAGTTGGGAGCCGCAAGAACTCAGAGCAGAATCTTTAAGAGACGTGAGTGCTGGAATGTTCGCGGCAGCACTACTCAGGACAGCCCCGAGTGAGGAGCAACCATCCTCCCGGCCAGTGACCGGAGGAAGAAAACACAGTAGCTACAGTCAGCGGGTGTCATGCAGCCTTTCAGGAAAACGTCTGCCATGTGCTGTTCCGTGCACAAACCTCGAGCACACTCTGCAGAGCCAAGTAAGCCAGTCAAGGGAGGAGGGGTACGCTCTGATTCCACTCATGTGTATGTTCATATAAATATATATATTCCACATAAATATATATAGTTCATATAAATCTATATAAATACGTGTGTGTGTGGGTATACTTTTTTTTTAGAGCACACACAAGCAGGGGCAGCGGGGTCAGGGGGAGGAGCAGACGAAGAGAGAAACTCAAGCAGGCTCCACGTCCAGGATGGAGCCCAACACAGGGCTCGATCTCATGACCCGAGTCATAACCAGGAGCTGGATGCTTAGCCGACTGAGCTACCCAGGTGCCCCCAGGACACTCTCAGTTGTTCCTTCTCCACTCACTCCCCTTGGCCCAACTCCAAAACCCCACACTGGAGTCTGTACCTGAGGGTCAAGGAAGCATCTGAGGAAATGCCTGTCTCCTATGCGACTCTTATCTTCCAAAGAAAAGATATTTTCGTTATCTTCCCGCACCTACTTACTTATGCATGGAAAAGTACAGTCTGCACTGAAGTAAATGAGAAAAGGATGATAAAATGCCATCAACATGTTTTATACGCAGTTTTATATTTATTTAAAATCTTGTTAAATCATTTTCAGGAAACAATGGAAAATGTTTCTAGCTTTTTGGAGATTCAGTAAGAAAAAAATCTGCACTAAACAATATTATTTTTAAATGAAATATATATTCTCCTTTAAACAACACCCTATTTCTCACATTTTGGTGAGAGTGACTCTGGGAGAAGCTGCACTTCCCGGTGTGTGTGGAGCGTCCCTGGGGACACTCAGCAGCACTAACGACACCAGAACATAACTGGAAACTGAACTCACAGGACCTCAGGATCCATCACCCACGTATAAATGTATTATAACTGAGAAATGAGTGCATTTGATCAAACTATTCCTGCATTCGATTCCTAGAAAAAGCAGCTCAACATTTTTCAAAGCGGTAGTTCAACAATAAATTCTACCTCTCTAAAAGCTCCATAAAATGTAAATGACTAACTTTTTAAAAATCCTAACTTTTGGAAAGCTTGCTGCAAGGGTGACACAGATCACGTGATAAAGGAGAAAAGATCCCCTACATGGCTCTGTTTCGCTAATTGAAATAATATGCTTTGAAGGCCAGAGGCCCCCTTCCCAGAAGCCAGACTCACATGCCCCTCAGACTACCTAAGCCTTGTCCTCTGTGCCTGGAGAAGGTCTATGGAACGACACTGCTGTTAGTGCCTCGGGGAGAAGACCTCAAAGTGGTGATCGGTGAATGACATGGAGAATGAAGGAAGAATATGCAACATTCCTTCGTCTTCCCCATCCCCCTCACCAATTTCGGAATCTCCCAGAGCAGCGCTATCCAAGAGAAAGGTAAGGTCAGTCCCGTACGGAAGCCTCACGATTTCTAGTAGTCACATTAAAGTGAAAAGAAACAGATTGGGTGAAGGACTGGAACAGACATTTCCCCAAAGATGATACACAAATGGCCAAAAAGCACTAGAGAGACGCCCACCATCCCCAGAAACACAAATCCAAATGAAAAGACACCACATCACACACACTGACGTGGCTGCAAGTTAAAAATAAACAAAAAGCAAAAAGGAAAGTAAGGGTGGGCAAGGATGTGGAGAAAGTGCAGAGAAACTGGAACCCTCAGACGCAGCTGAGGAGAACGGGACACGGCACAGCTGCTGCACAAAGCAGCTCGGCAGTTTCTCCCCAAATTAAACCGTTGTGACATGACCCTTACTCCTCTTCCCGGGTTTGTACCCAAGAGAATCACAAACATACGTCCGTCCAACACCTGTCCCCAGACGTTCACAGAATTATTCAGAACTGCCAAAAGGTGGAAACAACCCAAACGTCCATCAAGTGAAGACTGGACAAACACGGGGCAGCCGGAGTGGAGTATTACGTAGCCATAAAAAGGAACCAAGACCTGACACATGCTGTGAGCCCTGAAAACACTATGCTGAGGGCAAGAAGCCAGACACAAAAGCCACGAAAGGTACGATTCTGCAGAGAGGAAATGCCCAGAGCTGGCAAATGTGGAGACAGGATGTAAATTAGTGGGGGGCAAGGGTGGGGAGAAAGGGGAGGTGGGGAACACCTGCTTAATGGGTGCGGGATTTCTCGTGGTACGGATGAAAATGTTCTGGAATGAGACGGCACTGACAGCTGCACCGCCTCGTGGCACCCCATAGTCACAGAATGACACACAATAAAATGGCTGACACGGTCATATCTGGGTTATGTGAATTCTGTCCCAAGTAACAAAAAGAAACAGGTGAAATTCAATACTGTATTTAATCTGGCATAACCGAATTATCATTTCGGGATGTAATCAACATAGAATAGTATTAATGAGATTCTTTGCCCACACCAAGCCTTTGAAATCTAGCCCATTTTTGCATTTTGACAGCACATCTCAAATGGGACATTTTCAGGGCTCACGGAGGGACAGCACAGACCTTGAGAAAAGAGAAGGGAGAGCAGCGGGAGTGTCCAGTGGCAAAGGAGTGCCCATTAGTTCTTTCTTTATGGTGTCCTGCTAAGATTACACACACTAGCACCACTCACACCACCAAAATAAGCCCTGCCACCCCAAACCCTTCACTCCGACAGCCCCTGGGGGCCAAAGACTGGGGGAGGCAGGCTGCCAGGAAACAAGGCTGTCCTCCAGCCAAGGGGCCACAGGAAGAATTCCAGAACTCAGCAAACCTGTCCAGCGTGGGCATCAGGTGTCCAGCATGAGCCTCAGCCTGGAGGCACAAAGGCAGGCCATCCCCCCAGCTGCCCCTCCCTCCCCAGACAAGCCCTCCACAGAAGGCAGAGGGAGGGGTGTTCGGGGAAAGAAGACACCCAGTTCCCGCGACAGCGGAGAGGGGCTGAGCCCCAGCCCTTGGAGAAAGACCTCAGAGAGGCCTACGTGCTGACTTACAGACTGACTCTGGGGACCCAGAGACCCAGGACACCAGAAAGTATAGGAACTTGCAGCCTGGGTGATTCAAAGTCAGCAAATGGCAGGGCACAGGAATGAGTGTGTGTACGTGCATGAGGAGAAGAGGGACAGATAGAGACAGAATATCCATGCACGAATGCCAGTGTGTAGGGGTGCCTGGGTGGCTCAGGTGGTTAAACGTCTGCCTTCCGCTCAGGTCAAGATCTCAGGATCCTGGAATCGAGCCCCTAGTCTGCTTTCCCTCTCCCATTGACCCTCCCCGAGCTTGTGCACATACATGCTCCCATGCTCTCTCAAATAAAACTAAAATCTTTAAAACAAACAAACAAACAAACAAAAACAGAAAGAAAGAAAGAGGGGTGCCTGGGTGGCTCAGTCATTAAGCATCTGCCTTCGGCTCAGGTCATGATCCCAGTGCCCTGGGATCAAGCCCCGAATCAGGCTCCCTGCTCTGCAGGAAGCCTGCTTCTCCCTCTCCCTCTGCTTGTGTTCCTTCTCTCACTGTGTCTTTCTCTGTCCAATAAAAAAAATAAAATTAAACAAACAAAAAAAGAACATTAGTGTGTGGAAGACGTTCTGCTGAATGAGATAAAACCAACAATAAAGGACAAACACCGCACGATCCCACTACATGAGAAATGTAGGGTAGTCTGATTCGGAGACAGGAGGAAAAACCGAGGTTGCCAGGTCTTGGGCGGTGAGGGAATGGGGTGTTTGTGTTTAATGGGGTAAGAGCCTCATGGAAGAAGATACGAAAGTTCCAGAGGCGAAAGGAGTGACAGGTGCACAGCAAAGTGAGCGTAATTCATGCCACCGCACTGTGCATTTCAACACGGTTAAAACGTCATTTTACATTGTGCACATTTTACCACCACAAAACAAAAGCCCCACAAAGAGCAGGAGGTGGGCGGGTCAGTGAAGGAGTGTGTGAGGATGTGGATGCCAGGGGGCAGGAGTGGGCTGCGAGCTCTGGGCTCAGAGTCAGCAGGGGGAGCAGGACAGGTCAGAGGGGGCCGCAGGCTCACAGACAGGGGCTCTCAGGCGGGCAGGAGGGCGGGTCTGGGCTGTGGCCAGAGGACAATGGACTCAAGCCACAGAGCAGTAAGAGAAGCTCATGGGGGATTAAGCAAAACTTGATGTGAAGCTGAGGAAAAAGAATCCCATCCAAGAAGCACCCAGTTCGGCATGGGGCCCAGAGGCTCTGCGGGCTCAGAGTAGCTCCTGCCGGGAGGCCCGTGCCATCAGGAGGAAGGAACAACGTGCCTGGCGGTCGGCTGGGAAGGCTGCACCCGCAAGGGGCTGAGGGGCCCAGAGCTGACCCTGGGATTCCCTGGGCAGGTCACGGTGCCCACAGCTCAGCGGGGAAGGGGCACACTACTGGAGAAAGGGAATGAGGAAGCGGGGAGGGGGGACAGAAGGAAAGAGGGAGGGAGATGGGGGGGCGGGAGGGGAACCAACTGAGGAGACTGCCCCCCGACTCGGACTCCATAGCTTCCTCCCGTCACAGCCTCCCACGGGCCTTCAGTAATCTGGGTCAGAGAGAACTCCCAGGAGGCCCTGAACAGGACTTGCAGGTTCCAGAAGGTTCCTTGCTGGTTCTCCAGCAGTTGACTAAGGCAGAACAAGGGGCCTCCTTCTCCATCCACAAACCCGAGATCTTTCTGTCACACACTGCCAGCCGTCAGAGACCTTGGGTGCCCTGCCCTGGAGCAGCTCACCTCCACGTCACACTCCTCACAGCACCGCACCCTCAGCTCTTCCCGGTCTCCCCTCGGACACTCCCCAGGTTCCCAGGGAGGACAGCACCGCTGTGAAGTGCTGCTCAGGTAGAAGAGCACTCCACATAGGCCTGGGGAGGGGCCTGGAAATCTCTGTTCAGAGGGAGAAAGCCCCTCACGGCAGCAGAGACAGCGGCAGAGACTCGGAACACTCCCGTTGTTCTGGACCCAACGGAGGAACTGTCCCCCTCCCTGCGGGGCTCGTGCGAGGGGCTGTGGAGGCTGACTTCACTTGGGGGGCAGGCACAGGAGCCCTGGGCTGAACCCCGTCTGTGAGCATTAGTTCTTCTGTTTCTAAATGGGGATCTGAACGATGTCCCCACCCGCACCTGTGGGAAAGGCCTCGGCTCTGCAAAGTCTGACTCTCTGCAGACGGTTGTTGGGGGTGGGGTACGTAGGACTAAAGAACTGAAGCCTATGGGGTTACAGAGCCCACCCATTGTTCTTGAATGCAAATAATCCCAGAATCCCACTGGTCGAGCCACAGAGGACATAAATGAAAAGGTAGGTCTAGGGGTGCCGGGGTCTAGTGGGTTAAGCCTCTGCCTTCAGCTCAGGTCATGGTCTCAGGGTTCTGGGATCAAGCCCCACATCGGGCTCAGCAGGGAGTCCGCTTCCCCCTCACCCCCGTGCCTGCCTCTCTGCCTACTTGTGCTTGCTCTCAATCTGTCAAATAAATAAATAAATCTTTAAAAAAAAAAAAAAAAAGGGTAGGTCAAACGTTCCTCACGTATTTCACATCAAACACTCGTCCTGCAGCAAGGGGTTGAGAAGTTCAGAGATAGGGACGCCTGAGTGGCTCAGTTGTTAAGCTTCTGCCTTCGGCTCAGATCATGATTCCAGGGTCCTGTGAGCGGGTCCCCCATACGACACCCTGCTCAGCGAAAGCCTGCTTCACCCTCTCCCACTCCCCTTGCTTGTGTTCCCTCTCTCACTGTGTCTCTGTCAAATAAATAAACAAAATCTTAAAAAAAAAAAAAAAAAAAAAAGGTTGTTCAGAGATGAACAAAGGGTCAAGGGGTTCTGAGTCCCCAGATGAGACAAAAGCCAGCCACAGGACCACCTCCCACAGCTCCTACAGAAGGAGGCACCGACCTGCTCCTTCTGGGGGAGTCCCCCATCCCAGGTCCAAGAGCTGAGAGCCGGCACGTCCACAGGGATGGCTTCTCCCCGCATGGACACAGGACAGCAAATGCATCTGCTCAACCCCCAACCCTCCGGGCAACTTCAGCAATCCCGTGCAGCAAGACCACACCTTCGGGGCACCCCTTCTGCGAGGAATTAACCCCAGTCCCCTTCCCGTGGAGGTGGGGGGACAGAGGGGATGGAGGCTCGAAGCTCAGTGCAGGGACAGTGCAGAAAAGGGAGTCTGAGGTTTCTCCTAACAGTCCTCACACGGGAGGTGAATGACTTGAGTTTAATCACAAACCTGTCTGAAGGCCATGTCTAGCCAGCAAACTGGAGAATTTACAATCGAACAGACCCTTTTTTTTTCCGGGGGAACAGATTTCGAAGGGACTCCCCTCCCATGTGCTCGCATCTGCCCCATGCAGCCCTCTCCACAGCCCACCTGCCCCTGGCCTAGGGACGCCTCTTCCGGCTCCTCAGACCATTTTCCAGAATCCGTCCCTGTGGGATTTAAATTCCGATCAGATGCAGTCACACGACACTGAAAGGCGGAGAATTTAGGGCGTTGAGTTACAGGTCGGAGCCGGAGGTTGGGTGCCGTGGCTCTGGGCTAAGGCTGCAGCGGCCTCCTGATCCAGCCATCCAAGAGCCGCCTCTGGACGGGGTGCTCTTCCAGACCCTTCCCACCTCTCTATTGGCACCTACTTCCCTGCACCCAGCGCCCTGGAATGGTGTCTGTCCACCAAGTGGCCCTAACAGACCCACCAACCTGTCTTTCTCCTCCGCCATGCAAGGGCATAGCCCGGACACCTGTGCAGCTCACAGGTCAGACACCGGCACAGCCCAGACACCTGCACAGCTCAGACATGGGGTACAGCCCTGACACCCGCACAGCCCGGACACCCGCACAGCCTGGACACCCGAGCAGCCCAGACTCCCACACAGCTCAGATACCTGCACAGCCCAGACTCCCACACAGCCCGGACACCTGCACAGCCTGGACACCCAGCATAGCCTGGACACCTGCACAACCCAGACACCCAGCACAGCCCGGACACCCGCACAGCCTGGACACACACACAGCTCAGAGCTGGGACACGCACACAGCCCAGACTCACGCACAGCTCGGACACCCGCACAGCTCATAGCTCAGACACCCGCACAGCGCAGACTCCTGCACAGCCCGGACACCCGCACAGCTCAAAGCTCGGACACGGGCACAGCCCAGGCAGCCACAAAGCTCACAGCTCGGACACCCACACAGCCCAGACACCCACACAGCTCACAAATCAGACACCGGCACAGCCCAGACACCCGCACAGCCTGGACACTGGCACATCTTGGACAACCAGCAAAGCCAGGACACCCACAAAGCCCGCTGCATCCCTGGCCCCAGCCCAGCACTGCAGAATAAATACTGAATGGACAAAAGTAAGATACAGAAAATCAGTGCAGATTAAAAACAGGAAAGCGCTTCTAGAACCCTTTGGTCTTCAGTAAAACGCAGTGATAAAAGGTAGCAAAAATAAAAGAAACTTTGTATCTGCACAAGTCTGCTCTGGTCCCCCTGAGAAAACCGCCTCCTCAGAAGAAAGTCGCCACCTTCTCAGGTGCGCAGGAGAAGCCATGGCAGAGAGAAGCAGCCGGGACCCTCCGAATGCTGTAGAAGTCCTACAGGACACACACGCTCGCAGCCTGCGCCCAGCCCCGCGGGTCCCTCTGCAGGCCAGTCACCCCAGCGGGTCTGCACCTTGGCTCAGAGCTAACCACGCTGGCCTGCCAGCCAGGATGGTCCAGGAGCTGAGGAGAGCTCTCTGGAAACTCTCAGGTAGGAGAAACGACCAGAGTCCTGGACGTTAGTCACTTCCTCTTTAGAAAGTCAGTCTTGGAACCAAATGCAGCTAGAGTCATGGGGAGCGGCCCAGCCCCGAGTTCAAACCCCGCATGGGAACCCAGGAGCCAAACCAGATGGGCCCACCTGACCTGCTCACCCACTCCTCACAGCACCGAAGCCCAGGCAAGGCAAGGTGCTTTCAGACCACACACGCCCCTCGGGTCCACCTGCCAGGGAGGCGGGAAGCTCACTGCTGCACAGTCACACTGGCGGTGACAAAGGGGACGCAGGCTGCTCCTCCTTCCGCCTCCCCCCTCGATAAGCTTTTCTCTTTCTGGACAGGAAACCCTTAACATGTCACCGCCATGCCCTCCGCTCTGCAGGCTGGCCCTCCCACTTCCCCCGCCCCCCCACTATAAACGAAACGTTCCTCAAATGTGTTCCTTCACACTACTACAGCGTTAATTTACAGATTTAACACGTAAGTGAAAAGGTCAAAGGTCTAGGTGGAAAAACTGCAAGAAACGAGCCAGAGAGAAGGTCACAAACACGGCTAAGGAAAAGGACACAATTTCAGACACTAACTCTGGAGACCAAAAAAGCGAGCACAGTAGCAGGAAGCTGGGCGATCCCTGGGTGAGGGGCCGCCGAGTCCTCGGGGTCACTCAGGTTCCTCCACTGGGCATTTCAGAGATGAAGGGGAATCTGCCCCTGACAGGCCTTTAGGGCCACCTCCTGGCTGTGGGGCACCTAGTGGGGGTTTGGGGGGCACTGGAGATCTTGGTAAGTCTTCAGACCCGAGAATCATCATCAGCCTTCTGCCAACAAAATAAAAGACTGGATTAATGCACCCGGCGCCAGCTTTAGGAGAGAAGAACTTTACAAGTGGATCTCCACTAGCTTTTGGCAAAAACTAAAATCTGAGGATCTGTTTTTACTTATGCCCTTCAAAACTGTATTTGCTATGTAAACACATATTTAGTGTTAAAAAAAAAAAAAAAAAGTGAGGGACCCCTGGGTGGTTCAGTTGGTTAAGGGTCTGCCTTTGGCTCAGGGTCATGATCTCATGGTCTTGGGATCATATCCCACACTGGGCTCCTGCTAGGGAGCCTCCTTCTCCCTCTACTTGCTGCTCCTCCTGCTTGTGCTCTTGCTCTCTCAAATAAGTTAAAAAAAAAAAAAAAAAGTATTTCACCGTAAATGTGGTGGCTTAAAAACATGACTCCAAGGCCTCAGGCGCCGCTCCCACAGGTGGAGCCTGGTTCCCACCCTTTCCAAACTGGGCTGGCCTTAGTGGCCTATGAATGCTGAAGAAGTGACCCCGCTGATTTCTGAAGTAGTCAACAAAAGGCCTCGTGGGTTGGACCATGGACCCCCAACATTCATGTCGACCCAGAACCAAAGAATCCCCTTATTTAGAGACAGAGTCTAGGCGGATAGAATGAAGGTAAAACGGAGTCATGAGAGCAGGGCCAGACGCAGCAGGACGAAAGGGAAGAGGTGAAGATACAGAGACCGGGGGGGGGGGGGGGGGGCGGCCAGCCAGGGGAGGACGGAAGCAGGGGCTGGAGGGACACATCTACGACCAAAGGCTGTAGGAAGACACTGGGGACCAGAACTGGTTAAGGAAGGATCCTCCCCTAGAGCCCTCAAGGGAGCACAGCTCTGCTGACACCTTGGTTTTGAACTTCTATCCTCCAGAACCTGGAAAGAATACACTTTTGTTGTTTTAAGCCACCCAGTTTATGGGACCTTGTTACATGGCCGCTCTGGAAAATGAATATAAAAGGGGACAGCTTCCCGCAGGCTCTCTCCTTCCCTCCCCGTCAGGACAGTGCCCTAGGAGCCTGGCCTCCAAACTTCAAGGAGGCCTAGCAGCCACTCAAAAGCCACAAGGAAGTGTTGTGGCCTTGACCCCACCGTGGTCTCAGATCACCAACACCAGACACATAAGTGAGGAAGTTTCAGGAGATTCTGAGCCTTTTGGTCACCCAGTGAACCGTGGAACAGAGACAAGTTTCCCCTGAGCCCTCCCAACTGCAGATGTATATGAGCAAAATAAATGCCAGCATGGCTTTAAACCCCTATGTTCCGGGGTAATTCGTGATACAACAATAGATAAGCAGAACACCACACACATTGTTCACCTGAATGACGTGTGTCTCTTCAGACTCAAAACAGTCATCTGAGCCAATTAGGGATCAAGGTAGACTACGAATGCATATGCTATGAAATGCTACAAAAGCAAACATTCACAAAGAATATTCTTGCTGGGGGCACCTGGGTGGCTCAGTGGGTTAAGCCTCTGCCTTCGGCTCAGGTCATGATCTCAGGGTCCTGGGATCGAGCCCCGCATCAAGCTCTCTGCTCAGTGGGAAGCCTGCTTCCTCCTCTCTCTCTGCCTGCCTCTCTGCCTACTTGTGATCTGTCAAAAAAATAAAATCTTTAAAAAATATTCTTGCTGGAAATGGTCACCTCCATGCCCATAAGCTGAGAGTTTCTGGGCTTTTTAATGATGTGCAAATGCCAGATGTGTTCGAAAGTGTTTCTCATTTCAAGAACGTCCCTTATGTTCCACCATCTTCACAGCATACCTACATTTATAAAAGCTTGAGTATAACAATTCTTTATAAAAGCTTAGATATCATCTGCAGGTTTTAAAAAGGGCAGGGGTTCTCAGTGGCTAATCTCAGGGTGATGGAATTACATGGGATTTTAACTTCTTTGTATTTTTAGAACAGTAACAGTATTTCGATAATTTATAAGACAACTTTTTTGAAAGTTACTTAAGGGTGCCTTACACAGTCACTTCTGCTGCTTTCAAAAAACTGAAACCCCCCTATCATCTATAGCTCAGGAAGCAACCACACCTGTGCTACCAAGTTCTACAAGTTCTAGAAGTATACATGAACCTGTCTACCCACATTCATGCAAATCTCCACATCACCACATCTCCTTCTGCAGCACACCGGGAGGCAGGGAAGAAGGGAGATGAAGGAGTGCCTGGGTGCCTCAGTCCATTAAGCATCTGCCTTTGGCTCAGGTCAGGATCCCAGCGTCCTCACCAGGGAGACTGCTTCTCCCTCTCCCTCTGCCCCTCCCCCTGCTTGTGTTCTCACTCGTTCTCTCTCAAATAAAATCTTAAAAAAAAAGGGGAGGGGGAATGAAAACAAAAAGGTCCATCTTCAAGAATCAGCTGAAGTCTCATCTGAAGTGTTTACAATAAAAAAAATCAGAGGCTTTGGGGGGCACCTGGGTGGTTCAGTCATTAAGCATCTGCCTTTGGCTCAGGTCATGGTCCCAGGATCCTGGGATCGAGCCCCGTGTTGGGCTTCCTGCTCAGTGGGAGCCTGCTTCTCCCTCTCCTATGACCCCTGCTTGTGTTTCCCCCTCTCACTGTGTCTCTCTCTGTTAAATAAATAAATAAAATCTTTAAAAGAAGAAAATCAGAGGCTTTGGTTAAGATAAAAAAAAAAAAAGGCAGTAGGATTTGATTCATATTATCGAGACGGAATCTGGTCAATGCTCTGGCCACTGGGCATCTGTAGAAGTTAAGAAATATAAACTATAACCACTAGAATTCATAATAGTAGGGGGTGAAACAGGTGACGAGGGTTAAGGAGGGCACTTGTCATGAGGAGCACAAGGTGTTGTGTGGAAGTGTTGAAACACTATATTGTACACCGGAAACTAACATAACACTAAGTTAACTACACTGGAATTACAATTTAAAAAGAAATTCATCATGGTGGCGATGTTTGGGCAGGAAGGAAAGAAGGAAGGGGCAGAGGAGAACACAGAGGACCTCAACTTGATAATGGTTTTGTTTTACACAATTTCTGGGGGAGGGACACACATGTATCAGCTTATTATCCCTCTAACTTCTCTTCACGCCATGTTCCTTCCCACAAACACTGCTCCAGGGCTCATTCCAGCACCACAGCGAGGCTGTCTGGAGCTCACCTGATGTCTCACACTTGCCCGCCGGTTCCAGGTGACCTCGAAGGGGCGCCTGAGAGGCTGGTCTCAGGACCGAGGACCCGCAGACACACCCATATCCCAAGGCTGAGGGAGCTGGCAATTTGGGGGAAAAAAGTGAGCCGGAAGTTTGCAACTTGGCCCATCTTCTAAAAACTGTCAAGGATTCTAGTAATGTGGGTAAAGATATCAGAAATACCTTAGAAAAAAACAGTATCCACGTCCATTACTTTGTAACCACACCACCAGATTATTTTTAAAGAATTCTCTCTTCATCATAATGCCCTCCATTTTAAAGTTATTTCATTGAGAAAGGGTAAAAAACAAAACAAAACAAAAAAAAAAAAAACAAAAATGAAAACCCTGATACGGCAATTTTATTTTGAAGAGTGCAAAACTGCAAAATGCCCCGTAGCAACCCCATCGGTCTCCAGATGAACCCCCCCACACCCCCGCTTCTCTGGGATCTGGGCATTTGGAGAAAACCATGCACCCACACGTGTGTGTACCATTTTTCAGAAAAATTCAATATTCTCCCAGGCCCAGCACCTGTAGAGTCAGACCCAGCGTATTTTTAAAATATGTATGTGTTTGCACAAGCTCCCGGGTGACCGTGATGTGCTGCCTGGCGAGGCCGGGTTTCTATGAAATAAACAATCAAGTTCTTAAGCGCCAACAGGATAAGCTGAACGGAGAATTCCGCACCACTGATCACTGCCTAGCAGCAGAGGCTTCCACAGGGAGCACAGCTGCCCCACCACAAGGTGACCTCGTCATCCATGGCCCAATTCGGAACCAAAGAGCGAAAGGGGAAAGACAGCCTAGAAGCAAAGGAAACCCGGACTCGGCACGTGGCTCTCCCACAGAACAGGACACTCAGTCTTCCCACCAGAGTTCAGCCTCTATCATTCAAACCCATGCTGTTCGAGAATTGGCCACTTACATGTAGTTAAAACTGAGTAAAATTCACAATTCAGTTCCTCGGACCCACCAGCTACATTGCCGGTGTTCAATAGCCATACGTAGCCAGGATACCTGGCTACAGCAGGTAGCACAAACAGAGCTCTGGCACAGCAGAGCACAAACGGGACACTTCCCTCCTCCCAGGGAATTCTACCACACAGTGCTGACCCGAAGCATTCCATTCATGACCCCATCATTCCTGGTGGGTTTGGCCTTCGGGCTTCTGTCCACACCCCCCGGGACAACAATGCCCACCCAAGGCAGGGGAAGATTCAAGGAGGTCAGAAATGTCTAGGGCACGTGACATTTGCAAATCGCCCCCACCCACAGATGCCCACCCCCACCAAGTCCTCCCATGGCTGAGAAGCTCTATTCCACCACCAGATGATTCTTTAACATTCTGAAAAAGAGCCTCATTCCAATTCACACACGTGCTGACCTCCTAAGGGGGGGTGGGGGGGAGAGAGAGAAGGTACTGGTATGACGGACCAGCCCTACTTCTCCGTAACTGCCTGGCCATAGAGAATCCGGTGTTTTAATGCCTGAGAATTTGGAAATGGGGCCAAAAGAGAAGGAGCTGGACTACCGTGTTCTTTTGAAGCATGGAGATAAATATAGGATCCCATCCCCTAGCTTCAACAACTATGGACTCGGGCCAGCCTGGTTCCCTGTGGCTCCACTCACACCCCCTGTGTTATTTAGGGATGAAGGATTCTGGAAGACTGCCCTCCCCTCACCATGGCCCTATGTCTGCACAGAGCAGAGGGAGGCCCCCCTGTGTGGGCTCTCAGGGGTCTAGGCCTCCGCCGGGAGGAAGGCTTACAAACTCTCTGAGCTGAAGCACCAGTCTCATGAGGCTGCTGAGACAAATCCAGGACACGATCCCTGGGGAAAGCTTAGTCTGGCGTCTGGCAGCAGAGAGGCTCCCGACCAGGAGCTCCTGTCGTGCAGGGGAGGCGGTCACTGTTACCCTTCCTGTGTCTCAGCAATACTGAGCCACATTAGAATCAGCAACACTGGTTCTAATGGCCACCCCAGCATCTTTTAATCCTTTCCTAAAAGTAGGGCAATTTTGTTCCATGGTATCAATTTGGAAGTTAAAAGAAAAAAAAAAATCCACCTTCCCCCCACCCCCAAAATAGTGTTATCACTTCTGATGCTGTGGTTTACGACCATCTCTAGCTTGATGCCACTGCTATTACTACAATTACTGGGACTAGTTGTAATAACACCAGCTCCCAGTTTTTGAGCTGCTGGTCCACGTCAAGCATTGTGTCAAGTCCTCTGTAAATACTATCTCACCGAATCCTCACCGTGTGGCTGTGAGGGGGATTCTGTTGCTCTTCTCACTCGAGAGCTAAGAAAACAGACCCAGAGAATTTAAGTGACTTGCCTAAAATCACAGAGCTGAGGAAAACAGGATTTGAACCCAGGTCTGCCTGAATGGACAACCTATGCGTTTTACCACTACACCAAGTTACAGCTAAAATCCTCCTGGAGCTAAGGGATTAGCCCCCACCTTCAAATTAGAAGAACTTTCTATCACATATCTTAAAGGTCAAAAATGTTCTTCCCCAGTGGCTCTCTGTCCCGCTTTCAAATACGTATTTCACCCTCTTGACTGGGACTTCTGAATTTTCAGTATCTAAGCTGCTTATTGCAAATACAACAGCCTTCCCCACCCCATTCCCAAGCAGTTTGGAGTGGATGGGGCGGGAGACCTCAGCCCCCTTTTAAAAGGAAGCCATAAAGCTGAAGCATTAAGAACCAAGGTGAAACAGTCACCTCATTTCTGGCTGGAAGATGTTCCCACTAGTCTCTTCCTCTATAGAGAAAGGCGTTCAGAAAAGAGCTCCTCAATCAGATTTCAAAGAATTCCAAGTTTGTGCTCTTATCTCCAAATGAACCAACATCTCTATCTTGAGGACCCACCTGTGGGACGATGCTCTCCACGGACTGCATTACCAGGAATTCTCTTGGACAAACGCTTCTGTGTGCAGCGTGCTCTCTGAGGGGTCTGCACACCCAATACGGAAGCCCGGTTGTTTGCAGCCCATTTCACAGGGGTCTAGAGCCAAACTACTGCAAACCCCACCAAAGCCGAATGCCCACGAAATTCACCGGCAACCTCTTTTCCTTCTCCCCACCCAAAACATGCACCCGCACTTTCATGCAACACACAGATACACCCGGAAGCTTGGAGGAGAATGAATGAGAGATTATCACTCCCCGAATTTGGGATTTCGCAGGGCAGTGGAATTTCGGAAGCATTTGGTAGACTGACAGGAGTTACAAAAACAGATACTTATGAGTGACGAGCCAACACCACACACAGCCACATAGACATACTATCTTCTATCGCTACCATTTCAAAAAGGAAAAAATTTAAAGTAAAAACCGAAAAAAGCCAGAGGCTCAGAGTAAAAGACAATCCTTCCTCAGAAACAGAGCAGAACGACATGTGGACGTACAGGGGTGTGGCGGCAGGCAGACAGTCACAGGAAACACCCTCATTTTCCTCCCTCCCTGCGGATGGGACAACGGGTTCTAGACCACAGCTGGCCGGGAGGAAGCACTCAACCAGCCCAGACACCAGCCCCTCCCACCCACCCCCGGCCCAGCAGGGGAGCCCATCTCAGCCCAGGCCCTCCCTCCTGGGATCCCCCACCCCAGCTGCACACTCCCCAGTAACCAGGCAGCAGCAGCGGCCAGACACGGTCTCTGCACGTCCTACAAAGCCCAGACGAAAATGCTGCCAACTTTGCTCCTGGAGAATAAACTCTACTTTTTCCCAGAAACAAGCTTGAAGGGGATCTGTCTGTGTACACACTGTGAGCCATGTCTACGTCCTACTGCAGTCAGTTATGGGGGATTGAAGGAGTATAAATAGTGTCACCCGCAAAGCGAAGAAACATTAGGAAGCACTTCACTATAAAATGGGAGCCATTTGCAGAGAAGAACTACACCTGTGTGAACACGGTACAGTACCCTGCAAATGAAGAGAGCATTTTTCTAAATCAAAACCACGTGAACGATCACCTTCCACGCGTCAAAATGGCTAAGACCAAAGAGACGAGAACTAAAGGTGCTGCTGAGGATGTGGACAGACGGGAGCCCTCGGCGCGGCCGGTGGGAAGGCGCACGGGTGCCGCCGCGATGGAATGTGGGATGGAGCTTCCTCAGAAAAGTAAAAGTGGAACGACCGTATGATCTAGCAATTCCACTTCTGGGTCTTTACCTGAACAGAAACACGGCTCTGAATGGATACATGTACCCCACGTGCCCTGCAGCGTTATTCACAACAGCCGAGGGACGGGAGCAGCCCAAGTGTCCACCGACAGATGAACGGATAAAGTGTGAACACACACACACATACACAGGAATACTACGCAGTCACAAAAAAGCAGGAAGTCTTGCCATCTGTGACAGCACAGACGGACTTGGAGGGCATTACACTAAGTGAAATAAATCTGAGAAGGGCAACCACGCCATATGATTTCACATCCATGTGGAAAGGCTCACGGATGGAGAGCAATCCAGTGGTCTGGGGGTCGGGAAGTGCAGGGGAAGGGGATGAAGAGGGACAAATGTGCAGGCCTAAAGAAGACAGGGATGCAAAGACCAACGCAGGGAACCGCTGGCACGTGACCCGCTCCCCCTCATCACAGGAATGCCCTCACCACCACTCCTCCTCCCAGCCGAAGAACTCAGCGGTGTCCCAACTGGCATCTGGAACAGAACTAAGGGGGGAACAGAGCAGGTCTTGCCTTTTCGTCCTGGTAGATCTTGTTGACGCTCTCCAGCTGCGAGTCGTGGCTGGACTGGATCCGGTCGAGCTGCTCCCGCTGCTTTTCCAGCTCCCCCTGGAACTCGTTCTTCTTCAGCTCCACCGCGCCTCTCTCTGCAGCCGCCCTGCGGACCCGGCCCTCCAGCTCCAGAATCCGGGTCTAGGAGGACAGCACAGAACATGAGGGGAAACCCCAAGCTGTCCCTGCAGACCTGGCCGCTGGAAGGCGCTCCCTCTGAGAAGCCGGCTCCGGGGCCCAGAGCCAGCAGCAAGCCGTTTGCTGGAGGTGTGCTCCCAGGCCCCGTGGGCAGTGCTGCCAGGCCCTCCTGGGTCCCCTCCCCAGCCCACACTCCCCAGTTCCCATTCCACTCCTCCTTCCTAACCAGGCAGCAGCCTGGGGCCAGACACATTCTCTGCATGTCCTGCAAAGCCCAGATGGAATTTCTGCCAACTCTGCTCCTGGAGAATAAATTCTTCCCCCAAAAAATGTTCCTGAAGGGGTTCTGTTAAGAACAATCTTGGAGGGGCGCCTGGGTGGCTCAGTGGGTTAAGCCACAGCCTTCAGCTCAGGTCATGGTCTCAGAGTCCTGGGATCGAGCCCTGCATCGGGCTCTCTGCTCAGCGGGGAGCCTGCTTCCCCCCTCTCTCTCTGCCTGCCTCTCTGCCTGCTTGTGATCTCTCTCTCTGTGTGTCAAATAAATAAAATCTTAAAAAAAAAAAAAAGGACAATCTTGGAAATCAACAGTACAGAAGCTATAATTTTTCCCAGAGAAACCGTTATTACAAATAGAGGAAGTCACTTCTCTGGGCTTCTTGGGCGCCCCAGCGTATCTCCCAGGAGGAAATCCCACCACGTCCCTCCCGGGGAGTCTGAGGCCTGAAGGAGGGAAATACATGAAGTGCCTCCGGCTTCCCCAGGTGCTCAAATATTTAGTTCCCTTTCCCTCCCGCTGACAGAGCACTCAACCCTTCGGCAGACAAAACCTCTCAGAACAGATTCAGTTCTCTAACTCGGGACCTCAAGCCCACATCTGCCCAGAGACCAGCTCCCACGGAAGTTCCCAGGAAAGCGCAGCTGCCTGGGGCCGGCTGGGACGGGGGCAGGGTTTCAGGGCTGAGTATCCCTGCTCCTGGTGTACTGCCCCTCTCTGTGTCAGGATCTACATGCCCGGGGAATGGGGGAGATGAAGTCCCAAGGTCGCAGAGTTTGTTTTGTGTCCTAGAGCAGAGCATGTAAATAACGCCCTGTTAAAGAAAAATCACTCAGACACTTGTGAAAACTGGAAGGAAGACTTCCTTCAAGGCTCCCGCAACAGGGGTCTGTTCAGGAGGGGAGAGAACCGGCTCCACTCTGAACCCAGCTGAGGCAGCTAAGGGTTTGCAGCCAACAGCAGAGTGAGGGGCCAGTGGGGGGAAGTGTCAAGAGGGGACCTCAATGGCAGGGAGATTTCTTGCTAAAAGCAGGCAAAGGGCTCAGACATCAGCAAGAGGGAGGAGGTGCCTGATCAGATATTGGGGGGTGGAGAGGACTTAGCCAGATTCTTGGCTAAGTGGGCTGGGCAGGCTAAAGGCGGGATGGCAGAGTGGTGGGGAAAGCCAAGACGGAGGCCTAGAGAAGAGGGGTCAGAGGTGCCGGAGTGAAGTCTGCTCAAGGAGAGTCCCTGTCCCAGCTCAGCACTGTCTGACCCGCAATACTCAACCATAAATGGGAAAGCTAAAATTACCGTTCTTGAGTGAGGACTTGAACAACTGGCACCTGTAGAAACACACTTCCCACACCGTTACCCAAATATACTTCCAACACCACTCTGAGATCTGGTGTGGACTGGAGGACCCAACGGCTGTCGGGGTGACGAAGCAAGCAGCCTTCCCAGAACCAGCCCCAGGGGATCCATGAAAAACCCTTCACTCACAGGCCAAGCAGAGAGGGACGTTCTGGGAGCCATCCTAAGTCACAGAGAGGTTCTCTCCTACCCAAGTGCGTAGTGGGTGTGGAGAGTCTGGCCTGGGCGGGGTGTGGGGATGTGGGGAGCCCCAACCTCGAGATATAGAGTGCACAAGCCGCTGAGCGGGATGCCTTAGGGAGCGGTGGACACCAGGGCCCTGGGACTCCACCACCCAGTGACCTTAAACATGGGAAGACGCTCATACACACGGACGAGCCAGGCACCTGGAGATCGACGCTCCGGGAGCTGGCGATCCAGTAGTTGAAGCCCAGGACAATGATGCAGGCCACCAGGGCGGCCAGCACGAGGGGCGGCGACTTCATGCTCCGGCGCCCGTTTCCCAATCCCATCATCTCAAAGGCTGGGGCGAATCTGCCAAACAAAACAAGCAAAGAAGCCTTTGTGCTCGCAGTGCCGCCCCTGGGAGCGGACCACGTCCATCCCCACCGCCAGCAGGAAGGCGTCTGTGCCTCCAAATGTGAACCTGCGGGAAAGAGAAGACCACCAGCAGGCCGGCCCCCCAGGACAGGCTGCTGGGAGGGAGCACAGCCCTGGGAACCCACCGCCTGCAGGGAATGTCTCCTGCACATCAGTTTCCTCTTCTGTAAAATGGTGTTAAGTGCCTTCCCCATCCTCCCCACCCCCTTCTCCCCGCCGCCTCCAGGACAGGTTAAGAAGGAATCAATTCTGTGAACAGCAACAGCAAATGTTAGATGCTTCCACATCACTTTAGGGGGAAAAAAAACATTTCTCACTGCTCCCCAAAGAGGCCTTTTTGATCAAGTCCTAACAAGGGAAGGCTTTTCACCTTGGAGAGAATTACTAAAGACACCCAAATAAAGGTTTGTTGTGCAAAGCCAGAAAGCACCCCAAAGGAGTGTGGATGCCCACTGAGGAAGTCACAGCCAGCGTGGACCCCCCACTCACACACAGACACAGGGTGCTGCCGGCAGGTGGGCGGTGCGGGCCCAGGTTTCCTCTAAACGCTTGCTGCTCTCCCCGCACGGGCCATCCACGTTAGCTAGAGAGCTGCAGAGAGCATCACCTCTGCAGAGAAAGCCAGACACAGCTTACAAAAGGGAGGTGACCAAGTTTGTTCATGGACTTCAACCCAAGACCAGTCTGCCTGGATACCAACCCCAGAACCAAGCACAAGGAAAGCCGACCTTCCCAGGAGGCGGATAAAACAGGCCTTATCAGAGGAACGGTGGCAGGCACCATAAAGGGCATCTCTGTGAATAGGGCCTCTTTTATGCCAGGTGTGGCCCACAGTGGAGGAAAGACCTCCCAGGGACTCAACCTCCAGGTTAAAGTTCATTCGAGCAGGAACAGAGCAGAGTCCACAGGACCAGTTTTCCCCCTCAGGTGTTCCTGGTTAGGCGCGTCACTGGGAGATGGCTTCCATAATAATCAGGTACTAGTGTGGATGTCTAAATGGGGTAAATGAGCGCTGTCTGGAATCACCTGAAATAAAGGGCCATCAGAATTCCGAAGCACAGAACTGACCTCAGCTTCCTTCGCAAGCTGCTGGTCTTTCAGGGTGAGAGAGGGGAAAAAACTTTAAAAATCCACTATCAGTGGAAATCAGCAAGCCCCATACATATTAAAGGAGAGTAATGCTCAGAAATACTAAACTTCTAGAAAATTCTGTATATCTGCGGATACATGTTCTGTATATACGTCTCCACTGCCTTATATCTGATTTTGATCACAAAACAAGTCTTTTTTACTCTTTTCATATGTCAGAAAGTATATATAAAACTACAAACACAACTGCGGAGAAAAGCTGCACAGTAAAGTGTGAAATTTGAAGCCTCCCTAACGGCGGCATCCCCCTATTCCAGCGGCTCTCGACCCTCACAGGACCCCAGCATCACCTGTGATGGGGGCGTGGGCCCCACTCCTCCACTTCCAGTTCAATGGCTGTAGAAAAGGGCCAGGTATTGGCAGTTCTCAGTGTCCCCAGGTGATTCTAATATGCAGCGAGTCTTCTAGAGGTTTCTTGATGCTTATACAAGCATCAACATACATGTTTTTAAATCCAAACAAGAGCATTCACACTGTTTTGTAAATGTCAGGAGTCACTTAATCATACTTCTTTTTTTTATTTTTTTTTAAAGATTTTATTTATTTTTTATTCAACAGGCAGAGATCACAAGTAGGCAGAGAAGCACAGAGAGAGAGAGAGGAGGGAGCAGGCTCCCTGCTGAGCAGAGAGCCCGATGCGGGGCTCCATCCCAGGACCCTGGGATCATGACCCGAGCTGAAAACAGAGGCTTAACCCACTGAGCCACCCAGGCGCCCACTTAATCATACTTCTTATCACACTTTTCCTCGTGGCAAATTATAGCTTGCTCTTTTCTTCGGAAGTTCTGGAGGGGGCTCCACTGTGTGCCAGCATTTATTTAACCAGTCTCCTACAGAGGGCAATTCGGCTTATTTCCAACCACGCTGCCACGAACACCCTTGACATCCAAACCTGTGTTTGCAAACTTCTATCCAGGTGTGCGAGCCCTTACACACAACTTTGAAACCCCAAATGCTCTAAAAGCATTTTGGATAACTAAACAAGGGAACGGTGAGTGACGGACATACAGGAACCTTCTGCACTGTTTGCAACTCGTTCATAAATCCAAACCAACTAAAAAATTGATAGATCTTACTCGATTGGCTTTCAAAGCACTTCCAATAATTTACCCTCTCTCTACTAGTATGAGAACTGTTTTCTCAAACAGTAACACCAAAATAAAACTTTTTAGTGTTTGGCAATCCCATCAGTAATGATATTTTAAAATACATCTCTTGGGGCACACAGCTGGCTCAGTTCGTATAGCATGTAACTCTTGATACTGGGATGCTGAGTTTGAGCCCCATGTGGGGCATAGAGCCTACTTTAAAAAAAATTTCTTTAGTTATGAACATAAATGAGCACCTTTTCATTTACTGGCCATTTGTTCATTTGGTGAAATGCCTTTTTATATTCTCTGCCTATTTTTAACCTTGGGTGTTCATCTTGTTGATTTGTAAGAGCTCTTTGTATGTTAAAGATAAACAAATCTTTGGTCTTTCTTGGCAATGCTCTTTCATGGCAATAGCTTTTATTCTCAATTTTTCGTTTGTTCTTTGAAATTTTTTGCCCATGGTTTTTGGTTATCCGTGGTGTTTTTAATACACTCTAATCTTGCCAATATTTTTTTATTGTGTCTGGATTTTGTTTGTACTTAGGAAGACATTTCTACTCTAGGTTTAGAAATACAAATTTGCCCATCTCTCCTCTCAACATACCTATGGTCTCATATATTTAAATCTTTCATCCACTTGGAATTCCCTTTTGATGTTAAGAATAAAAAATACAAAAAAAAATGAAGTTTTGGTTTTATGTATGTGCATGTGTGTAATGGCTAGCCAGTTCCGTCAGCACTCTTTATGGAAAAATCTATTTTTACCTAGGGCTTTGAAAGCCTATCTTTGTCTATACTTAATTCCCTAGCAATATACTTCTGGGTGGGGGGGGGGGGTCCTTTTATGACCTTTTATTTTAGTCCAGCAGATATAAGTCAATGGATGGGTATACTACAAGTCTGAAGAGAGTAAAAACTCAATTCTCACTTCAAGGGAAGTATTTAGGTGATCATTCAAAATGCTCCTTTCTTGAGCCAGCCAATGAAAATGTAGTGAACAGCTATGATTAGACAGGTGCCGTGCTGGTACCAAGCAGCTCAGGGCAGTGTTAAGAGAACAAACTCTGGGACCTACTGGCCAGTGTCGGACCCTAGTTCCACCTCTTAGGAACCACAAGACCTATCTGAGCATCACTTCCTCCTCCTAAGGATACCTGAGAATTAAAAGAGTTAAGATATGAAAAGTGCTTAGAACCACATCTGGCACATAGTAACTGCTCAATAAATTTCAACTTATTATTATTATTATTAGACATGGAAAGATGAATAAGAAATCATTTCTAGATCTAGTGTTTTCCCCATTTTATAAAGAAAAGGTGATGAATGTTGCTCTTCTACCGCCTTTCTACTTTATGGGAACCAGCCTTAAGCTTAGTCCTACGGACTCTGCTCTCAGTGCAGCAGCAGTAACTGCCATCCCCTGGGGCTGACTCCCTGCCACGGCACTGGGACGTCCCAGATAGAACCACAGTATGACAAAGAGGGGTTCCAGGAAGCCAAACATGATTCTGGTCTCGGAAGCCCCTCACTATGGCCCAGCCCTTGGCTGGCCAGGAAGGTATGCAGCTGCCTGGAGGGTACAGTTAGGGGAGCTCGGGGCTCCCAATGGACACAGGGCTGGCCAGCTAAGAAGGTGAGCAGGAGGAAGGGAGGCCAGCACCGAGCCTCTGGGCGGCAAGGTGCTGCAGCACTGACTTCCAGAACTGTAGAAACACCTGCAGCTGAGGGTACCTGGGTGGCTCGGTTGGTTGGGCGACGGCCTTTGGCTCGGGTCATGATCCTGGAGTCCCAGGATCGGGTACCACATCGGGCTCCCTGCTTGGCGGGGAGTCTGCTTCTCCCTCTGACCTCTTCCCTCTCATGCTCTCTTTCTCTCTCATTCTCTCTCTTTCAAATAAATAAATAAAATCTTTAAAAAAACAAAAAACAAAAAAACACCTGCAGCTGAAAACAAAAGGCCAGACACAGGTAGAAAATGAAGACTAGGGTAGTAACTCAGAGCCAGAGCTTACAGGTGTCAGATACCATGAAGGCTCTCCTGCCCCCACCTTAGTTCTATGGACCTAGGGGGTGATGCAGGAGACATACTGCATCAGGTGTACTAATATTCATTATAACTGAGGCTCCAGAATGTGTTTGGTCTCATATTTGATTGTCAGTATCTGACATACCGAAATATGATTAACTCAAATCAGCTAAACTCTGTGAAACCCCAGGTTTCCCTGGAGAAAAAGGAAGTGGATGTTTCTGCATTAAAAGTGTCTTGGTAAATTGGAAATGTGAAGAAACTGCACAGTCCTTCCTACTGGCTTAATTAAAAATAATTCAACCTGGGGAACCTGGGTGGCTCAGTGGGTTAAGCTTCTGCCTTTGGCTCAGGTCATGATCTCAGGGTCCTGGGATGGAGGCCCGCATCAGGCTTTCTGCTCAGCAGGGAGCCTGCTTCCTCCTCTCTCTCTCTCTGCCTGCCTCTCTGCCTGCTTTTGATCTCTCTCTCTCTCTCTGGGTCAAAAAAATAAAAGAAAATAATTCAACCTAGTGGTTAAAATTATTATTTGCATGTTAGACAAAAAAATTTTTGTAAAAGAAGAGAAACCTCTAAGTACTTTAAAAAAAAAAAAAGAAAGAAAAGAAAAAGCACCTGAAAATGAGCAACCTGTCAAATATACTGGCTCCTTGAACCTGCTAAATACTTTTATTTTTTCTCATTTCCTTATTTCTATGTAGGTTTTTTTGGTTTTTGCTTTTTTGGTTTTGTTTTGTTTTAAGAGAGCCAGAGAGAGCACTCAAGCAGGAGCAGGATAGGCAGAGGGAGAGAGAGAATCTTTTTTTTTTTTTTTAAAGATTTCATTTATTTATTTGAGAGAGAGCATAAGTAGGAGGTAGGGCAGAGGGAGAAGCAGACTCCCCACTGAGCAACGAGCACTGACACCTGGGATCATGACCCGAGTGGAAGGCAAGTGCTTCACCGACCAAGCCACCAAGGCGCCCTGGAGAGACAGAATCTTAACCAGGTTCTACACTCAGCGCAGAACCTGACGTGGGGCTCAATCTCGTGACCCTGAGATCATGACCTGAGCTGAAATCAAGAGCACAACCAATGGAGGCAACCACATGCCCAAGAATTTATTTTTAAGTAATCTCTACACCCAACGTGGGGCTCGAACTTACAACCCTAAGATCAAGAGTCACACGCTCTACAGCCTGGGGGCCCCTCCCCATAGAGGTCTTTAGTCACACAGGCAAATACTGTACACGAGAGCAATCGAATCAGAACAGCATGTTACACCAACGTGACCCCTGTAGAAACAATACAGCTGCTCTAGCGGGAGAGTCACACCTTTCTTCCTTCTCAGAGGAAACGGCCTCACCTGGACCTCGGAGAGTCTGAGCAGGAAGTCCACAAGGCCCTCTGCAGTGAGCAAACAGGCCTGAGAACGCCCTGTTCCGCACAGGTGAAGGATTCGGTCACCAACATTTTTGAGTGTTTAAAAATATTCTGCCATGCCCCAAGAATGTCCCCAAGCCAGGAGTCAGCATACCAGGCCCACAGGCCCTCAGAGGCCCGTTTCATAAACACAGCCACAGCTGTTTTCTGGCCACGCAGCAGAGCTGATCCAAAGCTACTTGTGGGGTTATTATTCGGACTCAGCGGGTCAAAATACTAATTATCTGGTCCCTTAGAGAACTTTATCCACTCCTGCTCTAAACCATGAGGGTTGAATGACCAGGTCCACAGCATTCTCCTTAAATTGCTCTAAAAGCTTACCCGGAAGTGCAGAAAATCTCCTCTCACTCCCCCAATCCCCAATTATAAACATCATGTTTCCCCAACTCTGGAGGCTGACAGTTTATAAATGAAAAAACCTCAACATGGTGATCACTGTTAATAACACTGTACTGTGTATCTCAAAGCTGCGAAGAGTACCTCTTACAAGTTCTCACCGCAAGGAAAAAATGTTGTAACTGTGGTGACAGACGTTAACCAGATTTATTGTGCTCATCATTTTGCAACACATGCCAATACTGAATCGTTATGTTGTACACCTTAGACTAGCACATATCCCTTATACCTCAAACTTTTTTGGAAGAGAAAACTTTTAAAGTTCATGTGCATGACAGGGCCCCTGAGTGGCTCAGTTTGGCCTCTGCCTTCGGATCAGGTCATGATCCTGGGGTCCTAGGACTGAGTCCAACACTGGGATTCCTGCTCAGCAGGGAGTCTGCTTGTCCCTCTCCCTCTGCCGCTCCCCCACCCCTCCAGCCCTACTCAGGCTTGCTCTCTCCCTAACCCACTCTCCCCTCCCCCGACCTTTCAAATAAATAGGTTTTAAAAATTCATGTGCACGTTTAGTATTATGTAGTGGAAATACCAAAGAGCGAGATGGACAAGTGAAAATGAATGAGAGGAACCAAATTCTTCTTTTTTTTAAAGATTTTATTTATTTATTTGACAGAGAGAGCGCACACAAGTAGGCAGAGCGGCAGGCAGAGGGAGAGAGACAAACAGACTCTCCACTGAGCAGGGAGCCCGATATGGGGCTCGATCCCAGGACCCCAGAATCATGACCTGAGCCGAAGGCAGCCACTTAACCGACTGAGCCACCCAGGCGTCCCAAGAGTAACCAAATTTTATCGTGTTTTTTCCAACACTTGAAATTTTCTGAAGAAAGGCCACCTCCCATGAGGATGCCAAGACTACATCTTGGCAGGAACTCCCGAATTTTCCTCCAGTTCAAGAGTTGGCAAACTGCAGCCCAAAGGCTGAATCCTGCCAGCCACCTGTTTCTGTACACTGCCCATAAGCCTAGTTTTCAGTTTGTTTTGTTTTTAAAGATTTTATTTATTTACTTGACAGAGAGAGACACAGCAAGAGAAGGAACAGAAGCTGGGAGAGCGGGAGAGGGAGAAGCAGGCTTCCCGCGGAGCAGGGAGGCCGATGCGGGGTTCCATCCCAGCACCCTGGGATCATGACCAGAGCCAAAGGCAGACACTTAACAACTGAGCCACCCAGGCACCCCAAGTTTTCAGTTTTTAAGGGTTGAAAAAATCAAAAGAATAGTTCACATGTGAACAGCACATGAAATTAAAATTTGGACGTCCATAAATAAAGTTTTATTAGGACACAATGACTCTTCATTTATGCCTTGTCTGTGGCTGTCAGACTGTAAGAACTGAGTCCACCAACAGAGCACTGCATCCCAGAGGGCAAAGAAGATGCTCCACTGGGCGAGGGAAGAAAATCCTGGAGTTACATTAATTTGTATCCAAAAATGTGAGAGTCACTACGTTTCAGTAATTTAACTATCAGATAAAAATAACTTGCAAGTACATACATATACTAATTATATTATTTTATACTACATTACATTATGCTAATTCTATTATACTACCATAAAATAAATACTGACAGTGGTAATAAGAGTAGAAACTGACTCCGCATTTTAAGTCTCTCTGTTGAAGGTCACAAGTCACCACCCTCTGAGGGGCCTGAGGAACTCCTCTGACTTGGTTCGGCACTGAGCACAGTGAGGTGGGTGGACAAATTATAACTACACTAATCCTTACAGAGACTACAAAGCTTTACCATTCATATAAAAGGCACGAATTGAATTTACTCTGATAAATGTAAGCATGGGCAAACACAAACCCACCGCTGGGAAGGCACAGGTTTTTCATGCAGTTCTGCATTAGCCATGCCACAAAGTAAAACCTATGGTGATACAATCAGATCTGACAAGAAACGAGTGAAAAATACTTACAATTCAAGGAGTGTCTGAAAGAGGGGTCTACCCCCACTGTCACTAAGCATGAATCCAGCCCTGAGAGCATCCTGGGCCTTGAGATATGAGACAGTAACAACAGCACATGCACTTAATTGATACATTTGCAACATACAGGCCAGGGCTAAACATTTGTTTAATTAAGATAACTGATACGTAACACTGAATTAATTTTAAGTTTTTTCTTTTTATTTATTATTTATTTTTAAAGATTTTATTTATTTGACAGATGGTGAGAGAGGAAACACAAGCAGGAGGAGTGTGAGGAGAAGCAGGCTCCCCGCTGAGCAGAGAACCTGATAAGGGGCTGATCCCAGGACCCCAGGATCGTGACTTGAGCCGAAGGCAGATGCTTAATGACTGAGCCACCCAGGCACCCCAAGGTTTTGTTTTTTGAAGTAATGATAAAGATCAAAAAAGTTTGGAAACCACAGCAAACTACCATCTGTATCAACATGATCAGATTATATAGTACTCTTACGTATCTTTTCCTCCTGTCAGGCATTAATTAATCTTCAAAATCTTAGCTAGGGGAAGTTCTATTAAAGTTCTTATAAAAATAAGATCAAAATATTATAACAATCAGAGAAGGCATGATCTTTTTTTTTTTTCTGGAAGTGTAGGAAATTACTGTGTGAAACAAAGTAGCCTCCCTGGGAACCTGGTAAGCATTTCTGAAACTTCAAGCCAAGTTTTCTCATGTAATGTCATCAGTAACTGGAAAAGTCTAGAAAAGAAAATGACCACAACCTAAGAATGTTCTTTGCTAAAGGAAGCGGGAAGCAGGCAAATGAAATACCACTCACACTTTTCAAAGGTGAGACAAAACATATCAAGACCATTCTTCCTACTTTTGTGGGTGTGTGCACGCACGCACGCACGCACATGCGCGCACACACACACACACCCCCCCAAACCAAAACAAAAAACTAAGTCTTTGTTTTAGCTTTTTTTTTTTTTTAAACAACAACCAAAAAAGAAGTGTTTCTTTTTTCCTTATCCAAATGAGGGATGTTACTTCTCACCTTAGGTCATTAAAAAGGTAACAGAACAATACAACCACATTAAAACCAGGGCATGGGGCCTCCCATTCCTCATCTGGGCCTCCTGCCCTCCCTTTCCTGGGGCTGGCCTTCTCTGGAGGCCAGGCCACCTTCAAGCTCCCCTTCATTAAGGTACCAGCCAGGGGGCTGTGCTTCCCCAGGCTCTGCCCTTTCTACCCTTTGCGCTTCAGATGCAGAAAGCCTGTCTGCACATTCATAGGATTTTCAATAAGGTCAGCAGTTTCCTCCCTGCTGGGGGGAAGGTGGCCACACAAACCCCTAGGCCAAACACAGTCAACCATCCCCACTTCTGTTTCCGCCCCACCCCTCAAAAAATAACATAAAACAAAATCTTTTCATCCCCCATCAATAACTAGGCCCATGGCCAGCAATTTGAAAGGAGACGGCATCCTTTGCTCCAGCAGCAACGTCATCCATATCTGTTACCCCGGGGCACTCCCAACTACTCCTTCCTCTCACTCTTGGTCCTTCATTTTTTAACAAAACTGATGGGGGAAAAATGTGATAACCTCTCCATAGGAGAACAAAATACATCTGGAAGAGCTGATTGTTTTCTTTAAACATCTTCAGAATTCAATGTCTTTTTGACCACCGATACCTTAAAAATTGAGTTCTGGCCCAGGGACAGAAATCTTACTAAATCACTGCTTTCTATTCACAAATAAAATTATTCTTCCCGTGCATGAGCTTACCTTAATCTTCTATAACATAAGCAGGAGAGGCCAGAATGCCCTAGGAGACCCACAAGGACCAGTCAGCCTAGAGACTCCACTGCTCCCCGGTCTCATGCTCCAAAAATTTCAGAAATACTAAAACTGCCTAAATTTGAGTCAGTCTGATGGCTATAAGCCAAACAGAGTCACTCGAAAGCTGTTAAATATTTCATCAGACTGTGGGACATCTTAATAATCCTACCCCTAGGAATGTCCCTCAACATTGGCGGAATTTCGAGCTTATGGCCTTGGAGACCCCAAACCAGACAAAGGAAATCTCAGACCCACAAAAGCCACACAAGTTTGGTTAGACAAATCTGGAAAACGGCTCTCTGAAAATGACCAGCAACATCATGGCATTCCCAATACAATGGTCCTTAAATTCCGCTAAAAAGAACATCCATCAAAGTAGGTATTTTCTTACTTTACCTAAAAAAGAAAAAATCATTACAAACATCAAACACGGTGTGAAACCGAAACGGTATATAAAGTCAGGGGACTGTTTTTACAGCAGAGCAGAAGTTCTGTGGATGCCCCCACGCAGTCATGGGTGGGAAACACAGGAAGGACGGAACCTGGAGCATCCCAGAGACCGGCTCCGGATGCTGCGGCGGCTCGAGACCCAGGGACCAGGCGCCCAGCTCGCGGTCACCCGCCGGGACGCGACCGCTGCCAACGTGGGCGCCCGAGCGCCAGGACGGGAGGTGAGGGCGCGCGGCGGCCACCCGCTCTCCCCCGGCGCCCGTCACGCCCGCGGGACCGGCACTAGTGCGACTTCGGGCTGCACGCTTCCGACTTCGGATGCCGACGCGCGTGACACAGCGGAGAACAAAAAAGAAAGGCCCCGCACGCCCCAGACCGGCCTCCGCCGGGGCAGAGAGCCCTCGCACAGCCCCTCGCGGCGGCCGGGGACCTGGGGGCGGAGGCGGCCCCGGCGCGAAGGCTCCGGCCCCGCGCGGGTTCCGGTGACAGGCTGCGGCCAGGGCGAGGGCCCCGGGCCGGGAAGGACGGGGAGAGGGAAGGCGGCCAGGGCGGCCCGGGAGCCCGGGCACGCGTGCCGCGCACTCACCTCCTGCCGCGGCTCCGGCGCCCCTCAGCGCTGCCCGCCCGGCTCCCGGAACGCCCGCTGCTCTCCCGCCGCCGCCGGACTCGCGCCCTCGCCCGCTCCGCGCCGTGCGCCCCGAACCGCCGCGTCTCCGGCCTCCGCAGCGGCGAGTCCCCGCCCCCGGACCGCGCCGGCGGCGTGGGGAGGAGGCGGCGCCGCGAGCGCGGGGCGGCGAGGCCGGGGGCGCGCCCGGACGCCGGCCCCACGGTGCGCGCGCCCCAGCCCGCGATCGCCCCTCCGCTCCGGCCCGGGCGCCGGTGTCGCGCCCCCCTCCGCGACCGCCGCGCCCCCCTCCGCGACCGCCGCCCCCACCCCCGCCCCACGCGGCTCCGAAGCAGCAGGGGAGCGGGCCCCGAGCGTCCTAAGGACGTGCAAGGATGGGAAGCGGCGGCGCGGAGCGAAGGGAGCTGGAGGAGCGACGACCACCTCACCCCCAACCCAGGCCTGAGGGAATTTTCTGGAATGTAGGGCCGACTCCATTCAGCGCCACCCACCTTGCCACACTCGCGTCTCCTTCAGTGGTCCCGGCCCAAACCACCCGGAGGAAAAGGGGCCAAGGGATAACAGGGATTTAGGGGGTCTAGCCTCGCAGATTTGTCTTTTTATCTTCCACCAATCCGTCCCAGTTCCTGGTCTCCCCACGACGGTTATCCCTCAAGCTTTAATTTTTCGGCCTGTGGCCCTCCGGACTCCTTGTGGGTAAGATGAAGATTCCCGGACGCTGCGCTAGTACTCTCGGAGGACGAGGCTCGGGAGTCTGAATTTTAAACAGCGCTCGGAGCGCACGTTTGTTCGAGAAGCCCCGCTAGGCCACGCCTCCCTGAGAAGATGCCACAAAACGAATAATCTGCTGGATACCCATTCTAGAAAATTCTAAAACAATGGTTCTTAACCCTGAAAGCACTGGCCAGACGTTAAATATATAAATATAGATAGATATAAGAGAGAGATATCTCTCTCTCTATATATACATCTATATATCTGGGAGCTTTTAGAGTATTTGGATGCCAGGGTCCCACCTCCAGAGTTCTGAGCCCAAACATGGGTAGTTTTGTTTGCTATAAAGCTTGCCAGATAATTATAACATATGGTCAGCACTAAGAATAAATTCCAGGTTTCTCTCTTTTCCAGCCTACCTAGCTCTGTCTTCTGGAAAAGGAACCTCTTCCTGTCACCCTTCCCAGATCACAATCTCACACACACACACACACAAAACAACTATAGCAACAAACAACACAAGTAAATACACAAACTCCTAAGGGAATGCTCACAGCCAAAATGGTTTTTAACCAGAGCAAAGACTCACCTTGAGAAAGGCCACCAAGATTCCTTACTACCACTTGAGCATGGTCTCAAATTCAGGAAAAGGATCCTTTATGAGCCCAAAACCTCCTAACTGAATTTAAGTAATAGAGTAATAGTCTATAGCCCAAAATGATATTTTTGTGACCTGTTGTTAGACCATTGTCCTGCTGGACCAAGACTGCAAAAGCCAGGGGTGCGTTGGACATCCGCCTTGGCCTTTCAGATGACTTGTATCACTCCTTTCTAATTTTCTACTGACTATAAGAGACTACAGTCAGGATTTTTGGATAGGTACAGTAATTTGCTCCTTCTGGCTTCCCTAGTTATGTTCTGCCTTCTTAGGCTGGTGGGCCATAACTTGTACATCATTTGCCTCTAAGTAAGTTTCCATTGTGTTCCTCATTTATCTATAACTAGTGACTAAGCTAGTGATTTTCCCCCCAGTTTTATTGAGAAATAGTTGACCTACCTCTCTGTGTAAGTTTAAGGTGTCCAGCATGATGGTTTGATTTATAGATATTGTAAAATGATTACCACAGTAGGTTCAGCTAACTTCCAGCTTCTCATATAGTACAATTGTGTTGTTTTTGTTTTCCATTTTCTTTTCAGTGTTCCGAAATTCATTGTTTATGCACCACATGCAGTGCTCCATGCAATACCTGCTCTCCTTAATACCCACCACCAGGCTCGCCCAACCCCCCACCCCCCTCCCTTCCAAAATGCTCAGTTTGTTTCTCAGAGTCCACAGTCTCTCTTGGTTCATCTCCCCACCCCACCCCACCACCGATTTCCCCCAGCTCACTTCCCCTCTCCATCTCCCAATGTCCTCCATGTTATTCCTTACGCTCCACAAGTAAGTGAAACCATATGATAATTGACTCTCTCTGCTTGACTTATGTCAGTCAGCATAATCTCCTCCAGTCCCGTCCACGTTGATACGAAAGTTGGGTATTCATCGTTTCTGATGGAGGCACAATACTCCATTGTATATATGGACTATAGTACAATTGTTAAAAAAGAAGAAAAAAGGAAGAAAAAATTTCTTGTGATGAGAACGCTTATGATTTACTCTGCTAAGCACTTTCTATAAATCATACAGCTGTGTTAACACTAGGATCACGTTGTATGTCACAACCCTTGGTACCTATTTATCTTATAACTGCAAATCTGTACCTTTTGACACTTCTCCGATTCCCCCCTCCTTGCCCAACCACCTCTGGTGACCTCAAGTCTGATCTTCTTTCCCTAAGATTTTTTTTTTAAGACTCCGTATATAAGTGAAATCATACAGTACTTGTCTTTGACTTATTTCACTTAGCATAATGCCCTCAAGGCCTATCTGTGTTGTCATAAATGGTAGGATTTTCTTTTTATGGGTGAATAATATTCCACTATGTGTGTGTGTATGTGTAAATATGCACACATACCACATGCCTATCCATGCATCCATTGATGGACACTTAAGTTGTTTCCATGTTTTGGCTATTATAATGCTGCTGTGAATATGGGGGTATATATATCTTTTTTAGTTAATGTTTTGTTTCTTTTGAATAAATACCCATAAGTGGAATTAAAAAATTAAAATTTTTTTTTTAATTTTTGAGGCTCTTCCATATTGTTTACCATAGTTAAACCCGTGATTCTTTTTTTTTCTTCTTAAGTAGGCTCCACACCCAGTGTAGAGATGACAGTGGGGCTTGAACTCAGTGAATATCAAGAGTTGGATGCTTAACCGACTGAACCACCCAGGAGCCCCCAGCCCTTAATTCTTTTTTTTTTTTAAATTTAAATTCATTTAACAAACATAAAGTACATACTTAGTTTCAGATGTAGTGTTCAATAATTTATCCATTGCATATAACACCCAGTGCTCATCACATCACTTGCCTTCCTTAATGCCCTCCTTAACACCCCCTTCCCCTCCATCATCCCTCAGATGAGAGTCTCTCATAGTTTTCCTACCTCTCTGATGACTTCCCATTCAGTTTTCCCTCCCTTCCCCTATGATCCTCTGCACTGTTTCTTATTTTCCGCATATGAGTGAAGCCATATGATAATTGTCTTTCTCTGATTGACTTATTTCACTCAGCATAACACCCCCCCCCGTTCCATCCACATTGATGTAAATGTCAAGTATTCATCCTTTCTGATGGCTGAGTAATAGTCCATTGTATATACGAACCATATCTTCTTTATCCATTCATCTGCTGGTGGACACCTTGGCTCTTTCCACAGTTTGGCTATTGTGGACATTGCTGCTATGAACACTGGAGTGCAGGTGCCCCTTGGGATCACTACATTTGTATCTTTGGGGTAAATATACCTAGCAGTGCGATTTCCCAGCCCATGATTCTTAAACATTTATGAAACAGGCCCACATGTCTAGGTGTTAGGGCAGTTGTTTGAATCAATACATCTTTGCTGAGGGGGAAGGAGTCCTTTTCAAGTTTCATGAGATTCCTTATGATGAAATTTGGTATTAAAAAAAAAAAGACTTATTTTATTTATTTATTTTAGAAAAAGAGTGCTTGAGCTGGGGTGAAAAGCAGAGAGAGAAAGAATCTCAAGCAGACTCCCCGCTGAGCACAGAGCCCAATGGGGGGCTCTATCCTAAGACTCTGAGATCATGACCTGAGCTGACACTAATAGTCAGTGACTCAACTGACTGAGCCACCCAGACACCCTGAAATTTGGCATTGAAAAGATGCAGATATACATATAGGACTTGCATGCTATAAAGTCCTCTGATTTCTTCAAGGCCTCTCACCCAAAATATTTAAACTAATCAATCGCCAGCCCTAAAAATTCGGCTGGGCAGATTCTGATTAACTGACGTGCAAGGGGCTGTGGTGGCTGGTTGGAGTGGGCATCCGTGTTTTGTCTGTTCAACATCCTTTCCCATCACTTCTCGGCCTTTTGTCTAAGGTCAAGTGTAGCAACCTTTCCCTCACTTGCTAGTAACACACTGTTTTCGTACAGGAATCTCCTCCCATCTCCAAGGGATACAGCCTTGGTAGATTGTCAGTCAAAGCAATGTTCTCTCCAGCTCAAGGGATGGGCCTTATATAAGTTTCCTATTTGCTGCTCTAACAAATCATTCAACTTAAACCAACACAAATTTAATATCTTAAAGCTCACCAAGGCGTCAGCAGGGCCGCATTCCTCTCTGGAGGCTCTAGAGAAATCCCTTTCTTGCCTTTTCCAGGTGCTAAATTCTCCCTGCCTTCCTGGGCTTGTGACCCCCTCCCTCCACCTTCAAAACCAGCAATCTCATAGTTAGTAACATCTTTCTAATCCTGCTTCCACAGTCACATCTGTCAGATCCAGTTGGAAAGTTTTCCTCACTTCTTAGAATCCTTGTGGTTGATTATACTGGTCTGACCCAAATAATGCAAGATAATCTTTCCACCTCAAGGCCCTTAACTTAATCACATCTGTAAAAAGTCCCTTTTGCGTGTAAGGTCACATTAACAGACTCCTGGGATGAACATAAGGACATCTTAGGGGGGCCCATTATTCTGTCTACCAGAGACCCCTAAACTTAGCCAGTCCATTGCACTCTGTTCCTGGAATGAACAAAGTGATGATTTGAGGTCTGAAAAATATTGAAATACACTTATCTCAATGATAGCACCCTTCTTTCTCAGCACATAATTCTGTAGGGCTGGTTTCTGTGCATTCCCAAAGCCCAACTCTTTTATCTACTCCTTAATTTTTAGACTTTGCCAGTAGCCCAGAATTTGCTGGAACTAAACGTAACAGTAGAACATCAGTGCGAAATCAATTAGAGCTCTTGGTTGCAAACAACAGGAACAGCCTCCATTAATCGTAAGGAAAAGGGGAATTAATTGGATAAATGCCAGGGTGTCACAGAATCAATGGTGAGAATCAGTGAAATCATATTGATTGATTTTCAATCAACTTGGAAAACCTGGATGCTGCAGAAAGCTAGGGAGCAGAAGACACTGCAAAAGTGACACAGCAGAAAGCGTGTGTAGTCTGCGTGTCGCACTCCTGCATCTTTAAGAAATAGGACCCCCCGGGGCACCTGGGTGGCTCAGTGGGTTAAGCCTCTGCCTTTGGCTCAGGTCATGATCTCAGGGTCCTGGGATCGAGTCCCGCATCAGGCTCTCTGCTCAGCGGGAGCCTGCTTCCCCCTCTCTCTCTCTCTGCCTGTCTCTCTGCCTCCTTGTGATCTCTGTCTATCAAATAAATAAAATCTTTAAAAAAAAAAAAAAGAAATAGGACCCAAGTGACCCCATGTCCTTGTAACACTTGCTCAAGATACATAGTACCCAGAGGGGGCTTCAAGTTGGAGGAATTGATTCTGAGCCTATCCCCCCAGGCTAACAGGGACAACTCATCTGGTTTCTGCTGCAGGCTGCTACTAATTCTCATTCTCTACTAATTCTCATCAAGGCTACACCAAGGCTACATGCCAATCTCTCCAAGGAAGGAGACTGAGATGCCTATAAAAAGAGATAGAATGCTGGCAGGCAAAAAAAGTAGCAAATGTCCCCCACAAATGTCCAAAGAAATTCAAAGGGCAAGGAGGAGGCAGAAATCATATCTATTTAGGAAAATCAGGAGAAACTATATAGAAAGTGGATGTAGAACAGGGGCTATCCTACAGAAATGGAATTAAGGCACATATGTAATTTTATTATTTTTATTTTTTTTTACTTACGCAATCTCTATACCAAATGTGGGGTTTGAACTCATGATCCCAAGATCAAGCGTTGCATGCCCTTCTGACTGAACCAATCAAGCACCCCATAACATATATAATTTTAAATTTTCTAGTAGCTGCATTAAAAAAATAAGAAGAAAAACAAGTGAAAATAATTTAAAAACACCTTATCTAACCCACTATATCCAATATGTTATCATTTAAACACATAATTCATAAAACATTGATGAGACATTTTACAGATAATTAAGTATTTAATGGAAAAATTTATACTGCTCCAGTTTTTTTTTTTTAATTTAAATTAAATTAAAAATCCAGTTCTTGGGGCCCCTGGTGGCTCAGCCAGTTAAGTAGCTGACTCTTGGTTTCCACTCAGGTCATGATCTCAGGGTCATGAGATCGAGGTTTATACAGAGCTTGTGCTCAGCATGGAGTCTGCTTGAGATTCTCTCCCTCTGTCCCTTCCCCCATTCATGCTTGCTCTGTCTGTCTCTCTCTCTCTCAAATAAAATCTTTAAAAAAAATTCAGTTCTTCCTTGGCACCAGCCACATTTCAAGTTCTCAAAAGCCACATGTGGTTAATGGCTACCATACTGGAGAGCCCAGATCTAGAAGGATGGTGTATCAGCGTGGGTCCAATCAGGAGAGAGAAAACACAGTAATTTGAACAGGGGATGTTTAATATTTAATAAAGTCATAAGTATAGCAGGGTATTGGACTAACAAGGGTTTGGCTGGTAAGATGCAAAGAGAACTCTAAACAATGTAGGAATGGTGGATACATGAGGCAGCCAGTACACCCTTAGGGCTGAGATAGATCATCCAAGTATCCAAGTAAGAGCTCTCCATCTACCCACCTACCCAAGAACAAGGAGACCAAGATCTCACTGGAGAGAGCATGGCTATAGTTCCTTGAATGGCAGAGAAACTTCTACTGGCTGTGGTGCCAGTAGAAGTTGGTGGAAATCTGTCCTCTGGAACTTTCCAGAAATCACCTTCTGCTGTTGGTTGCCCCTGGCTGCCCTTCACTGCAGAACCTCGACACCAAGGAAGCCATGTGTGCTGTGGGAACCAGAAGCATGGATATTTTTATAAAGACAGAAACATGAAGAACTACTCCAGCACGATGACAGACAAAGGAGGAAAAAACATGACACAGAACAAGGGGATTAGTTGGGACTGGGGAACCACCGTAGGTGGGAGGGTAAGATAGAAGCGCAGCCCTGTTGCCCAGGGTTCATGAGTAAACCTCAGACTGAACAAAATTCCATACAGCATCATAATCTTCCCCAAATACCAGTCAGGTCACATCACCCCTCTCTCCAAAAACTGCTAGTGGTTTTTCCTTGCCAATACAGAATCACAGCTGTCTATCTGTCTGGGTTTCCTCAAGTCATGTCAGGCCACTACTCTGTGCTCCCCAGAGCCTGGCTTTGCTCGGCTATTCTGCCTGGAATCTCCCCTTTCCCTCCCCTTTCTCGCAATTCAGCTCAAAAGCCCCAGTCATCAAAGCCAACCCTAGCACCCACCACATTCTGCCCAACAAAGAGTGCGAAGTTCCCAAAGGAAGGGGAAGCTCAGTATCCTCCCCAACACTTGCACGGATACATAATTCAGACTGGACTGGAGCTCCTGCGGGGGGCACAGTGGAGACGGTTTCCAAATACTAAATAGTTGTAATCAGTGGAAGGGAACAGAATAGACGGTTCTCGTCACAGACATCTTGCTACGCTCGCTTTCCAGAATGCTCTTTTCCCTTCTTCAGTTACCAGCACCACCATGTTTTCGAGTCACCCCTCACTGACTTTCCAATCCTCAGTGACTGAAGTGACCTGAATGGTGACCCCCCAAAAGGTATTTCCATGTCCTAATCCCCGAACCTGCCCTTATAGGGCAAAAATGTGATTAAACTAAAGATCTTGAGGCACGTGTCCTGGATGACCCAGGTGGGTCAGAAACACAATCCTAAGTGTCCTTGTGAGGGAAAAGCAGAGAGGGCTGTAGACGGAGAGGGAAAGAAGCCCTGTGATCACAGAAGCAGAGCCTGGAGTGATGGGGTCACAAGTCAAGGAAGGCCGGGAGTCACCAGAAGCTGGAAGGGGCAGGAAATAGATTGTCTCCTAGAGCCCTTGGAGTGAGCCCAGCCCTAGTCCCACTCCCACAAGAGAATAAAACTTCTGCTGCTATAAGCTGCCCAGCTTTGGTGATCCATCCTGGTAGCCGCAGGAGACGAATACAATCCTGGAGTCTATAGTGATTGGGTCACAGATAGTCACGTGACCCAGTGCATGCAGTGAGACTCCCTAGGACACATTGTCTTCAGCCACTGGGAAATAGAACCTCTTTTTTTCCAACTAAGACAGCCATGGGACAATAGAACCCTAGAGCTGCTTAAGATCACAATGTGGATACACCGGCCTGATAGGCTGAGAAAGACAGACAAACACCAATGTTGATGATGTCATTTGATCTTCTGGATCCAGCTGTATCTGAAACCAGCTTTATCCCGGATTTTCAGTGATATTGGCCAATGACTTTCCCATTTTACTCAAGCCAGTTGGCACTGGATTTCTGTCACAAGCAGCCCAACGGATTCTGACTCAGGGTTGCCAGTCACATGTGAGCTTCAGGTAAACAATGAAGAAGTTTTTCAGTATAAGTATGTTCCAAATATTGCATGGGTCAGATAATTTTAAAAAATTTTTATTTAGGGCACCTGGGTGGCTCAGTTGGTTGAGCAACTGCCTTCGGCTCAGCTCATGATCCCAGACTTCCAGGATCGAGTCCCGCATCGGGCTCCCAGCTCCTTGGGGAGTCTGCTTCTCCCTCTGACCTTCTCCTCTCTCATGCTCTCTCTCACTCATTCTCTCTCAAATAAATAAACAAAATCTTAAAAAAAAAATTTTTTTTAATTTATCTGAAATTCAAATTTAACTGGGAATCCTGGTGTTTTGGGTTCTGTCTTTTGCTAAGGCAATCTTATGTTGGAAGAAGTTTTTTATTGATCACTTGAAACCTTTGAAAAGCCAGGTTATAGTACAAAACATGGTAAGAATAATCCTTCTAAAGTAGATGCTTCTAATTTTAGACATTCCGATAACAATCTTCAATGTCCTATATTAACTTTTAAAATAAAAGTGTGTGGTTATGTCCTCCTGGTGTTGTGAACGTTAATGTGTTCTGAGGTTGAGAAAGAAAGAATTCAAGGCCTCCTACCAGTGAGCGAAACAGTAAAAAAAAAAAAGGTGCCTTTGTGTGTTATGAGACCCACAACTGCCTTTAACACCGATGCCCTTACTGAACTTCATTCACAGTTGTCTCTGCTTGGTGGGACATACTCATGAGGGAAGAGTCCAGCAACAAAGGATTGGGAAGGAACCAGCTAGAGAGACAGGGGAGAGGGCCGTGAGATGCCTGTCAGCTTCCTTGAGCAGATGGAGAAAAAGGGCCAAGCTGAGGGTCTCCTGAATCTGGGGGCCAAGCTGACGACATGAGGTTCTGTACGTACACTGTCACACCCAGCCCAGGATGAGTGGGGGTTGTGTGTGTCTGTTTTGCGCTAAGAGGAAGTTGTTCTAGAAGAGGCGGACTATAGGCTTTGCAGACATTTGCATCTCTTTTGTTCTCAAAATACGTTCCCCCAGCCTCCTCAGAAAAGGCTTCTAAAGGGGGTTAGTGCTTTGACCTCAACACTTAGGACTGTAGAATGACTGATTCACAGTTTAACTTGGCAGCAATATTAAGAATACTTGAACACTTAGAAACTTCAGTTCCCTGGCTCATGGCTTTTCCACTAGAGCTGATTTTCCAATGATGTTGGAAAAAAGAGGCTCTTTCTCGAAAACACAGTTTGAAATGTCAATTGCATTTCAGTAACTTCGGTCCTTTGTTTTGATATGTATTCTTTTTTCATACAAGGGTGTATTAAGCACTGTGGGTTAGCGCACACGCATCTGGCTCCCTCTCCTAGTTTATGTTCCCACTGACTTACTATCGTGCCAAGTCTGGAAAGCTCCCCACACCCAGCAAGATCTTCCAAAAAACCCAGGGACAAACCACTGTGTCCACCTAGAGTGACACAGTGACGTCACACCCTTGTGGGTAGTGGATGGGTCATACCTGGTGTTAGTCCTGAGAATGGACTTTAGGGAAAAAAAAAAAAGATTTCATTTTTTTATTTTTAAAGATTTATTTATTTGAGAGAAAGTATGCATGGTCTCATGTGCCGGGGGTGGGGAGTACAGAGGGAGAGAATCTCAAGCAGACTCCCCCCTGAGTGCAGAGCCCGATGGGGGCTCGATCTCACAACCCTGAGATCATGACCTGAGCCAAAATCAAGAGTTGGACACTCAACCAGCTGAGCCACCCAGGCGCCCCACAAGATTTTTTTTTTTTTTTTAAATAATCTCTACACCCAGTGTGGGGCTTGAACTCACAAACCTGAGATCAGGAGTTGCATGCTCTATCGACTCAGCCCGCCAGGTGCCTGGAGAGAGAACTGAAGCGAGCCGGCAAGAGGGTCAGGCTCCTGAGCCTGGAGCAGCGATTCTCAGCTGAGGCTATGGTGACCCCAGGGAGCACTTGGAAATGTAAATTGAAATATATTTGACATATAACATTGTATAAGTTAAAGGTGTACAACATATTAATTCTTTCACATATTGTAACATGATGGCCATTGTAGTAATAATCAGCACCTCTACCAGGTTACGTGATTATCACTTCTTTTTAGTGGTTGAAATAATTCAGTTCTAGTCTCTTGGTAAGTTTGAGAAATATAACACAAGATTGTTGTCTAGAAGAGACTTCCTGTTTTGAACAATGACTCACAGGGGTGGGGGACTGGTCTACTCTTGACCTTTATTTAAGTATCCTGCAAAACAGGGGCACCTGGGTGGCTCAGTCATTGGGAGTCTGCCTTTGGCTCAGGTCCTGACCCCAGGGTCCTGGGATCGAGTTCCCGAGTTGGGCTCCCTGCTCAGTGGGGAGCCTGCTTCTCCCTCTCCCACTTGCCTGCTTCTCCCTCTCCCACTTGCCTGCTTGTGTTCCCTCTCTGGCTGTCTGTCAAATAAATAAAACCTTTAAAAAAAATTTTTTTAAGTAACCCGCAAAACAAAACGTGCTCGCACCCCCAATGCCAATAGCGGCCCCCAGGCCCCTCTGCAATTGACAAACACTGGTCTCAACAAAGAAATCTAAAGATCCAGGGGGAAGTACAAGGATATTCACCAGGCAGAAGGGCCTGGAAAGATCTTTTTCCCTGTAGGCTCCCACTCTATGGGACATGAACCTCAAACCCGAAAGGGAGGTTTGCTTTGCATATAATTTTAGGATGAGGGTCAGCTGCCATTGATTAAAAAAAAAAAACAAAACCCTAAATGATAGTGGCTTAGCCTCACAAAGTTCTGATCTCTCACAGAGTAATTCTTCGAGTAGACAGTCGGACGGAAGGGGCAGATCAGCAGAGTCGGCAGAGACTCACACTCCACTGGTCCCAGATGTGACCCTATGAACTGGGGTGTTCGGGTGTTTCGGCTGCAGCTGCCCCTTCCACAATCCACCCAGATGACCGGAGGAAAAGAAGAGCTTACTCCCTCGCTTTAAGGACACCTCTTAGAAGTTGCATATGACATTCCCAATTACATTCCTTGGCCAGAACTTAGGCGCCTGTCCACCCCCAGCTGTCAGGTAGCCGGGAAACAGAGGCTCATACTCTGGCTTGCCATGTGTCCAGCTTAAAACTGTGAGTCCTGTTCCTAAAAAAGACAGGAAGAGAACTCTTTAGTGACAGCTAGCAGTCTTTACCAACATCAATGACAAGTGAAGCCCTAGTATTTTGCTCAAGCTGGGTGGTCCAAGCTTGATTCAGTAGGGGAAGAGGAAGCTTTGACCCGAGGCCTGCGGAGAGTTTTAGCCCCCATGTCAGAGAATCCTAACGTTGGGACTTTAGGAATCATCAAGTCCAACATCTTCTTTTTAAATGTTTTTGATTCTTAGCTAACATATGTTTTTTTCTTAAATTATTTTTATTATTATAAAATGTATTATTTGCCCCAGGGGTACAGGTCTGTGAATCGTCAGGCTTACACAATTCACAGCATTTACCATAGCACATACCCTTCCCAATGTCCATAACCCAACCACCCTATCCCTAACCCCCTCCCCCTAGCAACCCTCAATTGTATTAAGAGTCTCTTATGGTTTGTCTTAATGTATGTTTTTTTTCTATTTCCAGCATTTATTTTTATTTATTTATTTATTTATGCTTCCTGCCTACCCTGCCATCCCTGATCTTTGATCGTCAAATTTTTGGTTCTCGGACTGCAAGTTTTTCTTTTTCTTTTTTTTTTTTTTAAAGATTTTATTTATTTATTTGACAGAGAAAGCGAGAGAGCACAAGCAGGCAGAGAAGCAGTAGGAGAGGGAGAAGCAGGCTCCCCACTGAGCAGGGAGCCCGACGCGGGGCTCGATCCCAGGACTCCGGGACCAGGGCCCGAGCCAAAGGCAGACACTCAACAACTGAGCCACCCAGGTGCCCCTCGGACTGCAAGTTTTTAAGTAAACATACTTAAAAGTGATTGATGACCCCAAAGAGTTTTTGTTCATGTGGGTTTCACAATCATTATTTTAGAGATTAAAATTGAGAAGTCTTAAAAACATTACAGTACTCACAGTGCCCATGACTTTGTAACCAATAGAACATGCAAATATTTTCATAACACTTATTTGCATCAAATAACATGTGTGCACATCAACACTTTGAAATCAAGGTGCTTGATCTGATTAATGTATTAACCAACCACACATATTACACGTATATTACACATTTGTTTTTTAATATATTGACAACTGTATTTCAATATGATTGGTTACTTTATTTTTCTGCATTTAAAAGTTTTATTCTGAAAAGTCCATAGGCTCTCGATCTAGGCGCTCTGTGTTCATGGCCTAAGGCTGGGATTAGCACAGGAACACTAGAAAAACAAACAAACAAAAAAGATTCAGTTGGTCTTTGAATTTCCAAAGCCCCAGTGCGAGGGAGAAATGGAGGGTAGATTTAACTCAGAGGTCATTAGCCTCTTCCTGACACCCAGGAGGCCTCTGGGGTTATTTTCCAGGCCTCCAGCTACCTGCTCTCCATCTGAGTGAGTGCTGTACTGGGTCACAGACCTGTCTTAACCCAGTTTTCTTCTCGGAGAGATGGGTGAGGGTCACATTCCTCTGCAGCCAGAAGCCCCCATGCATTGCCCAGAGGGACTGTGCCTTCATCAAGCACCCAGCTAAGCTCAGTCCCAAACAACCCACTTCTGCCTCTTTCCATAGCCCAGGATGTGGGCCTCATGAGATATAAAGTGGACCTAGGCCCCTAGAGGGGTGGTGCGTTGTGGAAAAAGAGGCCCCCCATCTCGATATTGGATCACTCCTATGCCTGGTGGGATCAGACAGAACCATCTGGAGATTTTTCTCTGGATCAGGTTAGAGAAAAACTCACTCCTATCACACACAGGGCAGGGGAGGAGGTCTGGAGGTAATGTAGTCATTTGCCCAGGAAGTAATATTTCCTTATTTTTAATGTCTCTGAGCTGGGAAACACAGAGTTGTTCCCTCTGCGGGCTTGGAGTGGCTGTGGCCCCAGAACCCCTGTGTGTGGGCACCCACGCTCCCCTCCCCCATTCTGTGGGGCTGATTTCAGCACCGCACTCCTATTGCCATGGTAATGAGCCAGGGAAGCTTTTCAAGCTGACCAGGAAGAGAGGAACCTTCATAAAAGAAAGGGCAAATCAGGGCCACAGTGTGAAATCTGGAAAGAATCAGAGAAGAGAGGAGTGAGAATTTGAATTAATGATGGAAGAGATACAGCAGCGAATCCCGCTTAAACCCATGGGGGAAGGACGGGGGTAGGGGGGTGGCAGAGGGGCGTAGGTCATCAGGAGGCTTGGGTGTAACTTGTCCTGCCCCCAGTGGTCTTCACGCAACAGTCTAACTGTCGCAGATGCCTGACACTTACCAGCAGCACTCTGTGCTTACAAGTCCTTCTCCCTCACACAGATGTGCATTCTTAAGCAAACCCTCCGGAGACAGAAATACATGTATCGAGGCACTAAAACACTTGACCATTTAAAATATATTTTTTCTTTTCCTGTACCAGAATAGAGCACCCTTCACACATGGAAGGATCAGCTGGAAAGGGGACAGAAGGAAGCACATACAGCAAAGAAGGGAAAGGAGAGAAAAATGGAGGGGGGTTTGCCTCAGGAGGGCTTTTGAATTGCCTAAGATTCCCAGGACTAGAGTTAAAGAAAAATCATTCAGAGCGTGGACAACACCAAAGGCTGCTAACGATGGGGAGCAGTGAGAACTCCCATTCATTGCTTCTGGGAATGCAGCCTCCTCGCTCGCTCTGGAGGATAACTGAGCAGTTTCTGACAAAATGAAATACACCCTTCCCATATGATCCAGCCGTCATGCTCCTTGGTATTTACTCAGACACTGGAAACCCAGCTTCACACAAAAACTTGCACACAGATGTTTCTAAAAACTATGTTCGTAACTGCCCAAACTTGGAAGCAACCAAGATGTCCTTCAGTAGGTGAACAGGTAAATAAACTGTGGCCCCTCCAGACAATGGAATTTTATTCAGGACTAAAGAGCAATGAGCTACCAAGCCATGAAAAGACGTGGGGGAATTTTTAAATGCATACTTGCTTAGTAAGTGAAAGAAGCCAGTCTGAAAAGGCTGCATACTGTCTGATTCCAAGTATATGACATTCTGGAAAAGGCCGGGCTATGGGTGAGGTGGTTAAAAATACCAGTGGTTGCCAGGCGTTAGGGTGGGAGCAGGATGAATGGTGGATCACAGAGGATTTCTAGGGCAGTAAAAGTACTCTGTAATGAACGATCTATTTCATTACACATTTCTTCCAAACCTGTACAATACACAACAGCTAGAGGAAACCTTAGGGTACACTGTGGACTTTTGGTGGTGTATCAGTATATGCTCATCGGTTTTAGCAAACGTGTCACACTGATGAGGGATACTAACGGGGGTGGGGGGAGGCTTTGCATGTGCAAGGGTGGGGGGTGGAGGAAGTATATGGGAAATCTCTGTACCTTCTTTTCAATTTTGCTGTTCTGAAAATACAATAATAGGGGTTCATAACATATTTGTAACATAAAGGCTATTTCGTTACTTGTAAGCACCTTTCCAAAAACAGTTGTGGCCATGCAGAATGAAATAGACACATTCCCTCATGGTACCCTGAAACACGGAGTCCACCTGGCCGGCTCAGTCTGTGCAGTATGTGATGCTTGATCTGGGGGTGTGAGGTCAAGCCCCATGCTGGCTATAGAAATTACTTAAAAAATTAAAATCTTAGGGGTGCCTGGGTGGCTCAGTGGGTTAAAGCCTCTGCCTTCAGCTCAGGTCATGATCCCAGGGTCCTGGGACCGAGCCCCACATCATCGCAGCATCAGCCAGCTCTGTGCTCAGCGGGGAGCCTACTTCCCCCCGCCCGCCACCCCCGCCTGCCTCTCTGCCTACTTGTTATCTCTGTCTGTCAAATAAATGAACAAAATCTTAAAAAAAAAAAAAATCAAAATCTTAAAAACAAAAATAAAAAAATAAAACCAAACCAGCAAAATAGCTGAGTTCAAAAAGAACGCAGACCTCGAAGCCTGATTACTAACACAGACATCCACGACAAAAGCCAGCCATCACGAGGGATCACCATCTATCATACGCTGTATCGAACTCTCACTCCCTGCAATATATGAAATAAATGCAACTTTTGTTCTTATTTCACAGGTGAGTCTAGGCTTGGGAGTTAAGTGACTTGCTCCAGTCAGAGCAAGTGCGGGTAGAGGAGGTGGGAGCTGGAAACCTGCTGGTGGGTCAGGCTGCAGAAGCCCAACCAGGAGCCATTTTGCTCTACTGGACACAGTTCCTGTTCCGATGGTGCTCCAAGTTCAGGGACCCCCATGGGAGCCTTTCTGACCAAGGCTTCTTGGTGGTCCGAAGACCTGATTCAAGTGAGGCTCTACTTTCTAACACAAGGCTGGACCAGCCTGGTAGCCTGGTGTTCTTTTCATAATATGCCCAAAGGTGGGGTCTTGCAGAAGGAGAGAGAATGATCTGCCAAAAGCAGTTCTCTGGGTCATTTGCAGCTGTGAACGGCTCCAGTTTTCTGTCGGATGTTTTTCTCTGTCAATGCTGAACAACCATTTTTAAAAAGAACAACTGAAGGAAGAGGGTTTTCTCCCTGGTTCTAAACAGACACTGCCTGGTGGGGCTGGGGACGACCCTGGAGCAGCCATGGAGCCAGAATGGGCCCTGGCCGGGTCTTCCCTCCTAGTCCTCGTGCCACGCTGTGGCCCTGGGGCTTCAGGGTCTCAGAGGTGCTGAGCCACCTCTCAGACCCCCAGTGCCCTGACTGCCAGAGGCCTTGGCTGTGGCCGCTCGCAAGACCTTGAGAGTCATAGAGTCCTCTGGGTTATTTCCAGTTCCTGCCTTGGTTTTAAATGGCTATTTCTTTTCTTTTTTCTTTTAAGGTTTTATTCACTTATTTGACAGAGAGAGAGATCACAAGTAGGCAGAGAGGCAGGCGGTGGGGGGTGGGGGAGGCAGGCTCCCCGATGAGCAGAGAGCCCGATGCCGGGCTCTATCCCAGGACCCTGAGATCATGACCTGAGCCGAAGGCAGAGGCTTACCCCACTGAGCCACCCAGGCGCCCCTGAATGGCTATTTCTGGGCTGGTGTTTGTGAGATGTGGGCACTGGCTCTGTCTGGATGCACATCCCATTGGGATCCCTTGGTGCCCACAGGGAGGTTTGTACTTGTGCCCTCATCGGCCTGCACTGTGTCTCTTGATTCACCGAATGCCTACTGTGAGCTCAGTCACCAAACAAGGGGCAGAGCGTGAGAGTGAGAACTAAGATACCAGCTCCCAGCTCTAGGGTCCCCCTGACTCACTTACACAACAGTAGTGTAACAGACGCACAGCTTACACTGTTAAACACGCTCAGAGAGCGAGGAAGCTCTGAGCCGCTGCTACACACCTTGCCCTGCTCATCGCTTCCATCTGCCTGGGCCTGTGTTCTGTCCTTTCAATGAACCAGTGACCTAGTAAGTAACATGTTTCTCTGAGTTCTGTCTTCTCCAGACTACTTGAACCTGAGGAGGAGGTGGGGGGGGCCTCCAATCTGTAGCCCATAACTCGGACACGTGGGTGACCTCTCTGCCCAGCCAGTGGCTGACCACCAAGTTAACAGCACAAGGATCCAGTGACCACACACAGCAAAGAAGACAGACTTTACAAAGTTAGTTCAGAAAAGGCACTAAGCCAACAGTTGCAACTGCAATGAGCAGCAATCATGAGGCCTGGCATGGGGAAAGTCTGATATTCAGGATGCTGCCATTATAATATTCATCATCACAGACTGGACTTGTCACTGGAGCCATGTCCCCTGGCTGGGGGTCAGGTAGCTCCTACATGTTCAACCTCCCTCTTGTTGGCTCCCCCAGCCATGTACATCCCTGTACTGCTTCCCAGTAGAAGGCGGTTTCACCAAGACTAGGAAGATGGGATGGATTTTCCTGACTCCCCCTAACCCCCTCACCCAATGCTGCAGGAGAGGAAAAAGTTTTCCTCAACCTCTTAAGGTCCTTGTCTGGGACTGGAAATTAACAGACAGAAGAACAGGGGGAAAGCAGGGAAAGTGTATTGATTTTTCCTGTGGGAGCCTCACAAGACCATGGAGACCAACAAAGGCAACAAGAGCAGACAGTTCTCCTACCTTTTAGACAAAGGAGCAATAAACTTGAATTGACAGACAAAGGGCTTTGGGCTAGGGCTGGTAAACCTTAAAGAACTAGGAAGATAAGGGTTAGTTTAACCAGGTTTGTTCATACAGCATTTGTGGCCCTAAATTCTTTGACTCTCATGATGCGAATGTCCTCCCTATGGTCCAGGGAGAGAAAATTCTACACGGGAGTATTCTGACCTACTTCAGAGAAGAAGGGCTGATGGTCAGGGGTCAGAGGGACCTGCCTGCTTCTACTCTATAAGAAAGTTCTCTCAGCTTCTATATTTAATATGCCAAGGTGCCATATTTGGGGTAGCGTGTCCTGACACTCACTGGCCTGGTGCTGTACTCTGTCTCCTCCTAGTATCCAGGACATTGAATGCGCTGCTGTGGAGACCTCCCTGCCCTGGGGCAGCCCCTTGTCCAGGGAGGCACCTGCCTCAAGGGGAGGGCTGCCTACATTTCCCATGCAGGTGCCCTGCGGCTAAGTGCTGGGCCCCTCCTCAGGGAGGATGTGTGAGAGAGTGCAGATCTTACTTCAAGAAACGGACTTCATTTTCTGCACATGTCTGCCCGGTGGTGGGATCATAGAGGAGACCTATTTTTAGTGTTTTGGGGACGTTTCCCAGAGTGGCTGTACCAATTAAATTTTTACATATAAACGAGAAATTTTTCAAGAACCTCTCCAGCACAGAACATGAGGAGAACATTTTCAAGACCTTAGACAGGCACTGATTTCCCAGAATGCAAAGTTTACGAACCATAGGAACAAACCAGTAACTTAGAAATGATTGAAATGAAGAACGGGTTCTCCTTCTTCCATTTCTGGTGAGTGTGCTGGTCTGCGGCTCCAGCTGCCCCCGAACAGCTACTCTTCCCAGAAATCCTTCAGGATGTGGCTGAGGTTTCCCGACCTGTGCACAGATCAAGTTGACGTCCTCTGTCAGTGCTCTCCCAGGCGTGTCCCCCACCCCTGCTCCCCAGGAGAGCCATCACGCTGAGGGTTTAGGGGGAAGGGAGGTGCCCCTAGGCAAAATCTCTAGAGATTCTCACTGTCCCTACCTGACCTCAGTTGCTCCTGGGCCTCCGGTGTCTTCCTGGAACCCTGACCTGGCTGCTTTCCGACCGCTCGTCCCGTGGTACCCTCACTTTCTGGGAGGGGGACTGGTTGTCATCCTCAGTGTGTCCTGCTGCCCTGCCTGAATCGCCTTTCGAAGGCATGTCATCTGGGCCCTCCGAGGACCCAAGGTGGTGGGTCTGTGGAGAGATTCTGAGCAGAGCTGGTGGGATGGGAGGGCTACAAAGCAGAGACACGTTTCCAGAAAGCTGTCTGGGGTCCTCAGCATCCTATCGTTTTTGAATCAAAGCCCTGAGATCTTTAAAATGCCAGCAATGTGATGGTGTGGGCCAGAAAATCAAGTGTGTCTCCTCCTGTAGGCTCACTGTGCCATGTCCTCCCTCGGGCACTCTGGGCCCAAGTCCTTGCTTGGGGACCATCCTTGGCCCAGGCCCCACACTCTGGGACTGGGATCAGGTCATCTGGACCTTTTAGACTCTTGCTTCTGTGCTTATGACATGGGCAGAGGCCAGCCTCACACACTCGTCAGAGGACACCAAGGGCAGGAAAAGGAAGGCCACTGCAAGGGGAGATCAAAAGTGACCCCAGAGGGAGCGCACAGGCCTTGCACACAGCATGGGGGCTCGGAGGGCCCAGCGCGGGATGTGGGTGCCAGCCACGGGGTATGGGGTGGGGGGGTCCTGGCGAGGGTGGCCCCGATCGGGGGAGGCCCCTGAAGCATCCCAGAAGAGGCAGGAGACAAGGAAGATGACAGGCCAGAGCTTCCCAAGGAGGCTGATGGAAGAGTCAGAGGATCACAGAAGCCCTTGGGAAAACTCGGAGGCCCTGGGGCTGTTGGATGAAATGCTGTCATTTGGTCAGGAAAGTTGTGTCACAAGCCCCCAGTCGACACTGGCTGATTTACCCTTTGGTGGGTTCTAGGAATCAGGGCGTACGCGCCGTCAGAACTCGCGCTGCGTGAAGTTGAGGGTATGCTTACTGTTCATCATCACTCTTCAGGACTAGATTTTTCTAGAGGATGTGCTGAGCGTAGGTCTCTCCATTTTTCTCTTTGTGCAACTGGCCTCCGGTTTCAGGAGCAGATTCCTGGTGCTCATCACCACGGCTAGCCCTGAGGACTGCCCCTGTCACCTCCCACAGTGGACGTGAGTGTCATGTGGCAGGGACCACGTGGGCTGGGGGTGCTCATGGGTGAAGCCCCAGTGCTCACTACACAGCAGGGCGGGCATGGGGGGAGGTGGAGGAAGGGAAAGAGGGAGGGAGGGGTGTGGGGGAAAGGGGAAGGGGGGATGAATGACGAAGTGAATAAGTGAGGTAGGGAGAGAGGGCGTGAAACCACAGAAGCCGGGTCTGGACATCAGAAGCCATTACTTGGGGTGAGGTCTGAGGGCATCACAGCCCAGGCCGTGGCTGGTGGCTCGGGGCACGTCCGACCGTCCTCCTGGCGCTGACCTTCCTTCTCCTTGAAGCTGCTGTCATCCAGGATCCTCTCCACTTCCTCTTCAAACAATTCTGAATGTGCCCAGAAGCAGGGTGACAGGAGGAGGTCTCGGGGGGCGTCCTGGATCCTGTGCCCCGGGCCACACTAGCCCCATGGATCCACCCATCTCCTTGGGCATCAGCCTTGTTCCATTCCCGGCTCTCTCCACCACTGCTGTGCTGAACACTCCTCAAAACACGTCTGTGAAAGCCCAGGCCAGCGTTTCCCGGGGTGAGTCTGAGGACGAGCCCTGCTCGGTGACACGTGTACCTGCGGGCTGGGTAGGTGCTGCTCACTGTTTGCCCAGACAGGGGTGCCCGTCACCCTTCTCTCCAGGGGACCTGCAGGGGACCTCTGCCTCCTCACCTTGTCCCCAGGGCTCCCCGCACAGGCTCAGGCTCTCCCTGCAGAGGGTCACGCTCTGCCTGCCCTGGTGGCAGCTTTCCCGGCACAAGTGTGGGGTCACCTGCTGGCTTGGGGTCTCCTGCGGGAGTTGCTCTCCAGAGCTGTGGAGGTAGGAGTGGCCACTGTCCGCTGGCTCCGGGGGTGCGCTGGCTCCCGCCCCTGCACCTAGCTCCTCCAAACCTGGGAAGGCGACTGTCGGAGGTGGCTCTGGCAGGTCCAATGGGTTCACAGCTGTGAGTGGAGAAAAGCTCGCCCACATGCCTGCCTCTCCACGGGCCTTTGTAGACACAGAACCCAGCCTTTTCAAAGACTTATTTGCACTTACATTTCCCAGGGGCCTGTAAGGCACCTGCTACATTGTTTTCAAAGTCCCTCAAAATTCAGTAGATGATGGGGGTTAAAGGAGAAGGACAGGAGAGGAAAATTGCATTTTTAAATGTTTTTCGAAAGACCTGGAGAGGCTGATTATTCTGAACTCTTAAAGTAATTTTACATAGAACCAGAGTCACCCCCAAGCAAATGATCAAAAAGAATAGGCAACCAGGGTGCCTGGCTTAGTCAGAAGAAGTTATGACTCTTGATCTCAGGGTTTTGAGTTCGAATCCCATATGGGTGCAGAGATTACTTAAATAAGTTAATAGGGGTGCCTGGGTGGCTCAGTGGGTTAAAGCCTCTGCCTTCGGCTCAGGTCATGATTCCAGGGTCCTGCGGTCGAGCCCTGCATTCGGGCTCTCTGCTCGGCAGGGAGCCTGCTACCCCCCCCCACCCCCCGCCTGCCTCTGCCTACTTGTGATCTCTGTCAAATAAAAAAAATCTTTAAAAAAAATTAACAAATATTTAAAAATAAGTAAATAAAACTTAAGGGAAAAAAAAAAGAATGCCAACCAAGTCAGTCACAGTTAATTAATCACAGTTTCCAACACACCACCACAGAACAGGTTGTGAGCCCACCGAGAAGCAGGCTGTTTCTCTCAGCCCAGCCCTGCCAGTGAGCTCCCGTCCTGTCTTCCTGCCTGCTTCCCTCTCAAGGACCAGATTCTACTCCCTACAGCTCTGTGGGGACACAACAGCCTCTGCCGGCTAGGAGGGGCAGGTCTCACTGTCCCCATTGCACAGAAGAGGAAACAGGTTCAGATGGCTTAAGGACATACAGCCAGTGAGCAGCACGGCTGTCTTTTGATCTACCCACAGCTGCCTTTTGCAGACTCAAGTCTAAATGACTGTTTGTGGCTCCCACTGGACATTCTCACCAATGAGGTCCCAACATCGACCGGTGTCCAAGAGAAGTATGGCTGCTTATCTCTTAGGAGGAGACCTGTTGAGTTGTATTTGCATTAAGTGATCCAAGACAGAGATGGAGGAATTTGGATGGATGCAAGAAAGCACTTCTCTGGAAAGAGATTAAAAGCATCTGGCTTAATCTCAATGGTATCTGCTGCTGCTGCTTCTTTTTTTTTCTTTTTCTTTCTTTCTTTCTTTTTTTTTTGAAAGTAATCTCTACACCCAACATGGGGCTCAAACTCACTTCTCTGAGATCAAGAGTCACCTGCTCTACCAAGTGAGACATCCAGGTGCCCCAGGGCATCTGCTTCTTAATCCCCTATCCCTTTAGCTAAAGGATGAGGTCTTGACCGTGGGATTTTAGGGCAGACCTTAAGTGGACAGGCAGCCCTGGCGTCTTGGCCTTGAATCCACTCCACAGCACCTGCACCTGGTAAGCCTACCCCCCAACCCCCCTCCCCCCCCAAATACAGTGTCTGTCACCCCAGTCAAGCGAGTGTCGGGCCCAGCGTTGAGGAATATTGATTCCGGGAGTAGAGCAGTGCCCATAGTTTGGGTTTTCAATGACGATCCTAAGTCATTGCTCTATACTTTGAGAATGCTGCCTTGGGAATGAGGGAAATGAAAGGTGACCCAATACTGATCAGGCAGAACCCTGAGTCTTCCAACTCAGACCAGAGCAAGCGTGGGTGTTGGCTTCCTAGGACTGCCGTTACAAATTGCTATGAAATGCATAGCTTAAAACCGAAATGTATTCTCTCGCAGTTTTGGAGGCTAGAAGTCTGAATTCAAGGTGTAGGCAAGGCTATGCTCCCCTCGGAAGGCTCCAGGGAGGATTTTTCCTTGCCCCTTGCAGCTTCTGGTTGATGCTGGCAAGCTTGGCATTCCTTGGCTTCTAAGAGCACCACCCCAGTGTCTGCCTCCGTGTCTGCATGGCTTCCTTCCCTGTGTAGATCCCTGTGTCCTCTCTTCTATAAGGACACCAGTGGTTGGAATCAGGGCCCACACTAATCTGGCATAGACCTCACTGATGTCTTAATTATATCTGCAGAGACCCTGTTTCCCAATAAGGTTGCACATACAAGTGCTGAGGGTTGGGACTTGAACGCATCTTTTTGATGGACACTATTCAACCTCTTACAGAGTACTGTACCTTACTATGCAAGTATGAGCCGCAGACCAGCAGTCTTGGTCTCACTTAGGAGCTTGGCAGAAACCCTGGGGTATGAATGGATTAGGAATTGCAATCTGCATTTCGACAAGACCCCCTGGTGATTCATTTGCACATTGTGTTACAGGTCTGAATAGTTCTGAATCCAAAAGGGCACATGTTCTTTTCACAGTAACCCTGGGAAATAAGGGTTTAATTTCCATGGAATTCCCAGCTGAATTCCAGTATCCTGTTGGAGTCAAGTCTTTAATCCCACAGCAATACATTCTTTCGAGGATTTGTGCTGGTAGGTAGTTTCACAGGTGCCAGGTGATGTGGGAAACAAAGGCATAAGAAAAATTATTACATTTCCTTATTGCCTACAGCCCACTGGCAAGTCCTTGAAACAGGCAGAGTGACATCCCTCTAGGGACTCAACAGCCTCGATGTTGACACTTTATTAAGCCCAAAAGGCAATCCTAGCCCAAACCCCACTCTACCCCAGGATCCTGTAAGCCTATTTTAACATTTAAAAATTCCTTTAGAAATTTCCTTTATCTCTAATACCCCCCCACCCAAGATACAAGATAGGTGTTGGCAATCACTCCCTGAGCATCTGACCCACTGATATACATCTGAAGGGTCTCATGACCGAGTTTCTACTTCACAGTAATAAAAGACCTTTCCTAAAAATAGCTGGCCCCCTCAGGATCCTAGGAACCTTGTTTCCAAAACATGTGGAAGGCTTACACTATCCCTAACCCCCTCCCAACTTGGTAGTATATAACGGGCCACTCTTCATGACCCCAGTGGAGTTCCTTCTGCCCACTGGTCCTGTCCCCATGATGAAGTTCTAGAACCTAGGTGAGGTTCCGTGGGGTGAGGTCCGGAGCCGATGACCAAGAAAGAATTCTTGAGACATCTTTGGTATAAAACGGTGGTTTATTAAAGCACGGGGACAGGACCCATGGGCAGCAAGAGCTGCTGCCCCACTATCCTGAGGAGTGGCTGATTATATACACAGGAGTTGGGTAGGTGAGAACAAAGGGGGTGATGTTAGTCTCTAAGGAATATTGGAAGCAAGGTCTCCAGGACCTTGAGGGGCCAGCTATTGTTGGGAGAGAGGTTATTTATTACTAGTAGTAAAAATCTTCTTGTGAGACCCTTTAGATGTATATCAGTGGGTCATATGCTTGGGAATGATTCTCGACACTATCTTGGAGATCTAGAGATAAAGTTTCACATTTCTCCTATCAAGTGTCCTTGTTAGTGAAATTTGGGTTTAGAAGAAATTTAACTTTATTTAGGGCTTGAGGAACTGAGTTATTTGCCTCTGGAAATTGTGCTATTGTTAAGATAGCTTCTTTGTTGTAAATCTCTAGGACATTGGTAAACCAAGGGAGACTCCTGTCTTGCAGGATTGTGATCTCTGCAAGTTAACTATTTGTTTTTCTTTTAGGGCAGTCAGGGGTGCCTGAGGAATGTCACACATATTACCCAGGGGTGCCTGAGTGGGTGGAGAGGGGGTGCAAGGTGCCAGCTTTTGCTTTGTCCTCAGCCAGCCTCCTGCTCCCTCATCACCCATGCTTTCATAAAACCACCTTTTTGGACTGAAGAGGTCTCAAGAATTCTTCCTTGGCTGCTGGCTTCGAACCCTCATGCCCTTCCTATATCACCAGGGACTGGACATTGTCTCCTATTATCTGGTCCCTTCTTTGCAGTAGCAGGAACCTTGAGTTTCCCTGGGGCATGAGACCACCCTGAATCCATTCTCCGTTTCCCCACCCGCCCCGGCAGGACAGTCCACCTGTTGGGGCTAAGTTCTGGCCTCTGGGATGGAAGGGGAAGTGCCGCATGGAATTCCGAAGACCAACCTGGATGCTTCGGAGCTAAAATAGACCGTTTGGGGTGAAGAAGAACAATAGCTTTATTGCTTTGCCCAGTGGAGGCTGCAGCAGGCTCTAGGATTCAAAAATCTGCAAACCCTCCTGGAGGAGGGGGCTGAGGGGGAGGTAGTTATAGAGAAATTCAGGATCTAGCTGGTTCCGAAGGAACCCTGTACTTGATGGTAGCCTCATTCTCCTGTCCTTAGGTTGGTGCTGGGTCCGGAAACAAAAGGCTAAGAAGGGAAAAGGGGAATTTTGAGGAAGAGAGGAAAACAATTACTTTAAAAGGGATCTTTAAGGGGCGTCCGTGTGGCTCAGTCAGGTAAGCAACTGACTTCTGCTCAGGTTATGATCCCAGGGTCCTGGGACCGAGTTCCGCATCGGGCTCCCTGCTGAGTGGAGAGTCTGCTTCTCCCTCTCCCTCTGCCTCTCCCCCTGCTTGTGCTCTGGGTTTTGTTTTTTTTTTTTTTTTTCCTCCCTCTCTCAAATAAATAAATAAAATCTTAAGAAAAAAATAAAATTGAGCTTCACCGAAGCATTAATACAGCCATTTTGATTTTTGTTCAATTTTCTTTTTAAGTGGTTTCCCTGGGGCATGTCCCTATAAGGAGGAGTGTGAGCTCTCTTTCCTCCATCCTCCATCCAGCAGCAAAGCCCCTTGGGGTGCTGAGTCTTCCTGTGCTCAGTGGATGCAGACTAACTTAGTTTCAATAAGAAAAAAGGAAATAGAATATTTGTCTTTTTCTTTTGGATTTCGGAGTTTCTTTTTTTTTAATTTTTTAATTAACATATAATGTAGTATTAGCCCCAGGGGTACAGGTCTGTGAATCACCAGGTTTACACACTTCACAGCACTCACCATAGCACATACCTTCCCCAATGTCCATAACCCAACCACCTTCTCCCTACCTCGCAAACCGCACCCCTCCCCCCCGCCACCTTTGTGTTTTGCTTAAGTATTTAAAAATAAGGGATGGTCTGTCACTTGCTCTCTTGATCTTGGGGTTTAGAGTCCAAGACCCAGGTGGGGTGTGGAGCCTATTTATTTATTTATTTATTTAAAGATTTTTATTTATTTGATAGAGATTACAAGTAGGCAGAGAGGCAGGCAGAAAGAGAGGAAGAAGCAGGTTCCCTGCTGAGCAGAGAGCCCGCCCAATGTGAGGCTCGACCCCAGGACCCTGAGACCGTGACCTGAGCTGAAGTCAGAGGCTTTAACCCACTGAGCCACCCAGGCACCCCTAGAGCCTATTTAAAAAAAAAAAAAAAACACAAACAAACAACAAAACTAAAGCAAAGCCAAATATATTGCAGTTCCAAATTCACTCTACTTTAGTATGCATATGGAAAAAAAAATCCACATTGTTCTGCGTAGTCATTACTCAAAGACCTAATCAAATTAATAATAATTTCCCTAATATCATCAGAAATTCAGATTTCTCCAACTGGGGATTTGTCTTGACCTGTATTTGCACAAGGAGCCTGCTGTTTTCCCCTCAGCTGTTTATTTGAGGTGGTTGACTGGGGACTGCCCCTCCCCCACACCCCACTGTGTCATTGACCAGAGCACTGGTCCTAGGTCCTGGAGGAGCCTGTCAGCTGTGCATGTTCAATTTCCAATCAATTTCCGATCCTTGCATCTTGGTGTTATCACTGGCCAAGTTACCATTTGGCCAAGCACCAAACAGCTGTTCAGCTCTTACAAGACTTTGCCTCCAGTGGGTAGCTCTGCCCCAGACTCTGCTTTAAGCCAAGATAGGGAAACAGGAAACGGATTTACTCTCTGGCCTGAAAGAACAACCACCAAAAAAAAAAGCAGACACACTTTCTCAAGTGCACCCAGAGCATTTACCAAAACAGACCACATCTCGCGCCACGAAACAAGTCTCAATAAACTTGAAAAGATTCAAGTCATACACACTATGTTCTCTGACCACAAAGGAATCCCATTAGAAATCCGTAACAGATTTGTTAACTAGTATACTTCTTTTTTCCCCAAGATTTTATTTATTTATTGGAGAGAGAGAGGGAAAGAGCACCAGGAGGGGAAGGGGTAGAGCAAGAGGGAGATGCAGGCTCCCCGCTGAGCAAGGAGCCCACCGGTGGGCTCGATCCCAGGAGTCTGGGATCATGACCTGAGCCAAAGGCAGACGAGACGCTTAACAGCTGAGCCACCCAGGCACTCCCTAAGACACTTTTAAACAATCCAGCCAAACAAGAAATCAAACAGGAAATTAGAAAGTATTTTGAAATGAATAAAAATGAAAATGTGTCAGAATTTGTGTGAGGCTCCAAAGGGGAAAATTTGTAGTACTAAAGGCCTATATTAAAAAACAGGAGGATCTCAAAAGAAGAAAGCTCTCAGGGGCGGCTGAGTGGTTCAGTCAGTTAAGTGTCTGTCTTCACCTCAGGTCATGATCCCCTGGGTCCTAGGATCAAGCCCCAGTTGAGACTCTGTTGGGCTCCCTGCTCAGCGGGGAGCCTGCTTCTCCCTCTCCCTCTGCCCCTCCCCCACTTGTGTTCTCGCTATCTCTGTCTCTCTCAAAAAAATAAATAAAATCTTTAGAAAAAAAAGAAAAAAGAAAGCTTTCAGGCTCCACCTTTAGAAACCTGGAAAAAAGGGAGCAATTTAAACCTAAAGGAAGAAGAAGAAAGGAAATAAATATCAAAGGGGAAATCAATGATACAAAAACAAAATGCAAACAAAATCTTGATCTTTGAGAAGACCAATAAAACTGATAAACCTCTAGCCAGATTGATTAAGAGAAAAAGAGAAGACACAAATTATTAATATCAAGAATGAGGGAGGGGCACCTGGGTGACTCAGTTGGTTAAGTGTCCAACTCTTCGTTTCTTTCTTTCTTTCTTTCTTTCTTTCTTTCTTTCTTTCTTTTTATTTTTTAATTTTATTTATTTATTTATTTTTTTTCTGCTTAACTCTTGGTTTCAGCTCAGGTCATGACCTCAGGGTCATGGCATTGAGCCCTGCTTTGGGGGGGTCCATGCTCAGCAGGGAGTCTGCTTGAAGATTCTCCCTCTCTTTCTCTCCTTCTGCTCCTCTCCCCACTTATGCATGCTCTCTCTTTCTCTCTCTCTCTCTCTCTCTCTAAAGTAAACAAATAAATAAATCTTTTTTTTTAAAAAAAGAATGAGGGTAGTGATGGTTGTGTATACTGAAAAGATAATAAGAGAATATTATATAAACAACTTAATTCCAACAAACTCAACAACTTAGATGACGTGGACAGATCCTTTAAGCGACATAAACTACCCTTGCACACCAAAGAAAAACCATAAGTAGCCTTATATTTATCAAAGAAATTGAATTAGTAATTTTAAACCATCCCATAAAGAAAACTCCAAGCTTCTAGGGTCTGAATTGTTGGGTTCCCCAATGTTGGGTCCCCCAATAATGGGTCCGTGATTAAAGGAGTGAGACTGATACAAAGCGAAAGTCAAGCAAAGCTTTATTTTGCGCCAAACATCGAGAATCAAACCGACCTTTAGGGGCTGCGCCTCTTACAGAGAGAGTGACCCCTCCCTGCCTTACAGACTAACTTTTATAGAGCAAAGGCCATGTGGTTGGGCCTGGCCACACACAGGTGGCCAATGAGATTGTAACACACAGGGAAGCTGAACAGTCATGCTAGGCCCCACATGGGTGGCCAATTGAATTACAATTCACCGCATAGTAGCTATTTGAACTAGCCTATCACCTTAGTCAGAATTGGCGCCCAAAAGGCACCCAAAAGGTGGGGCCCACACTCCTTGGTGGCTAGGGAGACAGTATGCCCGCTTTACTGATAGGATGTCTCCATCTGACCTGACCCACCCTTGTATTTGGGCTTTGTTACCTGGGACTGTTTCCTGGACTTGCTTTTAAGTAAGTTCCCCTGGGGGGGGGGGGGGGGACAGGGTCAATTTAGGTTTTACTGCATAAACAACAAAATGACTGTTCAACCGGGGTGGGGTTGCTCTGGCTGAACAGGCCCTTACAGAATATGTCACTCCAAAACTCATGTTGAAATGTAACCCCTCCCCCAAGTGATGGTATTAGGACATGGGACTTTTGGAAGGTGATTATGTCAGGAGTTAAGTGTCCTCATGGATGGGATTTGTGTCCTTATAGAAATGGCCCTTGAAAGTTCCTTTGTGGTTTCCACTTCTGCAATCCGGAAGAGCGATCTAACCAGAACTCAGCCATGGAGGTTTCCTGACCTCAGACTTCCAGCCTCCAAAACTGTGGGAAATAAAGTTGTAAACAAGCCACCCCCAATCTATATTATTTTGTTACAACAGCCTGAATGCACTAAGACAAAAGGCCCAGGGATTTTACAGGTAAATTTGAAAAAGCCTTAAAGGAAGAAGTCACCTGGGTGGTTCAGTTGGTTAAGCAACCGTCTTCAGCTTAGGTCATGATCTCAGAGTCCTGGGATCAAGTCCCACATCAGGGTCCCAGCTCTGTAGGGAGTCTGCTTCTCCCTTTGACCTCCTGTCTCATGTTTTCTCTGTCTCTCTCTCAAACAAATGAATATAATCTTTTTTTTTTTTTAAAGATTTTATTTATTTATTTGACAGAGAGAGAGATCAAGTAGGCAAAGAGGCAGGCAGAGAGAGAGGGGGAAGCAGGATCCCCGCTGAGCAGAGAGCCCGATGCGGGGCTCGATCCCAGGACCCTGGGATCACGACCCGAGCTGAAGGCAGAGGTTCAATCCACTGAGCCACCCAGGCACCCCACAAATGAATATAATCTTAAAAAAAAAAAAAGTCTACACAAATTCTTCCCAAAATATTGAATAAGAGGCATCCCCAACTCATTTTAAAAAGCATGTGTCATCCTCATACTGACATTAGTCAAAACTATTACAAGAAAAAACTCTACACACCAATATCCATCATGATTGTGGATACAAGAATTATTTTATTTTATTTTACTTTATTTACTTGAGACAGAGTGAGAGAGCAGACTGAGAGAGAGTGAGACAGTGGGTGGGGGTTTGCAGAGGGAGAAGCAGACTCCTCACTTAGCGGGGAGCCCAAGAAACACAGGGCTCCATCCCAGGAACCTGAGATCGTGACCTGAGCCAAAGGCAGATGCTTAACCGACTGAACCACCCAGGTGACCCTGAATATAAAAATTCTAACATAATTTTAGCAAACTGAATCCAACAATATATGAAAGAGATAATACAACATGACCAAAGGGGTTTAGCCCAGGAATGCAGAGTTGGTTTAACATTTGAAAATCAATTATTGTAATTTGCTATATTAATGCAAAGACCAAAAGCAAACAAACCAATCATATGCTGATCTCCATAGATGGAGAAAAAGTATTTGACACAAATCTGACATTTATTCCTGATTAAAAGCTTTCTGCAACCAATAATAATAAAAAGGGACATCATCAATTTGATAAAGGGCAGCTACAAAAAAAACCAGTGTCTGACATCATGGTGAAAGACTGAATACTTTCCCCCTCATATGGGGAACAAGACAGGAATGTTTTACTCTCACCACTTTTATTTAAGACTGTACTGGGGGTACAACTGGTCCCAAAAAATAAATAAAAGGTATAAGAGACTGGAAAAGAACAAGTAAACTATCTTTTTTTGCACCTGTGAGCATCTATCAGCTCATTTTACTAGAAAATCTGAGGGACTCTGCAAAAAAAACAAACGAATAGACAACAACAAAACTGACAGGACCAAGAATTTGGCAATTTCTTCGAAGGTTAAACATACACCTACCGTGTGATCCAGCCATTCCACTCCTACATATTTACTTATTTTTTTAAATGTTTCTTTATTTAAGTAATCTCTACACACACTGTGGGGCTCAAACTCATGACCTTGAGACCAAGAGTCACATGCTCCTCCAACTGAGCCAGCCAGGCGCCCCAGAAAAGGCAAACTAATCTAAATGAGCAGAAAGCACAGGAGTGATTGCCTAGGATGGGGAGGGGTGGGAGGGTCAGGACGGGGGCTGTCCTTGGGGTCCAAGGATACTTCTGAAGGGGTTGGATATGTTCTCTACCTTGATCGGGAGGATCATTTCATTGATATATACTGTCAATGAGAAACAAAGCCAGACACTAGTCAAAGGCCACAGGACTGATGTTATTTAGTGCGATTGCAATCGGGGAAAGACCTCAGTATCACCTAAGCTCAGCTCCCCGGAAGCAAAAGGCAGAAGGCCTTTTAGTCAGCGGGGTGAGCTAAAGGAGAGCACCAAAGGACGTTCAGGGGTGTGATGAAGACCATCTCTGTCTGCTAACTGGTGCTTATCCAAGTTGGGCTCCTTGCCTCCCACAGAGACTGGGAGATGGAGGACCACGTCCTTCCTGGTGGTCACATTTCAAAGGAAAGCCTCCCAGGTTCTTGAAAAAGACATTCTCAAGTTGTAAGAAACATATATCGATTTCAAAAGGACAGGAGAAAGGATTTACAATTTCAAGTTTTCTAAAGTAAATGCTCTAAGGAAAGGGAGGTCAGGGGCTTATCAGGTCTTGGCTGGAACAAACAGTAAATTCTTTTGATAGCCTGAGCTTCCCCCCACAGGGGCTTAGTCACTCCAGGGACATGCCTTGGGCTGCTGGGCTCCGTGCTAGGGTCTCAGCACAGGGAGGAGGGGCGAAGGTTGGGTGAAGTATTTTGTGCTGAGACTTTCACAATTCTCAATACATATGTCAAAGATGAGCTTATGCACTTTAAATTTGTATAGTTTATTATTTGTCAATGAATCTGTTTTATCCTTAATAAAGCTGCTTTTGAAAAGAAAAGAAAGGAAGACAGGGGTCCCTGGCTGGCTCAGTTTGTAGAGCATATGAGTCGATCTCAGGGTCATTAGTTCAAGCCCCATGTTGGGCATAGAGATTACTTAAAAAAAATAAATAAATAAAAAGGACAAAATCTTTAAAAAAGAAAGGAAGATTAAAAAAAAGATCTTGTTGACTGCAACCTCATACGGAGGACAGAACCAGAAATCCGGCTTTCTCTTGAATAAGTTTCTTGACTTTGGGGCTGGATGTGATCAAGGCAAACGCTGAATGCCTTTCTCAGGGCAAACTTTCCTAATTGTCTCAGACATAACCTACTGTCTTTGGAAAGTCCAAGAGCCCCAGGATCCAAACCTTTTTTTTGAATTGATCTGATGGACAATTTGTTTTTTTTTTTTTTTTGGCCACCAAATGGAAGGTATGAAATACTTCCTAATAATTTTCCTCCCAACTGGAAAATTAGCATAAACTGTACTTTAAGAAGTGGCATATATATTATTAAATTTCATTTTTTAAATAGGTAATACATTCACAATTCATGTGTTGAATATGGACACAGTGAAAAGTACCCCCTCCTCCTCTTCCTCCAACCAGCTCCCAACCTGAAAGAGGATAGTCCCTGTCATTAGTTTCTTTAACCCACTGAGCCACCCAGGTGCCCCACTGTCATTAGGTTCTTGTATATCCTTCCAGAGTTTTCTATGTAGACACCCTCTATTCTGTTCATTGAACTCTTGTCTACCATTAGGCCAATACCATAGTGTTTTAAATGGCGTAGCTTTATAATGATTCTTGAAATCAAGTAGTGTCAGCTCTGCAACTTTGTTCTTTTCCAGAGTTGTTTTGGCTCTTCTAGGTCTTCTGCATTTCCATTTGAATTTTAGAATCAGCTTGTCCATTTCTACAAAAAAGCATGCTGAGATCTGGATCAGGATTGCACTGAATTCACACCCACATCCACACCCACACACCATGTTGCTTCTCTTTACCTCAAATAAAGAATGCTACGTATAGTTATCTTAGAGGTTATTTGACTTTTAAAAATTATTTATTTATTTTAGAAAGTGAGAAAGAGAAAGTGATTGGGGATTCGGAGGGGCAGAGGAAGAGGAAGAGAGAGAATCCTGAAGCAGACGCTGTGCTAAGCACAAAGCCTAACATGGGACTTGATCCCATGACCCTGAGATCATGACCTGAGCCAAAATCAAGAGCCACCCAGGTGCCTCAGAATTTATTTTAAATTAAATTCAAAAGCTATGAAATGCTAATATATTCATACTCTAAGAAATTCAACATGTCGTGAAAAGTAAGTCCCATCCCGCCCCATCTCCCAGTCTCAGAGATTCTGTCCTTAAAGGGAAATCTGTGTCGCCAGTCTCTTGAGAATGCTTCTGGGTTTATTCTCTGCATATTCACGTCCTCTTCCTCCCCTCCCCGCTTCCCGTCTCCATCCAGGGAAACGCATCACACGTACACACCGTTCCATTCCTTACTTTGGTCAGTGTCCATGGATCCTGAGAGAGTTCCCTCTCCACACATACGGAGCCTTGCTCCTTTTGATGGCTGCGTAGCCCTGTCCTCCATGCGTTAAAGCCATGCATTTAAATGATCTGCGCTGCACTGACTCAGCTCTGAAGTTGGGGATTACCCTGACGCACCCCTGCAGCCCTGCTCTCAGCTGGGTTTATCTACTTCTGTTCCACCTTATCTGACTTGTCATTGGTGAGCCCAAGAGATTTATAGAGTTTATTGAGGATAAGGACTGTGGTCTCCAAAGCTGCACCTCCCACCGCAAAGTAGGGCTCCGCTCTGCAGACAGCAGATACAAAAGGAGCGCAGCACAGTGTTGGCATCGAGCCAGCTTCAACTTTGCAGAGTGAGCCGGAGCAGCTCAGCAGGAATAAGCAGACCCACGATTAGAGAGAAGGCGGCAGCTTTGGGAAAATCTCTCCATGCTCAAAAGGCTGCTCTAAGGTCGGGGATAACACCCCTCACTATTCGGGTTCCCTGGCAGAGTGTTTGTCTTCTGGAATTTTCTCACCAATCCCTTTAGAAAGGGTTTGTGCAGCCGCCCGTGGGCAAGAAGCCAGTCGTGGTTTATTCGTGGTCGTTTTCACAATGGAGCCATGTTTGGGCTGGGGCTGGGGAGAGAGAAACAGACTTGTGTCAAGCATTCTCTAGAGCAAAGCTCAGTTGACATCTACAAAGAAGGCAAGGGCCCTTCCGCCTTGGAGCCCCGTCTTTGGCCCTGAGCATCTTTGTAAGGAGCCAGCTGGGTCCCCAGACTTAGGCAGTATTTCTTTGGGCAGAGCAAAGGGACAGCTGTTCATTCACGAAGAACACTAGCTATCTCCATGTGGCTGTGACTGGCCTGATTGTTCAGGGATCTTGGAGTGGCTCTTGGCCTCCTGGTCTGGCTGTCACCATGCCCGTGGCCCCTCGAGTCCCTGCAGCAGTAGGTCCTGGGTCAGCCCCCTGCTGCAGTCGGGACCCTAAAGCTACTTGAACCTCCGAGCGAGGCAGGGTGGCTGTCCAAGTGTCTTTGGCAATCATTTCGAAATCGATGCTGTGTGTGTCTATAGGATCTAGCTGGGAGCAGCGCACTGTGTCTGCTCTGGGACTCGCTTTCCCGGTGGTAAGATGTATGTGTTGTCTAGCTTTTATGTTTGTTTTGTTACCCACTGAGTAGCTGTTATAAGAACAGGGACCACTTTCTTACTATCTGGAGTCTTGTTTTATTTGATATCTCCAGGCACAGGGCCGCTTTAGAGAGAAGTGCCCTGAGAATTAGGAATTACATGCAGCCTTTGCCCTTCACACAAAACTGACATATTTGCACACCGGTAATCAGTATGTGCATAAGGTTTAGCAAAATGCCAGAGCGCCTGGCCGGCTCATTCCATTAAGTGTCTGACTCTGGATTTTGGCTCAGGTCATGACCTCAGGGTTGGCAGATCGAGCCCTGCATTGGGCTCCCTGCTCAGCGGGGAGCCTGCTTCTCCTTCTCCCTCTGCCCCCCCTCACTCAAGCTCATTCTCTCTCAAATAAATAAAATCATAAATAACTAAACCCATAAAGCACTATATACTTTGTAATGTGCTTTAATAGAATATGAGCGTCTTTTGCATTTATTCTCTCGTCTGAATTGATGGCTGCTGGGAGGAGTACAAGATTGTTAAATAGGGAAATGAGGTCCGGGGTCCAGGTCACAGGGCTAGTCACAATTCCAGTGTAGCTAATATGCACTAGGCGCTTACTATTTGCTCGGCATTGTTCTAAGTGCTTTGTGTATGTGTGAACTCATTCAGTCCTAGCGAGCCCCTTGACCTTGTTTTCTGCAACCAGACACTCGGAGGGGAAGTTGCCCAACTGCTAAGTGACTGGACCACAATGTGAACTGGTGAGTGCAGACCCGTCCCGGCCCCCCTTCTTCCGGAGAGTCATCCCCTGTGCAGTGCTTTGCCGCCCTGGTCCACCATGAGCTCCACGGGCGCAGGCCCACATCTGTCTGGTTCACTGCTTTCTAGAGCACAGGGCAGGTGTCCCAAAGTCTGGGAATACAGGCAAACACGCACGTCCCCCAGGTCATCTCCAATTTGTAAGGCACGAATGATGAGTCACGTGTCCAGACGTCACCGACACCCTGAAGGTCCTCAGTGGGTGAATGCCGCATGAAGGGGGAACGAAGTTTGGACCTTTTAATCTTAACCTCCCACAACACCACCCTGTCCAGATAGCGGAAGTCTATTCCCTGCCATGGTTCTCTTCCCAGGAACTCAGAGTCGTGAGGGGCGAGAGCGGATAATGTAACTAGCTTTGGATCATCCAAGAAGGGGAAGTCATCCTCTCCTTTAATATTTAATAGCGGCGTCGGCCTCCCCCGGCCTGTCTGCAGGAGGCCCAGCCCCGTCCCCAGGGACTGCCGCTAAGGGTCCTGGGTGAGCTCGTGAGTCCGAGTGAGTCCCTCGGTTGGTGCCTGCCGCATCCTGCTCGACGTTCCTCACTTCTAGCCGTGTCTGGACCACTTTGAGGTCTACATGGTGGCAGCATAGACTTCTGGTTGTGTGCCTTTTGTTTCCTACTGCTGCTGTAGCCAAGCAGTACGAATTTAGTGGCTTAAAACCAAATACATTAATTTGCTTACAGGCTGTGGGTTTCAGAAGTCGGATGTGAGTTTCACATCAGGTGTCAGCAGGGTTGTACTCCTTCGGGAAGCTCTTTAGGAAATCTGTTCCTTTGACTCTTCCGGCTTCCAGCGCTCACCCCTCCCCATATTCCTCAGCTCGTGTGCCCTTCTGTCTTCAAAGCCAGCAGTGTTGGTGTCTCTGGTCCAGCTCCTGCAGTCACAGCTCCCTCTGACAACAGCCAGGAAAGTCTCTGCTTTTAAGGATTCACAGGGTGACACGGGGCACAGCCAGATAAGCCAGGATAATCTCCTTGTCTCAGGATCCTTCAGGACACCTGTGAAGTCCTACTCGCCATGTCAGGTGACATTCCCAGGTTTCGGGGAGATTAGGACATGACCATGTTTGGGAGACGGGGGCACTGTTGTGCCGTCCGCACACTGATGTCACTCTGCCCTCCTTCCGCACTAACAGAACTTCTGATTTCTCACTGAATCCACGAGCACCTAAAATACAAGCTACGTTTCCCAGCCTCCCTTTCTGTGTGGTCACGTGAGTATGCTCTGGTCAGTAAGACGAGTAGAAGCGTCATGTGGAACTTGATGAGGTGTCTTTGGCGGGGAGGGGGGGGCCTTTCTTCCCCTCCTTCCCCCTACCTGGGAGCTGGCATGTGACCATGGTGGCTGGCAGTCGGGCAGTCACTTCAAGTTGGTAGAGCAACAGAGTAAGAGGATCGCGGGTTCCTGCTGGTCATGGTACCCCCTCCCAGTCCTGAACAAGCTATCTTCGGATCTGGTTGACTTGAGAGAGAAAATTATTTCGATCTTGTTTGAACCTTCTCACTTTCAGATTTCTATCACTCGCCAGTGACTTTAATCCTTATTTATCCTGTGAGATCACGTCATCCCAAAGTATGGGCATAGGCCTGGTTCCTCTTTTTTCCACAAGGCACCAAGAATACAAGATTGTCAGTCATACCGAGTCCAGTCACAAACTAAAAATAGAAAAATAAAACTCCACGCTTGATAGCAGGTATCTCAGCTTCGGAAAGCCGCTGGACACGTCCCATCACAGGGGTCAGTCTTCTCCTTGCTTCCTGCTGCTGCCGTGCTGGGTAGGCTTCTTGCCTTCTTCCAAGGGAGCCCCCTTCTTTCGCCTACCTCCAAGGCCACCCTCCAAATAACTCAATGTTCTGATAACTTCTGCAGAGCCATGCTCTGCCCCTAGCAAGGACTGCCTTTAAAAAGCTATATAGGGGCTCCTGCACGGCTCAGTCAGCTAAGCACTCTACTCGATATCAACTCAGGTCTGGATCTCAGGGTTGTGAGTTCAAGTCCTGTGTGGGGTTCCACACCGGGGGTGGAGCCTACTTAAATAAAGGGAAGTGGTCCCTCCGTGGCTCACTTGTTTAAATGCCAGACTCTTGATTCGGCTCAGGGTCGTGGCATCGAGCCCAGGGTAGGCTTGCTTGGGATCTCTCCCCCGCACCCCTCACGGCCCCCAACCCCTGCATCTCTTGCTCTCTTTCTGTCTCTCTCCAAAAAAAGCAGTATCAATTACATTAAATGGTTAATGTCTCAATCTGAAGCATCTGCTTTTAGGTAGGAACTTCGCTTACATTGGCATGGAAAAAAAAAGGGATCATGAATGTGATCCATCCATGAATGGATGGAAAATTTCCCCTCAAATGCCAGCCTCCATCAATCTGTGCCTACACACAGTAGTATGTTACAATTTCTAGCCTCAAATATGGATGTCCAGTGTAAGCATGCTTCTACAGTCACTGGGGACAGCGGGGGCTCTCCAAAAAGAAAAGACAGGGCACCTGGGTGGCTCAGTTGATTAAACCACTGCCTTCGGCTCAGGTCATGATGCTGGAGTCCCAGGATCGCATCCCGCATCCGGCTCCTAGCTCTGCGGGGAATCTCCTTCTCTCTCTGTACTTCCACCCTCTCATGCTCTCTCTGTCTCTCCAATAAACAAAGAAAATCTTAAAAAAGAAAAAACAAAGAAACAATCAAACAAAGATAAGGAGAAAGCTCAACAACCCAAGAGAAATAAAACCACGAGAAAACACGAAGACTTTTGTGTTCGAATGCAGAGGAAAGCGGCCAAGACCAATAACTGGTGAAACCCATCACGGTAAGATAGGGAGGCTCATGAGCAAGAATCAAGAAGAGCACCGCGGAAGCAGTGCTCTCGGCAAAATGGACTGTGATCTCAGAGACAGGGACAAACTGCAATGGCGACAAGTGCTTCCTGCCCGTAGCAGGGAGGGCTTGAGCAGAAAACCTCTCTCCCTCTCTCCCTCAGTTGGGTGGAGGAGAAGAGGGGGTTGAGGAAGAGGCAACACCCAGCAGCTGTGATAAAGGCACCGGGTGCTGCTCCTGCTGAAGTGTCCAGAGCATCTTTTCAAGAGCTCTCACTGCCGATGCGCAAGATGGTCTGTCCAGATGGCCACGTGGTCCCCGCACCTGGCTTCAGAGGCAGGGAGACCGTCACTGGCTAGCATTGTGACCGAGGCAGAAGTGGCAAAAAGAGGTCCTGGGGACATTTGTCTCAAAGGTGCATGCCATCTGTGCTGTAATGAACCACAGTCAAGGGTCTTATCACTTTAACTTCTAGCTTTATTAAATACCACAGCAGAGCGCATCTGGCCGCGCACAGCAGGTTCTCTTGGAGATAAATGAACACCTCCACCTGTAGTGACAAAGCTGGGGTTCAAATTCAGGATTTTAAGCCCAAAGCTGATCACGATCATATTTGTGTTTGTTTTGTTCCGTTGCTGGCATTTTAGTGTTTCTTCTTTTTTTTTTTTTTAAACAAATGTTTGATAAAATAAGGTTTCTTAAGAAGCTGATAGGTTGTATATAAAAAGATTCTTGGTTTAGTTATTTTTTTCCAGGCTCTGAGTTTGTGCATTAACTTTATCCACTTTTTTCTTTTTAAAGACTTTATTTATTTGAGAGAGAGAGAGAGAGAGAATGAGCAGAGGGGCAGAGGAAGAGGGACAGACTCCTTTCTGAAGGGGGAGACCATTTTGGGGCTTGATTGCAGGACCCTGTGGCATCATAACCTGACGCTTAACAGACTGAGACACCCAGGTGCCCCCACGTTAATCCCTTTTATTTCAATGGTGAATTCACCTGATGCTAATTCTTGTTGTACCCGAGTATTCACGTCCAAGAGACCACCAAGGAGCCAACACCGATGCAATCACACAAGGGTTTATTTAACAAGCTTAAGCTTGGGCCCAAGTATACCCAACACAGTGGAGTAAGGGACTTGGACCCCTAAAGGGTATTACGCTGAGCGAAATAAGTCAATCAGAGAAAGACAATTATCATGTGATCTCTCTGATACCAGGTATTTGAGAGGCAGGAGTGGGGGCTTGTTGGGGGGTAGGGAAGGAAAAAATGAAACAAGATGGGATCGTGAGAGAGACAAACCATAAGAGACTCTTAATCTCACAAAACACACTGAGGGTTGCTGGTGGGTGGGGTGGTAGGGGTAGGGTGGCTGGGTTATAGACACTGGGGAGGGTCTGTGCTATGGTGAGTGCTGTGAAGTGTGTAAGCCTGATGATCCACAGACCTGTATCCCTGAAACAAATAATACATTATATGTTTTTTTTTAAGATTTTATGTATTTATTTCACAGAGAGAGAGATCACAAGTAGGCAAAGAGGCAGGCGGGGGGGGGGGGGAGTAGGCTCCCTGCTGAGCAGAATGCCTGATGCGGGGCTCCATCCCAGGACCCTGAGATCATGACCTGGGCTGAAGGCAGAGGCTTAATCTACTGAGCCACCCAGGTGCCCCAATACATTATATGTTAATAAAAATAATTTTAAAAAAAAGTCACAGGGGCACCTGGGTGGCTCAGTGGGTTAAAGCCTCTACCTTCGGCTCAGGTTATGATCCCAGGGTCCTGGGATCGAGCCCCACATCAGGCTCTCTGCTCAGCAGGGAGCCTGCTTTCCCCTCTCTCTCTGCCTGCCTCTCTGCCTACTTGTGATCTCTCTCTCTCTGTCAGATAAATAAATAAAATCTTAAAAAAAAAAGTCACAATCTTTGAGCTCATTAAAAAAAATATACTTCATAGTTCCATTTTTTTCCAAAGTAAATCTTCCCCAAGGTAGCCATTATTTACATTTTGTTCATTTTATTCCTAAATTTTACCCACATGTACAATGACATTTCTTTTTTTTAAATAAAGACTTTTTAAAAATATAATTTCTACAACCAACGTGGGGCTCAAACTCACAACCCTAAAATCAAGAGTTGCATGCTCTACAGAATGAATGAGCCAGAGACTCCTACACTGTCCTTTCTGTACCTATTTCAATATCATCTGATCATAATTGTTTATATTGATAAAATATAATTATGTTATGCATTTTGATTTGCAACTTGCATTTTGCAACTTAATCCATCCTGGGCATTTGCTCAGGTTGGTTATTCTAGAGTGAATTTGAAAAACTATTTTAAAACAAGTCCATGATAGCATGTCATTTTGCTCCTACGTACTTCAATGTGTAGTTCTAAAACATAAGAACATTTTTCCATTAAAAGCACAATGTCATTATCACTTCTTATCTTCTTAATCTTTAGAAAGGGTGCCTGGGTGGCTCACTTGGTTAAGAGTCTGCCTTCAGCTCAGGTCATGATCCCGGGGTCCTGGGATCGAGTCCCATGTTGGGTTCCCTGCTTGGAGGGGAGTCTGCTTCTCCCTCTACATGCCCCGCCCCCCCCCCCCGCTTGTACTCTCTGTCTCACACAGTCTCTCTCAAATGAATACATAAAATTTTTCTAAAAAAATCTTAAAATCAGACAATAACTATTCTATAGTCAAAATTTTCTGATTGCATAAAAAAATCAGGGATGTATAAAAATCTATCTCTATAATAAGTTTGCCTGAGTCAAGATTCAAGTAAGTTCCACATGTTCTATTTGGTTTTATATCTACAGCACCTACACCTCCTTATTTTACGCATGCTTTGTCTTATAGAACATCCCGTAATTTATCTGCTTGTTTTCTCATGGTGTTATTTAACTTTTATTCCACCCTTTTCTTTTCTCTCAACTGATACTTATATTTAAAATCTCAATTAGATTCAGGCTCCTCATTTTAGGTAAGAATTGTTTCCTAGGTTGTGCTGTACACTTTATATTAATTCCATCTGGGACACACAATGTCTAATTGGTCCACTTTTAGTGATACTGAGATTGGGTATCAGGTTTGAAGACATAAACCCTGTATTCTCCCCTTAAGTCTTATGTTACCCTCTGGCTTCCCACACATTCGACAGTTGTTGAAAGTCTGGGCTGAGAGAGAAAATGTTTTTTTGTTTTGTTTGTTTGTTTCTTTTAAAGTAGTCTCCAGGGACGCCTGAGTGGCTCAGTGGGTTGGGCTGCTGCCTTCGGCTCAGGTCATGATCCTAGGGTCCTGGGATCGAGTCCCACATCGGGCTCCTTGCTCATTGGGGAGCCTGCTTCTCTCTCTGCCTCTGCCTGCTTGTGCATGCTCTCTCTCTCTCTCTGACAAATAAATAAATAAAATCTTAAAAAAAAAATAAATAAAGTAGTCTCCGGGCAGGGTTTCAACTCATGATCCTGGTCAAGACCTGAGCTGAGATCAAGAGTCAGATGCTCAACTGACTAAGCCACCCAGGCACCCCATAAAATGTCTTTCTAAAGTTCAAAAACCATCCGTTGACACACAGCAAGAGCCAAAATTTGGTTGATTCAGAGCACTGAGTTTGACTGTAACCATTGAAAGGGTACAGAGAAGATATCATGTGAAAGCTGTTCTCACAAGAATGGGGAGGCCTTTTAGATGAGAGAAGGGGGCAGTGGGTGGTGTGTCTGTGTGTTGGGGTGTAAGTGGGAGAAAACTGGGTGAGGTTAAATAGGTGGGGAGTAGAAAAATCAAATAGGCTTGGGGAAATCTGAAACCTTTTTGGCTACTCCTTCACCAGATAGAGACTAAAGATCCAAACTTGGTATTCTAGATAATACCATATTCAACAAGGTGCAGGAGTGATAGGAGGTTTTTACTGAAGTAGAATTGAGAGACCACTCAGTTTTCAGGGTCTGTTTGTGATTAGAGGAGATCCTGTTCTGGAGGTCAAATTAAGTCATCTTTAGTCAATGGGAACCCTTCAAGTTGACTAGTGGTCCTTTTGTTATGACTCCAGTAGCTTTGATAACTTCTTTGCTTTCTACTACGATAGGGTATCCAGGCTTATCCTACACATTTCCAGTCTCAAACCTGGAATAAGTGATTTCCCCAAGGAGCTCTGGTTCCTTTTAATGGTTAAATGGTTTGAAGAATAGTTCACCTGTGAGGGGTGCTCACTGAAAGTGGGATTGTCAGGGTTTTTTTCAAAGCTTTTCCAGTGGAAAGACATAGGAAAAAAAAGTGGCTCACTTTCTTTTATAAAAAGTATATTGGGATACCAGGGTGGCTCAGTCAGTTAAGCATCTGCCTTCAGCTCAGGTCATGATCCCAGGGTCCTGGAGTCAAGACCCAAACTGGCCTTCCTACTCAGTGGTAAGCCTCCTTCTCCCTCTCCCTCAGCCATTTGCTCTGCTTGTGCTCTCTGGCTCTCTCTCTGTGTCAAATAAATAAAATCTAAAAAAAAAAAAAAAAAGAGTATATCACATTTTCAACCGATTTATCCAATTCAAATTTAAGACCACAGAGCTTTACTTAACCTCTTCTATTTTACAGCTGTATCCCTTTCCTTCCACCCTGAGAATCACTGTTCTTAAGAATGCTGAAGAAGCAATCTATAAGCAAGAACAGTTGGCACAGTACGAGGATCCTGATCTCCCCTTGTCGCATGGACACACAGAGGCAGTATCCATGCACCTGAATTTGGAAATGATCCAAAGACTGACAGAACAGAAAGACCTTCCACAGCTGGTTGTAGGTGTTCAGAATTGGAGGAGAGATAAAGAGTTTCCCAGACTAACAAAAGATGTAAAATGTGAGAACATGCAGAGGAAACATGGAGAAGGGAATAAAAGAGAAAGAAATAGAAAGGGAAAGAGAAAGTTTCTTTCTTTTTGTTTTCTTGGCTTTTTTTAAAGAATGTGTTTGGACTTAAATGATCATCAAATTAATATCAACAGCTATTTACTTAGGATTTTTTTTAAATTTATTTATTGGACAGAGAGAGATCACAAGTAGGCAGAGAGGCAAGCAGAGAGAGAGGAGGAAGCAGGCTCCAGGCTGAGCAGAGAGCCCGGTGCGGGGCTCAATCCCAGGACCCCAGGATCATGACCTGAGCCGAAGGCAGAGGCTTTAACCCACTGAGCCACCCAGGCGCCCCTACTTAGGATGTTTTATAAGTACCTCATAGTAAATACAAATCCTGAACCTATGACAGAGAAACAAAAAATAAAGAGAAAGAAAGCCAAACAACACTGTGGAAACTCATCAATCACAAAGAAGGAGAGCAAGAGAAGAAGAGAGGGATAGAAGAACTACAGAAAGATCTGGAAAATAAATAACAAATGACAATGAGTACATATCTATCAATAATTACTTTAGCTATAAGCGGCCTAATTTTTCCAATCAAAAGACACAGGTATGAATAAAGAAGAGTTCAAAGTAATGGTCATAGATATACTCACAGGTTTTAAGAAAAGAGTGGATGAATTCAGTGACAACTTCAACAAAGAGAAAATTTTAAAAAAGAACCAATCAGAGCTAAGGAATATAATATGTGAAATAAGGAATAAGCTAGAGGGAATCAAGAGCACTCTAGAGGATACAGAAGAACATATCAGCCATCTGGAAGCTGGGTAATGGAGAGTAACCAAGCTGAACAGCAAAAAGAAAAAAGAATTAAAAAAAGAGAGAGAGAGAATAGGTTAATGGAACTCTACAACATCAACATCATCAAGCATAATAATAATCACATTACAGGGATCCCAGAAGGAGAAGAAAGGTGCAGAAAACTTATTTTAAGAAATAATAGCTGAAAACTTCCCTGATCTTGGGAAGGAAATAGACATGCAGGTCCAGGAATCACAGACAGTCCTTAACAAGATCAACCCAAGGAGATCCGTGTCAAGACACATAATAATTAAAATGGTAAACTAATGCTAAAAAGAAAATATTAAAGCAGCAAGAGAAGAGAAAACAGTTACATACAGGGAAAACCCAATAAGGCTGCCAGCTTATTTTTTAGCAGAAACTTTGCAGGCAAGAAGAATATGGCATGATATATTCAAAGTGTTGAAACAAAAAACCTACAGTCAAGAATACTCTACTCAGCAAGGCTATCATTCAGAATTGAAGGAGAGATAAAGAGTTTCCAAGACAAACAAAAATTAAGAAGTTCACCACGGGGGTGCCTGGGTGGCTCAGTTGGTTGAGCGGCTGCCTTCAGCTCAGGTCGTGATCCCGGAGTTCTGGGGTTGAGCCCCGCATCGGGTTTCCTGCTCCTCAGGGAGCCTGCTTCTCCCTCTCCCTCTGCCTGCTGCTTCCCCTGCTTGTGCTCTCTTGTCAAATAAATAAATAAAATTTTTTTTAAAAGGAGTTTGTCATGACTAAACTGGTCTTACAAGAAATGTTAAAGGGGATTCTTTAAATAGAAAGAAGAGACCATAACTAGAAGTAAGAAAATGATGACAGGAAAAAATTTTTACAAGTAAAAGCAAACATGTAATAAAGGTAGTAAATTACTCACTTATAAAGGCAGTGTGGATGTTGAAACACAAAAATAATAAAATCAATTGTATCTATAAAAATTGGAGGATACACAACATTTTAAAAATGTGAAATATGGCATCATGTATATAAATATGGAGTGGGAAGGTAAAAATGTAGTGTTTTTAGAATGTGTTCAAACTTAAGTGACCATCAACTTAATAGAAACTGTTATTACACATAGGATGTTATATTTAACTCAAAGGTAACCACAGATCAAAAACCCTATAATAGATACACAGAAAATAAAGAGAAATTTAAGCACAACACTAAAGAAGATCCTCAAACCACAAGGGACGAGAGCAAGAGAAGAAGAAAGGAGCAGAGAAGAACTACAAAAACAACCGGAAAATAATTAACAAATGAAAATAAGCATATACCTATCAGTAACTATTTTAGGGGCGCCTGGGTGGCTCAGTTGCTTAAGCGACTGCCTTTGGCTCAGGTCATGATCCCGGAGTCCTGGGATCAAGTCCCGCATCGGACTCCCAACTCCGCGGGGAGTCTGCTTCTCCCTCTGACCTTCTCCCCTCTCATGCTCTCTCTCACTCTCTCTCTCAAATAAGTAAATAAAATCTTTTAAAAAAATAATTATTTTAAATGTGAATTGCCTAAATGCTCCAATCAAAAGATGTAGGATGACTGCATTCATAACAAGACAAGACCCATATATATGCTGCCTACAAGAGACTCAATTCAGACCTAAAGACACATAAGACTGAAACAGTTGAAGGGATGCCAAAAGATATTCCATGCAAAAGGAAGACGAAGAAAAAAAGCCAGGATAGTAATACTTAGATCAGACAAAATAGGCTTTATTTATTTTTTTTAAGATTTTATTTATTTATTTGACAGAGATCACAATCAGGCAGAGAAACAGGCAGAGAGAGGGGGGAGGCAGGCTCCCCACCAAGCAAAGAGCCAGATGCGGGTCTTGATCCCAGGACCCTGGGACTATGACCTGAGCTGAAGGCAGAAGCTTTAACCCACTGAGCCACCCAGGCGCCCCAGACAAAATAGGCTTTAAAACAAAGACTACAACAAGAGACAAGGAAGGACCCTATAGCACATAATGATAAAGGAATAAATCCAACAAGACTATATAGCTATTGTAAATGTCATTGCACCCAACACAGGAGCACCTAAGTAAGTAAAACAAATATTAACAGACATAAAAAGAGAAGCAGATAGCAATACAATAATAAAAGGGACTTTAATATCCCACTTACATAAACAGATAGATTATCCAGAAAGTCAATAAGGAAACAGTGCCTTTGAACAACACATTAGACCACAGGTGGTCTCAATGAATTTTTTTTTAAAGATTTTATTTATTTATTTGACAGAGAGAGACAGCCAGAGTGGTGGACTGGGAGAGGGAGAGACTGGCAGAGGGAGAAGCAGATTTCCCACTGAGCAGGGAGCCCGATGTGGGGCTCAATCCCAGGACCCCAGGATCATGGCCATGGCCAAAGGCAGACACCCAACAACTGAGCCACCCAGGTGCCCCAACAAGTCTCAATGAATTTTTAAAAAGTTGAAATCGTATCAAGTATCTATTTTTACCACAATATGAAACTACAAGCCAATTACAAGAAAAAAACCCCACAAATTCGTGGAGGCTAAACAACATGCTACCTAGCAACCAACGGATCAATGAAGAAATCAAAGAGGAAATTAAAAAATACACAGAAACAAATGAAAATGAAACAACAGTCCTAAATGTTTGGGATGCAGCGAAAGCAGTTCTGAGAAGTTTATAGCAATACCTAAGAAATAACAAAAAGAGTCTTAAACGAACAATCTAACCTTACATCTGAAGGAAGTAGAAGAACGAACAAAACCCAAAGTTAGTAGAACAAAGGAAATAATAAAGATTAGAACAGAAATAAGTGAAATACAGACAAAACAAAACCTACTAAGATCAAAGAAACTAAGATCTGTTTTTTTTTAAGATAAACAAAATTGATAAACTCTTAGCCAAACTCCTCAAGAAAAAAAGAGAGGAGACCCAAATAAATAAAATCAGAAATGACAGTAGAGAAATAACAAAGGACACCACAGAAATACAAAGAATCACAGGAGAATGCCATGAAAATCTATCTACCAACAAACTGGACAACCTAGAAGAAACGGATAATTTCCTAGGAACATACAATCTTCCAAAACAGAATCAGGGAGAAATAGAAAATTTGAACAGATGGATTACTAGTAATGGTTACTGATTACTAGTAATTAGTAGTTAAAAAAAAAAACCTCCCAACAAGCAAAAGTCTAAGAGAAGATTAGAGTTAATTCCTTTTTTTTTTTTTTTAAAGATTGTATTTATTTATTTGACAGACAGAGATCACAAATAGGCAGAGAGGCAGGCAGAGAGAGAGGGGGAAGCAGGCTCCCCGCTGAGCAAGGAGCCTGATGCGGGGCTCCATCCCAGGACCCTGAGATCATGACCTGAGCCGGAGACAGAGGCTTAACCCACTGAGCCACCCAGGCGCCCCATTACTCTACCTTCTTGTTTCAGCTCATACTGGAAACAAGTTCTTCTTGCGGTTGACTTGGTACCATGTTTTTCATTTTCGTGTTCTTTGTTGATGATTTCACTGTTTAAATGGCTGAAGTAGTGTCGCTCCTAAGTGCAGGAAGAATCTTATGAAGAAAATATGTGTGTTAGGTAAGCTTTGTTCAGGCAGAGCTGTAGGCTGTCAGCCAGGAGTTCAAGGTTAGTGAACCAATTAAATAAGTGGTCTTTACACACAAACATATATAAAACAAGATCATGTACATCAGTTGATGAAAATGTTGCAGTCAGAGGTTCATAGGAACCCAAGCCTGTATTTCCTCCAGGAGCAATAGTTAAATATTCTCTAATGCACTGTTTGTGGGGGACTTTAAAGAACTTAACTCCAGAGAATAATGAGAGCCAACTTTATATCCATTTCAATAAATTTTACATGATACACAGATGTATACAAGTATATAGAAAAATCTGAAAGGTCATGCAGATCTACAAATGGTGATTATCTCAGGATAATGAATAGAAGTACAGTCACTGCCATTTTCTCATTTTTGGCAACCTGTATTTTTCTAGTTTTTTAAAATAATATATTCGTTGAATTATAAATATTAGAATGGATTGGATGCTTCTTCACACAGAAAATATATTCAACATCTTCAAGTACTTGATCTTTTTTTTTTTAAGATTTTATTTATTTGAGTGAGATAACACAAGCACACAAGCAGGGTTAGAGGGAGAAGCAGACTTCCCGCTGAGCAAGGAGCCCGACGTGGGGCTTGATCCCAGGACCCTGGGATCATGACCTGAGCTGAAAGCAGAGGCTTTAACCCACTGAGCCACCCAGGTTCCCAATTCCTATTCTTATCAAACTATTCCAAACAATAGAAGAGGAGGGAAAACTTTTGAATTCATTGTACAACATACTACAAGGTTAGTATTACCGTGATACCAAAACCAGACAAAGATATCACAATGAAAAGAAAACTACAGGCCAACATCCCTGATGCATATAGATGCAGAAATCCCAAACAAGGGGCGCCTGGGTGGCTCAGTGGGTTAAAGCCTCTGCCTTCGGCTCAGGTCATGATCCCAGGGTCCTGGGATCGAGCACCACATTGGGCTCTCTGCTCAGCAGGGAGCCTGCCTCCTCCCTTCTCTCTCTCTGCCTGCCTCTCTGCCTACTTGTGATCTGTCTGTCAAATAAATAAATAAAATCTTAAAAAAAAAAAAAGAAAAAAAAAAAAAAGAAATCCCGAACAAAATACTAGCAAACCACATTTAGCAATACATTAAGGGATCATTCACCATGACCAAGTGGGATTTATCCCCAGGATGCAAGGGTGGCTCAATATTCACAAATTAGGGTGCCTGGGTGGCTCAGTAGGTTAAGCCTCTGCCTTCGGCTCAGGTCATGATCCCAGGGTCCTGGGATCGAGCACCACATCGGGCTCTCTGCTCAGCAGGGAGCCTGCTTCCTCCACTTTCTCTCTCTGCCTGTGTCTCTGCCTACTTGTGATTTCTGTCTGTCAAATAAATAAATAAAATGTTAAAAAAAATTCACAAATCAATCAATGATCAATCAATCATCACATTAACAAGAGGAAGGATAAAAATATTATCATCTCAATAGATACAGAAAAAGTATTTGACAAAATGAGCCATCTGTTCATGATAAAAACTCTCAACAAAGTAGGTTTAGAGGGCCACACAATAAAGGCCATATATGAAAAACCCACTGTTAACAGCATACTCAGTCAGTATAAAATGAGAGCTTTTCCTCTAAGATCAGGAAAAAGACAAGAATGTCCACTCTCACCATTTTTAGTCAACATAGTACCAGATATGCTAGCTGCAACAACCAGACCAAAAAAAAAAAAAGAGTAAAAAAGTAAAACATCCAAACTGGTAAAGCAGAAGTAAAACTACCACTGTTTGTAGATGACAGGATACTGTACGCAGAGAAACCTAAGGAGTCTGCTTAAAAGCTATTAGATCTAGTAAATGAGTTCAGTAAATTTTCCAGATACAGCAATTTATTCTATTTCCATATTAATAACAAAGTAGCAGAAAAAGAAACTAAGAAAAGAATCTCACTTCAATTTCACCAAAAGAATACATTTATTATAAATAATAATACATTTATATAAGTACCATTTATATAAATATTTATATAAACAAATAATACATTTATTACAAATTTAACCAAGGAGGTAAAAGACCTGTACTCTGAAAACTGTAAGACACTGATGAAAGAGATGGAAGACGACACAAACAAATGGGAAGATGTACTCAAGGATTGCAAGGGTTAGCATCGTTAAAATGTCACATTACCCAAAACAGTCTATGGATTCCATATAATCCCTATCAAAATACCAATAGCATTTTTATGGAACTAAAACAAAAAACCCTAAAATTGTATGAAACCACAAAAGACCTACAAGAGTCAAAGTAATCTTGAGAAAGAGCAAAGCTGGTGGAATCAGAATCCCAGATTTCAAGATGAGCTAGAAGACAATGTGGTACTGGTACAACAATAGACAAATATGTCACCAGAACAGGACAGAGAGGCTGGAAATAAACCCACACCTCTACGGTTAATTAATCTCCAGCAAAGGAGTCAAGAATGTACAATGGGGAAAAGACAGTCCTTTCAATAAATGATGTGGGAAAACGAGACAGCTATCTGCCGAAGAACGAAACTGGACCACTTTCTTACACCATACACAAAAACAAACTGAAGATAGATTAAAGACTTAAATGTGAGACCTGAAAGTATAAAACTTGTAAAACAAAACATGCACAGTGATTTCTTTGATATTGGCTGCTGCAACATTTTTATAAATATGTCCCCTCAGGCAAGGAGAACAAAAGCAAAAACAAATAATTAACACTAAACCAAAATAAAAATCTTTTGCACGACGTAGGAAACCATCAACAAAATGAAAAGGCAACTTACTGAATGGGAGAAGATATTGGCAAGTGACATATCTAATAAAGGGTTAATATCTAAAATATATAAAGAACTTATGCAACTCAACCCCAAAAAAAAAAATCTGCTTAAAAACGGGCAGAGCGTCTGAACAGAATTTTTCCAAGAAGACATACAAATGGCCAAGAGACACATGAAAAAATGCTCAACATCATTAACCATCAGGGAAAAGCAAATCAAAATGGTAATGAGAACTAACTTCACATCTGGTTATAACCACAGAATGGTTATTATCAAAAAGACAAGAAATAACAAGTGTTAGGGAAGATGTGGAGAAAAAGCAATTCTCCTGTACCCTTGGTAGGACTATAAGTTGGTGCAACCTCTGTGGAAAGCAGTATGGAGGTTCCTCAAAAAATTAAAACGTTAATACCATATAATCCAGTGATTCCACCATTGGCTATTTACCCAAAGAAAACAAAAACACTAATTTGAAAAGACATATGCATTCCTGCTTATTGCAACATTATTTACAATAGTCAAAATCTGGGCCCCTGTGTGGCTCAGGTCATGATCCCAGGGTGCTGGGATCAAGTTCCACATGGGGGAGGGCGGTCCTCACTCAGCAGGGAGTCTGATTCCCTTCTCCCTCTGCCCTCCCCTCTGCTCATCCCCCCCACTCAAATAAATAGAATCTTTAAAAAAACAGCCAAGATATGGAAGCAACCTGAATGTCCATCAGTAGATGAATGGAGAAAGAAGACGTGGTGCAATGTACACAGTGGAATATTACTTAGCCACAAACAAGAATGAAATCTTGCCATTTGTGAAAAACAAATAGACCTACAGGTTGTTAGGCTACGTGAAATAAGTCAGACAGAGAAAGAAAACGACCCTATGATTTCACTTATACGTGGAATCTAAAATACACAACAAATGAATAAACAAAACAGAAACAGACTCATAAATGCAGAGAGCAAACTGGTGGTTGTCCGAGGGGAGGGAGGGATAGGGGTAAATAAAATAGGGAAAGGGGGTTAAGAGGTACAAACTTCCAGATATAATATAAATAAACCTCAGGGATGAAAAGTACAGCATAGGGGATATAGTCAATAATATTGTAATAACATTGTACAGTGACAGATGGTGACTGCAATTATCCCAGGGAGCACTGAGAAATGGACAGAACTGTTGAATCACTGTGTTGTACATTTGAAACCAATACGACACTGTACGTTAACTATTCTTTAATAATAATAAAAAAAAGTGGTAACAACCCAAGTGTCCCTCAGCTGATGGATGGATAAACAAAACATAGCATATACAGACAATGGAATATTCTTCAGCCTAAAAAGGAAGGAAGTTGTGTCACATGTTACAATACAGATGAAACCTGAGGACACTATGCTAAGTGAAATGAGCTACCAGAAGACAAATTGTGTCTGATTTTACTTATATGAGGTATTAGAGTAAGCAAATTCATAGAGACAGACAGTAGAATGGTGGTTGTCAGGGGCTGGGAGGGCGCCGTTGTTCAATGGGTACAGATCTTCCATTTTGCAAGATGGAAATGTTGTAGAGATTGATTGTACAACAATGTGAACATATTTAACACTGACTGGACTGTACACTTAGAAGGGTTATGATGGGGAGGATCCTGGGTGGCTCAGTCAGCTAAGCCTCTGCCTTCAGCTCAGGTCATGATCTCGGGGTCCAGAGATAAAGCCCCGCACCAGGCTCTCCGCTCAGCGGGGAGCCTGCTTCTCCTTCTCCCCCTGCTACTCCCCCTGCTTGTGCTCTCTCTCAGATAAATAAATAGAATCTTAAAAAAGAGAAATAGTTAAGACGGTAAGTTTTACATTATGCATTTCTTACAATAAAAAATAATTGGAAAAGAAAATGAAAAATAAGAAAGTTTTCTCACGCAAGGAGCCTGTAGAGCCCAGAGCTCCCAAACACAGGCTTGCTCCTCCTTATCCCCCCGGCTTATGCCCCTTATTTTGTCAAAGGAGACCCGGGGGAGCCCTGGCCGTCTGCCACAGCACTTCCATCACAAGTAACCATCGTTTGTGGTCAAACATGAAATGAGCCTCGAGATTTCCTTTCCTCAAGATATATTACTGGAAGGTATGTATGATTCCTCTCTTCATAGTTCTTTACACCAGATTTAACAAAGCCCCAAAGTGTGGTCCGCAGAACCAACTACATCAGTGAATAATTGGAAATGCAGATCAAAGTCCTGTGGTTCCACCAGCCCTTCCTGTTGACTCTGATGGGACACTAACATTTGTGACGCTCTGCCCTATGTGTTGATGTTTAGGATGTGCTTTTTTTAAAAGATTTTTTATTTGCTTATTTGATAGACAGAGATCACAAGTAGGCAGAGAGAGAGAGAGAGAGAGAGAGAGAGAGGAGGAAGCAAGCTCCCCGCTGAGCAGAGAGTCTGATGTGGGGCTCGATCCCAGGACCCTGGGATCATGACCTGAGCTGAAGGCAAAGGCTTACCCCACTGAGCCACCCAGGTGCACCTAGGATGTGCCTTTTTTTAAAACAATCTCTACACCCGACATGGAGCTCGAAGCCACAACCCCAAGATCAGGAGACACATGCTCCCTGACTGAACCAGCCAGGTGCCCCAGGATGTGCATATTTACAGAGAGTAACCCATCCAATTAAGAAATAGAGTATCACGTGTTGCCTGCCACCATTTTTACCATGAAACGTGTCATCATTTATTCAGATTCAGGATGAGTGTCTCTGCTCTCTTTCCAAACGACGAGCTCGTCAAAAATCTCTCACGTACACTTTCAGAGTGCCTCTGCAGACGACAAACCACTTCATGATAAATCCAGGCCAGGAAGCACCTCAGGACAGTTTTGCAGAAAGCCTCTCCTTCCTGAAGGTTTATTTCTCTATACTGTCCTCACTTACCCTGTCCCTCTCTGCTGGTGAGAGTCATTCATACCGAGAGAGAGAGAGCAGAAAGTACAAAGATTGTTAAAGCTGGTTCCCCTCCTGTCTTTGCAAACGGTCCTGTAGTCTAGAGGTCAAGAAAAGGGAAGGCATTACACCCTATGATTAGTACTTGCCTTCTAAAACTCCATCACACTTAGAAACAAAGACAAGGACTTGTGCTCATGAGAGCAATGAAAACGAGAGACCATCTGAATAGCCCATTCTGGGAATAACTACACATGTTATGCATAAACGGCCACACACACAACGGAACGCTACGAAGTCCTAAAACAATGTTTACAAAGTTCTAGTGAAGTGGTGAAATGCTTACAATACCAAAAAAGCGGAATATGAGATCGTGTATACAGTGTGATCACAACACTTTTTTTTTTTTTTTTAAAGGACCAAAGAAACACACTATGTCTAAATGTTAACTGCGTTTTTTTTTTTTTTTTTTTTTTTGTGGAGAGAGCAGGAGGATTTCCTGGTGTGTGTGTTTTGTTTGTTTGTGTTTCCATATTTCTCTGGAAAAGCCGGTTTAACTTGCATCCTCCAGAGGAACATGTACGTAGAAGTCCTTTCTCTTTGTATCTATTGATTCACAAAATATTCTGGATTCATCGTCCAAAGTTTTGTGACTCTTTGGTCACTAGCCTAATTTACGTGGCGGACACCAGTCATGTTGTGTGTCTGCCCAGCATCTTTGAGCCCCTTCCTCTTGTGGATGAATGTCCCCTGTAGGCGCCCCTCTGCAGCTCGGGCCCCTGCTCTGGGCTCTCCCCTCAAGTGCAGGGGGTCCATTCAGAAGTCAGCAAGGCTAGGAAGCAGGTGTCTTGTTCTGGCTGGAGAGGACTGTAGCAGTGGCATGTGACTTTGAGGGGTGGTGGTGACAGACTGAAGATACGACTGGACAACAGTCAGTCAGACCACATGTGAAAATAGGACCCTGACCCAAACCTTTGCAGCCATGAGCTCGGGCAGCCAAATGGCCGTAACCCAGCCCCGCACAGTTAGGACTTGACCAATGACTGCTGGCTTCCCCACTTTTTTTTTTTTTTTTTTTTTTTTTGCCTCTGCTTCCAACTCGAGACCAACCCGAGAAAGCCACACATCCAGGTGCCCTGGATACCCTGCCCCTGAAGCCTTTCCTTTTCCCCACCTTACAGCAGCCCCACTCCCTCCCCCTCCCAGCCCTCCAGCCTCTGCCAAATGCAAATGATAGTGGCGGACCCTGAAAAAAATGGCCTCCACTCGTCCTCCTCTGGGTGGCTCTCCTGTATTTCTACACAGGACACAGGTGAGGGGCAGTGCCCTGTGGCAGCGCTGTGCAGGCCAGTGGAGTCCTTAGCGGGACATCCCATGCTGGCCCTCCCAGGAGTCCCTGAACCGCACAATACCCAGTGATAGGTTTCTTTTCTGCTTCTCTCAGCTGGTTCAGCTCCCGCTCACAGCCAAGAATGCTGACTGACAAGATCTACTATTCCAAACCACCTGCCTTTCAGGACAGACTATGATGTTCCCGTGACACAGGGGTACTACAGTGACAGACTGCGTGTGTGTGTGTGTGTGTGTGTGAGAGAGAGAGAGAGAGAGAGAGAGACAGGCTGCCGGCTCCCATGACCTCAGCAGCTACCAGGCCAGCAGATGTGGCCTGAATTTCGACTGCCAGGGGCCTTGTCTGTTCTGCTCCCTTCAGAGCAGAACAGACAAGGCCCCTGGCTGACACTGGAAGTGTCAGGGAATTCATGCCCCCAAGGAGCGGCCCTCAAGCCATGGCTGACAGACATGGGTGAAAAAAATACCCCAGCTTACTCCCCTCTCTGAGGCTCTGGTCTCCTCTCTCTCACAGATTTTTCACTGATGTGCCTTTTATTGGCTTTCTGGCCCCAGTCAGGTTCCCACTCTCTATAGGGTTGCCTGGAATCTTCTCCCGTTGAACTGTTCCCACTCAGATCCTTACCTCAGGGATTGCTTCCGGGGATGCCCAAATCTTCACAGACTTGTGAATTTTCTGGTTGCTTCCCCTATGCCAGTTTGAACCTTTCCCTAGGATTCCCCTTGGAGTTTTGGTGATGTCCATGAAGTACTATTAACTAATGAATCATGTGATGCACTTAAATTAACCCAATGTTTTCAACACCCAAGTGATCATTTTTATAGCTGGCCAGAGTATTTCTCAACTGAACACTTAACCTTTTTCTTTCTCTCACCAGAAGACGAGGAATAGTATAAATGGTGTTCTTCAGGCCAGGGGTTATAAACTCAAACACCAGGATCAGGCAGCTGATGTTTGCGTGTAGAGGGACACGTGGACAGTAACAGGGAGGAGAGGTCTGGAAGCCTGAGCATCATTCAAACACAAATTTTAAAGAACAGCCTGTTGGCTGAGTGAGACAACAGACTTTGGCCTGTGGGCCACCGGATTTCCATCCTAGATTTAGAGCTTTTGTACACAGCTTTTCTTCCTGCTTGTTGTCTTCCCAAGGACCATGTCTAAGAATTGTCTCATATCATGGCCCTGAGCACACAATGCCCAACAAGGATGGAGAATGCTTCTAGGACTGCACTTTTTTTTTTTTTTTAAGATTTTATTTACTTATTTGTTGGAGAGAGAGAGGGAGAGAGCACAAGCAGGGGGAGTGGCACACAGAAGGAGAAGCAGGCTTCCCGAGGGACTCCATCCCAGGACCCTGGGATCATGACCTGAGCTGAAGGCAGCCATTTAGCTGACTGAGCCACCCAGGTGCCCCTAGGACTGCATTTTTTGAATGCACTTACAGTCTGATTCACTCTGAGAGTCAAAACATTGTGCTGAGTGTGCACACTGTCCTTCTAATGAATAACCCACCCAACCCTACATATACACAGTGTTGCTGAGGAGAAGGCCAAAACCATTTTGGTTTGCCCAGAACTGAGAAGGCTTGGGGAAAATGAGACTTTCAGTGTTAAAACCAGAAAAGCTCCAGGCAATCCAGGATGAGTTGGTCACCCTAGACGTGGGCTACCTGCCCTGCCCCAGCCCTCCACTCTAGCCACAGCTGGTTGGAAAATAGCAGGTATCTGACCAAAAAGAAGCCAGCCCCTAGAGTGGGCTGAGCCAATCAGATTTTCGCTTTCTACAACTGGAAAGAAACAGGGAATTAGAGAATAATGGACCTTTCCACTGAAATGTCAGGCAGATTCAGGGCCCAGGCAGTCCCAGGGTATGTGACATGGGCTGAAATCGTGAAAAGGCAGAGAGACAGAGAGAGCTCATCTTAAAAGAAAAAAAAAAGTGGAAGCTTGTAGCTGATTTTCTACAAGAGTGTCAAGACAATTCAGTGAGAAAGAATAGTTTTTTCAACAAATAGTACTGAGACAACTCCATCTTCAGTGCAAAAGAATGAGGTTGGATCCCTACCCTACACCATACACGCAGAATTACATAAAAGAGCTAAAACTGTGAGACAGAAGAAAACAGGAATAAGTCTTCATGGCCTTGGAATAGGCAATGGTTTCTTAGATATGACACCAAGAGACAACAATAAATGAAAAAATAGACTAGACTTCCTAAAAATTTGAAAAATCTTCTTGTGTTTCAAAGAATACCATCAAGAAAATAAAAAAAACTATGGAATAGAAGAAGATATTTACAAATCATACACATATGATAATGTACTTGTCTCTAGGATACATAAAGAAATTTTACAACTCAAAAATGGTCAAATAACATAATTAAAAATGGACATAAGATCTGAATAGATATTTCTCTGAGGAACATGTACAGATAGCTAACAAGCACAAGAAAAGATGACCAAAATCTCTAATTTTTAGGGAAATGCAAATCAAAACTACAAAGGGATGGATAGCTAAAATAAAAGGGATAGACAATAACAAGTATTAACAAGGATATGGATAAATAAATACCCTCATACACTGTTGGTGAGAATGTCACATGGTGCAGCCACTATGGAAAAGTCTAGAAATCTCTCAAAAAGTTAAACATGGAGTTACCTTATGATCCTGCAACATATCCTAGGTATATATACAAGAGAAATTGGGACATATTCACACAGAAACTTGTACACAAATGTTCATAACAGCCTTATTCGTCATAGCCGAAAAGTGGAAACAAGTCAAATGCCCATCACTGATGAATGGATAAACAAAATACGGCATATCCATACAAGGCAATATTATTCAGCCACAAAAAGAAACGTGCTACAACATGGATGAACCTTGAAAACATTCTAAGTGAGGGACACCTGGCTGGCTCAGTGGCTAGAGCATGTGACTCTTGATCTCAACATTGCGAGTTCGAGCCCTATGTTGGGCACTTAAAAAAAAAATGAAATGTTTAAAAAAAAGAAAGAAAGAAAACATGCTAAGTGAAATAACCCAGTCATAAGAAAAACCACATTATGTAGGTTTCATTTAAAGGAAGCATCCAGAATAGGCAAATCTAGAGAGACATTCAGAAAGCAGATTTGCAACTGCCAGGGGCTCAGAGGTTGAGGAGTGATGAGGAGTCATTGATCATGGGTATGGGTTATATTTGGAGTGATGAGATGTTCTAAAAGCAGACAGTCATGGCTTCATTATTCTCCCAACATACTGAAAACAAATGTATTGTCTCTTTTAAAATGATGGATTCCATACTATGTGAATCAAATGTAGTAAAGCTGTTATTTAAAAAATTCAGCTTTGGGGCGCCTGGGTGGCTCAGTGGGTTAAAGCCTCTGCCTTCAGCTCAGGTCATGATCTCAGGGTCTTGGGATCGAGTCCTGCATCGGGCTCTCTGCTCAGCAGGGAGCCTGCTTCCTCCTCTCTCTCTGCCTGCCTCTCTGCCTACTTGTGATCTCTGTCTGTCAAATAAATAAAATAAAATCTTAAAAAAAAATAAAAATAAAAAAAATAAAAAAGTCAGCTTTGGGGGCACCTGGGTGGCTCAGTCGTTAAGTGTCTGCCTTTGGCTCAGGTCATGATCCCAGGGTCCTGGGATCCAACCCGGCATCCAGCTCCCTGCTCAGCAGGAAGCCTGCTTCTCCCTCTCCCACTCCCTCTGCCTGTGTTCCCTCTCTAGCGATGTCTCTGTCAAATAAATAAAATCTTTAAAAATATAAAATAAAAAATTTTTTAAAAAAGGAAGTAAATGGGCACATCGCCCTTTTGAACAGGCTGTATTTGTGTGTGGCCAGTCCTGTCAGGTCCCTCCCCTCAGATGTCCGAGGAACTGGTGAGGAAATCTGTCCATAAATCCTCTCAGTATCTGAGCTAGTTCAGATGGGTTTCTGTTACTCACCCCCAAACAATCTCTGTTAACACGTTGATTCTGCCTTGATTCTAGACCACCTGGGCTCATGTTGGGGGTGTCACTCCTGGGACCCAGGTCAAGGCTATGGGTCAGGCTTTGGCTTGGTAAAGAAGCAGCCAAGTGCATGCATCTTCCCAGACGTGGAGTGGGCTTGTGAATATGGTAAACATATTCACACAAGAGAGACAAGACTGAGTCCGAACAGATTTCTCAAAACTTCTCTGAAAATTAATAGTTTTCAAAAAAAAATTTTTTTTAAGATTTATTTGAGAGAGAGAGAGAGAGAGAGAGCAAGTGCACACAGTGCGGGGAGGGGCACAGGGAAGGGGAGAGAGAATCTCCAGCAGACTCCCCACTGAGCATAGAGCCCGACTTGGGGCTCAATCTCAGGACCCTAAGATCACAACCTGAGCTGAAATCAAGAATCAGATGCTTAACCGACTGAGCCACCCAGGCATCCCAATAGCTTCCCAAAAACAAAACAAAACAAACAAACAACCACAAAAGCTCACTTGAGGACTTCTTGCATTTACTGGGTAAAAGACAAATCGGTACTACAGATTCCTGATCAGGTTTGCCTTGAAACCACGACGTCCTCTGCCTTTGGTAAGAGGTCTATGATTATTTAGACGAACGTTTGTCTGACTTCCTGCTGTTCCGCAAGACCCACTTGAATATGAACATGCAATTTTGTTGCATGTGGTTTCTTCTGGAAGAAAGCTTTATTTGAATATGTATTACGTGCCTTGGGAGAAGATTCTGAAAAACTAATTTAAAGTGTTTGGCTTAGAGAAGTAACCTTCACCATTTGTAAAACAAACACTGAAAAAAAAAAATTCCCCATTTCCTTGACTCCCTTTTGAGTGAGCTCGTTCAGTTTAGCATGTCTTGTGTTTGGGAGAAAAGTGGTTTGATGCCAAAGACAAATCATTTTGCACATTATGCCTTGACTGTGGGAGACAAAACCTGGTTTTTGGAAAGCTGATTATAGTCATCTATTTGCAACTGAATAAAAAATATGAAGGTAGAGCAGCAAGAAAAACACTCATAGCTCTCTTTCATTTTTATTGATGAACAAATTGTTCAAAATCTTACCAGTGTGAACACGTGTTAGACGGTATTTGTGAGTTCCCAGTAGGGATCGATATTCCTGCCTCTAAGACATGTGTTCTTCCTTCCGGCTGCCTGTGCTATACGGATGGCTCGTCTCCCCCTCACCCTCTCCTCCACGCTGCCAACCTACCTTTAGAATTCAGACGTTACGTCCTCTTAGAGCTCCCTCTTCGGCAAGCTAAGTCAGACGCCCCTGAAATCCTAAACTAAAACCTGTGTCCATGTATCATACTGTATTGTTAATCATGAGAATGTGAGCTCCTCAAGGGTAAAAAAGTCTCCCTTTTTCTTCTCAGTGATCCCACCAAGGAATATAGATGTTGACCTAGGTAGGTCTTCTATTCATGGTTACTCAGTGAATGGACGCATGCATGACTTATCTTCAGAAAGATTTTCTCTCCACCAATTCCCCAAAACATTTTATTTTAGATCTTTATTATAGACCCCTTCTGTTACTTGTTATGTGGCCCCTGCCTATGGTGAAACCAGATCCCATGTCCTCCATAACGAAAAGCAGAGATACCCAAAGAACAATGCAGGTTCAGAGCCTGTCCGTGATAGATCAGTTACCAGTCAGCTGCAAAATGGGACAAATAGGGTTGGGTCTTCATGGAATTAAATGGACACTTTTTTTTTCCTGAGATAATTCTCCTCTGACTTTTTTGGTATTAAAAAGTTATATATATATATATATACACATACATACACACATACATGTATACCATTACAAGACATACACAACATATTCATCTCATACTGAGACGTATATCGTCACTCTAAGAACAAGAAATGTAGGGAGCCTGGCTGACTCAGTTGGTAGAGCATGGGACTCTTGATCTCAAGGTTGTAAGTTGGAGCCCCACATTGGGTATAGAGATTACACAAAAATGAAATGTTGGAGCACCTGGGTGGCTCAGTCAGTTAAGTGTCCAACTCTTGATTTCAGCTCAGATCATGTTTTCAGAGTCGTGAGATCGAGCCCTGCATCAGGCTCTGCACTGAACATGGAGCCTGGTTAAGATTCTCTCTTTCTCTGTGTCCCTCCACATCATTCACACGCACTCCCTCCCTAAAAAATAGAAATAAAGTCAAAAAATAAAAATAAAATCAAGAAACCTGTACAAAAGGCAAAATTGTTTGGGATCAAAGAATTGCAATGTGGGGTATACGGATGTAGTTAGAAACCTAAATAGTGTCCCAGTTACAGGGTGGTGACTCAGGGTCTTATGGAAAAAGAAGAGACCAGGTAAGTTAAAAAAAAAATCGTGGTTGAAGTAAAGTTGATATTGTTGTATTAGTTCCAAGTATACAACATAACAATTTTATACATTATGCAGTGTTCTCCTTTACATGCATAGTTACCGTGGATCACCATACGATATTATTACAATATTATTCAGTATATATATTCTCTATGCTGCACTTTTCATTCCCATGACTGACTTATTTAAGAACTGGGAGTTTTTACCTCTTAATCCCCTTCAACTCTCTTGCCCGTCCTCCCACTCACCTTCCCTTTGACAATCACTAATTTGTTCCCTATATTTATGAATCCGTTTGTTTGTTCATCTGTTTTTTTTTTTCAGATTGCACACATACATGAAGTCGTATGGTATTTGTCTCTGACTTATTTCATTCAGTGTAATACTCTCTAGGTCTATTCATGTTGTCACAGGTGGCAAGACTTCATTTTTTTTATGGCTAATATGCTGTGGTATATTTGAACCACTTCTTCATCCATTCATCTATTGACGGACACTTGAGCTGCTTCCATATCTTGGCTGTTGTCAATAACGCTGCAGGAGCACCTGGGTGACTCAGTCAGTTAAGTGTCGACTCTTGAGTTCAGCACAGGCTGTCAGATCCACCCCATGCCGGGCTCCGCATCCTTCTTGTCCCTCTTCCTTCCCCCTCTTGCATTCTCTCTCTTAATAAAAAAAAAAATAAGCTCTTACAAGATCATTTTAATAATGTCATAATAAACATAGGGGTGCATACATCTTTTTGAATTCGAGTTTTCCTTTTCTTCAGAGGAAGACCCAGTAATGGGATTACTGGATCACATGGCATTTCTCGTTTTAATTTTCTGAGGAAGCGCCATACTGTTTTCCACACTGACTGCACCAATTTACGATCCCACCAACAGCTCACAAGGGTCCTCTTTTCTCCACATCCTCACCAACACTTGTTATTTCTTCTCTTGATGTTAAGCATTTTTTCAGGGGTCCCTTGGCCATGCATAGGTCTTCTTTGGAAAAATCCTCGTTCATTCTTCTCCTTCATCCTTGGAGAGAAGGATGCTCCTTTCCTCCAGGTCTAGAGAAGGAACTTCTCACATGACGGTCTTATGATCTGCTTTGGGGGAAGGTCACAAAACCCTTCTTGAACCTGCTGTTTCTCAGATTCCTTCACTTTGCGATCCTTAATAGGCCAAAGTGTCAGATTTTGGTGCAGCGTGTCCTGAACCCTATCAGTCTATGAATTATATCTTTATAATATTAATTATATGCTGTTTGTTATATTTTATTATATATTTGATAGCTGTAAAATGTGTCATGTAATATAGAATATAATCTCCAATCCTGCCCCCACAGCGACTCCTCTTCTATATTCCATTCCTACCATCCCAGGACCTTGTCTCTGAAGCCCCAGCCCTTGCCCTGAAGTGCCAGGAGAGTGGCTGGCCTTGACCAGGTTTGCTGCACTCTGGTCCCCACCCCAGGCCTTGCATACAGAAATAAATGCTTGCACAAAACGATGATAAGCTCATTATGGGGCAGTGGTATGTTACTATATGATCTAGGACTGAGACTGGAATATGGCCCTGGTGGCACAGCAAGAATGTGAACCCCGAAGTAGGTGTTAAAACGAGGCAACACGGCTCCCTGACGAGAATATTTACAAGCACATAAACTAACTGTGTTAAGTTTCCAAGCTTTGCTGGAAATATAAGAGGTTGAAACCCTCTGGCCTGGGGCTTCTTTGGAGGCAGGATAGCTTGCCCCAGACCTTTTGACCCTTGCAACCACCATCTTGAGCTGACCTCCAAGGAGGAGGCCCCAGGAGCCACCCTTGCCCCAGCTCCCTTCTTGCCAAAAGCCGTCTCTAGGCTGGCAGGCAAACACGATTTGCGTACTATCTCTGTTCCACTGGGGTCCTGCATTATCAGTGTGGGCCCTAAAAGCGATCACTGATATCCTTCTCAGAGAAAGCGAAGAGAGAGATCGGACACACGGAGAAGGAGAGCTCATCAAGACGGAGCAGGGAGAGATCTGAAGATCTCAGCTCTGAAGACAGGGATGATGTGGTCACAAGCCAAGGAATGCCAGCAGCCCCCAGAAGCTGGGAGACAAAAGGAGTGGCTTCTCCCCTAGAGTCCCAGGAGGGAGCGTGACCCTGCCAATACTGTGAGTTTAGCCCAGTGATCTGGATTTTGGACTTCTGGCCCCCAGAACTGTGAGATAATAAATTTCCATGGTTTCAAGTTACAGAGCTTAGAGGAATCTGTTGCAGCAGCCACAGGAAGTGAATCAGATTGTGGAAGTCAGTGTTCTGTATTCACACAGTAAAATATTTAGTAACCCATTGCAAGCGACCATGTAGAAGTCCGCTTGGTGACGTGGAAGATCACATATCAAGAAGAAAGTGCCAGCTGTGGGGCGCCTGGGTGGCTCAGTGGGTTAAGCGTCCACTCTTGATTTTGGCTCAGGTCATGATCTCAGGGTCGTGGGACCGAGCCCCACATTGGGCTCTGTGCTCAGTGGGGAGCCTGCTTGAGATTCTCTCCCTCTGCCCCTCTCCTGGGCTCAGACATGTGTGCACTCTCTCTCAAATAAATAAAGCTTTAAAAAAGAAAAAAAAGAGGAGGAGGAGGAGGAGAAGAAAAAAGAAAAGAGAGAAGAAGACAGCGCCGGCTATAGAACAGCATGATCAACTCAGCACACGTACAGTCAATCCTCCTGACTTGCAGATTCCGTATCTGCGAATCTGCCTACTTGCTAAAATTTACTCACCATCCCCAAATCAATCCTCATGGTGACTTTCCAGCAATTTGCAGACATGCCCAAAACTGGAGGTTCCTTCCTAATGTGCAGGCCCCCAGCTGAGGTCGGACAAGGCATTACTCTGCCTTGTTCTTTTTTTTTTTTTTTTAAAGATTGTATTTATTTATTTGATAGAGAGAGATCACAAGTAGGCAGAGAGGCAGGCAGAGAGAGGCGGGGAAGCAGGCTCCCCGCTGAGCAAGGAGCCTGATGTGGTGCTTGATCCCAGGACCCTGAGATCATGACCTGAGCCGAAGGCAGAGGCTTAACCCACTGAGCCACCCAGGCGCCCCATTATTCTGCCTTCTTGTTTGGACTCATACTGGAAACAAGTCCTTTTTGCAGTCTATTTGGCACCATGTTTTTCATTTTCATGTTCTTTGTTGATGATTTCACTGTTTAAATGGCTGAAGTAGTGTCGCTCCTAAGTGCAGGAAGGGTCTCGTATGTCTTATGGAGAAAATATGTGTGTTAGGTAAGCTTTGTTCAGGCAGAGCTGTAGGCTGTCAGCCAGGAGTTCAAGGTTAGTGAACCAATTAAATAAGTGGTCTTTACACACAAACATATATAAAACAAGACCATGTACATCAGTTGATGAAAATGTTGCAGTCAGAGGTTCATAGGAACCCAAGCCTGTATTTCCTCCAGGAGCAATAGTTAAATATTCTCTAATGCACTGTTTGTGGGGGACTTTAAAGAACTTAACTCCAGAGAATAATGAGAGCCAACTTTATATCCATTTCAATAAATTTTACATGATACACAGATATATACAAGTATATAGAAAAATCTGAAAGGTCATGCAGATCTACAAATGGTGATTATCTCAGGATAATGAATAGAAGTACAGTCATTGGCATTTTCTTATTTTTGGCAACCTGCGTTTTTCTAGTTTTTTTTTAAATAATATATTTGTTGAATTATAAATATTAGAATAGATTGGGTGCTTCACACAGAAAATACATTCAACATCTTCAAGTACTTGATCTTTTTTTTTTTTTTAAGATTTTATTTATTTGAGTGAGATAACGTGAGCACACAAGCAGGGGTAGAGGGAGAAGCAGACTTCCCGCTGAGCAAGGAGCCCGACGTGGGGCTTGATCCCAGGACCCTGGGACCAGGACCTGAGCCAAAGGCAGACGCTTAATGAATGAGCCACCTAGGTGCCCCTGATCATTTTCAAAGTATAACAAAGCAAGAAAAAATAAGGGGATGAGAAGTGTATTTTTTTAAGCCAAAATACGAATTTCAAGGTTAGAAGGCTGCTTTCAACCTTTCATCCATTCTGATGCTGCTTGCCTTTACCCTCCATCCAGATTTTCATTGAATGAGCATATCTGGAAGTTTTTCATTAGCCACTTAAAGCTAATTAAAAATGAATGGCTCAGTCAGTGTGCAACCGACTCTCGATTTTGGCTCCGGTCTTGATCTCAGGGGTGTGAGGAAGAGCTTCAAGTCGGGCTTCCTGCTCAGCAGAGAGTGTGTTTGAAATTCTCTCTCGTTCTCTCCGTCTTCCCTTCTTCACTGCTCTCCCTCTGTCTCTTTAAAATAAATAAATCTTTTTTAAAAAAGCCGATTAAAACTGAACTTGTGATTAAAAACCCAAACCTTCCTTCCATAGGGGGCATGGATAAACAAGCTGGGTTACAGCTAGATATACGGAATAGAACATTATTCAAAGATAAAAAGAAATGAGCTACCAAGCTACGGAGTGACATGGAGGAAATGCAGATGCACATTGCTAAGTGAAAGAAGCCAGTCAGGGCTACATACTGCGTGATTCTAACTACATGACATTCTGGAAAAGACGAAACTATGGAGACTGTGAGAGATCAGTGGTTGCTAGGGGCTTGGAAGGAGGGAGGAAGGGAGGATTTTTAGAGCAGTGAAAATATGCTGTATGATACTTTAATGGCGGATCGACGTCATTACATAAAACCCACAGACTATACAACACCAAGTAAACCCAAATCTAAACTATGGATTTTAGTTAATAATGTAGCTCTAGCGGCTCATCAGTTGTAACAAATGTCGCACACTACACAGGATGCTAATAATAGGGGACTGGGAGAGGGGAGGATGATGGGAATGCTCTGTACTTTCCACTCAGTTTTTCCATAAACATAAAAACCTGCTTTAGAAAAACAAAGTCTATTAAAAACCACACCAAACACTCATTTAGTTTCTTTTGGAAAGTATAAGGGAATGTGCTGGCTTGAATTGGGCAGAGAGAGCTATGATCTTTTTTCTTAGAGAGTGTGTGTGTGTGTGAGAGCTGGGGAAAGGGGCAGAGAGAGGAAATCCCAAGCAGACCCCACACCCAGCACAGAGCCCCACATGGGGCTCAATCCCAGGACGCTGAGATCATGACCTCAGCTGAAATCAAGAGTCAATGCTTAACTGACTGAACCACCTGGGTGCCCTTAAAGTTAATGATCTTTTAACACCGTTAGAAGCCTTGGCTACTAAGTTTCCCCATTAAGGACAACATAAACTCTGTAATATTCTTTCTCCATCTCTATGGTCCATTCTTTTTTCAAATTGGATAAGAAAAACAACAACTTAATTGGTTGTTAATTGGATTCTACATTTATGAGATTTAAAATATTTTGTATTTTCCCCTTAAAATCAATATGCCTTCATTTGCCTTTAAATAGTCTTACTATCTTATTTGTTATTTCTTCTCTTTCTTTCTTTTTTTAAGGATTTTATTTATGTATTTGACAGAGAGACACAGTGAGAGATGGTATACAAGCAGGGGGAGTGGGAGAGGGAGAAGCAGGTTTCCCACTGAACAAGGAGCCTGATGTGGGGCTCAATCCCAGGACCTCGGGATCATGACCTGAGCTGAAGGCAGACATTTAATGACTGAATCCTCCAGGCGCCCCTGTGATTTTTTTTCCTAAGCCAAGATCTCACTGTGGCTGCTTTGTATCCTTTTCTCCATTTTCCCCGTTTATCCATTATGGTTTACAGATATTTATAATCATGTAAGTCTACACATGATGGGACTTTTGAAAAAGTATCAAACACTTTAACAGTAATGCAGAGCAAAACCAGGAAAAAACTCAGACTCTCAGGGAAAAAAAACTGCCCATTTTCATTTTCTTATGTTACTTTTTACGTAATGTAATTGCAGAAATCCAACATTGTATCTTCCTTACAATAATTTATGTGTATTTTCATGTTTTTATATAGTTTTGACAGTTATAATTTTAGAGGAAAGATATTTCAAGTTAAAATAATGCAATTATTACTTATTTACTTTTTTTTTAGAGAGAGCAAACACGCATGTACCAAGTAAGGGGAGCAGAGAGGGAGAGAGAATCTTAAGCAGTCTCCACACCTAGCACAGAGCCTCACGGCCTTGAGACCACAATTTAAGCTGAAATCAAGAGTTGGACACTTAACTGAGCCACCCAGGTGCCCCTAACACAATTATTATTATTATTTTACATGGTTTGTTTTCATTTTTTATTTTATAAACAAAATGTACGTAAAAGTCTTCCTGCATGTAACTTTTCACTTTTTAAAAAAGATGTTACTTTTGGGGTGCCTGGGTGGCTTAGTCATTAAGAGTCTGCCTTCAGCTCAGGTCATTGTCCTGGAGTTCTGGGATCGAGCCACGTATCAGGCTCCCTCCCCTGTGGGAAGCCTGCTTCTCCCTCTCCCACTCCCCCTGCTTGTGTTCTCTTTCTCATTGTCTCTCTCTGTCAAATAAACAAAATCCTTAAAAAAAAAAAAAAAAAAAAAAAAAAAGATGTTACTTTAGAATAAATTTCTGGGTAAAGGATCCCTGATCTTTTAAATTTTGCTGCTATTATAGGCCAGAAATTCATTTATACCCAGAACTATGTGTTACCTTGAGGCAGATTTTGGACTTTATGTCTCCCATTAAATGAAATTATAGAATGCTTCATATCAAAATAATACTGAGATATAGCAGTGACTCAAGAGTAAAAACTAAAACCCAAAAAAGGAATAAAAGTAAACATAGAAAAATATGGTTCTAATCTTGAATAGGAAGATGCTATTAAGCCTGAGGCAAGTAAGTAAGCCAATTAAGAAGTTTAACAAGTGGGGTGCCTGGGTGGCTCAGTGGGTTGGGCCTCTGCCCTGGGCTCAGGTCGTGATCAGCCTCTCTGCTCAGCGGGGAGCCTGCTTCCTCCTCTCTCTCTCTGCCTGTCTCTGCCTACTTGTGATCTCTGTCTGTCAAATTAAACAACAACAACAAGAACAACAACAACAACAAACCCTCAACAAAGTAGGGAGAGAAGGACCACGCCTCAACGTCATAAAAGCCATATGCGAAGACCCACAGTTAATATCATCCTCAATGGGGAAAAACAGAGCTTTGTCTCTACAGTCAAGAACAAGACAGGGATGTCCACTCTCACCATTGCTATTTAACATAGTACTGAAGTCTTAGCCTCAACAATCAGAAAGCAAAAAGAAAGAAAATACATTCATATCAGCAAGGAAGTCAAACTCTGTATTTGCAGATCACACGATACTCTGCAGAAAACCCGAAAGACTCCACAAAAAATTTGCTAGAATACATGAATTCAGCAAAGCTGAAGGATATAAAAATCAATATGCAGAATCTGTCCCATTTCTACACGCCAGTAATGAAGCAGCAGAAAATTAAATCAAGGAATTGATCCCATTTACAATTGTGTCGCAAACAGTAAGATACCTAGGAATAAACCTAACCAAAGAGGTAAAAGATCTGCACTCGGAAACTATAGAATTCTCATGAAATTGAAGAGGACACGGGAAATGGGAAAAAATTCCATGTTCAGGGATTGGAAGAACAGACATTGTTAAAATGTCTATACTACCCAGAGCAATCAGCACATTTAATGCAATCTCTACCAAAACACCACCAGCATTTTTCACATAACTGGAACAAACAATCCTAAAATATGTATGGAACCAATGCTACTCCCCAAATCATTATTACACTCTATGTTAACTAACTAGAATTTAAATAAATTTGGGGAAAAAAAGCAGAAAAGATATAAACATAACCAATAAACATGAAAACGTACTCAATTTCTTTCATCACAAAAGCAATGCCCATTAAGTTAATGAGATTATTTATAGTTATCTGATTGACAGTGATAAGGTTTGGCCATACTTAGACTGCTGGGTAAATGGCAGTGTAAAAATGGAACTTTTTAGAATGCCCATCTTCTTTGATGAAAATTGTAGCTTGGATTTCCCAAAAAGTAGAGCCTGAGGCAAAGGTTTACATACCCCAGGCTTATCCCAGGAGACCAGAGAGGAGCAGAGTACACAGGGCAGGAGGGAGACCCATCTGGGGGGCTCACTGTACCTAGTTGCTCCCTCTTACAGGGCCGGCTCCCGGGAAGCCACACACAGGAAGGCTGCTGGGGACAGCCCATCCAGAGAGAGGAGAGAAGCACGGGACGACACCCCCCACTCTTCACCCCGCCCCGGATCTGCACTCCCTGCTCAAAGCTTCTCCCTGTGGGCTTTCTTCTCCCACACTTGTACATTACACAGACATCAGCGGATTAAAGAAATTACGGGAAAACTGCTACAAATATTTTAAAACTATAGAAAATTATAGTTGGCATGGCCATCCTGGGACTTTCCCATGTGAGTAATACAGAATAAAACAAATAAGCAACTATGTGATATTCTAAATTCATAATTTTCAGTGTTCAGTGGAAGTCTAATTGGCATACAACGTTATATTAGTTTCAGGTGTGCAACACAGGGACTCGCTAATTCTTTACATTCCACAGTGCTCATCCCACTGTCGTCACCATGTGACATTAGTATAATACCACTGACCATCTTCCTGTCTTGTACTTTTCACTTCCGTGACTTATTTATTTTATAACCGGAAATGTGTACCTCTTAATCCCCTTCAACTAGGTCACCCATCCCAACACCCGTTTTCCCTCTGGCAACGACCGGCTTATTCTCTGCATTTCAGAGGGCTTGCTTCCGCCCGGGGCTGTCAACCAACAGTGCTGCTCTGAGCCCGGGTGTGCAACTAGAGCTTTTTTTTAATGACTTACAGGAGAGCCGGCCAGACCTGCCTGCATCCGGGTCTTCCCAGCCGACTCACACACCTGAGCCCGCAGCCAGGTGGCAGACATCCCTGGCGTGTTCTTCATGCGCTGTAGGTCCACTTCTGACCTTCCTCTCGGCTGTCCTGGACGGGTCCTCAGAGCTCAGGCTCACCAGGGTCACCACTCAATCACCTGCCTTCTGCCCCAGGACCTTCTCGTGGGCCACACGAGCTGGCTTGGCTTAGCAGTGCAAGAGTGTTAAGGTCCTGAGCCAACCCTCAAACAATGGGTCTAGCAGGTGGCTAATGCCCAGTCTCCCATCTCTCTGGTAGGCAATTCTGGAAGGCGTTCAGCTTCCTAGAGGTTCCAGGAGACTTGAAGGACCTGAATAGCACACCGTGACGTTGGAGTGTCCTCCTTCTCTGCGCCCTCACTCCTGCAGCCTGGGCTCGCCTCCGGATAAGCCACTGCTCCCAAGTCTTTGCTTCAGGCTTTGCTTTCAGGGGAACTTGAACGACTGCAAGGGGTGGTCCTTGCTTTTGAGGATTTGGCTTGTAGTTTTTCCTTTCTGCACCCTGCCCAGGGTGCCAGCCATTGGAGAACTAAAAAGACCAGAGTCTTCTAGAAGGGGAGAAGCAGAAGGAACCCGTGAGAGGTGTCCGTGACCTGGCCATGGAGCTCCCTGGGGAGGCTACTTTATCCTCACAGAATCCTTTCTTCTATACCAGCAACTCTCAAAGTGTGGTCCCTGGAAGGCGCCCGTAGCAGCAACGGCCCCAGAGCCTGGTTAGAAGTGCAGAGCCTCAGACTCTCCCCCCGGAACTACTGGATCAGGGACTCTGGCAGTGGGCCAGCAAATCGTGTTTTAACAAGCCCTCCAGGTGATGCTGATGCTAAGTTTGAAAACAGATGCTTTCCATTTACCACTGGTTTGAATAAAAATAGCATTTCCTTGCATGGCAGGGGAGGCCGGGTCCTTCCTCCTCTGCCCTTATTTTATGCGGTCTCCCCTCCCCCTACAAATACAGTTTTTTTTTTCTTCTTCTAGTAACAAAGCACTTGCTACCTAGATATAAGGTTAAAGTCAAAACCTCAATGAACACAAATTTTTTCCCTGTAGTTATTATTGTCAGAATTGACCTGCTGCTAATAAACTCGTGAGTTTTGCTTTTTCACACATTTCCTGACTCCTTGTATGATTTAATTATTTCAGGCACTTGTGAATTACGGGTTAGAGAAGTTACAAAATAACAGTGTGAAATTAATGATCGCTACCAAATTGTATCAGTTGTGGTAACAGATTCAGCAGTGAGTTTTGGAAGATTTTCCTTAAAGGTGTATTGGACTCTGTAGGGAAGGGGGAAAAAAAAACAGCAAAAAACCCTCTTTACTTCTACACTCTTACTTAGTTCAGTGACTGGGCCCTGCAGATTAAACTGACAAAGCTAGATCAACAGGAGAAAAGATTTATTTCGGACACACATGGGGAGCCTCAGAGAAAACAAGTGAAAACGCTCAAAGGTGGTGAGGCCTGAGGCTTTTATACCATTTTAACAAAGGTCAATAAATTTTGCTGACCTGACAAGATGAAGAAGATGATTTTGTCTTCTCCGAGAGGTCAATGGTGCCAGGGTAAATATATGGGGAAACTAATGGAAGAGAAAGCTGTTTAGTAAGATTTGTTACGCAGCCTCGAGTCAGTGCTGTTTCCAGCGACAAGAGTCATCTCCTCTTGCTGGTACAGAAGAACAGAGCGGGGGACACGGTTGCAAAGGGAAATGATATGTCCTGTTCTTGGGCAGAAAGGGAGGGGGTCGAGAGTTCAGAGGAGGATGCTTCCATGTAGTGCAAAATTCAAGGAGCGTTTTTGGATTCATTTTAGTTCAAGGAAAGTTTGGTCTACTTGAGAGACTCTCTCTCAAGAGGTCTCTCTCCCTCCCCCTCGCCCCTCCCCCCACTCACGTGGGTGCTGTCTCTCTCAAACAAAACAAGAAAAATCTTTAAAAAATATCTACAACCAGGGGCGCCTGGGTGGCTCAGTGGGTTAAGTCTCTGCCTTCAGCTCGGGTCATGATCTCAGGGTTCTGGGATTGAGCCCCGCATCGGGCTCTCTGCTTGGCAGGGAATCTGCTTTCCCCTCTCTCTCTGCCTGCCTCTCTGCCTACTTGTGATCTCTGCCGGTCAAATAAATAAAATCTTAAAAAAAAAAAAATCTACAACTAGTGGCTAACTGTGTGTGCTTGTCTGTGTGGGAGGCGAGAAAATGGTTCAGAGGAGGGAGTGTTAATGTGTGTGGATGGGCAGGAGGCCTAGAAGGGTTCACAGAGGCAACAATGTTGCGTAACAACCCACCCTCAAACTCTAGGACTTATAATAACAAATATTTCTTTCTTTCTTTCTTTATTTTTGAAGTAGCCTCCATGGCCAGCATGGGGCTTGAACTCATGACCCTGAGATGGAGAGTTACATACTCTACCAACTGAGCCAGCCAGGTGCCCCAGAATACAGTATTGTTAACCCTAGTCACCGTGGGGTACATTAAATCCCCAAACTTACTTATTTTAACTGGAAGTTTGGACCTTCTGACTCCCTGCACCTGTTTCCCCCACCCCCTCCCAACCACCTCTGGCAACCACCAAGCTGTTCTTTGAATCTGAGCTTGGTTTGTGTTGTTTTTTGTTCATTTCTCAGTTCCACACATAAGTGAGATGGTGGTGTACCTGTCTTTCTGTTTCCTGACTGACTTCCCCTTCACCATGCTTCACCTCGGCCATCTCATGCCTGCCCTGGGCCTTTTGCACCGGCCGTTTGCTGTGCCCAAAATGCTCTCCCCTTGAGTTTTTGCAGAACTGGGTCCTTGTCATTCGGAGCTCAGTTTGAATGTGTCTTCCCAGGGCGAGCCTCCTTGGTCACCCAACGACAAGCATTGCCCAGTTCCCATCTCTTGCTTTTCATGCCCTTAACTAGCGCCCCTCAGCATCCTCAATCTTTGTGCATGTTTATATGTTCATTGCTATGTCCACACATCAGAATATAGAGACGTTGTCAACGTCCCTGCTTATGGGGCAGTGCCCATCCCATAGGAGCTGCTCAATAGATAGCTTTCTAATAACTAACTATTTGAATGGGCTCCTATGTCAATAAAACTATATTTTCTTTTTTTTTTAAGATGTTATTTATTTTTAGAGAGGGAGAGAAAGTGAGAGCAGGGGGAGGGGCAAAGGGAGAGAGAGAGAGAGACTCTCAGACAGACTCTGTGCTGAGCACGGAGCCCAAAGTGGGACTCAATCTCACCATCCTGAGATCATGACCTGAGCTAAAACCAAGAGTCTGATGCTCAACCAACTGAGCCACCCAGGTACTCCCTTTTCTTATCTTTTTGAATTATGCTTCTAATTTGCTATTTCTTTTTTGGCTTATTGCACAAAATTATTACGCACATAGAATCATTTGTGCTAGGCTGTGGAGAATCATGTTCCATACCCTCATCATATATATATATATTTTTTCAGTTCTGAGCAAAATTCCAAGAGCATTTTTGAGGGAGCTTCAAAAACTGATTCAACATTTTATATGGAAGATACAGGAAGAGGAAGAATATTGTAAGAAGAGCTAAAAATAATTTTGAAAGAGAATAGTAACCAGAGATATACATAAAACAGTATATACCTATGTAGTCTTGGACACATCTTAAGAGGGATTGGGACTGCTTAAATAAATAATGAAACATGAACCCAATGAAATATCATGTGGTCATTAAGAAAAAATAAATAGCTATATGCCACTATGGAAAGATCTTGATTACCAATTGAATGATACATGAAGAATGAATTTGGGGCAGACTAAGCATTTGAGGCATCAGATGACATGGTTGCCCTTCCCCACCTTTCTGCTGAGAACAGAGACACAGGGTCCTAAAGGCTTGACTCAGGGTCTCTGCTCCCACTGGGGACGTGATGAGACAGACCATGTCTTTATACCAAGAGCAGTTGGAAGGCATTGAGTGATTTTGAGCCAATGTGAGAGTTACACATGATTAGGTTTGCATTTTGCAAAGATTACTCTGGCTGCCATGTGGACAATAGATTAGAGAGGATTACAGAGGGATGAGCAACGATGCAAGGAGACCAGTTGGCTAATCTGCAGGACAGATAGCGGTGGCTTACAATATGGAGGTGCTGATAAAGTTGGAGAGAAATGGATTTGAAAAACATGCATGGGGTAAAATGGATAGATATGGGGGATGTGTGAGGAGGAGAGTCAAGAGTGACTTCCAGGGACTGTCAGAACTCATTCCTGCCTTCAGGGAATTGGAAGTAGTTAAATCAACACAGCAATGGCTGAAATTATTCTCCTTAGAGGCTTTCCTAGTGGGTGAGTGATGATATCTCTCTCATTCCCAGCCTCCTTGCAACCCCCGTGTTCTCGGCTCTGGTTCTGCAGCAACAACCCAGCTGGGCCCAGCGCGTGCTAATCCATGCTGCTTTGCGGAGTGAGGGGGAGTGCGGGTTACCATGGCGTGCACTGAGTATTTAAAACCCTGTAGCAGGGGATTCAACATAGGAGGAGCCAAATCAATGACTCTTTTTTGAAAGGGCCACAATAAAAAGCATGAGCAGTTACTAGAATGTGACATGTGGTATTGAAACTGATGAACTGATTAAGAGTTTTTTTTTTTTTTTTGAGTCTAAAGAGCATAGTGAACATCAACATAAGGACTAAAGTTTGCCATCTCTGTTCTGTCATACCTGCTGTGCCTCTGCTGGAGACACCTTCCTTCCTGGGCCCCAAATAACTTGAAAGCTCCCATTTACTTTTTTGAGATGAGGCTTAACCTTCTCTGCCTCTGGAAAGCTGCTCACAATCTATCCAAACCAAGAGGATTTCAGTGATGGCATTTACACTGGGCTGTACCTGTTTGTGTCCAGCTATCCCCCACTGAGGGCAGGGAACCTGTCACATGTGCACTTTTTTTTTTTTAAAGTAGGCTCCACACCCAGCATGGAGCCCGATGTGGGGCTTAAACTCATGACTCTGAGATCAAGACCTGAGCTGAGATCAAGAGTCAGATGCTTAACTGACAGAACCACCCAGGTGCCCCAATGCACTTTGGATCCCAGCATCCATCAGCATGCCTCTTTTTTTTTTTTTTTAAGATTTTATTTATTTATTTGAGAGAGAGACAACGTGAGAGAGAGAGAGAGAGAGAGAGAGAGTATGAGAGGGGGAAGGGTCAGAGGGAGAAGGAGACTCCCTGCTGAATAGGGAGCCCAATGTGGGACTCGATCCCGGGACTCCAGGGTCATGACCTGAGCCAAAGGCAGACACTTAACCAACTGAGCCACTCAGCCACCCCTAGAATGCCTCTCTTATACTAGTAGTATTTCAGTCAAAAATCCTTTCGGGTCAAAGTGATCATGAGGATGAAAGAGAAAAAGGAAGGAGGGGAAGTAAAAAAGAAGAACAAAAATGTTCCATCAGTTATTGATGAATAAGAGATTGAAAACCATAATAAGTAGGGGCACCTGCATGGCTCAGTCGTTAAGCATCTGCCCTCAGCTTGAGTCATGGTCCCAGGGTCCTGGAATCGAGACCCACACTGGGCTCCCTGCTCAGCGGGGAGTCTGCTTTGCCCTCTCCCTCTCCCCCTGCTTGTGTTCCCTCTCTCGCTATGTCTCTCTCTGTCAAATAAATAAATAAAATCTTTAAAAAAGAAAAATATAACAAGTTAAAATGTATCAAGCTCCATGAAGCACATTTGGTTCAATGCAAGCTAGAGGCAGCATGCTTTCAGGGAAAGAACTCACGTGCCAGACCTCGAAGGCAGCAGTGCCCGTGTGGACCCTCCACGTTGCTCACCCTGCTGCGTTTTGTTTTCTCCCCTGTGAGTGAGGAGGGCTGGGCAGCCTCCATAAGGTCCTTTCCAGTTCTGAAGAGTCAGGACCCCAGGCTGGATTTGGCAGGTGTAAGTTCAAATTCAAGTCGCCCATCCAACATCACAGTCAGAGGCTGTGCTCAGCATGAGGTCAGATAATGACTCAGAGCGGTTCGTCCTTCGTGCCCACATGATTACTTTCCTAATGTTTCCAAAATCAGAATTGTATGCCCTTTTATACAGTAAGGTCACTCGCTTCCCTACCCCTCCAATCCTGCACCTCCTACCTCTCTAAGGCAATCAAACTGCTTCACAGTGTCCGGGTTAATTCCTTACGTTTCCTTTTTCCAGGTAAGCCCCTCTGCATTGTTGCCTTATTTACCTCCTTAAACAGAAGGTAGCGCACATACCACACGTGCTCTTTTGCACTTTGCTCCGTATCCCGAGAAATCACAACGTATCAGTTCATGGAGATCTTCCATATTCTTCTTCTTTTAAAGAGTTTACTCATTTATTTGAGAGAAAGAGAAAGAGAGCACATGTGTGCACAATCCTGGGGTCATGACCCCAGCCCAAGGCAGATGTTCAATGACTGAGCCACCCAGGCACCTCAGGATATATTTTTTTTTAATGAAAAGAGACTTTTTTTTTTACTTTCGTGGAACATTTGATATTGTAGACTTAAATTTGTTCCTTTGTAATGTGAAACCATCAGATGCTTCTCTGCTTGTCGAAGTCAAAAATTGAACCTAGTGTAGATTTTTTTCCTTTTTTTTTTTTCTTTTTTTGCCCTCTGGGGAGAGTCATTTGGTGGTGATGGTGCTCTCTTAGTTACAGCGAGTGGAAAATATAAGTGAATAAAATATGTGTTCATCTCTTGGTGTATTTGTTTGAATAAATAAAGCTGCCTGAATACCACATCTTAAGTGAGATAAGAAATTGAGATTATGTTCTATAGATGGTAAAAGTCTGAACAAATAATCATCATCTCTACAGCTCAGAGACCACAAAAACACATCAAAAAGGGCATGATGGGGCACCTGGGTGCCTCAGTTGGTTAAGCGTCCCAACTCTTGATTTTTGCTCAGGTCAAGATTTCAGGGTCATAAGTTCAAGCCCTGTGTTGGGTAGGGAGCACCTGTCTGGCTCAGTCAGTGGAGCCTGTGACTCTTGGACTTGCGGTTGTGAGTTCGAGCCCCACATCGGGTGGAGAGATTATTTAAAAATAAAATCCATAAAACAGTCAATCAGTAAGTGCATGCCTAGGTATTATTTGCGGTGGGAAGGGGGCATCTAAATAAATATTATGTCCTAAATCTAAACCCCAAAGTACAAGGTAAGTTCTGTGTTTCAAAAGTCCAAGGCTTAGTTCAGTGCACTAGGTTTTGGTTGTTTTCCTTTTTTCCTTCTACTCATGTATATCCCAATGCTTGGATCAGTGTCATCAAAAGATCTGGCTTATATCTCTCTATGCCTCTAATGACATGAAAAATAATTCCCTTTCGCAAGATCACCATGTCTATTTCTATTTTCAGACTTGACAGTAATTGCATTATTGGTTTTGTTTCTGGACCTGGTAAGAGACCACAGCAGCTTCTTTTTAAGTGGCCCATTTCCCCCTTAATAATCATTTCTTAATAGAGAGCTATATTAATTCAGAATTATTGTGCTTGTTTTCCTCATATGATTGTATCATTCAAACATTAATTTGCCCACAGAAATTTCGCAGATGATTCTATTTTGATGATTTCAGAATCCTGATTATGTTACCTACTCTTTTAATGAAACACTGTGTGTTTCTCTGCAGGCCCTAATCTTATTTTTTAAAATATGATTTACGTTGATTTTATTACCATTCTAGAAACAGATACAAATTACAGGGAAATTAGAAACCAAATTGGCACAACAGGCTCTCAATTTTATGATGCATTAAATTTGGAGGCAATTTATTACAAGTGGGAAAAGTTCAAGTGGCAACAAGGACAATATAACTGAGAGCCTGGGGAGAGAGATGATTGTATCTTTAAGATCTAAAGCCAAGAAAACTCATCTATTCCCTGCCTGAATAGGATCGAGTTCATGGGCTTCATTTTCAATAGTGCAACCTACAGATTATTCAGAGATTGATTCTAAAATTTTTACTTTGGAAAATAATGTGGCATACGCATCATGGTGTCTGCCACTATGGGGTTGGCAGCCATATTTGGAACTGCCTGGAGCACTCCAAGAGCTGCAGAAATGCTATCTTCTCTGACGAATTTCTGGGGAAATGATTATGAGGTGGGACAATGAGTTGTATAGTGAAGAGAAGAGGTAGAGTTCCGTAGAGATGTTCTCGTTCAGTCAGTAGATATCTGGGATTATTTTATTCATTTATTCATTCACTCTACAAATAACCATGAGTACCTATTAAATGTCAAGAAATGTTCTAGGCACTGGAAATACAACAAACAGAAGGACAGGGTTCCTAGTGGGAAAGATGGACCAATATTAGTGAATAAGGGAAAAAAACCCTATTTAATTTAGATAATGATATAGTAAAAAGTCATATATAATTTTAATAATGATATAGTCGTAGGATTATACAATCATATAAATACTGAGCAAAGAATTAAAAGGGTGCCTCCATGGCTCAGTCAGTTGAGCGTCTACCTTTGGCTCAGGTCTTGATCCCAGAGCTCTGGGATCGAACCCCACATCAGGATTCCTGCTAAGCTGAGAGTGTGCTTCTCCCTCTGCCCTTCACCCTGCTTGTGCTCTCTCTCTCTCAAAAAAATAAAATCTTAAAAAAAAAAAAGACTTAAAATAAGGTTGTGTGTGAGAGATGGATGGGATGGCCTGTTTGGACTAGCTGGCCAGGGAGTGTTCTCCGAGGCAAAGGGTTAGAATCTGGGCTGTGACAGATGAAGAGGAAGCAGTCATGCAAGATCCAAGGGGACACACTCCAGGCAGGAGAGAGCTCAATGCCAATGTCCCAAGGCAAGAACAAACTTAGTAGTTGAAAGAACCAAAAGAAGGCAGTGTGGCTGGATGATGGGGTCGAAGGGGCACTAAACGTAAGATGGGGTCACCGAGTGGGAAGGGGCCAGAAGACGAGGATTCTGTGGATGTTCACTTGTACCCGCATTGTTGGCACTGCCCGGTCCCTACCCTGTTACCATCCATCCCCATTCTTCCCTAACTACAATTTTGTTTGGGGTTGCTTTGTATCCAGTGAAAATTCTTTCATTCCCCAGAGTCCCTTGCATCAAGGGGTGGTCATGGTCATGTTACATGGTTCTGTTAATAGCGTGTATCTAGAATTCTGATGGAAAGAGCTTCCCCTCCAGAATAAAAACGGAAGCTTGTCAAAGATGGCTTTTCATTCTTCCCCATTCTTCCTGCTTGAAACATTAATGCAATGCCCATGGGTGTAGCAGCTATTTTGAAACCGTTTGGATGAAAACCACACGTAAGAATTGAGATAAGAGAAAGGCAGGAGTCTGAGACTGAAGATGGTGTCATGGACCTACAGCACTTCCCAGTTCTGCAGACCTCTGCACAGCTTGTTGGATGCAATGAACAGAACTTGGTGAATTTTAGGTGCTGGCATCAGGGCATTCTCTTACTTGTAACCAAACACAATCCGAAATCATATGACACAGAATAGGAAAAAACCCAATAGCCTAGGGAACCAGGAAAAGTATTGATGAAAATAAATCCAGCAAAAATGGTAACTCCAAAAGAAGGAAAACTAATCTGGCACAATGCCTATATGTCATCCTGAAATTTGGTCTCAAATATTACAAAAGCCCAAACCAAGAGGACATCTCTCAGTACAACTACTACTAGTACTATTGTTAATATTAGTAATGGTAATGGAGTGAAGATATACACTAAGGCAAAGCTCACATTTCTTGTGTGTTTACCATGAGTCAGATTCCAAGCATTTGATATACATTTACTATTTTTTTGAGATTTTATTTATTTGACAAGGAGAGAGAGATCACAAATAGGCAGAGAGACAGGCAGAGAAAGAGGGGGAGGCAGGCTTCCTGCTGAGTAGAGAGCCCACTACTGAGCCAAAGGTAGAGGCTTAACCCACTGAGCCACCCAGGCGCCCCTCTAAGCATTTGATATACATTTAATCATTTAAGCCTCAGAAGAACATTGAATTACTTCACAGATGAAAATATTGAGATACAGAGAACTCAAGTGGCTTGCTTTGGGTGAAAGAGCCAGGATTTCAGTCCAGGTTGTCTGACCACAAGGCCTGCAGTAGTAACCAAATTTTAGCAAATTCTCATAATGTCAGATGTATTTTCTTTTTTTATCTTTGGCAAAGAGTCTGCTCAAATCTTTTGCCTATCTTACAAAATTGGGTGGGATGAGCCGAAGGATGACTGGAGCAAGAACCAGTGACTAGTTCTCCCAGGTCATAATTTTCCAGCATGGAAGGACTCTAAATAGCCCTTGATAGCTTGATTTATAACCTATTCAGATATACTGTTATGGGCCTCCATTTGTACTCCTTCTCTGAATAATAAAAATGTTAGGAGGTGGGTCTTTCTATACAGAATTAAAATACATGAAAACAATAGTACAAACATTGGAATGGGGATAAGTATGATTGAAATGCAGTGAAACAACTAACACACATTGGTTTTTAAGAAGTTGAGGATGTTTGCTATAATATTTAGGGTATCCTCTACAAGTAAAGGAAGATAATGTATAATTAAAAAGCAAATGGGGGGAATAATAAAAGTACTCAATCACCCAAAAGTAGACAAGAAAGTCAAGAAAGAGTAATACAGTCCAGGTAGGAAAAATAGAGAGCAAATAGTAAGATGTTAGATATTGATACACTAAATGATTAAATTAAATGTGAATGGAATAAATACTTCAATGGGAAGCCAAAGATTGTCAGTCTGGATAAAATAATTCCAGTGGCATGACGCTTATAAGAGACCTAGGTATGAGAATAAAAAAGGTTAAGTAGGAAAAGATAAATCATCTGGACATTAATAGAAAGCTGGTATATTGGGGCACCTGGGTGGCTCAGTTAAGCATTTGTCTTTGATTCAGGTCATGATCCCAGAGTCCTGGCATCGGGCTCCCTGATCAGTGGGGAGCCTGCTTCTCCCTCTCCCTCTGCTCCTCCCTTCTGCTTATGTTTGCTCTCTCTCTCTCTCTCTCTCTCTCGCTCGCTCTCTTTCAAATAAATAAAAAAAATCTTTAAAAAAAAAGATAAGAAGCATCATTAGAAGGAAAGAAGATGTCTCCTTCTTAATCATAAAAGTTTTGTTCAGCCAGAAGATACGTTTTTTAATTACATGCCTTGAATAACACTCTTATAGAGGAAGCAAAGATTAATGGAACTGAAAATAAAGGCAAAGCCCCTTTGAATCACAGTGGCAGGTGCTAATACACATTTTCTCTCAGTAAGTGACAAGCAAAAATCAGTAGATCTACTGAACATTTGAATGACATGACTTTGACATAACTGATATAAATAAAAATCTATGCTCAATTATTGAGGCATATAAATATAAATTAATATATAAATTGAATAAAAATTCTTTTCAAGTAAGTACAAAACATTTACCAAAGTTAACTATATGCTGGCCCCTAAGGCACATTTCATAGCACAGAAGTCACACAGAATATTTTCTCTGACTACAGTGGAATTAAGCTAGAAGTCAATAGTTAAAGGATAATGGAAAATATTCATATATTTAGCAAATAAGAAATATACTTCTAGTTATTTAAACACAATGTTCTTTCAAATAATCTCAAAGAATTCAAAGATGATATCACATTGGAAATTGGAAATCATTTTCTTTTTCTAAATTCTTAAGATGAATGCTAAATAATTGAGTTTTGGCTTTTCTTCTTTTCTAACATATGCATTGAGGTCTATAATTTTCCCTATAAGCAGATCTTTGAGCTACATCCCACAAATGTTTTGGATACCCAAATGGGAAAACAATGAATCTTCCCCTCTTTCCTTACCTTGTAAGAAAATCAGTCCAGGTGGATTGTAGATCTACGTATGAAATATAAAACAATAAAGATTTGACAGCATAAGTAGAGAGCTTCACAATCTTGGGATAAGTAAAGAATTCCCAAACAGAACCCTCAAAGCTTTAGCCACAAAGGAAGAGATTGATAAACTAGACTCCATTAGAGTTAGGAATTTGTCAGAAGACACTACTAAGGGGCGCCTGGGTGGCTCAGTGGGTTAAAGCCTCTGCCTTCAGCTCAGGTCATGATCCCAGGGTTCTGGGATTGAGCCCCACATTGGGCTCTCTGCTCAGCAGGGAGTCTGCTTCTCCCTCTCTCTCTGCCTGCCTCTCTGCCTACTTGTGATCTCTATCAAATGAATAAATAAAATCTTTTTAAAAAAAGACACTACTAAGAAAATTAAAAGGCAATGCAGGGAATTGGAGAAGGTATCTGAAATACATATACAAAAGAATTCATATCAGAATGAAGATTTTTGACACATCAGTTAGAAAAAAAAGGGCAACATAGTCACAAAAACTGGTCAGTAAGCACATGGAAAAGGTCTCACCTCACAAGTAAACAGGAATAGTGTAATAAAAATATAATAAAATATCACTACACCTACTAGAACGACTCAAACTTAAAGGGTCAACAATACAGTCTTAGAAAGCAGTGCGACTCCATATACTCTCCTGGTAGTGTTGGAACTTGGTAGCCCCAATTCTGGAAAAATGTTTTATTTGCTAATGCTGAATATCTTCTGACTCTGTAATCTAGCAATTCCACCCAAGAAAAGTGTGTGCACAGGTATCAGAAGACAGGAACATGACTTCATAGCAACAGGGCTGTATGGGTTAACTCCAGCAGACCTACAATTAGCCGGAGCTCTTTTGCTAAAGGTCCTGCATCACAGTGACCTCCGGCCAAGGCATGAAACCTATTGATTTGTAGTGTGGCTTTGTAATCACAGGTCTAAGTAGTTTGGGGGTGGTTTGTACCACCTTATCAACATGGCTTATTGATAAGAGTGATATTAATGATTCTCACCTGTTTCCATGAGACTATCAGTTGCTGTTTATGGAGCAGGAATATGCCTACTTGACCAACAAAACGTAAAAACAAAGACTCCAATTCATGCTCCCTAATTCTAAAGACTTCCATGCACACATTGGTTCCTGAATGGAGGAAATGAGTGTATTCAGTATGGTCCTTATAGGAGAAGGATAATTCGAGCCTGGGTCTGGTCTCTCTGGACCCCTTGCTGTCATCTGTGATGCATATCCTTACTTTAATGCGTTGCCATAATAGATCCTTTTCCTGCAATAAACTGGAGACTTGTACATCGAGACCTTAAGTCCTGGGGGTCTTCTCTAGCAAACAAACCTTGCTTAATGGCCAGTGGCATTGCAAGGCCTTATTTGTGACAACCCTAAACTGCAAATGACCCAAATGTTCATGCACAGCAGGCTGGATAAATAAATCGGGCTGTATTCATGCAAATGAATGCTGAGCAGCAATGAAAATGACTGTTAACTGCATAGAGATCAGAGATGCCTTACAAACATAATGCTGAAAGCAGCTAGATACAAGAGAATCTGCTGTATACATGTTCAAATGTGTGTTTACATTTGTATAAAACAGTGCAAAAATAGATAAAATGAACCCAAGATACATGCTGGTCACCTCTGGATGGCAGAAATGGAGTCATGATTAGGAGAGGGGATTGTAAGCGTGTTCTATTTCATAACCTGGGCTGGTTCCCTGGGTATGTTCAGTGTGCTGTAATTATCAAACTTGTGATTTTCCTGTGTGATCTAATTTTTTAAAAAGCTTATTAAAGGGGCGCCTGGGTGGCTCAGTGGGTTAAAGCCTCTGCCTTCGGCTCAGGTCATGATCTCACGGTCCTGGGATCGAGCCCCACATCGGGCTCTCTGCTCAGCGGGGAGCCTGCTTCCTCCTCTCTCTCTCTGCCTGCCTCTCTGCCTTCTTGTGATCTATCAAATAAATAAATAAAATCTTTTAAAAAAATAAATAAAAAGCTTATTAAAGGGGCAGCTGGGTGGCTCAGTCAGTTAATTGGCTGCCTTCAGCTTGGTTCATGATCTCAGACTCCTGGGATCAAAGCCCCATGTTGGGCTCCCTGCTCCACGGAGAGCCTGCGCTTCTCCCTCTCCCTGCTTCTCCCCCTGCTTATGCTCTCTCTCCCTGTCAGATAAATAAATAAATAAATAAAATCTTTTAAATTAAAAATAAATAAATAAAAAGCTTAATAAGACAAAACAAACATCGGTAAGTCCACAATGTTATTTAAAAAGAGAGAAAGAGAGAAACACTTTTTTTGGTGACCCTTGAAAGTAACTAGAATATCGACACCTTAATCTGAAAATTGGAAACTATAGAAGGAAACCTCCTTGTTTGTACAGACAAATGTTTGTATATATGCAAATAATACATAATATGCAAAAATTTTTGTATATTTCAGTGTTGTTCAACAACCCTACTTGGTGAAGAAAAGGCTTTTTTTTTTTTACAAATGATTCCTGATTAATAAATGTGAAATTAACAATGGAATTAGAAAATCATCAATGAATATAATGAAAATAATTAATCCAGGCAGAGATCTCTGTGTTAGTTAGTTATGGCTGTATAACAGATCAGCCCAACATGCAGCAGCCTAAAACAAACATTATTTCACAATTTCTGGGGGTCAGGGATCCCCGCCTGGCTTAATCGGGTGCCCCTGGCTCTGGGTCTCCCACTAGGTTGCAGGTGGTCAGCTGGGCCAAGGTGTCTCTAGTCTTGACAGGGGAAGGGTCTGTTCCCAGGCTCACTCATGTGGCTATGGGTGGAGGGTCCCATATGCTCAGCTGGCTGTTGGCCAGAGATACACCGATTACTTGCACATGGACCTCTCCACAGGGCAAATCAGAAGATGGTAGCAGGCTTCCCTAAGAGCTAGCAAGGGAGGGCAAGAGAGGGAATCCAAGATACAACCCACATTTTTGTGACTTACTAGACAGAATCCAGTTGTTTTGTTAACTTAATCTAGAAGTGACATCCCAGCATCTCTGCTACATTCTATTCATAGAAGCAAGTCACGAGTCTTGCCCAGACTCAAGGGAGGGCAGTAGACAGGGTGTGACTACCAGGAGGTGGAGATCACCGGGAGCCTCGAGGAGGATGCCGACCATCATCCTCAGTGGCTGGAAGCCATTAAATGAAATGTTGATGGGTCACCACCTGAATCCACTACTCAATCCCATAATCACTAAAAAAGCAACAACCAGATTACAATTTACCTTCTGTTGTGAAGCCATCCGAAGGACACAGCATCCCCTAACAAAGTATTCTCTGAAAGACAGTTGAGCCTGAATCTAACCAAACTTTTAGAAAACATCCAATTTGCGAGAAATATGGATAATGGAAGAAGTTAAATGACACCATGAGGATACAATCTAGTTTGTGTGAATGTCTACAGGCCAGTAGACCTAGGTCCTTGGTGAGTCAACGGCATGGAAAAAAACAGAAAAACCAAAAACCAAAACAAAACAAAGGAAGAATTGCTCTAGCTTAAAAGAACTTTAGGAGACCGAACAACCAAATGCAGTCTTTAGACTTTGCTTGGATCCTGCTAGATAAAGGCAGTTTTGAGACAATAAGGGGATTTTGAATACGGAAAAATAAATGGTACTGAGGAATAGCTGTTGATTTTTCTTGATATAATGATGGCTTCATGGTTATGAAAGAAAATGTCCATATTTTTTTCTGAGATGTGCACGAAAGCATATAAGGACGGTATCTTAGATAGGAAGCTTAAGAAATTGCTTTAAAATACTTCAGCAAGGGGGAGCCAGGGTGGTTCAGTGAGTGAAGTAGCTGACTCTTGATTTTGGCTCAGGTCATGATCCCACCGTCACCATCTAGCCCTGCATCAGGCTCCGCACTCAGCAGGGAGTCTGCTTCAGGATTCTCTCTCCCTCTGCCCCTCTCTACCCACCCCCCCAATAAATAAATAAATCTCTTTAAAAAATAAAATAAAATACTTCAGCAGGGGTGCTTGGCTGGCTCAGTGGTAGAGGCTGACACTCTTGATCTCAGGGTTGTAAGTTCAAGCACCACATTGGGTGTAGAGATTACTTAAAAAAACAAAATCTTCAAAATACTGCAGCTGACAGCAGACCCAATAACAAAAGGAATAGATGAACTAAGCGTGGGAAAAATCTTTGTAAGTGTTGAATTAAGTGATGAGTATGTGTAGGTTCATTACACAATTTTATTCATTTTTATGATGGTTTAAATATTTTCATAGTAAAAATGGGAAGAAAGAGGTCAGGACTAGATGGTTTTATAGCTGAGTTCTAGGTAGATTTTAGGAATAAATATTTCCAATATTTAAGTAGCTATAGCTTCCCACATAAGGTGAACCCCCCCAATTCATTTTATGAAGGTCACACAACTTTAAAACTTAAAAGAAAAAAAAAACCCTATAAGATGCATGAAGAAAACTTCATAGTTGCAAGTACATAGCTGGGGGAATATTTGCATGCTTAGCACACATGGGCACACACATGAAAAAACAGAATACAAGGGGAAAAAAAGAAAAAAAAGAAAAAACAGAATACTGTTTACCCCTTATGCCCATTTCTAGACAGTTTCACCTGCTGAAGATATCTACTATGCTGAAGGAAAAATCTGATTTTTTTTGAAGATTTTATTTATTTATTTGAGAGAGAGAATGAGAGAGAGAGAGTGAGAGAGAGAGAGAGAGCGTGAACATGAGTGGGGGAGGGTAAAAGGGAGAAGCAGCCTCCCTGCTGAGCAGGGAGCCCGATGTGGGACTCAGTCCCAGGATTCCAGGATCATGACCTGAGTTGAAGGCAGTCGCTTAATCAACTGAGTCACTCAGGCACCCAGGCAAAATCGGATTTTAAAAAAGAGTGCCAAAAAAAGAAACCATAGATAAACGACTTAAATGTAGGCAAATTTTTCTCTTTTTTTTTTTTAAGAAACTTTTTTATTATTTTATTTTATTTTGAGGTTTTATTTATTTATTTGAGAGAGAGAGAGGTAGTGACAGAGAGCATGAGCAGGAGGAGAGGTAGATGCTCCTGCTGAGCAGGGAGCCCAACACTGGGCTCCATCCCAGGACCCTGAGATCATGACTTGAGCCAAAGGCAGATGCTTAACTGATTGAGCCACCTGGGCACCCCTCTTTTTAAAAAATTTTTTAAAAGATTTAATTTTGGGGCACCTGGGTGGCTGAGTGGGTTGAAGCCTCTTCCTTCAGCTCAGGTCATGATCCCAGAGTCCTGGGATCGAGCCCCACATCGGGCTTTCTGCTTAGCAGGGAGCCTGCTTCCTCCTCTCTCTCTCTGCCTGCCTCTCTGCCTACTTGTGATCTCTGTCCGTCAAATAAATAAATAATAAAATCTTTAAAAAAAAAAGATTTTATTTTTAGGTAATCTCTATATCCACTGTGGGGCTCAGACATACAACCCCAAAGTCAAGGGTTGCTCGTTTCTATGAATAAGCCAGCCAGGTGCCCCAAATGGAAGCAAATTTTCTAAATAAAATATTGGGGACACAATTCAAGAAATATACTTTAGTTTCTACACAATCATACACATATATTATTGATCATTTATTTGCTCACCATTATTTCTTGGACTCCCTCTGGGTTCTTGCTAGAGTACATACTTTCCTAGTGGTTTTTCCAGTAAGAGATTGTGGGTGGTAAACAAGTTGGCTTTTACATTTAAAAAAAATGTATTTATGATTACCCCCCTCTTTGAAGAGCATCTGGCTGGCTGGTGAATTTCAGGCTACCCGGTGTTTTCCTTCAGCATTTTGAGGGTATTGTTAATGGAATCTGTCACTTCTGTCCACATAATCCCTCAACCTCTCTTTCGTAGGTTGTTTTTTCCTTTCTTCCTTACTGTGGTGCAGTTACGCTACGGGGTTTCTGGATAGAAAGTTATTTTTATTTTCTCACCAATCATTCAGTGAGGTCTTTCCATTCCAGTTTTCATTCATTTCATTTCTGGAAAATTATTGGTCCCTTCATTTTCAAACATCGCCGTTCACACCCTGGTTTCTTTTGCAACTTCCACTGAATATACTTCTAAACTTCTCATTCTACCCCCCACGATCCTTCCTTCAGAATTAATCCTCTCTCTTAAGATACATCGAGTACCCATTGAGATAATTTATTGATGGTTATTACGATTTTTTTAACTTTCAATAATTATATGTTTCACTTTCAAGATTTCCAACTTTTTATCAAATCTTTGTTCTTTTTTTGTAAATGTTACTTCCTTCCTCATGTCTTTCAGCAGTTAACGTATTATTTTTAAGTTCTCAGATTGATCTCTACACCCTCAGGGATTCATTCTTTGATTTGTCGAATTTACCAACCTTTTTAAAATGATAATACACTTTTTCACGTGTGTAGAACATTTTAAAGAGCTGTTCTTGCTTGGTAGTTCTCCTTCAGAGGTGTCCTTAACTTTTCACATGATCTAGATTTGCCTCAGCCCTGGTCCCAATGGGCTTCACGGGTCCAAACCTGGTTGGTCTTATAGAAGCAGATCAATCTGAATCTTGTTCTCCATATTAATGGTTTAACTCTGGATTTTACCTCAGTGTTGTATAGACTCGGTTCCTATGTCCCATCTGCTTCTTTACTTTTCACATATAAGTTCAAAAACAAAACCCATGTCCAAAGTATTTTAATAAACAACATATTTCATTTAAGAAGAAGCTGCATTTTTGGGGGGATAATCAACCTGAGGGTAAATGACTAAAGACCTACAAACTACAGGGGGGTAAATGACACCAGGCATCTGCTGGCTGTCCACAAATCTCTTCTCACTGTCGTATTTTATGTCTACGAATGAATCTTTAGTACCGTGCTTCCACGACGCGAGCCCCTTGTAGTATCTCCATTCCAGATCCCTTAGATCCATGAATTGTTTCTCTGCAAAGAATCACATTTTCAAAGAATTACATGAAGGTGTTATTTAACCTTCAGTTATTCAGAGATGCTTCTTGGACAGAATGAAACTTTGATGAACTTGAGTCTCTTCCCTTTTGGTAGAAAGCTGTTTCTAGAGCTTTATAAATGAAGCAGGCACCTATGGTGCTCATCTGTCTAAAGCCCTCCTCCAAATGGGGAGCTGGGTGGGTCTGGCTAACTGGGCTGGAGCAGACACTAGCAGGTGGAGGAGTCTCCTTCAGTGCCTGGATCCTAATAATGGACAAATGGAGAGATCTACAGAGCACCGAGATCAAGAGATCAAGAGAGAGGAGAAAAGGATCCTGATGAGTGTTTAAAACAAGGACAAAGATTCATCAGAAGTCCATAGGTTTTTAGTGTCATTTCTTCCAAGACGCTGGTTTAAGCCCTGGGTATAAAGGGCCGTGGCTAGCTACTCTTTCAGGACCTATCAACTTGGGGCATCGCTAGTAATTATCATCACTTCAAGAAGCCAATGGACCATGGAAAGTTAGGCCAAGACACACTGCATATTCTCTTACTCAGCTGTCAGTTTCCCGTCCCTTCCTTTTAGTTTCTTTAACGACTAACCAGAATGTAAACCACCCTCCGCCCCCAACAAAAAGAACAAGGAAAAAGGAGCAAGGCCTAAGGTAGAGACTTGAGTGTAAAACCAGAGGCCCAAGAGTCAAGGAGATGAGTGTGAGGAACAGAACGAGAATAATGGATACAGCAAACAAGCAGGAAGGCTGGTTTAATTCTCTCTCATCATTCTCCCTGTATGGTGATACTTGAGCAGGTCCGCTATGGTCCAGGTATGTTCCCTGCACCAGTCAGGCCTCCATTCCTGTACTAGAAGGGCCCGAATTTCGGTATACATTCTATAAGTGCTTGAAGTAGGAGACTGGGGCCAGGGACTGTCCCCTGAGTTCGTACCTTCCCTAATGGAAGAGATACTGCAGCAAGCTGTTGGTGTCGAACACTGGTGGTCAACAGTGTCTCCCAAAGGGCAATTACCAAGTGTCAGGAGTTTGACAAGATTTTAGCAGGCTTGGCATTGGAAGATCTGGTTATAGAAGGAACAGAAGGATGTATTTGACAAGAGAAGCCCACAGAGTTGATGATTTTGACTACTACAGAGCTTTATGTTGTGATCTGTGGTACACACTATAGACAGTTGGCTCACTGCATGCCCATAGCAATCCTCTTCCATCTTCTTCTACCATAGAGGGTGAAAAGCTAAGATCTCTATTCACCACCCAGCAGTAAGGGGTCGCTCTTGGACACAATTCTGACCAATGAGATGTAGGGAGAAGTCCCGGAGGAGGAGTGTTCTGAGGAAGTTTGGCTTTCCTATTAAAAGAGGACACAAGTTGCCAATGTGGCCCTTCTTCTTAGCCCCTTTATGCTGCCTGGAATGTGGCTGTAGTACCTGGAGGTGAAGGAGGCATCTTTTGACCATGAAGACAAAATCCGTACACAAAAAGATGGTGGAGCCTGGGTCCTTGACAATATCAAAAGCAGTGCTCCAATATTTGTCTGTCTACCTCCAGACTTCTAGTAGGTAAGAAAAATAATCTTTATTTGGTTTCTCTGACATTTTTGGTCCTCTTGCCTGAGCAAGAGAAGCTGATATGATAGAAGGACAAAATGGTAGCACCCATTCTCTTTTCTTTCCCCAGTGCTTGATGCTTGTAAGGATATGTTCTATAATATTCTTTGGTATACCAAGACCTCTAAAGTCCTCATGGCTGAGAATACTTTAGGGACCGGCTGGCTGATAAAATGATAGTAATACTGGGCAATATAAGAGAGTAAAAGATGAATTGTTGCAATACCAATTAAACCTAAGAAATTACTGGCTGGTCTTCATGTGGATGCCTACACCTGGCTTCACGCATATTCCTCGAATAGACAGGATGAGTACTTGAAATTCTGCTTATAGGATCTGAGGAAATGAGGTCATGAAGACAGAGAAGAAACCTCAACAGAGTCTGGAAGGCCACAAGAGAGACCTTCTAGAAGTTAGGTAGCAAGGAGATAAGTCATGCATTGAGAAGAAAGGACAATTTGGCTCCTGTCAATGGCAAAACCATAAAGATCCTATCAGATGTCCAAAGCCCTCAGCACTTTTTCAATAGGCTCTTTGGCAGTACTGATTAATCCTAATATTTTCCATACTTTTTCCTTTCTGGTCCCAGACTTTACCTTATGCACTTCTGTGGATTAGCTAGGCCATTCCTACAATTGCCCTGATTTCTATTCCTGCCTGGGCTCCAGAGCACACAAAGTATGACTCTATCAAAGGGATCTGAAACCTGCATTAGGCTCTGTCAAGACATTGGTGTGGGGAGTTACAGCAAAGACTGTTCTGGCATCTTGGACCAAATATGAGCAGAGTAATCAATCTATGCCTTTGAATGTGTTCCTCTAACTCTTCCACTACTTTTAGTATAAAAATGGTGCTGTCAAAATATTTGCTGTGCAAATGGTTTTATCTTGAGTCAAGAACCTACTTTAGGAAGGTTCAAATATTTTATATCATTGACTTAATCTATTTTTTACAGCTACCTAGAATGACAAATTATTACCTCCCTCAAATTAAGGAAAATGAAGACCTTATAAGACACTCCCTTCTCATTGAAACTCACCATCATATATTTTATATATTTTTAACTTTCCCTAAATAGTCTTTTTTTAAAAGAACATCTTCCTATTAAAGTGTCAGAAATGAAGGGAGGAGTTTCCTCTTGTTGTTTGTAGAGAAGTATCAATAATGAAAGGATAAGAGTTCCTGAAAAAATATCTAAAAATACCCCCTCTCAATTGCACTAAAGCCAAGATACTTAAGAAAAATAACCCATTATTCAGTAAATATTTGGCTAAGTTCATAATAGGTATGGGTGACTTAGAGTCCAAGTTTAACTAGCTAATATTATAAAGGTGACTTTAAGTACCACACCCAAAATACTCCTTTGCGAGACTGGACTGAGCCTGGACCCTGGAATGTTCCAGTCTCTTTTCTCTACTTCCCATTGGCACTGTAGGCAGCAGGCACATCAGCCACGAGCCCCAGGACTGCAAGATTCCCTTGGGTCACCGTTTGACTATTTCAGTTCTCATAACCTAAGTAAATGTTGCAACAAGATTTCCACGAATTTCCCCCCACATAGCCTCATCTGTTTAGATTACCTGGATCAACTAAGAAGTACTTAGCAATTCTGTCTGCAAAGACAAAATTTTCTGTCCTGATCCTGGAGATGCCCAGCATGCCTAATATGTTGGCACCCTGAGTCTTCTCCTTTACGGGGACGGGGACCAGTGATGAGGATTTGGAGTGTTCGATGAGAATCTCATAGGGAAAAGTGTGTGCGGGAGGAGGAATCCCGTGCCGGAAGAGCCTCTGCTGGGATCTGGTGAGTCTCTCCACCGGAGAGAGCGAGGGGGCCAACAAGCTTCGGTACAGGATTTCGGTCATAGAGTCTGGTTTCTCCTCCTCTCTTCTCACCACCTTGCACACGAAAAGAGGCTGCGGGTCTTCTTCCCTCACGTCGTCGGTCCCACCAATTGACATGACATTCAGTTTTTGACTAAGCATTTTCTGTGCTTCGCTCGGTGAAATACTGTGAGTTTTTAGGAGATTTGATTTCTTGCTCTGCTTAGTAAAGTCCTCAACAGAAGCATACAATTCTGGCAGCTGCGGGAGGGGAAAAGGCAGGAAGTCAGGAGACTGGATGAAAATGTAAGTGGTAGACTCACAAACCCTACAACCAAAGGAGACCAAGGAACCATGAAAACAGAAGCATCTGTCTTTGGAAGCTCTCTCTGCCTCACGAACCCAAGTTAAGAGTGGCAATGGCAAATCTCATAGTCATTCCCAGAAAGGGGTATTATTAGATGCACCACTTAAACCATGAAATGGGCCTGTTAGACTTGGATCAGAAAGTCTGTAAGATCTTTCCAAGGTAAAGTATGATGAGCTGCCATGGAGAGAGAGAGAGAGAGATCGAGCTGTGGAGGCGTACAACCTTTGTTTGGAGTAAGGCTCCATATAAGGCTTCTTTTTTTTTTTTTTCTTTTTCTTTCTTTTTTTAAGGCTACATTTCTTTTAAGGAAGAAAGAGAGCCAGGTAATACAGATATCAGAGCTTCATCCTGCTGTCCGAAGGGCTCAGAATGTTCCCGAATGCAGTGCAAAGGAAGCTCTAAGAGTCCCTATTCATTGGGATATTTTACCAAAGCACAGAGTTAACTTGGCAGAGTGTTTGGGAATAGTTGTTGGCAGAGAAAACAATAAAGAATTCCTTAGAATACCTTCCTAATCCAAAATCCTATACTGAAGGAATAAAATCTCATTTTCTCCAGCATCGTGCCTACCAACTCCATTATTCCTAAGGATGTTCTTAGGCCATTCAACTGGAAGGCCAGAGAGGCCAAAGTGAGAACCCAAATTTGGGTCATCAGCCCAGGGCACTTTCCCTTCACTCCTAGGCCGTTCTGCACCCCAGCAACAAATAACCAAGTGGGCCGAGGCGGGAGAACGGCCTTTTCAAACGATGGCCGCTATCGTGAAAACAGCTTAGCTCTCGCCCGTACCTGCCCTGGAAATGCTGCATTTCACTGTGACCAAAGAGCGTAAGTCGGTCGATGAAGGGGAATGGTCATATTCCCTGGGGCCCCCAAGCACATCACCGGGTATGGCGTAGCTCAAACTGTTACAATTTTTTTTTCAAGCTGTCACAATTTTTTAATATCGTTTGCCGTGTGGGGTACTGCAGAATTGTAAGCACCTACCGAACACCCGGGAGACTCCGCCGCCGCCCCGCCTTCCTCCGGACTGGTGTCATCGCTAAGAAACATCGTGAGGGGACTTTGTCCTCTGATTCCTGAGAAAGCAGTAGAAGAGGGGACGGAGTGAAAGCTGAACGATCCAGCCAAGTACAAGGCAGGAGGGTGGGGCATGGGTAACGCTTTTTACGTGCCCAGAACTTTGTAGGTGGGACACTTGCTAAAATTTTATACCATTTGAAGTTTTCTTTTGTTTTCTTCTTACCCTAGGTCTATCAAATGACTCACATGCCAACCAAATATTTTCTCTGAAACACCTCAAATTCGTATATGACATATATGCCCTGGCATTTAATACTAATTAAAAGAATCCTACATGGGATGTTTAATGTTTTTATCTTACATATTTTGATCAACTTTCAGTTTATCTAAAGAAAAACTCCCTTATTTCTTACCCAGGAAAAGTGCTTTTTATTCAGGAGGGAAAGGCTAATAAAACAATAACAATTTACATTTTGAAACGATTTGCTTTGGGCCAGATATGCCAGTATGCAGTTTACAGATGGAATTGTGTTAAATCTCTTTGTGAGGAGTTGGAGATGTCTACAGAATATTTACAATTGGTCTCATCAGTGGGAGCAGTTCAGGATGCTTCCACATTTTTTTAAAAGATTTTATTTATTTATTTGACAGACAGATCACAAGTAGGCAGAGAGGCAGGCAGAGAGAGAGAGAGAGGAGGACGCAGGCTCCTTGCTGAGCAGAGAGCCCGATGCGGGGCTCGATCCCAGGACCCTGAGATCATGATCTGGGCTGAAGGCAGAAGCTCAACCCACTGAGCCACCCAGGTGCCCCTAGGATGTTCCCATATTTAAAAAAAAGATTTTATTTATTTAGAGAACGAGAGAGTGAGTGGGGGGAGGGCAGAGGGACAGGAAGACAGAATCTCAAGCAGACCCCCACTCAGCATGGAGCCTGAGGTGGGGCTTGATCCCAGCAACCTGAGACCATGACCTGAGTCAAAATCAAGAATCGGGTGCTCAACCAACTGAGCCAACGAGGTGCCCCCGTCTCCTCCCACATGTGACCCTGGGCTGGCTTTATGGTTGTCCTCAACCGACAACATATAGGTATAAGCTCTGAGTGCCAGAGCCTAGGCAGTAAGCTTTGCAGCTTCACGTCACACTCTTGGAATCCCTAGCCACCATGCAAAGAGGTCCTGCTATCCTTCTGGGAACCCCAAGGGGAGCTGAGAGCCAGCACCAGCCACTAGACATGTATGCGAGGCCATCTTGCATCGCCCAGCCCCATTTGTGCCTCCAGATGGCTACAGCTGCCTGAGCAACTCCAGACGATCCCAAATGGAGAACAACAGCCACCCAGCTATGCCGGCCAACTCCAAAATTATGGCAAATAATGAATTATAGATGTTTCAAGACACTAAGCTTTGAGTGGACTGTTACATAGCAATAAACAGCAGATAAACTCCACAATCCTTCACATTCCTGGTTTAATTTATTCCAGTGAATCCTCTGTTGGAGATAAGGCAATGTGTGAGGGACAATATCTTCCTTGGTACCACTATATCCACACGGGTAACTACAATAATTGGGGTGAGGATCAGAGATGAACTAACAATACTCTTGGTGTTTGGGGTGAAGTAAAAACAATGAGGTTCTTCTTCTTTCCCAAGCAAAACAGAAAAACCCAGAATGAATACATTTATATATGAATATATTTCTATTCACTCTGGGTTTTTCTATTTTGCTTGGTAAGAAGGAAAAAACTAACATATATTTAAATATATAGTCATTCTGGGATATCTATCGATATATGTACCTACCTATTACTTGGATATACATATATTCAAATGTATTACAGTCACTAGTAAGTACACTGTATCAATATATATGACCAAAGGAAAAAAAGAAAGCAATATAATGTAGCATGATGACTCCCTTTCCTACATTTGCACAGTGGCCTCATAGATAGATCTATCATTGACCAGTTAAAAGAAGACTTGATTGTGCATTTTTTTTAATTGTACTTTCCTTTTGTTATTTCTTGCAAAGGAAAATATTTCTCTAACTGGTTTCATCTAAAACCTCTCATTGTCTCCTGGGCACCCATTACCCCTGCTTTCCAGTGGTGCCACCCACCATGAGAGGGTTGCCTTTTCCCATGACCAATGGACAATACATTGTTCTCCCCTTTCCTCTCCCTAACAGAACTTGACTTAACCCCTCACTACACACACACACACACACACACACACACACACACACGCTGAACTTTATTCAGAATTTCTGATGCATGGAGCACCTGGGTGGCTCAGTTGGTTAGGCATCTGCCTTTGGTTTGGGTCATGATCCCAGGGTCTTGGGATCAAGTCCTGCATCAGGCTCCCTGCTCAGCGGAGAGGTTGCTTTTCCCTCTCCCTGTGCCTGCCACTCTGCCTACTTGTGCTCTCTGTCGAATAAATAAATAAAATATTAAAAAAATAAAATGAATGAGGGGCACCTGGGTGGCTCAGTGGGTTAAGCTTCTGCCTTTGGCTCAGGTCATGATCTCAGGGTCCTGAGACTGAGCTCTCTGCTCAGCGGGGAGCCTGCTTCCCCTCTCTCTCTGCCTGCCTCTCTGGCTACTTGTGATCTCTCTCTGTCAAATAAATAAATAAAATCTTTAAAAGTAAATAAATAAAATAAAATGAATGCTATTCATGGATGACAGGGAATGAAGTTCTGATATATGCTACAGCATGATAAACCTTGAAAAATTAGGCTAAGTGAAATAAGCAACTCACAAAACGCCACATATTGTATGATTGCATTGACATAAAATTTATAAAATAGGCAAATCCATAGAGACAGAAAGTACATTAACAGGAACTAGCCTAAGGCTGGGGGGCATGCAGGATTGGGGAATGACTGCTAATCAATCTGGGGTTTTTTGGGGGGGTGATAAAAATTCTAAAATTGATTGGTGGCTGCACAACTCTCTGAATATACTTAAAATTATTGAACTGTGCTCTTTGAAAGAATTTAATGGTGTGTGAATTGTTTGTTAATAAGACTTAAAAATGATTTGGAGAGAAAATGATAGTTATGAAAGATAGACTAAGGAGATGCAAAATATTTAACTGGTTACCCCATAAGAAAAAAACCCAAATCATAGAATAGAAAAATATTTAAAATTAAAATTCAGGGAGATTTTCCTGGAATTAAGGATTTGAATCTGTGAATTAAAATATCAGAATGGCTAGCACTAAAACATATTCTAGTAAAGTAATCGAGTTTCAGGAAAAAAAGAAAAGAAGCCTTAGTTTTATCTATAGCAATAGTCAGACAAAAACACAAAAAAGCAAAACAAAGTTTGAGCCAAGGATTTTTCTATTTATCCAAGCTATGTTTGAAAGAATAAAAGCTTGGGTCACCTGGGTGGCTCAGTGGGTTAAGCCTCTGCCTTCAGTTCAGGTCATGATCTCAGGGTCCTGTGATGGAGCCCCACATCAGGCTCTCTGCTCAGTGGGGAGCCTGCTTCCCCCTCTCTCTCTGCCTGCCTCTGCCTACTTGTGATCTCTCTCTCTGTCACATAAATAAATAAAATCTTTAAAGAAAAAGAAAAAAAAGAAAGAATAAAAGCTCAAGAAAAAATTTTGATCTTGCAAGAACTCAGGAAATATTTTTCCCATGAGTCCTTCTTGAGAGAACTATCAGTCGACTGATGGACTTCAAGCAGCCAAGAGAAGAATGGACTTCAGAAGTAAAGAATCTTCTAGCAGTAGGGCAAGTTTGCTTGTAGGGAAAACTACAAATGCATATATTCCCTGAACCTAGGATTCCTACTCCTAAATATCTATTCTTACATTTGAAAAACATTTCCATAGATGCCAATGAAACATAACCGGTTATTCACGGCAACAACTTTGTAACAGCAACAGACTGAAAACAACTTCAGCATCCTAAGAGATTGAGGGGTCAAACAAATCCAATGCCCACCCACAGTATAAAGGATAATTTGTGCTTTTTCATACAATGGAATACTCTTCAGCAAGAGATTCTGTACTTTATGTTACAATGTATGTAACACTCAAATATAAGCAAACAATCTATAAGGTTAGGAGTCAGGATAGTGTTTACCTTGGGAGGGATCCATACTGGAACATGAGAATTCCACAGCTCTGGTAATATTTTGTTTACTTGATCTGAATGCTACACTGAATGCTACAGTGTGTAACTGATAGAAATCCACTGAGCTTTGCCTTTATAATCCATGAACATTTTCATATGTGTCTTAGACATCGGGGCACCTGGCTGGCTCAGTCAGAATACCATGTGACTCTTGATCTCAGGGTCGTGTGTTCAAGCCCCAGTTTGGGCACAGGGATTGTTTAAATAAATAAAATTTTTTTTAAAGATATTAACAGAAACTTTACCTAAGATGGAGAAAAACAATTTCCAGGGAAAATCTTGACTTTTCAGGGAAAAGTCAAGAAAAATCTACTCACACTGTTCTTGGGCAACCAGTGGGTCTGGAGGTAACTCAATACTGAACAATTAATGATAGTGGAAAGGATCCAGTATGCTAAATAGATGTCACAACATAGGACAAAAACACATTGGAGGAGAAGTATAAAACAAGTAAAATCTAGGTTAAGGGTATTCTAAGACAAAACATGGAACCACAGTTGACAATCGTGTAACTGTTTCATTGAAATTTATGATATTTTTCTACTTTTCCTTCAATTTTTAAATTATATTCTTATCTCCACATTTTTTGCAATTCTATTTTTGTTTGCAATTTGTCATAATAATTTTTTAAATGCTTAGTTTATGGACAAATTACTCAAGAAAACAAGACAATTTTATAATCAAAATTCTCCATGCTCTCAGTAGTTGTTGAATCACTCTATTGTACATTCTACATTAACAATATGGCAATTAAAATAAAAAGCTTAATAAAAAAATCTTTAAAAAAATTCTCCACGCACTGAGAGTAAATAAAACATAGGTTCTGTGAAAAAGAAGGGATAAGACAATAGAATATATTGGGGGAAAAAAAAAAGAACAAAGGCTTCAGGACTGCATAGAAGATGATAATTATAAACAAACAGTAAAGAACCAACATACATATACTTGCTCCTACTAAAGAAGAAAACAGAACAAAATGTTAAAAGGTATAATTTTTTAACTTTGCAAAATGAAAGGCCCATAATAATTATCGTAACTGAACAAGTAGTAAGAATGATAGACATGGAGCCACATAATGTCAAGGAAAATAATAACTGCAAACAGATACAGTGTTCACAATGTGTCAGACACTGCTCTGAGTTCTTTAATGTATTAACTAACTTGATATTCATAAAAATGAGTAGATGCTATTATCAGCCCCACCTTACAAACTGGGGACAGAGGTATAGGTAGGTTAAGAATACAGTTAAGACTCCAAAATGGCAAAGGTAAAAACATTCAAATTATTTCATGTTGATGAGCTGTTTGGAAAATAGGCAAGCTTATAGAACACCTGGAAGAATACAGCCTTCTTGGCAATCTGGCAATATTTATTAACATTCAAAAAATTTTTTCTATGACTCTACAGTTGAGTTTCTTGAAATTTTCCTGCAAAAATTGTTGGCCAAGTGTATAGATTATGAACCAAGCTCTTCATGCAGCATTGTTTATAATAACAAGAAATAAAAAGAATTAAGATAATGTGCAGAAGAAAATCAGAGGCAAGGCAGACAAATGCAGAGAACGTCCTGGTGCCATTCCATTTTCTGGGGCCCATCTCTCCTGAAACTATCACAATGATGTACCTAACTGCATTGTAGTTACGTTTGCCCAAAATTTCCCCTTTGCTTAGGATCATTTATATTTGGATTTCTGTCCTCCCCAGCCCAATTCTGATAAATATATTTGATGCATAAAGAGCTTTTTAAACCACTAAGAAAAAGATAAACTCATTGGGAAAAAAAATAGAAAAATAGTCAAAGGGCTTGAGGAGGAAATTCTCACAATTAAGAATGATGAATAAAGTCGGTAAACATAACAATATTCTCAGTTAACAGGAAATTACATGCAAATACATATAAAATGAGGTTTAACATCATCAGGTTGGTAAATGTCAATATAATGATAATGTCCATTTATTGAGAGTAACTCTCATTCAATGTTAGTCCAAACTTTAGAGAAAAATCTGGCAATGTGCACTGGAATATGTGGGCTCTTAGAACTAATGGTGCTATTTCTAGGGATATGCGCTAAAGAATAACCAGAAAATTGGACAAATTATGCTCATTTTCAATGGCTCATAATGCTAAAAAGCTGAAATAGGGAATTAAATCAGTAAGAGATTAACTTTTGAAAATCATTTAAACTACCATTCTGTGTAACCATTAAAAAGGAAAAGGAATTTAAAAAATATTTGTCTTGGAGGGAAAGATGGTGATGGAGTAGGAGGCCCTAGGTTTGCCTTGTCCGATGAATACAACCAGATTACTATCAAATCATCTTAAATACCCCAGAAATCGATCATAAGGCTGGCAGAGCAAACTCCACAACTAAATGTGGAAAAGGCCACACTGAAGAAGGTAGGAAGGGCAGACACACATGGCTTGAGAGAGAAATGGATCGTGGCTGCTGTGGTGGGGAGGGAGTCAAGGTCATGAGGAAGTGCAAGAGAGAGACCAGCACACAGGAGATCTCAGAGGAGATCTAAACAAACTTCTACAGCAACTGGCTTGGAAAGAGAGAGGGCCTGAATTTTGTGAGTTCTTATAACCAGTGAGGCTTAAAGCCTGGAATTTCAAAGGTCAGTGTGCTTGGCTCTGGAAGAGCTCAAAGGACATTAGGGCTGCTCTTGGCAAGAAGGTAGGGCTAAAAGCCCATGGGCACACAGCGTGGAAACAACAATCTGAAAAGGCCCTGGGACACACAGTGGAGAGGTTAGTTGCTCATCTCAGACCTGTCCCAGAGAGACAACATTCACAGAGAGACCCTCTGGGAACAAAGGAACTAGACAGTACCATTTCCCTCCCCCACCCTCAGCATAAACACAGACCCACCTGCAGGAACCAAGAATACATTGACACTCACTACCTAACTTGCTTACACCTCGCACTGGAAATGTGCCCCTCCCCCCACAATACTTGCCTCAGTCCCAACACAGCTGGCTCCCTCTCCCAGAAGACTGGCCCAAACCCCTGCCAGCACCATGTGTCCTGACCCCAGAGCTTCGTGAGGCCTTGACTCCGGTGGTGGTGGCAACAGGTCTCATTTTGCAAGCAGGCCAGAGCTAACCTAGTTAAAACATGCCACATTCAGGCCAGGGAACAAACTCTGCCCACAACAGGCAAAAAGAGTTCCTGACAATGACTGGCATGAAGGATAAAGTGACCAGAATACAAAAGCAGAGTGCAATGGAACACACAGAGACACTCCCTAAAGCACCAGGCCCTGGGGAAACAACAGACACTATACAGGAGGCACTACAGGCCATGAGACCATCACCCTCAAGAACAGGGGAAGTAGCTGACTTTCCTAACATAGAAACAGGCACAGAGACTTAGACAAAATGAGATGACAGAGAAATTTGTCCCAAATGAATGAACAGAATGAAAAGAACAACAGAACATGGACAGAGATGTAAGCAAAACAGATGGAAGTAACATGCTTAATGGAGAATTTAAAGCAATTATCATAAGGATACTGGATTTGAGAAGAGTGGAAGACTTCAGTGAGACCATTAACGCAGAGATAAGGAATAATATAGCAGAGATAAAATGCTCAATAAACAAAATGAGAAAGAGGTTTAATAGAATGAACAGCAAGCTGGAAGAAGCAGAGGAACAAATTAATGACCTAGAAGACAGAATAATGAAAACTAAACAAGCTGAACAAAAGAGAAAAAAGAATTATGCAAAACAAGAATAGACTTAGAAAACTCCCTGCCTCCATCAAACGTAATAACATCCGTATCATAGAGTCCCAGAAGAAGAAGATAGAGAAAAGGGGGCAGATAATTTATTTGAAGAAATAATAGCTGGAAAGTTCCCTAATCTGGGGAAGGAAACAGACAACTGGATCCAGGAGGCACAGAGAACCCCCAAGAAAATCAACAAAAGCAGATCTGCACCAAGACATATTTTAAATAAAATGGCAGAATAATAAAGAAAAAATGATATAGAATAAATATTAAGGGAAGCCTGGGTGGCTCAATCGGTTAAGCATCTGCCTTCAGTGCAGGTCATGATCCCAGGGCCTGGGATTGAATCTCACATCAGGCTCCTTGCTCAGCAGGGAGCCTGCCTCTCCCTCTGCCTGCTGTTCCCTCTGCTTGTGCTCTCTCTCTGACAAATAAATAAATAAAATTTCTAAAAAAATATTAAAAGCAGCAAGACAAATAATGACAGTTACATACAAAGGAAGCCTCATAAAGCCATCAGAGGATTTTTCAGTGGAAATCCACAAATAAACAGTGACTTTGAATGATACACTGGTCTAGATGGACATAATAGATATATTCAGGACATTCCATCCTAAAAAGCAGAATACATATTCTTTTCAAGTGTACATGGAACATTCTCCAGAATAGATCACATATTATGCCACAAAACAAGCCTCAACAAATTAAAAAAGATTGAAGTCATACCATGCATCTTTTCTGACCACAACATTATGAAAACTCGAAGTCATCCACAAGAAAAAATCTGGAAAGACCACAAATACATGCTAGTAAACAATGAGTGGGTGAGCCAGGGAATAAACCAAGAAATAAAAAAGTACATGGAAGCAAATGATAATGAAAAACACAGTGACTCAAAACTTCTGGGATATAGCAAGGATATAGCAAAAGTGGTTCTAAGAGGAAAGTATATAGAAATACGGGCTTACCTCAAGAAGCAAGAAAAATCTCAAGTAAACACAATTTAACCTTACACCTAAAGGAGTTAGAAAAAGAATATATAAAACCTAAAACCAGCAGAAGGAAGGAAATAATAAAAAATTAGAGGAGAAATAAATGAAATCGAAACTTTAAAAACCCAATAGAACAGACCAATGAAACCAGGAGCTTGTTCTTTGGAAAAAAAAAATCAATAAAATTGATAAAACTCTAGCCAGACTTATCAAGCAAAGAAGAGAAAGGACAAACCCTCCCCCCCAAAAAGAGAAAGGACCCAAAAAAATCACAAACGAGAAAGAAGTTACAACAAACAACACAGAAATACAAACAATTATAATGGAATATTATGAAAATCTATATGCCGACGAATTGGGCAACCTGGAAGAAATGGATAAATTCCTAGAAACATACAGGAAACAGGAGGAAATAGGAATGTAAGCAGACTGAGAACCAGCAATTGAGTGAAAAACCAAAAAACTCCCAGCAAACAAGTCAAGGACCAGATAGTTTCACAAGTTAATTTTACCAAACTTTTAAAGAGTTAATACCTATTCTTCTCAAACTATTCCAAAAAAAAATAGAAAAGGAAGGAAAACATCTAAATTTATACAGCATGATCCTGATACCAAAACCAGATAAAAGCACCACAAAAAGAACTACAGGCCAATATCTTTGATGAACATAAATGCAAAAATCCTCAACAATATACTAGCAAAATAAATCCAACAGTACATTGAAACAATCATTCACCATGATTAAGTGGGATTTATTTCTGGATTGCAAAGGTGGTTCAATATTCACAAATCGATCCACGTGATATCTCACATCAATAAGAGAAAGGATAAGAACCATATGATCATTTCAATAGATGCAGAAAAAGCACCTGACAAAGTACAACATCCATTCGTGATAAACTCTCAACAAAGTAGTTTAGAGGGAATATCCCTCAACACAATGAAAGCTATATATAAAAACCTAACAACTAATATTATCCTCATTGGGGAAAAACTGAGAGCCTTTCCCAAAAGGGCAGGCACAAAACAGGGATGTTCACTCTCACCACTTTCATTCAACATAGTACTGGAAGTCCTAGCCACAGTAATCAGACAAGAAAAAGAAATAAAAGGCATCCAAACCAGAAAGGAAGAAGTAAGACTTTCACTATTTACAGTGACATGATACTATTTGTAGAAAATTAGAAGACTCCACCAAAAAACTGCTAGAACTGATAAATTCAGTAAAGTTGTAGGATATGAAGTTAATCTACAGAAATCTGTTTCATTTCTATACACCAAAATGAAGTAGCAGAAAGGGAAATTAAGAAAACAATCCTAGGGGTGCCTGGGTGGCTCAGTGGGTTAAGCCTCTGCCTTCGGCTCAGGTCATGATCTCAGGGTCGTGGGATCAAGCCCCACATCAGGCTCTCTGCTCAGCAGGGAGCCTTCTTCCCTCACCTCCTCTGTCTGCCTCTCTACCTGCTTGTGATCTCTGTCTGTCAAATAAATAAATAAAATCTTAAAAAAAAAAAAAAAGAAAGAAAGAAAACAATCCCATTTCCAATTGCACCAACAAATATAAAAGGCCTAGGAATAAACACAGCCAGAGAGGTGAAAGATTTATACCATGAAAACTATGAAACACTGATGAAGGAAATTGAAGACATAAAAAATGCAAAGACATTCAATATTCATGGACTGGAAGAAGAAATATGTTAAAATGTCTATAATACCCAGGGACTCCTGAGTGCCTCAGTTGGTTAAGTGTCAGACTCTTGATTTTGGCTCAGATCATGATCTCATGATCACAGAGCCCAGTGCTCTGCTCTCAATAGGGTGTCTGCTTGAGATTCCCTCTCTTCTCTCCCTATCCCCCTGCCACTCTTCCTGATTGTGTGCACTCTCTCTCTCTCTCTCAAATAAATAAATAAATCTTAAAAAAAGTCTATGCTACCCAAAGCAATCTATACATTTAATGCAATCCCTATCACAATACCACCGGCATTTTTCACAGAACTAGAACAAACAATCCTAAAATTTGTATGGAACTACAAAAGACCCCAAACAGCAAAAGCAATCTTGAAAAAGAAAAGCAAAGCTGGAGGCATCACAATTCCAGACTTCAAGTTATATTACAAAGCTGTAATAATCAAAACAGTATGGTACTGGTACAAAAATAGACACACAGATCAATAGAAAAGAATAGAAAACTCAGAAATAAATGTACAATTATATGGTCAGTTACTCTTTGACAAAACAGGAAAGAATATCCAATGGGAAAAAGACAGTTTCTTCAACAAATGGTGTTGGGAAAGCTGGACAGCGATATGCAAAAGAATGAAACTGGATCATTTCCTTTCACCATACACAAAAATAAACTCAAAATGGGTTAAAGACCTAAATATGGACCGAAATCATAAGTATCCCAGAAAAGAGCATAGGCAGTAAATTCGCTGACATTGGCTATAGCAACTTTTTTCTAGATATTTCTCCTGAGGCATGAGAAACAAAATAAAAAAAAAAACTACTGGGACGACATCAAATAAAAAGCTTCTGCACAGCAAAGGAAACAATCATCAAAACTAAAAGGCACCCTACAGAATGGGAGAAGAGATTTGCAAATGATGTATCCAGTAAGGTGTTAGTATCCAAAATATGCAAAGAACTTATACAACTCAACACCCAAAAACCAAATAATCCAATTTAAAAATGAGCAGAAAACATTCACACAGATAGTTCTCCAAAGAAGACATCCAGATGGTGAACAGACATATGAAAAGATGCTCAACATCACCGATCATCAGAGAAATGCAAATCAAAACTACAATATCACCTCACACCTATCAGAATGGCTAACGTCAACAACATGGAAACAACAGGTGTGGACAAGGATGTGGAGAAAAAGGAACCCTCGTGCACTGTTGGTGGGAATGCAAACTGGTGTGGCTACTGTGGAAGACAGAATGGAGGTTCTTCATAAAGTTAAACACAGAACTGCTCTGTGATCCAACAATCATACTACTAGGTATTTGCCTGAAGAATACAAAAACACTAATTCAGAGGGCTACACACCCCCTTATGTTTATAGCAGCATTATTTACAATAGCCAAGGTGTGGAAGCAGACCAGGTGTCCGTCAATTGATGAATGGATAAAGATGTGGCGCGTGCGCGCGCACACACACACACACACACACACACACACACACACACACAGTGGAATATTATTTAGCCACAAAAAAGAATGACATCTTGTCATTTGCAAAAACATGGATTGAACTAGAGACTGTAATGCAAAGTGAAACAAGTTAGAGAAAGACAAAGACCATATGATTTCACTCCTATGTTGAATTTAATACACAAAACAAACAAGCAAAGAGGGGGAAAGGGAGAGACACAAACTGAAAAACAGACTCTTAATTACAGAGAGCAAACTAATGGTTATCAGAGCGGGGGTGGGGTGGGGGATGAGTGAAATAGGTCATGGGGATCAAGAGTGCACTTATCATGGTGAGGACAGAGTAATGTATAAGATTGCTGAATCACTATGTTGGACACCTGAAATTACTAAAAACTTTTTTTCCTCTTTAAATGAAAACAAGAAGTAGTAGAACCATATGCACACTCTGATCTTGTTTTTTGTCTAAAAAAAATATATATATATATCATAGAAACATATATTCATTGTAAAATCTCGAAGGGTATATCCCAACAGTGGTAGTCCCTAGGAGTTTGGGTTAGAGTGTGACTTTTACTGTTTCCATTTGAAAATTTTTCTTTCGGGGCACCTGGTGGCTCAGTGGGTTAAAGCCTCTGCCTTTGGCTCAGGTCATGATCCCAGGGTCCTGGGATCGAGCCCTGTATCAGGCTCTCTGCTCAGCAGGGAGCCTGCTTCCCCTCCTCTCTCTATGCCTGCCTCTCTGCCTACTTGTGATCTCTCTCCGGCAAATAAATAAATAAAATCTTAAAAAAAAAAAAAGGCAAAAAGAAAAAGAAAGTTTTTCTTTCATGAATTACTACAATAAAAAATGAAAGTGTTCATAGTTGGTTGACGGAGTGATGTAACAGATGACAGCGGGGTGTGTAGAAATGTATCTCTAAACACGTTCAACAGGGTGTTATATAGAATAGAAGACAGATGGGAAACAATTCGAATGTCCAATGCTGAGCTCATAACCTAACATCTGGGAAAAATCATTAAGTTGTATAGAAATATTTAATAATAGGGAAGTTATTAAACAAAAAGATTCTAAAAAGGATATTGTAATATGACCCTTTTCCATTAAAAAATCATATATGGTTCACATAAAAATCTCTAAAAAAATGATTTTTAAGATTTATTTTAGGGGCATCTGGGTGGCTTAGTGGACTAAGCCTCTGCCTTTGGCTCAGGTCATGATCTCAGGGTCCTGGGATCGAGCCCCACATTGGGCTCTCTGCTCTGCGGGGAGCCTGCTTCCCCCTCTCTCTCTGCCTGCTGCTCTGCCTGCTTGTGATATCTCTCTCTCTCTCTCTGTCAAATAAATAAATAAAATCTTAAAAAAAAAAAAAAGATTTATTTTAGAGAATGAGAGAGAGCGCACATGGCGAGGAGGGACAGAGGAAGAAGAAGAGAATTTTGAGCAAATGCCCCCAGTGGAAATCAAGAGTCAGACGCTTAATAGCCTGAGCTACCCCAGCGCCCCATTCACCTAAAAATCTTAATGGTAGCTCTATCTGTGTAGGATTGATTTTGGGTAATTTGTATTCTTTCTTAGGATTCTTTGTGCTTCGGTGGGTTTTACAATAAGCATTTATTTTGCAATTAAAAGAACATTTGAAGGTATTAAGAAAAATAAAGAAATGGCTGGAGGCAGTTATCTGTGGAGAATGCCCATCACCGGGGGGACTGCTCAGACGTCTGGCAGAGGGGTTAGGGTGGGTGACCAGGGGAGGGGCCTCCTTGCAGTCCCTGACAGTTCAGCCCACAGCCGGAGGGACCGGACTCTAACTAAAAAGCAAACAAAGGATCATGGTTACCTAGGGCTGCAGGTGGGAGTCGGGAGTGAATGCAAACGGGCACCAGGTTTCTTTTGGGGAGCATAGAAAGGATCTGATGTGCCCGGGCTTTCAGCTGCGGGTTGGAGGGGGGTGCTGCTGTGCCCGCGCTGAGTGAGCCCCACCCGCTCACAGCTGGCCCTCCCTGGGCACCTTGTGCCCGCTCTGCACCACCCTTCAGGAACTCCAGCCTGGGAGGAGGGGTGCGTTCCTTGTATGGTCATTCCCATTCCGCTCTGGATCCACAAAAAATTCCTGAAGCCATGCATGACCACCTGATCTCCCCGTTTGTTAGTTGCTTTTGGCCTAGAAAAGCTCTTTGAGAATACAATGATAAAAACAAAGGTGAAGCAGAAGGCTGCAGCCATGAACGGATCACCAGCAAAAGGAGCAAAGCAAGTCTCTGATAAAAAGAAAGACAAGGGATGGTTCCAAAGGATCTCAGTGTTTTTAAAATGGACCTGATTAGGGGCACCTGGGCAGCTCAGTCGCTTAAGTCAGCCTTCCTCTCAGGTGTGGATTCCAGGGTCCTGGGATGGAGACCCTCGGCAGACTCCCCGCTCAGCGGGGAGTCTGCTTTTCCCTCTGCCCTTCAACCAGCTTGTGCTCTCTCTCTGTCTTTCTCTCTCCCTCTCAAATAAATAAATAAATAAATAAAATCTTTCTAAATAAATAAGTAAATGCAAAGAGAAGTCCTAAAATCAGACTCCAGGGATGGTTGAACAACTCTGTGAATGTATTAAAAGTAGGTTGACTTGTGTGCTAAAAGGAGTAAATTTTAATGTAAGTAAATTATACCCCAATAAAGCTGTTTTAAAAAAGGAAACAAATGAAAAGACAGAGCTCCCCAAATGGGTCAATTATACTGTGATCTGCTTGGAGAGAAACTGTATAAACAGAGGGGCAGTGCTCCGTGTGGAGCATATTAAAGGCAACCTGGGGGGTTAGAAATTTACGGCAGTATTTGGGCTCAGCATCTGTGATGATGGAGCAGTTCAGCGCCCTGAGCTGTGTGCTAGAGGGAACAGAGGTTCCGGGGCATGCAAACTGTGGGTACTGACTGTTGGTAATGACTATGAATGCTAGCCACGTGTTTGGTGAACACTCAACTAGGCGTGCCAGACATGGTTCTAAGAGCTTAAATGAATTTTCCCATATAATCCTCTCAACAGCTGTCGGACATAAGCACAATTATGATCTCCATTTTACAGATCTGGAAACTGAGGTATAGAGAGGAGGAGCACTTTGCCTGACATAACAGGGCTAAGTAGTAGTAAATCTGGGTTTAAACCAAGCAGTCCTACTTCAGAACTTTGGAGTATTTAAAAGAAATTTTTTAAAAATTATTTTTTAAGTAAATTCTACCTCCCAATGTGGGACTCAAACTCATGGAAAGAGATCAAGAGTTGCCTGCTCTACCCACTAAGCCAGCCAGGAGCCCCAGGAACTCAGATTTTTTATTATGCTACTTATATTATGCTATTGTGCATACATATGATCTTGTCACACATGCAGTTTTCAGTGTGTTTTTTTTTTAAAGATTTTTATTTATTTATTTGACAGAGGGAGAGAGAGGGGGAAGCAGGCTCCCTGCTGAGCAGAGAGCCCGATGTGGGACTCCACCCAGGACCCTGAGATCATGACCTGAGCTGAAGGCAGAGGCTTAACCCACTGAGCCACCCAGGCACCCCTTTCAGTGTGTTTTTATTTGCATTTCCTTTTGCTCCTTCCCCGCGACCCCTGCCTTCTTTCATTAACCTCTTCATCAGGAAACCTTATAATTAAATTTATTTTTCTCTGTATTTATATATCATATATTGCCATATATGCACAGTCATAAGTATCAAAGATTCATGGTAATTGTTACAGAACTGAGATCACATTTTTGCATCTTGTTCTTTCACTAATGATTTCTCATGAAAAGTCCACCAACTCATCTAGTAAGCCTCTGGCCATTATGGTCGTTCCCTTACATTATTGCTACAAGAACATGTTCTCATTTCTGCTTCAACCTTAGAATTCAATGTGCACCCCCACCCCCAGCCCTGACAGCCGTACTCCAGGCCCTCCTGCTAGGGGATGGGAAAGATGCCATGAGAAAATTGAGACTCCTTGCTCCAGGTTTGGCGTGGAGCTGATCGGCCTGGGGGGCATCTATCCCTTTTTCTCCAGGTGGGGGAGCTGCATTGAATTCAGGGCAGCTGGTACGGCTTTGTAGGAGGAAGACAACAGCGGCCATGCTGCTGTGGGGACAGAGTCTAACGAGTCAGGACTCCTCTCTACCTTGCGCCATCACTGAGGGCTGATTTTAAAATAGAGTTGACCCTTGAACAACGTTAAGGATTAGAGGTGCCAACCCACCCCATGGTGGAAAAGCCGTGTGTAATTGTGACTTTTGAAAAACTTAACTACTAAGAGCCTACTATTGACCCAAAGCCTGTTGACAGTCGATTAACACAGATTTTGTATATGTATTATAGACAATACTTTTACAATAAAATAAGCTAGAGAAAAAAAATCATAAGGAAGAGGAAAATACATTTACAGCACTGTATTGTATTTATAAAAAAAAACCCCGCATTTGCAACGACGTGGATGGAAGCGGAGGGTACTATGCTAACCGAAAGAAGTCAGTCAGAGAAAGATAAATACCATAGGATTTCACTCACAGGTGGAATTTAAGAAACAAAACAGATGAACACAGGAGAAGGAAAGAAAAATAAAAAGATGAAAATTGAGAGGAAGGCAAATCATAAGAGACGCTGAACTGTAGGAAACAAACAGGGTTGCTGAAGGGGCGGTGGGTGGGGGGATGGGGTAACTGAGTAAAGGGCATTAAGGAGGGCACTTGGTGTCATGAGCACTGGGTGTTGCATGCAACTGAGGAATCACTAAATTCTACCCCTGAAACTACTAATACACTCTATGTTAACGAAATTGAATTTAAATAAGAAAATTTGAAAAAAATCCGCATATAAGGGATCCCACACAATTCAAACCCACGGTGTTCAAGGGTCAACTCTGGAGTGTATTACTAGAAAAGCTGAGGCTAAGGCCAACAGACCAGGGGACAACTGCCACTGAAAGGACAGTTACTCACAGTTCCCAAGAGGGAGCTTGCCTGGGGGACCACACGGAAAAGCACCGGGGCCCATCAGGAGGCAAGTAGGGGTGGGAAATGTGAGTCAGAGCCCCCGCTGGTTTCTGCAGGAAACCCTGGTGTCTGACACCTGGCCCTGGGGGATAGGGCGGGTGGGTGGTGGCTCAGAGGGTGAGAGCCTGATGGAGGAGGTGGTTGGAGTTGGGATCATTTGGTTTGCATCTGAAAGGCACACTCCCAGACAGGTGGTTTACTGTCTCAAGGAATCAGCTCACCCTGGGAGGGCCAGTCCCTGCAGGGCCAGCAAGGCCTGGGATGGGAAAGTGTCAGAAGGCATGGATGACACAGGGCTTCACTACAGTAGCATCTTTTGTCCTATGCAGCCTACAGGGGAGCTGTCTTGTCATGGAGACATGATTTCTTTCCCTCCTTAGTGTGATCAGAGGGACAAAATTAGGAACAATACCACCCACCTAATAACTTGTAAGGATTATTCTATTATTTGTTTCATTATCCGCTTCAGTAGTGAGGGTTGAGGAACTTGGGTTTCCTTGAAAAACAGTTTTTTTTTTTAATTGTCTAAATAGGCATTTAAATGCTTGTCACTATCAAATACTTGGAGCCAGTCTCCAAGGATGTACTTTCCATCCCTGTCCTCAAGGACACACTACCCAGCGCCTACCCAAAGACTGCATGTGCGCACCCTCTCTCTAGTTAAAAAATAAAAAATAAATAAAATCTTAAAAAATAAAAAATAAAAGTCTTACAGTAAGAAATATTACTTTATCTTATTCACACAAATCTGTTTTTTGCCCAGGGAGGCTGATGGCGCCATCCTGCCACTAGGTGGCGCTCAATGGAAGTTTGCGTCCACTATTCTCTTTCTCAATCTCTTTCCGTCCCTCCTTCCTTCTTGACTGAGTGTTTGGCTGTAAAACAGCATCAATCCAACAACACTTAGTGTTCATAAGGCCTACTGGACTAGGCTTTAGGAATACAAAAGTAAATGAAGTGCAAATAATATGGAAAAATTTCTAAAACCTTTACAAGTAACTCATTGAACACGTGGTTCTCAAGCAGGCACAGTTCGGCCCTGGGGACAGATACACGGACAAGCAAAAGAAACATTTCTGCTCTTGCGGAGTTCACATGCCAGCAAGGGGAGGCACACGGAGAATCATCTAGCTAATAAATGAATTAATAAGTTTGAAAGTCAGAGGGCTCTAAAGGAAGTAAACTATGAAAGGGCCAAAGGGGGAGAGGGAGTGCTGGGGGGCTGGATGTAACTTTAAATACGGTGGTCAGGGTAGACCTCATTGGAAAGGTGACATCTGAGAAAGACTTGTAGGAGGTGTGAGCCCTGAGAATACCTGGGGGGAGACGCTTCCAGGAGCAGACCAGCCAGGGCCAGGGCCATGTGCTTGGCTGACTGGAGGAAGAGCAGGCTTCAAGGGGAGTGGAAGACGGGGAGTGGGGGGACGAGGGCACCTGTCACCCTGGGGGCCTTGCAGGCAGACACGGACTTTGCTCAGAGGGCACTGGGGAGCCACTGCAGGCTCTGTGACAGGCTCTGACTCATATTTGTAAAGGAACGCTCTGGCTGCCGTGTGGAGGACCATATTGCTAAAATATGTTCCTGTATATGAAGCAGATATGTGAGCACAGGTGTCAATTCCTAGCAAATCATCTGGAAGGACATGTACCAATTTCAACAGAAGAGAGGTAATTGGAAGGGGACAGAAGGGGAGATTTGCTCTTTACTCTTTATCAAGAGTGTGCATTTTGCTTAAAGTTTTTATATGGCAAACATATATTCCTTTCGTAATGTCAAAACAATTCTGTTAGGACGTGGCTGACTTCCTGTTTTGAGGAAAAAGAGGTACATATGGGAAAGAAAGATAACCTTATGTCTTCTTGTATCTGTATGTGCTCAGTCATGGGATAGGCCCTTCTGAGGATACTGGAAACAATATTTGAAACAGTTCTTAATTCTCAAGTGTATTTTTTTTTAATAGGGAGAGAGAGAAAGAGAGAGAAAGGTTGCATGAATCCGGGGAGGGGCAGAAGGGAGAGGGACAGGGAAAATCCGAAGCAGGCTCCACACCCAGCACGGGGTCTGGCGTAGGACTCCATCTCACGACCCTAAGATCATGACCTGAGCCAAAACCAAGAGTTGGACGCCCAACTGACTGAGCCACCCAGGCACCCCAAGAATATTTTTTGATATAAAACTGGACAAGGAGAGTTTTCTCTCTCCCTCTTGAACCCAACATGACAATAAAGGAGTTAGTTGTTAGAAGTGTAAACTTACTACTACAACAAAACAGCAAAGAAAACAAGAGGGGAGCCACAAAGTGGTCTTACGGAAGGAAGATTTGGTTTTGCAAACACCAGCTGCCCATCACAGGCACCTCAAGGGGAAATGTGCACAGGGGACATCAGGGTAGCAGCAGAAGTTAGGTGTTTGGAGTTCCCTGAGTGCCCACACAGGTCTCCTCGTGGGGACGTGCTGTCCAGGCTCCCCAAGCCACTTTGATCTTTCACCATACTCCAGCAGAATGACAAGGTCACAAAAACCACCTTCAGCCAGGCTCTTTCCCTGAATTGAACACCTGAGTTCCAGGTTCACTTTCTCGAATGCACCCAGCACTCAACTCCCTACAACATCCTTAAGTCTTCATACTAATAACCAGTCCTTACACCACACGCCTTGCTTGATAACGACTATATTGTATCAACTTCGCACTTTAACATCTCTGAAAAGCAGGGTGTAGGTTATAGTCAGTGGTGGTCTCACAGTTGATGGTGGCCCAGTGGCTGTCAAGATTATTCTCACGGCCTGTGCTTGTGTGAAACTCGACGTGGCTATTGATGTTGTTCAGCCTGATGATGTTGAATGGCTACTGTTCATTCACCTAAATCATATGCATTATGGTGGCACAGGCTGCATTTAGTTACTGTTTGAGGGCACCTGGGTGGCTCAGTAGGCTAAGCGTCTGCCTTTGGATCAGGTCATGATCTCAGGATCCTGGGATCATGCTCCACATCAGGCTTCCTGCTCAGTGGGGGGTCTGTTTCTCCCTCTGCCCCTCCTCCTGCTCGTGCACGTGCTCTCTCTCTCTAATAAATAAATAAATAAATAAATAAATAAATAAATAAAGATTCTAAAAAAGTAATTACTGGGGCATCTGGGTGGCTCAGTTGATTAGGCATCTGCCTTCAGCTCAGGTCATGGTCCCGGGATCCTGGGATCAAGTCCAGCATCAGGCTCCCTGCTCAGCAGAGGGTTTGCTTCACCCTCTGCCTGCTGCTTTGCCTAATTGTGCTCTCTCTCTCTCTGTCAAATAAATAAATGAAACCTTTAAAAAATAAATTAAAATAAATTTAACAAATAAAAAAGTAATTACTGTTTGAAGTGTTTTTCTTGGTCTGCTCTGTCCAATACGGTAGCCACTAGCTATGAGTGGCCTTGGAGCCCTTGATACGTGACTAGTTCAAATTGAGATATGCTGTGGTATGAAAAGAGAATCAAAATATCTCATTAAGGATTTGTAAGTTCCTTTTATGCTAAAAGTATGCTATTCCAGATACACTGGGTTATATAGTTCAAAATTATTTTTGCCTATTTCTTTCACTTTTTCAAATGTGACTACTACAAAACTTAAAATCACATAAGTGACTTGCATTCTACTCTTTTTGACAACGCTGATCTATAAAATAACACTGATGTGACAATGATCACAGGCAGGCACTGAATAGAGCAGTAGGTGTATAATAAAAGACAGTGCCTAAATAGTCTAAAAGAGCTCTTTTTCTGTAATAGAGAGTAGATATACAATAGAAAATATAATAGTGGAGCATGTCAGCATTTATTTATTTAAGAGATTTCTTTTTTTTGTTTCAGAGAGAGAGGAGGGTGGGTAGAAGGAGAGGGGGAGAGAGAAACTCCAGCAGACTCCTCGTTAAGCACAGAGCCCCCTTCAGTGGGGGCTCGATCCTAGGACCCTGAGATCATGACCTGAGCCAAAATCAAGAGTCCAAAGCTTCACTGACTGCACCATCCAGGGACCCCTGGAGCATGTCCACATTTAAATGGGAATGAGTGATCATGGGATTCCATGTGGCCAAAACCCAGCCTAGGAGACAGAATGCCAGGAACAGCCCAAGGCCCTCTGGACCGTCCCAGTGCCATCTCCTTCCCTCCCCACACTCAAAGATAACCACCGTCCTGAATTTTATGTTTAGTATTCTCTTCTTTTTTCTTTTCTTTCTTCTCTAGCCAGTTTTCTCATCTATGTAGATCTCTCTAGAGATTTCTCTTGCAACTTGCTTCCCTCTTTTTAAAATTTTAATTGCAGCAAAATAAACGTAACACAAAGTTTACCATCACAACCATTTCCAAGTGTAGAGTTCAATAGCGTTAAGTAGTTCTGTTGCCCAGAACTTTCTCACCTTGCATGATAGAAAATGATCTCCTTTTTTAAAAACAGAAGGATGGCCGTGAATGAGAAACTGCTGTTGCCCCGGTCAGATGCAGGCTCCAGTGGAAAACAGCCCGCACGTACGCCCAGGGCCTTGTCTGACCTCCGCTTCTCTGAGTTTCAAGGGTCTCCTTCAGGGGAGTCAGAGGCGCCGCTGTGACTGCGTCCTGGCTGGCACGGGGTTCACCCCTGCTGGGGCATCAGCTGGGATTCGGGGTGGGCCAGAACAGAGCAGGAGGCCAGAAAGGTAGGGCACTGCTTCATTTCTGTATTTTCTGTAGTTTTGGTTCACAAGGGCCAACCAACCTCCAAATCTCAGGAGAGGGTCAACCCAGAGCTTTCCTTTGGGGCGCAGTAAATACCCACTGTTCATCTTTTCTCTCTGGCTTTTTATTTGACTGTCTTTTTCATCTAGTTTTTGAGGTGAAGAGCGCTTTATCTTCCAACCCTTCTGTTTTGTGACCATGCACTTGGGTTTGTTAAGAGCTGCTTTTGTTCTGAGTGCTCCTTTCTATGTCCTTCTTTCTTGCTTCAGGATGTAGCATCTTATCTCTCTGGAGACACTACAGTTGGTGTTTTTTTTTTGTTTTTTTTTTTTTCTTAAGATTCATTTATTTATTTGAGAGCGAGAACACGAACTGTCTTCTCCCAACTAGTCTCTCTTTCCTGCTTTGGCCCTAACTTCTGCGACAGGGCCAGTCCTCACATGTCTGCTGAGCTGTGCTTGTTGCTCACAAATATGAATGGGGCACTAAAAAGCTAGCAGGAAACTCTACACACACTGATGGGGCTTTAGGTTTTGTGTGGGCCATTTTGGGGAGGATCCCGGAATGTGAGCATCTTTAGGCCTTTCCCGGGCTGGTAAGTTTCCCCATCCCCTGGTCTGGAGGGTGTTAAGTATCTCTCGGTGACAGGGTGAAAACACAGCAGGTGTAGGGCTAGGGGCCCCTGTATCAGGCACCTACTATACACGCGTTCGCAGAATCCCTTGTTTTGTTTGGGTGACTGCTGGTTGTTTTCCGGTAGGATACGAACACCCTCTACTGGGCCTGGCTCTCCCTGTCTGCAGACCCTGTGTTAACCTCTCCCTAGAGAAATTCTTTGGGTTACTGGCAGAGGCACGAAGTGGGGGACGGCTTCTGGGGGTCCACCTTCTCATACCGTGCTCAATAACCATCCTCTCGTCCACCGTTCCCATCGCTCTTAGTTCCGGGAAGAGCTGGTGTCTTCTGCAGTGGAGCCTTTTGAGAATTCGAGGGCATAAGGGGGCCATTTGGTTCTCAGTTTCCTCCAGTTTGCCAAACCTTTAGTAACGCCTCATCCGTCTACCTTCCAACTTCCAAAATGTTCCTGATGTTAGCACCTCTCCAGATCTCACCTTTGTGTGTTGTCTTTTTAACAGACATCCTTGTGTTGCAATTTTATTCTAAATTTGAGGTTTGAACTTATGTGGTTTCTTTTCCTTTCCCTTTTTTGTTTTTAGATTTTATTTATTTGAGAGAGAGTGTGAGCGTGAGAGAGAACACACATGAGTGGGGCAGAAGGAGAGGGAGAAGCAGGCTCCCCGCTAAGCAGGGAGCCTGTCGTGGGGCTAGATCCCAGGACCCTGGGATCATGAGCTGAAGGCAGACACTTTACCGACTGAACTACCCAGGTACCCCTGGCGATTTCAGTTCATCATCTTAACATACATCAATGGTCTCCCGCTATCCCCATTTCTTTACGGGGCAGGACGGACATGCGGTGACCACAACTTGTGTGCTGCGTCCACAGTATCTGTCCAAACAGCATCTTATCCAAGAAGTAGCTCCTTGGGAGTGAGACAGTGTGTGGGCGGGCAGAGACCGGTCCTTCATTTCTGGAGCAATAGCCCTCCTCCACGGCTCCCTCCACGGCTCCCTCCACGGCTCCCTCCACTGCTGCTGCGGTAGGACACCTGGTCATATATTTCCGTCCGATAGCCCACCCCTCCCATGGCTTTTCACTGCAGGTTCAGTGACACAGAACAAAGCACCACTGTGGCTTCCTGCCTCATGTCTACATACAGCACATACAACAAGAGCTGTAGACCAGCTCATGTCTGCAACCAGAAATGCTTTTGCGGTAGAGTAGATTATTAATCGTTGTGCAGTAAGATCTCCGATGGGGCACCTGGCTGGTTCAGTCAGAAGAGCATGTGACTCTTGCTCTTAAAGTTGTTTGTGAGTTCGAGCCCCATGCTGGGTATGGAGATTACCTAAATAAATAAACTAACAAAATGAAATTTTTAAAAATCTCTAAAGGGGTGCCTGGGTAGCTTAGTTGGTTAAGCATCCGATTTTTGGTTTTGGCCCAAGTCATGATTTCAGGGTCTTGAGATCCAGCCCTGCGTCGGGCTCCGTGTTCAGCTGAGTCTGCTTGAGATTTTTTCTCCCTTTCCTTCGGCCCCTGCCCTCACTCTCATACACATACATTCTCTCTCTCTCTCTCAAGTAAATTAATTTTAAAAATCTCTATAAAGGGGCACCTGGGTGGCTCAGTGGATTAAGCCTCTGCCTTCAGCTCAGGTCATGATCCCAGGGTCCTTGGGCTCTCTGCTTAGCAGGGAGCCTGCTTCCCCCTCTCCCTCTCTTCCTGCCTCTCTGCCTACTTGTGATCTGTCAGTCAAATAAATAAATAAAAATCTTTTTTTAAAAACTCTATAAAATAAGATCTTTAATGAAACTGTTTGACCAGCAGCTCATTTTGTTTCTCATGGAACATAATGTATGTGAGTAACTTTGTGGATTGGTTTATAACGGAACGGTAACATGTACCTATCTGCTTAAGTAAGTAAAGCTTTTGAATAACAGGTTGGCCACTTTTGTCTTTACTTTGTGTTCAGCAATGAATCATTTTTGTCCTGGAAAGCAATTTTTTGTACTTCTTCTGAAAAAGTGCCTTATCGTCACCATCTTTTACTGCTGAAGAACTCAAAAGCTTTGCTGGTACCCTCTGACCAGGTTTTGTGACTTACTGGGGAAGACCCAGGCAAGCAGAAGCTCCAATCTAATAAATTCAGTTTCCAGATTTTCATTGTGGCATCTCCTATTAAGTTTCTAAGTAAGCTCTACACCCACTGTGGGGCTCAAACTCACGACCAGATGTATCTTTTATTAAGTTTTAATGTTCAATGGCCCTGTGTAAAATCACACCTGCAGATTTGCTTGACCCAATAAATCCTGACATTCTAAATCAACCTGGACTCATAGTTTCCTGGGATATTTGAAAGATTTTTCTGATCTGTAGGATATAAAATACTGTTTCCATCACTATTTTATGCTTCAGTGAACACTTTTGAGCCACTAATCCCTTTTTAAAAAAGTGAAATGGAATAAAATATAACCCAATAGCAATAATAAAGATTGCAAATTTGAGGGGCACCTGGGTGGCTTAGTCAGTTAATCACCTGCCTTCAGCTCAGGTCATGACCTCTGGTCTTGGGATCAAGCCCTGCATTGGGCTCCCTGCTCTGCGGGGAGCCTGCTTCTCCCTCTCCCACTCCCCCTGCTTGTATTCTCTCTTTCTCTAATAAATAAATAAAATCTTAAAAAAAAAAAGATTGCAAATTTGATGCTAGCCAATGGTGTGAAAAATATATTAACCAGGATGAATCTTGTCAAATGAATGTTACTTAAGACAATCTGATTAACACTGTCCTTAACAGAAAATGTTCAACATTTAAATATGGAATTGTCATGGAGCACAAAATAGGGTTTTTGTGAAGTCACTACAATCTCACATCTCCAATTCAAGATATACATGTGACTACTACTGTGTCATTGCATTTTCCTCTGAAGACTACAGATGCCTGTGGCCCACTGGAGAGATTATGGGGTTCCACACTTTGGAAATGCTGGTCTAAGTGAGAAGAGGACCACTTGGGAAGCAGGTGAAAGGCCACAGGGACCCGAGGATCCATCTGGACTTTACTAACTCTTGCATGATTTTCTCACCAAAATGTCCACTGGGCTTTCCTGGTGGATTTCCCTGGATTCCTCAGCCTTGGGATCTGACTGCCCATGCGATCACTTGCACAGCAGGGTGGCTGGCACAGAGCAGGTACTCAGTTATCACAGGCCTTCTGCTGGGTTTGTCAGAAGAAATGCATATAACACAACTGATTATGGAATACAGCGTGCTATTATTGACTGTAACCAAACATAACTGGAACCCTGGATCCATCGGATTCAGCACCTCAGAGACAGAAAAAGTCTGTGGCCCTGGCCAAGAGCAGAGCAGTAGAGTGGCCTTGTTTACCAACATGTGGCAGGGGAGTAAGGTGAGGACAATGGCTCGGGGAGTACACTGTGGAAGGTGGCAGGCACCATCCCGCTGCGGCCCATGTGCCAAGAGAGCCTATCAATCTTGGGCAGATACCAGACACAAAGACCAGAGTGCTTTCTGATATGTGGATTTTATGGCTGTACACAGCCAACTATTAAAAATGACCTTTACTGGGGCCGTTGGTTGACTCAGTTGGAAGAGCGTGTGACTCCTGATCTCAGGGTTGTGAGTTCAAGCCCCACGTTGGGTGTAAAGACTACTTAAGTCAACTTAAAAAAATGACTTTATTATTTAAATTTTGGCAGGGAAAATGAATGAAACTCTCAATCCTTCCTTTGAAATGACTGCTTTCAAAATGCAATTTTCGAAAAACTGAGTTTCTTAGGAATGCAATCATTATTTTGCTAAAAAAGATAACTTTTCTATTGCATCATTGTATTGTACATCTGAAACTAGTATAACACTATATGTTAACTATACTGGCATTAAAATTTTTAGAAAAGCTATTAAAAAAAAAAAAAAAAGACTTCTGAGGGGCACCTGGGCGGCTCAGTGGGTTTCGGCTCAGGTCATGATCTCAGCGTCATGAGATCGAGCCCCATGTCAGGCTTGGCCTTAGCACGGAGTCTGCTTGTCCCTCTCCCTGTGCTTCTCCTACCACCCCTCTTCATAAATAAATAAAATCTGGGGCGCCTGGGTGGCTCAGTGGGTTAAAGCCTCTGCCTTCGGCTCGGGTCATGATCCTGGGGTCCTGGGATGGAGCCCCGCATCGCATTGGGCTCTCTGCTCGGCGGGGGGCCTGCTCCCTCCTCTCTCTCTGCCGGCCTCTCTGCCTGCTTGTGATCTCTGTCTGTCAAATGAATAAATAAAATCTTTAAAAAAATACATAAATAAAATCTTAAAAAAAAAAAGACTTCTGAATAATTAATACTTTGTTTTTTTAAAGAGCAGTTTCAGGTTTACAGAAAATTGTTTGAAAAGTATTCACCTTTCCCCACCATCATAAACACAGCTTCCCCTACTAACATCTTGTGTTAGTATGATGCATTTATGAGAACTGATGGACCAGTATTATTATTATTTTTCAAACTTATTTGAGAGAGTGAGCACAAGCAGGGGGAGGTAGGAGAGAGAGAGAATCTCTAGCAGATTCCTTGCTGAGTGTGGAGCACGATGTGGGGTCTCATCTCACAACCCTGAGATCATGACCTGAGCCGAAATCAAGTCCGATGCCTGACTGACCAAGCCAGACCATTATTATTATTAAGTCCCTAGTTTACCTTGGGGTTGACTTCGTGTTGTACATCTGTGGGTGCTGACAAACGTATCCACCATTACACATCACAGAACAGTTTCAGTGCCCTAGAAATCCAGTGCTCCAATGTCTTATTTTTTATAAGCCACTCTGGGTCAACCCCTTCCTAAAAGAATTCCAATCCAGACTTGCTCTCGCTCAAAAGCCTCAGTGGCCCACAGTGTGCAAGCACATTCGCCTAGTGCTCAGGGCTTCTCAGTCCAGCCAGAAGCCGCGAGTGTCCCCAACGCTGCCCTGTCGGGCAGTTCTACTTCTGAGCGTCCGTGCCTGGTTATCTGCTCCGCCTGGACAGAAGCCCCGGTGCCCTTCTCCTCACAGTGGCAGCCCAGCTCTCTTCCCTCACGTAGTCCTCCCCTGCTTCTCTGAGCCTCCTCGACACTGTCCCTGAGTCTCCTCAACGGCATCCATTGTTTCCCGTCTTGTTTATGGTTGTACTGGCTTTACCTTCCTCAGCTGAGCACAGTGGCTGAGAGAATCAAGGTCCTTTTTGCTAGCCTTGAGCGCAGGACTCAGGACGCCCATATGTAAAATGGGCCTGGTGAGTACGGTGTCAACTCCCAGGAGCTGCGTGAGTTTTCAGCGCGCTGAGTCCGGCTGAGAGAGGGCCTGGAAGGCGGCCTGGCTCCCAGGACCTGTTCTCCCAAGTGCTAGTGGCTTAATCGTTGCCGTTGCTGCCAATAGCTGCTACCACTATGCTCTTCCTCCTCCTCCTCCTACCTCTCCTCCTCCTGTGGGGTCGCCTCTGGGTGGGTGGGGGGACACCGTTGTGGACAGCCCAACACAAGGGCTCCATAAATACGTGCTGATGAAGCAGGGGGGGCGTGTGGTCCCACAGAGAAAGCCAGCCTAAACGCACAGAAAGCAAGCCCAAACCAGACAGATTTGCGTGGGGACAGTGGCATTCCTTGGAGCCCTCTCCAAAGATGAGCCAGCCCCCATCCTCCCTGAGCTGGGGACAAAGAAAGTGGTAATGAACACCTTGTGGCGACGTCAGCATTCAGTTTGCTGTGCCACAGACTCTCAGTACAGGGGACGTGGGGGCAGCTCAGGGGCCTCAGGAGAGGCCAATTTTTAAAAATGGGAATCAGTACCTGGTATAGGCTCCAGGGAAGATCTCTGCTTGATTCTGGTTTGCTTGGTGGAGGCAGCAGCACTTGACCTATAGGATAGAACCCCAAAGAGGAGGAGCCGGACTCCCAAAGACAGAAGTGCCCAACCTTCTCCACACCTACAACCATTTCTACTTCACTTCCTTTGATACCAAAGACAGCTGCGCAGCCGCAGTGGGGCTTACTTCCCACCTCTTCTCCAGGGAACTGGCTAAGGTACTAAGCAGGCTCCTAGGCCAGTCTGGAGGCACTGCCTGGGTGATCGGCCTTAGCTTTGTCTGCCGTCCCCACCACCGTGGTGTGTTTACCGGCGCCCCTAACACCTGAAACGTAAGGTAGCATGTATGGAAGGGGAGCGGGAAGAGAAGACCCTAGGTGGGTCGCAGCTGGAGTAGGAAGTGGTGAGATGGATTGGAACAGCATGATTCCATCCAAAGGGATTGCCATGGACCAATGCTGACTGTCCTCTGAGCTCTGTGAGTGGTCCCCAGGAAATGATACCTGCTCAGCGACACTGGCTGGACTGACAGGCATGCTTGGGCAGGGGGAGGAAGTAACACCTGGCAGCTTTGGATGGAAGCCAGTTTGATGAGCTCATTTATTTCCACCATGCAGTTTGGGCCCAAGGGAAGCCGGGAGAGGGAGCGCTCTACTATCTTCTGATCTCCTCCTCCTTCAGACTGTTGCCTCTACCGAGGCCGTACACTCCCAGGACTGGGTGTGAGGACAGGCAGAGTAGAGGAGAGCCAAGTCAGGGTTCGGAGTCAGTGGGAACGTGGTGGGTGGGGAAGGAAGGCACAGACATCCAGGAAGAGGGCAAGGCTGCTAAGTGATGGCCCCAAGGGAAGAGGGGGACTGGTGAGTTCAGTCATGACCAGCTGGGTCCAGCTTCCTGCTGACCTGCTGGAAGGAGGTCAGTTTCCCAGCCCTGATTTGTAGACATGAACCCAGCTACCACCTCATCCCTCAGCACCAGCCTCTCCAGTCTCTCTCCACCTCCCACCTCACCCCTCCTCTCCTAGCCACGCCCAAGCTGGCTGAAATTCCCATTTTCTCCTCTCTCATTATGCCCTAGGGGTGGCACTTACCACTTGGTTTTTAATTGTTTATGTGGCCATCTTGTTCATGAACCGGCATGTCTGGGAGCAGGGCTGGGTCTCATTCATCTGATACCCCTTGGGCTAGCCTGGCATCTGGCAATGCTAATGCTTAGTGTTGGTAAATAACTATGCATTGTGACATACGGACCTCCTCAAGGTCACATAAACAGCTGCATGACACGAAAGGTCATGGGACTATCTTCCTGTATGAGGGCAATGGGTGGAATGTGGAGGATGGACATTTTAAAAAGTAGCTGATTAAGTAATAAGTTAACTGAAAAAGTAGTAAATTAAGTAGCTGAATTGTCAAATTTTCCCTTCTATAGATATGGACAAGATGCAGAAGAGAAATTGAGGCAGTTACTGGGAGACAGGCTGCTTCCTACCTCTGCCCACAAGGTCTGGCTAGAAGTGGATTGGGGCTGCGCTGGAAAGAAAAGGAGGGAGAGATCTGATGTAGCACCAAATTACGTCCCTGGACTTTGTTCCCTGACAAAAGTGAGGGTTATGCTATATATTTAACTTCGTTTAACCTGTTTCTCCCGAGTCCTCAGGAGGAATTTTGTCTGGGTCTGTCGAGTGCAGTCTTTTGATGCTTTTTCTCCTGTCTGATGCTTTTCTTAAACTGCCCTCAATTGTTCGTAAACAACCATCAGCAGACACATCGTCGGTGGCCAGTCGGACTCCACCAGCGAGTTTAAAGCGCAACAGTAGTTAACTATGTAGGCCATGCCTCCTGCTGATGAAGATTAAAACTGTATCCCCTGACCAGACACAAGAGGACACATGCTGTGTGACTGCGGGGCTGAGGTGCCTAGACTGGACAAGTCCAGAGACAGGAGACTGGCGGTGGGTCGGAACAAATGGTTAGTGTTTAATGGGTACGGGGTTTCAGTTTGGGAAGATGAGAAAGTTCTACAGATGGATGGTGACGGTTGTGAAGGTACTTATGGCCACTGAACTGCACCGTCGAAAGTGGTTTAAATGGTAAATTTTGTTCTGTGCAGTTTACCACAAAACACATTTCCTGAGGAAAGGCAAGGCCCTGTGCCACCTTCTGTGGCCTCTCAGAGAAGGGCCGTGCAAGATTTCCCCTCCCTGAGATGTCAAACTGGGTCTGTCCAAGAAGATTCTGGTTCCATTGTATTAGGGTCAAAACGACTTATGGGCTGTCCAGGTCACCTGGTTGTAACTGGGTAATACAGTGGGGACTGAGCTGGGCACCCAGCCACCAAGGAAGCTAGGTGGAAATGGGGCTGGACATCCTTGAGGCATTTAGTATTTCACAATACTGAAAGGTATCAGACAGTGCTTAGAGTTAAAACTGGCAGGTAAGCAGTCTGAGAGGTCCCGTCATCTCAAGGGTGGCAACACAGCCACATCTCGGGCCGATCAGAAGCCCTGAACACAGTGGTGGGTAGTCGGTAAAAACAAACACAAGTGCGAATTATCACTTAATACAAGCAGGTACTTTCTGGAGATAGTTTAAAACCTTCCTACTCAAAGGTGGTCTGCAAAGCACGAGCATGGGCTTTACTTGGACCTTGGCTCAACATGCAGAACCCCAGGGTCCCCTAGACCTTTGGGATCAGATCCTCAGATTCATTTACACTTTGAAGCTTGAGGATTGCTTGAAGACGTGAACTCTATGGAGAACAACAAACATGTAAAAGTTATTATTTTAGTAATCCCTATACCCAGTGTGGGGCTCAAACTTATGACCCTGAGATCGAGCGTTGCATGCTCTTCTGACAGCCAGTAAGGCACCCCTAAACATGTACTTGACAGCGTGGAATTACCCATTCATGGAAGTAAACCCATGATGCAATCCATTAGGGCTATCAAAGACCTAGTGGAATTATTTTTTTTTTGACCTAGGGGAATTATATGTTGGGGTGTTATCACTGGTACAGAGCCCGTGGCCTTGGTGAAGATTATGTTCTGTCGTTCATGAGAACCCTAGCCCTTACCGAAGGTTTTGGTGGAGAGCAAGGGAGGCAGTAGGTATCACATTTCCCACCGTGGTTCAACCCCCAACACGGGCTCTGCATCACAGAGGGACAGGGTAGATGGATCCCCAATCCTCCAGCCCGAGGGGGTTCAGCTACTTGGTTAAGACCCATCTCCCTACATGGGCTTTTCTTTCTAAGATTTTATTTAAGAGGGTGGGAGAGCATGCACAAGCAGGGGGAGCTGCAGAGGCAGTGAGAAGCAGGCTTCCTGCCGAGCAGGGAGCTTGACATGGGGCTCAGTCCCAGGACCCCGGGATCATGACCTGAGCTGAAGGCAGACACTTAACTGACTGAGCCTCTCAGGCCCCCTAACATGGGAATTCTCTTAATGGCTAATTAGCTACAAAGAGAAAAAATTTCTCTGTATATTTGTGGTCACGTAAAGAAATAAGGAAATCTCCCCCAGATTTTAATATGGGGCAGTAACTCCCTAATTGGATGGAAATACTCCTTTCCCTAAACTCTTGCTTTGACTGATGACCACAGGTATAAAGGACTAAAACTACAAATCTTTAACTCTAACGTGCATGCTGTTTATGTGTAATTAGCTCATCAAATTCCCCCAAATCCCGAGACTGTTCCACAGAAGGGGCAAAAGGCTCAGAGAAATCAACTAACCCATGCCAGGTTAAAAGGCTACAAAACGACAGAGCCCATGAAACTCCAGGTGTATCTCTCCCCAGACCTATAGGTTTGCAAGCCGGCATCTCATGAATCGCCGAACTGAACCCCCACATCAGGCTGGTTACATGTGTTCACCCTTGAGGTGATGTGATCTCGCGGCCCACGGCACGTCTGTGCTGAGGCACAAACTGGACGCCTGTAAAGAGCTCTGCAGGCTCCACGGGCCTCACAGCTCTCTGACGGCATGAGAATGACCAGGCAGCTTAACATCACAGACTTTTCCCATTTCCTGGTCTCAGACAACAAAACATGACAAGAAAGGCTGTTTTTTTAGAGGTATTTCCTGATGAATGAAACCTAGGAAGTACTGGAAATCTTAGGAATGTCTGATCTTGTAGGGATTTTTCCAAACGCCACCCCCCGTCTTCCTCTTTGCCAAAGAGAAGATCATTCTCATGGGGCAGAGGACAGAGAGACAGCAGGTAGCAGAAGAGTGCTGTAGCCTCTGCCTCCTGAAATCCTTCCTGGGATAGTTCAGCCACTGGAGTGGGCTTCTAGTTTGCTCTTCTAACTAAAAAACCATCAGCCCTGTCTCTGCATGACACTCCCACCACAGCAGCTGATGTCCTCCATGTCACACGGGGGCACTATGAGTGACCTCTCAGAGGGTCCACCCAGGGTCTGAAGAGGAGCTTGGCTGAAATGGGAAAGAACAGGATGTGGCTGCTGGAGAGTCTTTTTGTCAAAAATAATGACAACATGACTGGTGTTAAATGAACACCGAGGAAATGATTAAGCTCCTGTATTCAAAAACCTTTTGATATTGTGCGAGACTAAAACAACAACAAAAATCCCCAGTAAAGTGTTGCTAGTGTGATTCGCCAAGGACCACACCACCACAGCCCTGCTGACTTGGTCTGGTCAATGCAGTCTTGCCCATGGCACGTCCGAAGCCTCTCACCAGTCTCCCCTCAGGCCCCACTGGGGCTTCTGCAGTACCTCCTCCTGTCTTCCTCACTGGCAAGCTTTCTCCATGCTCCACAGGCAGCCAGCTAGCCAGACACTTCTGAATGCAGATGCTTTCATGGCCCCCTTGTAATGACTGAGTGGTTCCCCGCCTGTTCAGAAAGTGAAAGCCCCAATGTTCTCTGTCCTGTTGCCCTTCTGCTTCACGTTCTTCGGAGAACTTAGCTTCCTGCATGTTTTCAATCCTCTTTAGTTTTGTCTGTTCTCTTCCCTCTTCCCCTCATCTCTTAGGGCTTTTTAAACTTGGGCTAAGTGTCACGACCTCAAAGACAACTTCTTAGAAAGTGCAGCCATGTTGGTGCTAGAACAGCATGGCCCGACTGGTAGGAGCACAGGCTGGTGCCCAATGGTGTGGGCTGTCACTCTGACCTGGCCGCTGACCGTGTTACTTAGGTCCACTATTTTGTTCACGCCATGCTTCAATTTCTCATCTATGATATGACAGGAGTCAGACGTACCTCACTGGCTTACTGTGAAGGTTGCATTCAAACAGCTCCTGGCATGGAGCAAGTGTGCAATACATTTTACCTATTACAACACTTACAGCGTTCTCTTCGTTGGTGTCTCATTTGCCAACCCTAAGATCTCTTGAGGTTGGGGACTAGCTCCAGTCATCTGTGAAACCTCAGGGCAGGTGGAGAGCAGGTGCTTATAAACATGCCTGAGGTGAACATAAAGCCTGGAAGACAGATCTGGAAACAGCATTCCAGGGAGAGATTATGACACGAGAACATAAGTAGGAATCTGTGTGAGAGGACGGAGGAAGCAAGACAGGGAGAAGACAAGGCTGCAGAAGAAAGGGAATGCTGACGTGTCTGGGGCCAAGAGAAATCCCAAATGGCTCTGTCAAAGGGCTGCATGGAGAACACAACAGCAAGAGGATGATGCAACAGAATCTGGCACAGAAAATGCCTGCTGGCGACGAGACTGGTTAGAGAAAATAGCCATTATTCATTAGTCGCTGGAAGAGCTACTATTCCCAAACCCTTCTTCGTTATAAAGAAAAGGCAATTTTATGATCACAAAGAGGCCATGTTCTTTTTTTATTGACAATTCAATCTCTACATACATACAGTATTGCACAGATAATAAGTGGACTGACAGTCATTAACAATATGAACTCAGGAGCACGTTCATACAGCTACTGCTCTGGGTGGTGGTGTACTCTGTGCCAGATACTTCAGGAAACACGATGGACATAAATAGGACAGCTACTTCAATACAAAGTCAGCTTTCAAAAAAAGCATATGTGTCTTCTCATAGAACATTTAGTATGTCAAACCCCGGAAAACCAGTAACTAAATGGCAAAAAGAATGCGATCAATGAAAAGTTGGTGACGAAATGTGAGGTTAAGAATTTCAGTCATTGAACTTGAGATCCAGAAAGTGTACACGTATTGGGAATTTTAAGAAAAGACCCTCATGTGCTGCTTCAAACGGACGACTATATTCGAAAAGGGTATTTCGGGGTTGCTACAAATGTCTTCTCTGTTAGCGTATACCACTGTTTCAAAGTTCTAAAGAAACGAGATGGTAATTCACATAAGTGGGTTTTAAAATAAGATTCCCCTCACTCAAAATAAAACTAAGTATGAGCTTCATCAAATTACAAAGAAATCTTATCAAAATGCCAATCAGATAAAGAAGCCAGACCACACACTGATCTTCACTGACTGCAGAGCTAATGTCCCCTACACGGGCGGGAGGAGAGAGTTGTCCCAGCTCTGCTGCTACACAGCCCACAGAGTGAGGGTGGACAAACTGGGTGTTGCTTCCCCAGGTATGGAATCGAGGGGGTGTGCTGGATGGCTTTTAAGACACCAGCTTGCGATTCCACCTTTGAGGGGACGTTTCGGGTGGCAAAAGAAATGGATTAAAAACAGTGGGTGAAGTATTTCTTACCTTTTGATGCCATCGCTCAGAACTGTTCTGCACTGTAGTTCAAGGAAATCTCTGTTCGATACTTTCATCTACTGGCTGGTGCTGCTAAAGGGTAAAGCAAATGAGGCATCTGACAAAGACATTTTGGACACAAATGTAGAAATGCCGTGTCAAGTTTGGGGAGAAAACCAGTGCAGTTCCACGTCATGCCCGCTGTCAGGATCTTCTGCCTCTGAATTTTACGAGCCATCAATCTGGTCGGGAAATGCACGTTCACGCCACTCTCAACGGCGAGCTATGGCGTGCACACGTATTAAAAATACGTTTCCTGAAATCCTCCCAGGTAGACAGTGTTCATGAAACTGGTTCTAATAGAAAAGATGCAAGACAATTAAGTGCAGGGTAGGATTTTTTTTCTTTACAAATCAGGAAAATGACCCAAAGAGAGGAATGGCTTCTCGTTTTCTGCCTCTAAAAAGAATACAAATATCGCTTCTTCTGGAATCTAACACACTGGCTTCACTTTCGAAATGCATCATTTTATTTTCCTCGTAAGGCGGTCATACATTATAAACTTTAAGCGCGTGACAGTCACATGATTTCTTCAGTAAGCCCTAGGACTTCCACGAGTGTTCCTGGAGCTTACAGCCAGAGTAGTCAAATATTAAAGCTTTCTCCACAGCCACACGTTCCTTTGATGTTTGGGTTATTGAAAACAAACTCACTGGATAATTTATCTTCAACATAGTCCATTTCTGTTCCTAAAAGTGTTAGCTGTGCTTTCTTTTCGATGAACACTCTGACTCCTTGGGGAGAAGAAAACACGTGTCACATAAAGCCTGCAGGTCTATGGAACCTGCTGATTCAAAGCACAAGTGAACTTTTAAAATAGTAACCACTGACAAAAGGGTGACAGGAAGCTTCTGAATCTGTCTCATTATTTCCTTTAAGAGCTTTAGTGCTCATTTTCCTGTCTGTCCCTTCTTTTCCACCCAATGATCTAAGTCAAACACAGTATTAGGCCTGACAGGTACAGAGAAGCATACTCCACGCCAGTTCCACGCAAAACTAGAATTTGCTTTTCACTGTACTTCACCCATCTTTCCAATTTGCAACATGAAGGAAAGGCGTATGTTCTGAGACTTCTGTAAAAACAGAGTCAATAAATGTGTAAAAGTCTGCACAGACATCTGTACACATGACACACTGGCAAGCTGAGACACACACAGAGGACTGTGATACACCGACCGGCCTGGTGTCATGAGGCCCATCAGTGCAACGTGGCCATTTTGTTCTTCTGCTCATGGGCCAGAAAACTGGCAGTAATGTAACTCCCTGGAATTACGCTGGTAGAGGCTGGTATCTTCGTAAATGTAACTGGTCTAAGAAAGCTTTCTTCCTCATAAGAAACTGAGTAATTACTCAAATATAAACTGTATATAGTTACTAGAGATCATCTTCAGAAATATTTAATATTTAAATTTTAAAAATTTAATATTTAAGGTATTTTATGTAGTGATCTAATAAACAACACATTAACAAAAACGTCAGTATTGGTCAGTAACTTCAGTTTAATGAGATGAACTAGCTAGTAACAGCACAGCTCTGATGCAGAGCCACCACTGAAATACCCGTGCTCGTGCTCGCTGAAGTTCCCCTGAGGCCGTGACATTATTTCGTTCTAAATAGGTTTTATCAGATTGTTGGTAGGGCCAGGAGGCAAGAGAGAATTAGAGCACTGGCATTTTTAATAAACATTAAAAACACAGATTCTTCAAAAGCATGAGATGACATTACTTATTCAGTATAGACGTCAAACTGCTGCTTCCCGGAAGATGGATGGTTCGGTCTGAAGTTTTAGCATTTAAAATCTTTCTGCAATGATTATCGTTTGTAATTGAAATAAAACAAATGATAAGAGCATACCCTCTGGAGCCATCTTGAGTAGGTTCAACTTTTCCCCAGGCCACTGAACTAGCGGAGTGACCCTTAGGCAAGCTATTTCACATCCCCATGTCTCAGTCTCTTAATCAGCAAAATGGGGGACAGTATGGTACCATTCTCCCTCAGCTGCTGTGTATCAATCACCTGATACATGAAAGTCCATCAAATCACCCTACCTCACAGCAAGCACTATATATGCTTGGAACTCACCATCTTGAACAACTTCTTCATCAGAATCTCCTTTTGTCTTTGTATACTCTAGAGTATAAGAAAGGCCATTACAACCCCTGGTTCGGACACCAACTTTCAGACCTACCTGAAAAAGCAGTGTAAATATAAACTTAGTTTTAAAGTAGTACATATTAAACATTCATAAAAACCCTGGCTATTTGACATTGTTTCTTCATAAGCTTAAAGAGATATTAGATTTCTGGCTATAAAATGTCCCATCAGGAAGGATAAGTGGAAAGGGAAACAAGCATTTAAAAAATTTAGCTATTTAACAAACAGCACGGCAATACTAGTGGGGATCCTTAAGTAAAAACAGTTAAATGCAAAAACCCCCAAACCAGTCACTACCACTCTACGGAAAACTTTTTTCCTTCTTCGTTCCAGTCCTTGTCATTGATACATATAATCTAAACACAGTTTTTATTATAACAGGAATAAGTCTTAATTCTCTGATTTGTTTTTTCCACTTAAGACATCATCCTTCCATGTGATTAACTGTCACAATTACCATCTACATATAACGCCTTAGCAGTCTACTATACCAATGCATGTTAACTATTTAACCCTTGCCTTTGGCTGGTTAGGCTGGGAATAACATTTTTAAAGGAAGAGGGGTTTGCTTTTGTTTTTTTGTTTTGTTTTTTTCTTTTTAAGATTTTATTTATTTGACAGACAGAGATCACAAGTAGATAGAGAAGCAGGCAGAGAGAGAGGAGGAAGCAGGCTACTCGCTGAGCAGAGAGCCAGACTCAGGCTGATCCCAGGACCCTGAGATCATGACCTGAGCCGAAGGCAGAGGCTTAACCCACTGAGTCACCCAGGCGCCCCTGCTTTTGTTTTTTAAAGTAAGTTCTGCCCAGTGTGAGGCCTGAATTCACAACCCTGAGATCAAGAGTTACATGCTCTACTAACTGAGACAGCCAGGTGCCCCTTAAAGGAAGAGTTAATTATAAACATGAATGATCACTTTTTTTTTTTTTTAAAGGATGGCAGAGATGACTACCTAACAAAAAAAATTTTTTTTAAAGATTTTATTTATTTGACTGAGATCACAAGTAGGCAGAGAGGCAGGCAGAGAGAGAGAGGGGAAAGCAGGCTCCCTGCCCAGCAGAGAGCCTAGTGCAGGGCTCGATCCCAGGACCCTGGGATCATGACCTGAGCTGAAGGTAGAGGCTTAACCCACTGAGCCACCCAGGCACCCATACCTAACAAATTCTCACTTCCTCAAAAATGTTTGTGCTCCACCTCATTGCATGAGATGGTCTCAGGAAGCTTCCCTATGTTTAGGTTCACTGAGGTCCCTAGGCTGTCCCCTAGAAACCATCCTGCCTCCACACAGGGCCTTAACAGGGCCTTAATTCTTTTTTTTTTTTTTTTTTTTAAAGATTTTATTTATTTATTTGACACACAGAGAGAGATCACAAGTAGGCAGAGAGGCAGGCAGAGAGAGGGAGGGAAGCAGGCTCCCTGCTGAGCAGAGAGCCCGATGTGGGGCTCGATCCCAGGACCCTGAGATCATGACCTGAGCTGAAGGCAGAGGCTTTAACCCACTGAGCCACCCAGGTGCCCCCAACAGGGCCTTAATTCTAATGTACAACTATGCAAACATTCTCAAGTACCAGAAATCAAAAGACTGCAGCCCACACAGATGTTAAGAAGTTAAAAGGTGACCAAACTGTACTTTTAAAATACCAATGTCTATCTTAATGTGATTTTCTAACAATATCTACCCAACTTGTACTCTTGGATCCTATCTGCTTTTTTGAAGTATACAGTAAAAGTAGTATCACAAAACGTAGGATTTTGCCAAGCAGATCCTGATTCTCTTAAAAGCAGCAATGTATACTTGCTTCAGGAAAGCAATCACGGAGCGGGAAGACACTTGGTGAAAGCGGAAGCTAGAATGCTAGGTTGCCTGGGAGTTCTGAATGAAGCAGTCCGACTGTAGTCTCTTCTGTCCTTAACAAGGAGACAGAACTATGGTCTTACTCATTCTCAGAGTGAGAGAAGAGAATGTCTGGGGCGATCTAGCCGTCTAGCTGGAATTCTGGAGCACATGTCCTGAGTATTAACTTGACTTAGCGTTTATCTTTATAAACAGGAAGACTCAAGCAAAGCAGGAGGTCCAACGACTAGGAATGAATACAGACACTTACAGAATACAGGAAAATACAGCTTTAGGTACCTGGAGTTTGGAAAAGGAACTGCTCGCGCCAGCAGTGACACCCAATGAGGCGTGGGTGCTCCATCCTTTCCATGTCATCGTCATCCCTCAAGCCTACACACAGCTAGACAGTATTTCATCTGGCCCATGTATATAAACTCTTTCCATCAGTCTATCCAAACAGGGTTGCCACATGGATATATTTTAGCATTTAGTAATTCTTAGGAGGAATGTGCCAGAACTTCATTACACTGTAATGTAGGTTGTACAACAGAACCTAGACACTAATCCATAGTCTAATTACTAAATATTAATAGTTTAGTACTTGGATGTAATTTACAATATTCCACAGGCAACAATGCCCTAAGGTGAAGGGGATGCACACTCCCCTTACTCAACAGTTTTGCGTCTGGGAGGACAGCCTACAGGGGTGCACTAAACCAGGCTCACAAGCTTAGTCCTCTAGAACAATGGGCCTGGAACGCTACAGACACTAAATATTTGCTGAACGATACTGGTGGCAGCACTCGATATAAACAACCCCAAAGACCTTAATATGGGGACTGGCTAAATAAATAGAACCTGTTCAATAAAATACACTAATATATCCAGTCATAAAAAAGAATGATAAAAAAGGTGGGTCTTTCTGTAATGCTCTGGAAAGAACTTCAAGCTATATTATTAGGGGCAAAAAGCAAAGCGTAACACAGCATGTACGGAATGCTTTCTCTAAGTAGGGAAGGAGATGGACATACAAACGTTCATCTCAGGAAGGACACTTAAGAGGTGACCCCTTAGAAGGATGAAAGACAGCCAAGAGTTTGGGTCACAAAATGACATCCTTTTCACTCAATACCCTGTTATATTTTATTTGAGCCTCTAAAAATCATGAGCGTATTTTACTTTTTAAATAAAAATCCCTAACCAACGAAAACATACTGTGTATCACAAGATAATTCATTGTGAAAATACGACTTCAATTTTCTTACTGAATATTCATCTGATTGGTTTTACTTACGTGTTCGGGCTTATCTTTAAGAAGCTGTTTTATCTTGTTTACTGCTGAAGGTGTCTGAAAAAAAAAAAAAACAAGTTATTAAGTTTTTAGCTACAAAACCTGCTTTCTTTAAAGCCTTGTAGTTCCCTAGTCTTTAAGACTATTCAAATCTATTAGCACATTTGTCTGACAAATTTATACTCCATTCTTGTCTGAGTCCCTTGTGGCTTTTGTACATAAACACATGAACTCTCCTCAACTCAAAACATTCTATTTTTATTTTTAAAATACCTTCTAGCAACATCCTTTGAATCTTGTTCCCCCCAGTCAAGATCAGCTCCCTGTCATCAGAGAACTGTCAGTTCTCTGGTTCTACTTACATCACAAACCTACGTTTGCTGGGCAGCCTCTATTTTGTGCTCCTGCTGCATGCTCGGCAACAAGACAATCCCTGACACAGAGAAGGCGCTCAGTAGACAAGAATCAATCAAGGAATCGTTGGGGAAGCAAACCTTGAGGCAGTTTTCCTTTCGATTATTATTAACTCTATTGTTTGTTTTGTTTTTTGTTTACCCCAAATCTATTTCAAGCCCATTAAAACACAGAGAAGAAATAAGGCAGCAGCATCAACCCAGAGGGTGCCTCTCATACCAGTCCCACCACGTGTTCGCACAGCGACTAAATGTGGCTTAAAACATCATCTCAGGATATCTGGATGAACAGAACTAAGCCAGTCAACTATAGAAACAAGTACCGTGAGGCATTTTTCAGGAGCAATGCTATTTAATTACCTGGACCATTTGTCTTCAAAATGAGGAAAACACTACGATGTATTATGTGTATGGGTCAGCATCACCAAGCCCCCGTTCCCGGAAAGAGCAATTTTCCCACATCTACTGTATTTCTATCTTGGGTCCTGTCTGCTTTTTCACGGTGCTGTCAGGGACAAAGTCTGTTCCAGGGCATTTCTGCCCTACTTCTAGCTGTGTCCAAGCCTGTTACTTGGCTTAAATGGGGAGAACAGACCCTCCTCCTCAGGATTCTTGGGAGGATTAAATAAATGAGTTCATGAAGTACATTTAGAGCAGTGCCAGGCACAAAGAGCTCAATATAAACCTGCTACTTTACAATGATGAGAGTGTATTAACGAAGAGATCGTGTCCTTCCTACTTTATTAGCACCTTAGCTGGCAATGCTGTGCTGGTCCTCCAGTTTTTTTATTGCCATTTTACTGGTTTGTGGAATCCCAGAGTGGACATTATGACCTATGACTTGGAAGTAACTGTAGCAAATCCTGAGCCTGTGCTAAGGGAGCAGACCAAGAGGATGGCCTCCAAGTGTGCTCTTCGGGCCTGTCCAGTGGGGGGTGGGGGGGGCTGGCCAGATGAAGATGTTGAAGCAGAGTCTGGACCCAATTTAGAAAAGCCATGAAACCAATTTAGAAGGTTGACACTAGTATTTTTAAAAAACACAAACTAGAAGAGAAAAGAAAACAATGTATTACACTAAATAAAGATAAATGTTCAGTGAAAACTATGACTTCAGTTATTAATACACAGTGGGTGTACACATATATACTTATTGTATATAACTGTAAAAGAAAAAAAAAGTTAAAAAAAAATACCACCATCAGTAGTGATTTATAAAGGCCTTTTCCCACAATTCTACCAGAACAGGAGCCAACCAGTAGGACAATAGTGAAAATAGGGAACAGTATGCGGCGGCGGGGGGAGGAAATGGAGAAGAGTAGAATTACGTTTTTTTTTTTTTTCTTTTGAGATCACAGCATGTCAACCTCAAATAGTTACAGGAATTTTTTTTTAAGACTTTATTTATCTATTTGACAGAGAGAGAGAGAGATCACAAGTAGGCAGAGAGGCAGGCAGAGAGAGAGGGGGGAAGCAGGCTCCCCGCTGAGCAGAGAGCCCAAGGCAAGGCTCGATCCCAGGACCCTGAGATCACGACCCGAGCGGAAGGCAGAGGCTTAACTCACTGATCCACCCAGGCGCCCCTACAGGAATATTTCTAAAGAAAAATGTTAAAAAATGCTCATTTATACCCTTCTAAACAAATGCCAGTAAAAACTAGCTTCTATTGGTCTCATGGTCTTATTTCCCACATTGAGTCCTGAAGAAATTAATCTAATTACTGTGAAAGAGCAAAGGATTTCCAATAAGTTAAAAAAAAAAAAAAAACAAAACCCACAACCGTGGGAAAATATTTATTGCAAGTACAACTTGCCTGTAATGCTGGGGAGTCAAAGGTGATAAGGGTTCACTGCTACAAGACCAAAACAAAGAAGAAAGGGAGTACATACTACTCTGTCAACAGCCCCATGTGTTTCTATCTCCACATGATTATTAAATTACCGAATTTGATTTTACAAAATAATGTTTTTTCTTCTTTTCCCAACTCTCAGTAGAAAACACTTACACAGTAAACAAAAACAATTCATGGAGTGGTCCACCTATCCCAAAGAAGTTGACTTCACACCCCTATGCTGTCCAGGGAAAAGTAACCTGTGTGCCTCGGAATTGTCATCATAGGAACCAAAGTGAGTCTTTCTTAATTTTCCTCTGTCAAGCCAAAACCAAGCATACTCCACTGGCAGAGTGTTACTGATGGAAACCCAGCAGAGTATGTAATTAAGGGGAAAGATACAGATCTTATAACTTTCTAAGTGAGGGATTTGATTTTCAGAACAAGTCAGAAGGACTAAAAGGGAACATGTGGCACTTGAAAAAAAAAAAAAAGGCTAGCAATAAAATGTACTTTCTGTATCTCAGGACCAGGCAGAAGCTGAGGATCCTCCTGGGCTGTGTCATTTGCAGGCTCTGGCAACTCTGCAGTAAGTACACTCAGTCTGGCAAACAGTCCAAAAACTTCACAACAACATGCTGCAGGCCTGGTAGCCTCCTATTTTCATGCACTCCCCCAAACGACTAAGACACCTACACTTTTCTAAGAAATGTATGTATAATTAATGACTTATTCACCTGCAATTTGGCCAATGAATTAAAGTTTAAGATTCCTGAAACTCAATGAAATAGAATGATTGTTTTTAATCACAGAACAAGACAAAAGTCCCTTAAAAAAGATCTTTAGTCCGTTCTGGTATCAGAAACTTCTCATCCTTAATACTGTATTTCCTTAAGTAATTCCCCAGGCAATTTTAATATTTTGCTGTTCAAGAAAACAAAACTAAAACCAAAGCTAACTCCATGATTATGTATACGAAACACGTGCCAACAACTACAACCTATTTTAACTTCATTATAAATGTGGCATTTTAATGTTTAAAAGATGGCAGATAAATAGCAGCCAATGAACAAGTTACAGTATCTCTTAACTCATTATTTAACAGCTACGGGTGGCATTATAATGTTTTCCCTTTTGTCTTTTCCTAGTCATCTCTGCGTGTGTATATTTTGTGGCCTTTCTCATAATACACAGTAATAAATATATTAACCATTTACCGAGTACCTTCCAGGTGTTTAACGGTTTATATGCCTCATCTCATTCTTACAATTCTGTGATTTAAGTATTAAAGATCAAATAACTGATAAAGGGATAGTAAGTTAAGGAATGAAGAGTTACGACTCCCAAACTTAAAAAAAAAAATTATTTACAGTGACTACATAATAGTTCACCAACTGGATCTACTCTAATTTATTTAACTATTCTCTCATTGTTATACATTTAGGCAACTTGCAATTGTTTCCTGGAGAATGCCCTGTAAACTGCCTAAATATACAAATTACTGCTTAGTCATTGCTCCAAAAGACTTCTGGTACTTGTCCTCCAACGAATTAATGAATTGTTTCTTCATCCTTCTCAACCAGGTGCCACTAGAAAGTTAAGTCTTAAAGCACTCACTGCACATCATGAATTAATTTCTCTCTGTGCATGAAGAATGATGCTGGCTTTGTACCACAGTCATGAATTAATTTCTCTCTGTGCATGAAGAATGATGCTGGCTAAGTACCAGTATTCTCTTACAACTTTGGTTGCACTTTATGGACAGGTGTCCATAATCCTAAATTATGGTTGCACTAACTCTGATCTGTAGAATGATGGAAATAAAAGCCTTTGCCAGCAGGGCAGTGTTAATCTTCAGGCTTTCATCATATTTTACTCTGGTTCCTAAAAATTCAATTTCTTTTGTCAATTCCTCTGCAGGTGTCCAAAGGTACTCACTTTGAAGTGGTGGGGTGGAGACTTACTTAAAACATTCAACCAAGAAACCATCTCTGGTTGCAGAGAAGTGTTAAGGGCAGCTGGTCACCAAAGTAAGCCTTCTGTTCCAGCAAACCATGAGTCTTCTCGTGGATTAACATCAGTTAACGTGGATACCTGGGCGCTGACAGCATGGAACCATGTTTTCATTTCATCAAGTCCTTTGCCTTTTCCTAGCCTTTTGATGACCTCTGCTGGCCACGTAGGTACAGCACTTAGACAAGTTTGCACCATGTCAAATTACTGATGTCAAGTTTATGTATCTAGGTAACACTGATCTTTTCCTACCCATTTTGTTGAATCATTTCTGGTTTCATTTGCTTTTAACTGTATTCACTTATTAGCCCTTTGATCACCTTCCTGCTTCTGCACTCGGCAGAACATGCTAGGATTTACAAGGTTCATGCCAGGGTCTTGGGACTAGGGAGCATATGCTCCGATTAAAATGACTGCAAGCCTGCTATGTGGGGCCGTGGGTGGAAAGCAAACAGGACTTGCTTTTTCTCTGCCACCAGCTAAGACTATAGGGAAAGGAACTTCTAAAGTTAGCTAGACAGTTAAACAGGCTAAGTTCACACAATGGCATTTGGTAAGTTAATTAAACACTGGATCAAAGGCAACACAGAGCCCTTGTGAACTAAGAACTGACAAGATAAAGAATTGACACAATTCTGTTAGCAGAATTAGCCCGGTACCAGGTCATGAAGCAGGAGCAAGTGCAGAGAGTGCAGGTCTGAGAATGTAAGCTGTTATTATCCCTGATAATTCCAGGGGTGGCAATGGCCTGGCCCACAACTATGTCCCTGGAGGGTGGGAATTGGGTAACTCAATTTATTTCTTGTCCTGAAACACAGGAGGTCTTAAATGTCAGCTGAATGACAAGGAATGGGGAGGAAGGGAATGACTCAGAGATTCTGAACAAGCAGGCAATATGTTAAATGATGGACAAAGAAAAGGCAAAAAAGCATCTCCTCTTTCTGGCTCTACCATTATCAGTGGTAGAATTCTTTTCAGTTCTCAATATTTTTTAACTAAGACTGAAAGACACAAAGTATGACCCAGACCCTTCAGTTCTTGTGATTTCAAGACAGTGGGAGAATTCTCAGATCTGATGATGTTATCTTCTGGACATGAAAACAGGGTTGGTGGCACAGAAAACAGGAATATAGAATAATCAGGATAACCTGTACCGGCTGAAAACCACTTATCCATTATAAAAATGAATCCTCCCACCTGATCACAACTTCCTTCTATTTTGTTTCAACTGATTTTCTGACAACAGGCTTTATTATAGCATTAGCTTGAATGGAATCCGTCATTCAACTCTACTTCCCACTCTCTAGGTGCTGAATGCTTGCACAAAGGCTTCTCCTTAACCAAGACTCGGGTGAGAAGAATGCTGAACTGATTCATAAGCTCTCCTATGAAATCCAACTCTTTCAAAACGGCAAACACAAGTGACTAACTGATAGTGAGTTTTCTTGGGGTGAAATGTTTTGTAACTAGACAGAGGTGATGGTCGCACAACATTATGAATGTACTAAATGCCACCGAATGGTACATTTTTTAAAGGGGTTTATTTTTTGGTATGTGAATTTTCCCTCTTAAAAAAAAAAAAAAAACTGCACAGAGCACCAGGGATCGCGTCTGCGTGGTAAATCCTGCGGCGAGCGTACGCGGTATGGACTCTGGTGCCCTCCCAGGGTGTTCAACCTTTCACCCAGAAAACGCCCAACGCTCACTCGGGGTAGAAATTTTTATCCTTCTTTGTCCTTTGTGAGAGCCGACCACGGCCGAGGCCCACTGGAGGGACGGAGGGTGTTTCAAAAAGCCTCCCCGACGCCAGGAAGGAACCCTTTGTGCACTACAGCCTTGATCTCAGTGAGGGGTGGGCTTTGTTGACGCGGTAGCTCTCACGTCGCTCGCCGCGCTCGTCCTGTCGTCCCCCGGAGAGCTTCCGCCCTCCCCGCGCACCTCGAGGGCTGAAGTCCGGGTCCCCCCCCCACCCCAGCTTCCCGCTCCTCGAGCTCCTAAGGGCCCGCGACCCGAGCGCAGTCGCGCCCCCGGCTCGCAACGGGCCTCCCCGGGGGCCCGGGGCTTAGCGCACACGCGGCGCCCCCCACCGCCCCGCAGGCAGCGGCGCACGGCCTGCTGGGAAACGTAGTTCCCGGGGCGCCCGGCTCCCACGGAGTGGCCCCGCCCGGGCTTGTTTATCTCCCCAGCCAGGGCAAGGAGGCAGGGCGGCCGCACAGCGGGCCGGGCGCCGTGCCGCCGTGACCTCCTCGCGGGGGCGGAGGTGAACCAATGTCACCCGTCCGACCGCGCGTCCCGGCCACTCACCAGGGTGAGGGCGGCCCGGGTGGGCTGCAGCTTCCTCTTGCTCACAGCCCGGACAGTGGCCCGGACTAAAGAAGCCGACATCCTCGCCGTCCAGGAGCCCCGGTGCCTCGGGCCGGAGATCGGCCACTTCACCCTCTCTCCATGGACACAGCGGCCGCATTGACGCCACAGGCTCCGGCGCACGGCGCCCCAGGCCCCGCCCCGCGCCGGCCCGCCCCCGCCGCCGTCATTGGGCAGCCGCATGAGTGACAGGCGGAGGGCGGGGCGCGGCGCTCGGGCTGTGGGCACGTGACGTGGGGGCACGAGCCCGAGGCTGCGGTGCGTGGGGGTGTAAGGTCGTCTTCCGGGTACTGCTCAGGCGCGTCGTGGGGAGTTGGGTTTGGGCACGCGGAGTAACTGCTGGCTTGACTCTGGAGGCTTGTCGCTCCCCGACCTGTCCCTGGGAAAGGTGCGGCGTCACTGCTTAGAAACGCTGAGCGTGAAAGCTGGTGTTCTCCAAAGCAGAAAGGTTCCGAGGCCTAGGCACACGTACTTGTCTTCCTTTCTGGTCGGGCTAGACACTTCTTCAGAGCATAGACTTACCGCAGTGGTGAGATAAACCACCCAAACACACCCCTACTCGTCCTCCCCTCACCGCGTGCTGACTTGAAGGGCTGTTGGAGGTTGGTGCTAATACGACTTTGCTTTCAGGGGCTGACTTTGGAACCCAGCGCACTCAGAGGATGTGATTGGGCAGCTCTGTCAACACTCAGCGAGAACCACTGAATAGACTTGAATGAACACCTGTTGTCTGCCAGGCCTTGCCGTGGCTGCTCAGGGGCTTCTGCCTTATAATTCTGCTTGTTAATTGAAATACACCTAAGCCTGGTAAATGGAGAGAGTCCAGGAAAGAATGAGCGATCCTGGGAGGACAGAAGTTCAGCAGGGTTAGCGCTCAGGAGGGCAACCTAGAGATTGGTGGCTTTTCTCATAGGTGGCATTTCTCATGGCGGTGCTAGAGGTCAGGGGAAAAGGAGGGTTGGTGGGTGGGTCCTGGGGAGGATGGACTCTGCTCAGTGTTTTAGTGTGGAAAGAACTAATCAGCGAAGTGTGTTTTAGAGCCCAATTTCTTTCATCTGCCACAGGATTGGAAAGTTCAAAATTCCCCTAAGTAAAGACAGTAAGAGAATGGTTGTTTTTGCCTCCAAACCCGGCTTAACACAAAAGACACGGTGAGATTAGGTGATGGTAGAATGGTGGGTTTGTCTTGGCTTCATCGGACTAGCTGGGTGATTTGGTACAAGGTGTTTTACTTCCGATGCCCTTCCTCCTACAGACACTGTGAAGATTAAATGACAGGCCCTTGTAGGAGTGTATGGCACGTAGCTAAGTACCAGCAACTCAATAAACTGTCGCTAGTTGTTCAGAACATACCGCACCAAGAATGAATCCTAATGTAAATCAATGGACTTTGGGGATAATGTTCTGCCCACATAGGTTCATCAGTTGTTTAAAAAAAAAAAAAATACCCCACGCTGGTGCAGGATGTGAATAGTGGAGGATCTGGACTTGTGTTGGGACAAGAGTATACAGAAACTCTGCATTTTCCATTCAGTTTTGTTGTGAACCTGAAACTGTTCTAAGAAATAGTGTTAATAAAATGTAAAAAAAAAAGGTGCCATGTATTGTTCTTAATTGTTGAAATAGTTACATAATTGTGTAGTACTTTATAGATTTTAAGAGCACCCTTGGGCACACTTTCTCATAGCCTCACAATTTTAGGCTAGGTAGGGCAGGAACATTGGGACGGCTAGTTTAAAAATGATGCATAAACTCTGGCCTTTTAGTATAGTGAATTAGGAAAGAAGTGCATTTAAAAAATCTAATTCTAAATTTTCTGATTCAGGACCCCCCATGTATGCTTAATTCTTTCATCTATTCAATACACACTACTCAGTTTTTAACTTGGTTGGCTGTTCTGCGTGCGAGTGGTAAGTCACATAATCTACTTGTTGGTGGGTCAGGCATACCTAATGTTATTTGAAACTGGTGCAGGCCCCTGAGGTAAACTGGCCTTAGGAGGTTTTTGTGACTATTTAAGAAATATGTGGGCTCCCTTATCTCAGGGCAGCAGCTGTCCTAGGGTGTCATGAGGTGGGTGTGGTAACTGTTGAGGGAGTTGGCAAGCTGTGACCACATTTAGATTTCCACCAACAGGTTAAAAACTTAAAATAGGGAAATGTTCAACATTGCACTTCGGGCCTTAGTTTCAGGGTTTTAGACATTTAAAAGTGTTTTTCCTAGTTAAGACCTCACTTGATCCTCGTTACTCTGTGAAAGGGCAGGTGTGACTTCCATTTATAGGCACAGAAACTGAACTGCCACGAGGTTAGGAGGATTGCCACACTCTCAGCTGGAAAACTGGCAGAGCCAGAGACCCTAATTAAGCCTAGAATTCCACCCAGGGAAGCGTGCTAAATTCTTGACTGCTGTTGTCTAAACATGCCTACTTTCAAAGAAAAAAGTACTGAGTACATCTTTACAATTTTATGGGACTTTGTTGAATTCTGTGAATATCTGAATCTGAACTTTTTTTTTTTTTGCCTGTAACACCATGAACCCTATTTACCCAGGATGTTTTTTTCCCACTCAGGAAAGATTTTTTTAAGTAGAATCATTTGTGAAACACATTTGAAAATGAAAAGTAAACTGAAGTTATGTCAGAACATTTTAGTGACATCTCTAAGTGTGCACTCCGCTGATTACAGTACACACTAAGCAAGGGATTAGAGTAGACGGGGCTGTAAGAATAGATTTCACTTTTTTATGTGTTCCTGGGAGAAAGAGGAAAGGAAATTGTGCTAGTGGAGCATTTGGGGAGCTTGTGGAGGGACAGGCCAGCTGCATCTGAATGATAACTAGGAGCTGGCCTCAGCATGGAGCAGATGCCCCTGTCCCGGGCTGGGGCGCTGAGAAGGGGCTGTGACCAGCGCCCAAGTCAAGGGTCATCCATTCTTCAGGTCTGGCAAACACTGGTCACTGTCCCACTGATCAGTGTGAGGGACTGAAATTTACCGAAGAACTAGAATAAAATGTAGGAAGCTTTTTAACATTCTTAAAAGGATATAAGGAAATGTGGTTTCCATGAAAAGGAAAACAATAAGAATAAACTTGAATGAGAGGAAAAGGGAAGGTGTCTGAGGTACATTGAGGACGATTAGAAGTGAAATGATGAAATTCATGTGAGACAGAAAACAGCAAAATGACAAAAAAAAAATCCAGCCAGTCATGAGGAGATTAAATTTGAGTTCTCCTAGATGAAGGAAAAAGATGATAGAGAAATACTGAAAAAAGACAAAAGTATTTTTGAGGAAAAAAAAAAAAATTAACATACTTTTCCAAGTTGAAAAAAACCAACCACCAAAAAACCAAACTGGGCTAGGGAGATACATGGGGTTCACTTCTGTTTTAGAGAAAAGTCATGGACACAAAACTTACAGGGATACCTCTGCTGAGGTATCCAAGCAGAAAAATAAAATCTACAAGGGAACAAAAATTAGGCTGGCCTCCGATTTCTGCTATCATGCCAGAAGACAGCATTAATGGCTTTTCAAAGAAAGTGTGACAAGAATTGTGTGCCCAGTCAAGCTCATTTTCATGCTGAAGGCGAGAGAAATCAGAAGAGCAGCTTCTGCCCTGGGTACGTAATTCATGCGGTTAATTCAGGTGTTTGGGTTTGTCCAAACTGAGTAAGGAACAATCACTAAACCCTTCTACCACAACTTCCCAAATTCTGTAGGTAATTTTGATAGGATTCTTCTTTAACTGGAGTATGTCTTCAAGTAGGTGAAAAGAAGGGCTCACAGGTGCTATTTTCTGACCCTCTCCTAGCTGGGAACGCTTGCCCAACAAACACTCTCCCCGTCCTCCTCTGTCTTCATCCCACCAAGCCTGTGCCTCTCCTGTGGACATTCCCAGTGCTTGGCACACAGTGGGGTCAATGAACAGCAGACTGCTCGAGCACGAGATAAAGTAGAGGGAGCACGAGATAAAGAGGAGCAGATTTATACTGCCCTCACTCCTTCATCTGGTTTCCTCATGAAATTTAGGACTCTTGCTAGAAAGTAATGTGGATAAAATTACAGGTTGAAATTCTGGTTTTATTTCAAAATGATAAATAAACCGAGGCATTGTTCTGACCACATTCTACTTCTGGAGGGCTTGTGGAGTTAGAGAAACAGTTCCAGGGGGGCTCCAGTCAGACCCAGAATGACACCAACCAAACTTGTGATTGGCAGAGATGGCCTCTTTAATCCTCAGGGATTTTTAAAAGTTCTCCACCCTAATTTCTGAGTATCATAAAAAGTAAAAAGCACTTCTGTTTTGTCATTTTTCCTTTGAAAATGTTTTTAGCAGCAAACAGGACTCCTTGTTTTCCTTATTTCATTTTTTTTTTTTTTTTATGAGCACAGTAATTCTACGTCAACTTACTTAAAATTAGGGAAAAAACCCCAGAGCCCCTCAGTGGCGCTGCTTGACCCACGGAAGGCTCACATAAATGTGCTCATGTTCACGTTGTCACTTCTACAAATATCAATAAAATATGGTTTGTAAATTGTAAATACAGTAGTAGCAGTTCACACATATTTGATATGCTTTCACACAAGGATTCAGTAAACAATAAATATAATTTCCCTTCTTCAAAACAAAAAAGGGATTTGTAGGTGAAAAAAAGGGTTAATTTACTCTGGGTGTATCAGCACACCACTTTCAGTGTGCTTTGAAAGAATTAAAAACCATGAAATTGTATTCACTGAATACTGGCCCACAGTTATATATATATATTTTTTAAACCTGGCCTAAAAAAACCAACAAAAAAACCCCAAACCTGGCTTAAATACATACATCATGGCTTTCTCTTAAAATCCTTACATCTATGGGGATTTGTGGTACGTGAGACTGTACTAAATTTTTTTTCCTCATTAACAATTTCATTAAGTTAAAAAAAATCTGACATTTCCCTTAAATGTTAAGTTGAAGCCTGATCTATGCTGCTATGTCCTGTGAAATGAACCTAATTTCAAAGTGAATGGGAACGCCTGAGTGGCCATTTAGAGTGCTGCATTTTTTCCTTCCCTCATGATTCCTGCTGGGTCCTCTTCGCTGAGGCTTTTCCCTGAGTCATATATTTACTGGAAAGGCTACCTAGAGGGGGGGAAAAAACAAAACCCAACATAAATAAAACAAGCCTCACTTTATCACAAAAGCCATAAAATTACTTCTTATTATTACTTATTTACAGAAACTTTTCACACTGGTACTGGTCACTTATTTTGAATTGAGTAAGCAAGGCTAGATATAAAAAAGGTATGTAAGGAACATGATCTATTAAACACAAACCTAGTCAAAATTCTTTCTAAATGCAGGCAGGTTGCTAGAGTGACATCATTCTTATCACTGTTTCCATGTTGGTGCAGAGGGTCAGGTGGACTTTTTGAAACCTCTGCTTTGCATACCTCAGTGTCTTCACTTACAACCACACAGGACAGATTGCAACAAATTCTTTGACTAAAAATAAATATCTTGCATCATTACTTTGCAGATATGAACCTGTGAATGGTGACATTCTAGCAATACCTTATTGATACAAAAGAAAAAAGGACATTTATTGTATTTACAGGTAAAGGACAGAAATGTGGATTACTAATTAAAGGCATACTACAGAAGACTTAATAAGTTTTGTTCTGGAGTATAAACAAGTCGATCAATGAAAAGAAAACTGAGAAATTCTTAATTATGTTTCAGAAAGTAGTATATAACAAAGGTTGAGTTTCTAACCAATGAGGTAAAGTGGATTGTTCAATAGCTGGTACTGTGTCAAATAAGTCATTTTGGGAGGGAGAGGAACGTTAGTTTTCTTTCTTTTCTTTCAACATAACCTTCCTCTCCACCCAATTCCAAATGAATTACAGAATTAAATATAAAAGCGCCAAAGTATAAGAAGTAATGATTATTTATATAATCTTGGGGTGGGGAAATTTCCTAAGCACACCACCTTGCCCTATGAGAAAGACTTGCTGTGCTTAGTACTAAAGCAAGTCAATAGGGAAAAGACGAACACCGACATACAGCTGGGGAAAGAAAAAGTGACATACGGAAGGGGGAAAAAAAGCATATGAGTATATATAAAAAACATTTAGTATCAATGAGTAATCAAAGAAATGCAACTTAAAACAATTTTTGATCATCAAGTTGAAGGAAGATCAGAAGGACAGAGAGGTGGGTTGGAATTTTGCTAAATGAATAGTCATAGAAATCTTACCATAACTGAGGTATGCAAATAACTTAAATGTTCAAAATTTGTGATATGAATGACTAAGTATATAATAGACACAACAGAATACGAGATTTGCATAGAAGAATAATTACTAATACAAAAAGTAGGTTATAAAACCACATGAATAGTATTTTCATTTTCATAGAAACTAAAAATTAAAGGGGCGCCTGGGTGGCTCAGCTGGTTAAGCATCTGACTCTTGATTTCAGCTTAGGCCTTGACCTCAGGGTTGTGAGTTCAAGCCCTGTGTTGAAAAACAGTTAAAAAAAAAACCCACTAAAAATTAAAAACAAATGAAAAATCCTATCAATCCAATGTTTGCTGTCTCATTGTCCTTATCTGAAAAAATGTGAGCTATTACACCTACCCCCTTGGAATTATTCTGAAGATTAAATAAACTGATACAGGTAAAGCAACTGAACAGTAGCTGGTACATAGAAAAGTACTCAATAAATGTTAGCCATTATTAGTACATTGATGTGAAAAGATGGGAAGACTTTATTTCCCAAACCTAAATAGTAGTTATGCTCTAGAATGAAGTATAAATGGCTTTTATTTTATTCATTTTTGCTTAACTATCTACATTTACTAAAGCAAACATATTAAGTATGCAAATAGAAACTTATGCCCCCCCAGAAGCAAACTTTTCAAAGCAGAGCATCTAGATAAAGTCAATGCACAGTGAAAAACGAGTGATACCATTGCACAGCACTCTCCCATGGTATTTATACTCTAGAGCCTCGAATGGTCTATAGGCAACAAATCTTTGATATTCTGAACTGCCTGAAGTATTGAGGATAGACTTATCATTCCAGGGACAAAAAGTTTAGATCACTACACCTCGTATTTTACACACAATTCATAGAGGTTCAAGATCTAACCAGAAAAAAATAAAAGTTTTAAAGCTGTTAGAAGAAACTACAGATGGATATCTTTATTAACTCAGGGAAGAATTTCTTAACAATGACCCTAAAATCACTGAGTGACATGACCATGAAAACTAACCATGGAAAATCCATCACCAGTTACCTCAAAATTTAGAACTTTGGAGTGGCAACAGACACAAGTTGAAAGACAAGATATGCTGGAGGAAGATATCTGGAATGTATATAGTAAAGGAGTAGTATTCAGAATAAATGTAGAATACTTACAAATTAATAAGGAAACGATAATGCAACAGGAAAATAGGCAAACGATAGGTATAGGGATTTTACAGAACTCCAACTGGTAACAAACACAATATGGGTAAATGATATGAACAGGGAATTCACGGAAGAGTAACTCCAATTGGCTAATAAACATATAACAGTATCACCAGAGTCAAGAAAATATACATTAGAACAACACCAGGGTATTTTTCACCCATCAAATTTGCAAAAATAAACACTGCTGTTGGGAGTGGCAATTATTTCAACCAATCACTTGATAACCTAAGTTGAAAATGCACATACGCTACGACTTAACAGAGTTTGACTTCTAGATACACAAATGATAAAACCTCTCATACATGCTCAAGGAGTATCAGATGTGAATGTTCAGTACAGCACTGTTTATAAGAGCAAAAAACCAAACACAATCTAAATGCTCATGTGCTACCTAGTGGATAGTATGTTCTGTATTCATAGATAGAATACTGGAAAGAAATACAACTAAGTCTATATATAGTGACCTACATAAATTTCAAAATCACTTCATTAAATAGATATGAAAAAGCAGGGTGTAAAACATTCTTATTATACAGTATGATGCATCATTTAAATTAAAAAAATCACCAATGATATGTATGTTAAAGGGTACATATGTAAGTTTAAAAAAAAGAACTGGAAGAACATCTGAACTCCTAATAATAGGTGCCTCTGGGGTGGAGGGGCCACAAAGGATGGGTGGAATGGGTCTGGGATGGTGGTCAAAGCGGACTTTGACTATCTTAATGATCTTTTATTGAAAAAAAGATTGAGAAGAAAATAAGGAAAAAAAATAAGGTCAGTCCTCTAGTAGATGAGTTATATTAGTATCTCCGTATTTTTCCCAACATGTTCGGAAACCACTCTTTTCTAAGAATAGTGCTAATAGTCTGATTACTACATAGCCTGTATAAAAAAAAAAATCAGACCTGAAGAAATTTCATATAAAAAATGTGCATGTAAAAAAGTAAACCCACTAGAAATAAAACATGAACTTTTATGTACTCTGAGGGAAGAACATGAAATTTATAAACCTCTGGAAGCCTGACTTGAAATCACCTAAAAATGGGCTAGATGAAACGACTAAAACAAGCAAGTGACAAACTATATGGCAAAACAAATCATAAACGAGACTGAAAGATGAGTAAATTGGAGTGGTGGCGAGGAAGGACAGAACACGTTTGCTAAAGGACAAATGGATTTCTATGTGGAAACTAAAGCTCAAAACAGAGATGATTACCCTAGTTAAAAAATATAAAGATAGAAACATGAAGAAATACAGATGAAACATGTGAAAAGCAGGAGACTTCAACGGAGAATACAAGCCGATGGGCAAAAGACTACTCCCATAAAGTGAGGGTCTGGGAAACAGGCAGTCAGAGACTCTCTGGGGTGGCCAACAATCCCGTTTTGGCATTGCTGGCATCATTGTGAGAAGGTGTGCACTTTTTAAATCTATCATTCTACTGACTAGGAATTTATCCTGAGGCAATAACTAGGCAAATATTGCCTGATGGTGTTTGATATAAACAGTGGTCTTCAAACTTGGGTACATGTAATCCCTGAGCCAACTGAACAGGATGAGTGGGCAGGGGGCTTTATGGGGCTTGACTGGGATGCCTCATGTCTACTGGATTCTTTCTGAGAATGCCTCTGTGGCCAAGGTTTTGGGCTCGTTCTCAGAAGGCACACCAGTCTTCCTTTCACAGTCCTCCTACTTTATAGAAGAGAGGCATGTCTCCTCCTCATCCAAATCTTAATGTGGTACATGGCCTTGGGAAAAAACCCAAGGAAGCAGGAAGGAAAAGAAACACCGGTTATCTGTGGTAAGTGTGAATGCCGCTAAAAAAATTCCGAATTTTTAGCTTTTGTGAAATTACACTGATAGGTGATGTTCATCGCAAATAATTCTTAATGATACATTACTATGTGATTTTTGGTCGTTTCGTTTAAAAAGAACGGCAATAACTGAATGACACTGTTGTAATACATCTTCCATTCCCAAAGAAAGCATATGTATTACTTTTAATAATACATATCATAAAGACTACTGGGGTTTCTTGATGTTTACCAACTATAAAAACAAAAAAGATTTGGGATAGAAATGATGAGGAACAGTGTTTCATTCCTGTAGTATTGATCCAAAAATACTTGACTGTATGGAGAAAAATCCCATCTATCTCATTAAATGGCAGTCACTTTCAGTATGTAAACATAAATAGAAAAATCTTTTTCACTAATTTTTATTTTATTTTATTATTTATTTATTTATTTTTAAAGATTTTATTTATTTGACAGACAGAAATCACAAGTAGGCAGAGAGGCAGGCAGAGAGAGAGGGGGAAGCAGGCTCCCTGTGGAGCAGAGCGCCTGATGTGGGGCTCGATCCCAGGACCCTGGGATCATGACCTGAGCTGAAGGCAGAGGCTTTAACCCACTGAGCCACCCAGGTGCCCCTTTTTCACTAATTTTTAATAAAAAATTGTAACATTTGTTTTGATCAATTATATATTCTAATGCAAAAACTCAATTTAGAAGAAATTTTCACATTTTGATAAAAAGCTTAAAAAATCCAATTTCTATAAATATTATTATTCAGATAAGGAGGATAGGCTGATCAATAATATGCTTGAATTTGAATCTTCTTTAAGATTTTGTTTTTAGGGGCACCTGGTGGCCCAGTGGGTTAAAGCCTCTTTGCCTTTGGCTCGGGTCATGATCCCAGGGTCCTGGGATCAAGCCCCGCATCGAGCCCTGCATTGGGCTCTCTGCTCAGCAGGGAGCCTGCTTCCTCCTCTCTCTGCCTGTCTCTCTGCCTACTTGTGATCTCTGTCAAATAAATAAATAAAAATCTTTAAAAAAAAGATTTTGTTTTTAAGTAATCTCTATACCCAAAGTGGGTCTCGAACTTACAACCTTGATATCAAGAGTTGCACACTCTACCCAATGAGCCCTAAAATACTTGAAATATATATGCTAAAAAATATACTACCTTAAGATGGAAGTAAAACAAAGGAATTCAATGAGGAAAGTAAAATTTCTGCCTGTTAAGGAGCTGTAAATGAATGGTAGCGTGTATAAAAAAGCAGTGATATATTAATTTCATTTGATACATTTAAGGCTAATTGATAAGTTTTATTTTAAAATTTCAACACTTATTTAAAAAAACCCTCAGGAATTATATGCTTTGCAATTCTGATGAAAATTTTAGACATCAACTTAAAAATATATAAGATATATGGGTTTTCTACATTTTGAGGGAAGAATATGAGAGCAAAAAAAGTTTTGGAGGACACTGATGTACCAAATATTTGAAAGCAGCTAGTCCATTAATAAGGAATAATTAAATAAATAATGGCATGTTCATATACTGGAATATCGAGAAGGGTATCAACAAGAATGATCTCTACTCACTGATAAGTGAGTCCCTATATTGGGACACAAGGTGTCCCTATATTGTTTACAAAGGTACTTCTGTTATTTTATTTTACTCAAGATTTTAAGTAATCTCTACACTCAACACAAGGCTTGAACTCACAACCCTGAGATCAAGAGCTGCATGTTCTACCAACTGAGCCAACCAGGCGTTCCTGTTTCTGTTATTTTAAATTTACTATCATAAAGAGCACTTTTTAAAAAAATTAGGCTTCTAAATTCCGGTCGAGGAAAAAAACTATCATAGTATATACACATCATCATGAGGGACTAAAGATACCATCAATCTCTTCCAACATCTTCAGTTTTTAGGATTTCAGACTGTGAGATTAAAATGGAATAAATGGAGAGACAGACGTAGTTCTTTTGGAAATGTAATCTTCTTTGCAAAAAGGGGGAGTTGTAAGGAATAGAGAAATGTTAGTTTTTTTGAGATTCTCATTCTGAATAAATTGTTATTATGTAAACCAGAGTAATTCACTTATGCAGGAAAAACAGCTGACTATGGTTCTAATGTCCATTATATATGTGTCCTATTAGAAGAGGGAAATAACAGCGAGGCAGGAAACTCTTTATACCCGTAACAAGGCAATGATAACTTGCTCAGGGATAATATTTGCCAGATGCTGTGAAAAGAGCTTTATGTATAGAAAATTAATCCTTACAACTGTCCTGTGAGGCGTCAGCCCCAATTTATTGATAAGAAAACTGAGGTACAAAGGTGTCCGGTAACTTGACAGAGGCTGAAAAGCCAGCAGGGCTTTATTTTTACAGCAGGGCTGTATTTCAAACTCAGGTATGTCTGACTTGAAAGCTCTTATTCTTGGCCCTTCTCCTGCTTAGTCTCTTTATTCTTTCAAAATGAATACATTTCTATCAGTAAAACTCACTGAACATCTAAGGCACTGTGTCAGCAGTGTGTATAAGGGGGAGGGGAGTCACAATGGAAAACGAGGAAATTCATGGAATCTTCTATTCTATTCATTACTCTCTCATTTGAGAGTTAAGGACTATATGCAGCCCAGGAGAAAGGAATGGAGCAAGAAGTATCAGGAAAGAGAACTTGGCTTTTTAGGGGCTGGGTGCTTTAACCTCAGGATCTGGTAAGATAAATGGGGCTACAGCCCTTCTCTAGATGAGACATCTGGAGTTCAGAGAAAGCAGGTCTCTTGCCTGAGGTCAATATGGCTACTGGAGAGAACAGGGGCCGTCCTATTAACAGGAAACCACCTGTGTGTCACATATTTAGTACTGTGGGAAAAAAGAGTTCTGGGGAAATTTAACACTACGGACAGTTGAGACGTATTTCAGATTTATAATATAGACAATGGGTGAATTTATTGTGGATAAATCTGACAAGTCTTAACAGTTGTTGACTGAGGAGTTTAATTAAGATAGATTTTAACCACCCATAAATTTTTTTTTCTGGTATAAAGTAGGTATGTTTATTGTAATAATTTTTCTTCTGTAGTCAATTCAACCTTTAAGTTTTACAGTTGCTGAAAATATTTATAAATATGTTAAGTCTCTGACGCGGAAGACAATTAACAGAAATCCTTACAGCCAATTGGTCATGCCATGCCCAGGTATTATGTCCAGATGTCCAACATCTGTGTTCTTCTCCCACTGACAAACAAATTCAGAAAATTATAATAAATTTCTACTTTCAAGACGTGTAAAGCCTTTAGCAGGAGCCACGCCGACGGACACTGTGTGGGAGCATCAGTGTGTCACCACTCCTACAAACCTCTGTTCTGCGGCTACACGCAGGTGCTGTTCTAAGTGCTTTTACATGGATTTCTCAACATCCCTGTAAGCCAGCTATTATTATCCCTTTGTAACAGATGAGGTAACTGAGTCAAGTGGAGTGTAAGCAGGTTTTTCAAGATCACAAAGCTAGAAATCATATCCTGCAATCTGATGGCAGAGGCCATGTTCTTCCACACCCTACCCTTGGCAAAAGCAACATCTCGACCAAGCAAGGATCCCTATTTTCCCTGTGTAATGCTCTGGAAATATCTGTTCAAGGCTGAGGCTTGTAAAAACAACACTCTTTTGGCTTGTTTATGGTAACTCTGTGACCCTGAAACTCTCAGAGGATCTATGGGAAGCAACGGCACACACTGCCATGGAGAGTCCATTTCCCGCACTTGGCTTTCAGAGGCAGAGGGTGTCAGCCTCCTCCTCTCGTCTCACAACAGGGCCTCAGGCCCACTTCACTTCTATTTGATTTGGGGTGTTTTCCCACTAGAACGTTTCTTGTTTTTACATCTGTCCATGCATTCTACTGAAAACAATGGCAAAATCTTCCCAGGAAACAGCTGCTCCTGCATTTTCTCACAGTGCCTCCTTCGTCTTTACCTTTATATCCACTGTTCCCTTTTTAGGTAAGGGTGGTACTTTTCTGAAGATTTCTGGCTCTTTCTCCTTGAACCATCTGACCTCACTCTATACCAACCCAGTGCCTATGCTTCACAAATTGGAATTGTAATGCGATCTGATGCCACTTTAAATGTTTTCTCCAATCATTAAAAAAAAAAAAAAATCCCTGGAATTCGCATAGCTTAAAAATCAGTGCCTATTTCTGTTTAGATTACTGTATACACTTGAGATACTTCATCCCCAGACGGACAGAAGCGGAAGTAGCTACATATTTAACAATTCCATTTATTTTTCTCTTGTGAACGACATTCAGAGTAGAGACAACCAAACATCCCCTGCTGGGAGCTCTCAGAGCTTTCCCAAGGTGAGACCACTGCGCCCTGGCTTCTCTCAGACTGTGCTGGTGAAAGCAGTAAAGCCCCTCTCTCCCGCGGGGTCTATAAGGCTGCCCAGGCGGGGTGTGCTATTTCCCGGTAACTGATGGCAGAGACAGCTTCGTCTCTTCGCATTCTAATGAACACAGCATCTCTCCAAGCTAAAAACAAACGGTGTTTGCATATCAGCAATAACATACAATAGGTAAAAGCTGATCATAAAATATGTGGGTTGTTTTACACTACATACAAAAATGTCAGGTTCTGTCAACGGAGTTTTAAAATTTCAGAAACTTTTCTCATAAACTGTACAATCAAGTTAAAAAGACTACACATGCTCTATTTGCTTATATAATTTCCTTTCTTTAACCCTACTTTATTGAATAAGATAAGAGAGACAGAGAGAGAGATTGAAACTAAGCAAAAGTTATTAAGGGTGTTTACAGGCCAGAACTCAGAATATTTGTTATAGAGTTTATAGTTCCATCTTTTCTTACTAAAAAAAGCTGAAAAAGTTGCTCAGTTACTTTGTTTTTCCTTTTCCCTCTCAAGTTTCTCTTCCCCTTCCCGACTCACATTCTTGAAACACCGGAGAAAGGGAGAGCCTCCCGGTTTTGCCTCCCTCTGGGCATCTGTCCACAGGCCTGTGGGCCAGGCAGGGATGATGTGAGGCTCGGTTGCCCACAGTTCCTCTTCCAGCACTTCTCACCAGAAACCCCTGCCGACAGGTTTCTGTCCTCTCCACGCCAGAGGGATGGCTCTTTCCAGAGTCACTAATGACGTGAGCAGTGCCCAATGCAATGCTTACAGCGCCATCCACACCGCACCCGAATTTGCAGCGGCAAGGCCCAAGAATGGTCAAGCCCTCTCTGAGGTCCCTTGTTCTCCGAGCCAGCTCCTACGCCAGGAGCCAGTTCTCCTGCTGCTCTGCTCCTTCACTGACCATCTTCTGTCTGTCTTCTTTATTTTGAGCCTTTAAATGTTCTCTTTTCTTTCTGCATTATTTTCTAGGTGATCTCATTCCTACCCAAATGATCTCATTCCTACCCAAAAGCCTTCAAACACTATCTCTACACTGAAAATACTCAAATCTCGATCTTCAGCCTGGCCCTCTGCTCTGAACACCTTGTTCACCCATCCCACTGGCGACCTGGCATCTGTACCCAGACATCTAGCGGTCTCTTAAATTGACATGGCTACAACTGAACTCTCTTTCTTCCTGAAATCTGCTCTTCCTGAGTCCTTCTCAGCACAGGAAGTTCCACTTCCATTCTTCCTGTTGCGCAGGCCTAAACGTGTAGTGTCCTCTCGGGTCCACTTTTTGTCCTATGTCACCATCTAATCCAGTGACAACCCACGCTGGTGCCAAATTATCCAGAACACGACCAGCCCTCACGTTGCCCTCTGCTCCCACCCGAGAGTAAGCCAGCACCATTTCTCCCCTGAGCTCTAGCAGAAGCCTCCTCGTGGGCCTGCTGTCACCCCCACCTCCTCACAGCAGCCATAAGGAAACTTCCACAACAGAATTCAGATTACACTTCCTTTGTTCCAAGCTCTCCAACAGCTGTCCATCTCACAGACAGAAAGAGATCCAATCTGGCTAGTGCTCAAGGTGCCTCATGATCCACACCCATCTACCCTGACCTGACCTCCTACCACCCCCTTCCCTGCACTTGCCACTCAGTGACACCGAGGGACAATGGTGGTTTTCAGTTCTATCGGAACAGTCTACCTCCAACTTCCCCTGCCTGGCCCCTTCCTTCATTTGATTCTTTGCATAAATGTTACTTAACAGAATGGCCACCTCCCTATCCAGCATTCCCTTTGCTTGCTTTGTATTTCTCAGCACCTGTTGCCATAAGAAATACTCACATATCTCTTCTGACAAGAATACAGAGTGAACGAGAGCAAGGACTTTGCTGGTTCCCTGCTGTATCGCCTGTGTTAAGGCTCATACCCTGCACTTGGGGCTGGGCAGGGGAGAGGGGAGAGGGAAAATGGCTTAATAAGTACTTGTTGAAGGAAGGAATAAATGACATAGTGAGAGAGTGAGAGAGTGGAGTTCAGGCCAACAATTACTTTCTTCCCTTACTCCGGTGCACAGCACATAGTCTCATGAGGAGAGTACACTGCTGACAAGACAGTGGCAATTTCAAAGCAGAAAGAAAAAGTGAAAGAAGAACAAAGAATTAAAGACTATGGTTCCTGCTCAGGGATGGTATAGGAATCACCTTAGAACACTTAAAAGATATGCAGGTCTAAGCCTACCCACTCAGAATCGGATTTAGGAGGTAAAGGTGGGGACAGGGCAACCGTATTTTTTAGAGTTCCCTGAGTGATTCTGATGTCCAGTCCCTGTTAAAACCACTTACTCAAAGGAAGCATCTCAAAAGGCATGTGGTAAGCTATGCAGTAAATAAAATAACACACATTTGTTTTTTTTTAAACCCACATACCTGACTGGGGACTCAAAAATATAGTTGTTTTTTGTTTCTTTTTGTCTTCATGTAAAAGCACTGCCTAAAAAATGAAATAGACTGGTTTACAAAGTCGAAAGGAAGAGCATCTGAAAACAGCCTTAAAACCGCAACCATTTCCAAGGAGGGCCGAAATTAGGCATGTGGAAGGCACAACTTTGCAAGTTAATTGAAAAGCAAGACAGAGACTCGGGAATCCTCAAAGCACGCCCCGCCATCCGGAGCCATCCGGAGCCATCCGGAGCTCAGCAAGCCGCATCCCACGCTGCACCAGAGCCAGAGACAGGAGCCGGGAGGGTTAGCCAGCGGAAGGAGGGCAGGGCCAGCGGCTGCCCGGCACCTCGCTGAGGGCCCGGCACAGAGCTGCTCCCACTCAGTAAGTGTTCGCTCAACAGACAGGAGACCCAGGGGCTTCCTGCTCAGGTGTGAGCTAGGTTTACCTGAGCAAATGTGCCAGTTGGTCTCAAGGGGCTAGGTGAAGAAGGGGATCCGAATACACAATCTGATTTAGACACACCTGAGAAAAAAATTAGCATTTTGTTCTCACTTTAAAATGAAAGCAGCATCCCTGTTTTCAAACTTCCACAGAACAATTTTCTGTGGACAGGACAGAAGCTCCACTCAGTATCTTGTGTGAACAATAACATATTTGAAGACATGAGAGGGGGCAGCATAATTTTCCAATAGGAAGAAGCAACTGAGTACTTTGAGCAGCTATAGGAGGAAATGCCCCATACTCTAGCCCCACTCCTCCTTTCCTATTTTACTTTTAGAATACAGTGACTACCTGATTTAGTGTATAAATACTGCATTCTGAGGAATCCAAGATTCTGGCGCTTTTTCTTCGGTTTGATAATAACTAGCCTCCCACCCCACGATACCCCTGACTCTCCTTGATTTGCTGCTGCCCCTGCAGGCTTTCAGAAACACTGCTCTGTTTTGACAGCTTCACTAGTAGACAACTTAAACCTTGCTACCAGCTGGGAGGAAGAAATCCATCAAAGCTGGGGGAATGCTGGGGCTTCCCTTTACCGCTGTGCTGTAGCCAAGAGGAACACTATGGTAACGTGCTTTGTGCTACTAAGTAAACACAGACCACCAGTTTCAGAAGGGTCTACAAAAATAACTTTGGTAGAACTTCATTATATCTGATCTATACTATTTCCAGTTTCCTCATCTGTCAACTGGGATTATCGATACCACCATCTCATGGGGTTGGGGAGAAAATGAAATGAGACTGCCCACGTAAAGTACTTAAAATAGTGCCTGACTCACAGGAAGCACTCCGTGAATGTTAGCTCTGGCTATTATTTTAATTTCTCTTAAATATATATTCCTCTTATAATCATTAAAGATCTGGTCTATGTCCCATGTCAGGATAAAAAAAAGTTGGAGTTTACATTTGTCCGAGCTCCTTAGAAGTAGGACAAACTGTATCTTCCATAAACACCTAAGTCCTATTTTAAAACCAATAATTAAATAATTTAAAAATATACTTCATTCCATATAAAGCTCCATTTAAAAAAAAATAAGTGCTCTAAAAATTTCGTCTTTAAAAAAAGAGACATATTATATTGCTGCTATGATATAATAAAATGGAAGAGAGGTATTAGTGTTCCAGGAATGACATACAGTAGAGAATTTTAAGGGAATTGTCATCAGTGCTGACTTTCTTACACCACCCATACACATATACAATTGAGGACAGGAACAGGAGAGGTTACTACTTTAATCTAAAAAATGACTTCCCCATGTTTCTTCTCTATGCCAATCAAATTCCATCCACTCTCACAGGCTTATTCTGAGAACCAAAGTGAGAGTGTATAAACTGCTTTGTAAATTCTAACTTACACACACAGAAGGTACCTTCATGCTTAACAGTCTGTTAAAAAGGTGCCCGCAGTGGACACTTCACCCATTTAATAGAAAGGGTCAATGCAGATCCAAGAACTCAAAGGGACGGGATGTATGGATGACATTCAGCTATGGACTGATAATGTGTTTTTCCTCATTGTAAGAATAATCACGTTCGCTGCGGGAAACTAATAATGTATTATTACGTACTCCGTAATTCTCTTCTGCAGTTGGAACCACCATAACAGCTGTTATGGTGGAGATCCTTCTGGTCCCTCTTCTAGGCATGTGCATGTACATATTTAAACGAAAGTACAAGTGGCTCGCTATATACAGCCTGGTGTCCTGAGATAACTTAGCTATGCCTCCCCCGTGGCCAGTCAGTACTTTAGTTTCCAAAGTGCACGTACTGAGAAGTGAAGCTCAAGTGGCAGCTTGTTTTCTGGTCACACAGGCTACATTTTATAGGCACTGGGGATGACCGGATTTTCCATTCATGGATAATCTTAGAAAAGTCAAACAAATGACTTCTATAAGCCTCTCAATGAAATTGCCATATAAGAGGGTCTGAATTTAAAGGGGGTGGGTTCACTTTCTTAAAAATCTTTTTCAGTAAGTTGATTTGTTAAATAAATAAATATAACTAAAATAATAAAGAATTCTAAACTCTAAAAAAGAGATTTCCCTTGAGATGTGAGTGCAAACATTGAGGTATGACCGGGATCCATACCTGGAGAGCCTTTAAATTGTGGGCATTCCTTTTTAATGTGCCCTTCTCTTCCACAAATAAAACAACGTTTTTCTCTTAAGTCTTTGTCATCCTGTCTCTTCCATTTTTCCACTGGAGGCCTGAGAATTTTCTCTCTGCCCAGGTCGACAGCCGCCCTCGCTGGCTTGGCTTTCTGAGGTGTGCATAGCATGGGCTTATCTTCTTTTGTCGACACCTCCCTCTCTGTGTACTTGTTCTGAATTTCTTTGTCCTCTTTGCTTCTCTTCTCTTTGTTCTCAGGGTATCTTTGGTTCAGGGTATCTTCTTGATCACGCCGTCGCCTCACTCTAGAAGATGATATAACACCGGTAGGAAAAATCTAAACAGAAACCTGACAAGATATCAAGGGTGCTCCAGGTTTGGGAGATAACCAGAGACAGAAGGTATCAGCGGGAAAAACAAGAATGTAACACATTTCAGTCCGTCTCCTCTTTCAGGAAGCAACCTCAGGGCGATGGTATAGTTTTTCTTTTTGATTTTCACAACTACTCTAGTGCCATAAAAACAGTGTTTGCAGTTAGCAGAACTCCTTGGTCCAGTACCTGCTATGATATGGGTGTAAAGAAACTCCAGTGATCTTTGGGGTGATTTCTTGTGACTCTGAGGCCCATTCTTTTAGTAGGTACTAGGAATTTGAGACGTGGAACTTTCAGTTCACAAGGGAACAAGGGTTGTAAGGTGATTTATATTCTTAAAATGTTAAAAATGTTTCTTTCTTGCTCTACATGAGCAGTGACCATTATTTGAATATAAAACCAAAGTACTAAATAAGAGCCTAGAATTCCAGATGGTGCCTTATTTTAAGAGCATGTCTTTAAATGAGAGTATTATTGTCCAATTAAGACCAACACACCATCCAAAACAGCAGTATGTCCCAAGCAAGGAATCAACACTACCCCACCTCCTGCAAATGTCACCAGGAGTATCCTGACCCACGTGAGTGGGTCAGCACAGTAATCATTAGGGGTTGAACCACGTACACGTGAAGGGTCCTAACTGGCAAAAAGCTGTACATGAGTCTGGTACAGCCCCGTTACTGTACAGTGCAAGTGTAACTGATGTCCCGAAGAGCCCATTTTACTTTCCTCGTTTCTTCTGTCATCCCTGTTGGAGAGGCTGCAGACCAAATGTCTGAGTAGCGACCGGGGCAGCGACCAAAATGAGGAAAGGGGAGCAGGCCTGGAAGACTGTTATGACCCGAGGGACATCTGGTCATCTGTGCTTAAATGCATGTTTTAAATCAGTTCATTTTCATTGTGAAAAATCATTTATCTCAGAACTGCTGGATTTAATACAAGTTTATTTTCTGTTACAATAGAACCTCATTTAAAAACTGGTACAATAGGAAAGTAAAAATGAAGCCACCCCTTTTGAACACTGACTTACTTTCTCCTCATCGGACAGTCTTTCATGAAGTGTCCAATTTTCCCACAAATCCGGCAACATCTATCATTTGGGGCCAGCTCTCCTTCAGTTAGCACTTCTGGATCAAAAAAGTACTCCTAACAGAACATAAGTAGAGAAAAGTATGAACTATTAAAGTGAGATCAAAACATAAAAACTAACCAGATATCAATCAGAGACCTTCTTTTTAATGATTATTATACTGTTTAATTCCAAAATTGAAGACCATTAAGAGGTTTACTTCAGGATAATTTTACCTAAATTCATGTTGGTTTATTCCTTTTCATCATGCAGACCATGGTTTAACCCTAACCACAAAGGCAGCCTGTTTTTCCAGGACATTTCTACACAAGAGCATCACACATACCCATGAGTCAGCTTCGCCAGGACTTGGGGGAGGCTGAGGTCAGGTACAAAGGCTTCACTTCCTCATAAAATGAAAAGGCTAAAATCCAATAAACTGAGGAATACGATTTGCACTACACATACAGAGAAAAAGAAAGAAGCTATGTGCTGTTCTTTGTTTGTTGTGGCTTCTGGAGAAAAATATCAGAAGAAAGGAAAGAGAATGTCTGGACTGAAGCCTCCTTGCCATGAAATTTAGGTGAGGACCAGAAGTATCAGGATCACCTGGGAGTCTGTAAGAAATGCAAGTTTTGGTCCCCACCCCGATCTCCTGAATCAGAATCTGCATTTTAACAAAATCCCCAAGGTGCTCTGTAGGAATAAGCTTCAGAAGCTTTGGTGTAGAAGACAACCATAGCATATCCAGCAAAAATGAGATGCACAGATGGGATCCAGTGCTGAATATACACAAATGCACTTAAGGTTCACTTAAAAAGTCTTTATTAAAAAAAAAAAATTAGGGTGCCTGGGTGGCTCAGTCTGTTGAGGGTCTGCCTTTGGCTCAGGTCATGATCCCAGGGTCTTAGGATCGAGTCCCACATCGGGCTCCCCACTCAGCAGGGAGTCTGCTTCTCCTTCTACCCCTTCCCCCAGCTTGTGCTCACTCTCCCTCTCTCTTGCCAAAAAAAAAAAAAAAAAAAAAAAAATTAATGTTGTTAAAAAATAACATGAACAGAAAATCCTCTAGTTCCTAACTCCCTTTTCTCTCACTGAAGGGAATTTTTACAGTGCGACTGTGTTTTGTTTTTAATGAGTCCAGTTCCATACACATCTTGAGTATTAGGTTACAGGACACCAGTAAGCTTGCTAGCACAGAGAGCGTGGTCTCTCTTAGGCCCATTAAGAGATGTATTATTCTGCAAGCCAACTGAAAAATCCAGACTTCCTATGAGGAAAGTGGAGGACCCCTAGCCATGGGCAGGCTGGCCTTGGCAGAAGCTGGCATGGAGCCAAATGCCCACGGAACAGCGATGCCATCTACATGTGTTACCAAGGCAAAGCAACAGCACCACAATGACTAATCTTCCCACCCAAACTCCACTTCTGGCTGTTTCTCCCTTTTCTCCTGATAAAAATGGCCTCAGAACTGAGATGTTTAAAAAAACATTTTTGGAATTGCTTTGTATTGCAATTGTTTATCTTGGCTAGATTCACCAGACTTTCAGAGTATTTATTGCTGCTGTAATATGTGCAAATTAATAAAGCACCTTTTTTGGTTTTTAGGTATTTCTTTTCTTTCCTTTCTTTTATTTATTTATTTTAAAGATTTTATTTATTTATTTGACAGAGAGAGACCACAAGTAGGCAGAGAGGCAGGCAGAGAAAGAGGGGGAAGCAGGCTCCCTGCTGAGCAGAGAGCCCGATGTGGAACTCGATCCCAGGACCCTGAGATCATGACGTGAGCCAAAGGCAGATGCTTAACCCACTGAGCCACCCAGGCACCCCTTCTTTCCTTTCTTTTAAAAAAAGATTTTAATTATTTATTTGTCAGAGAGAGAGAGAGAGGGAAAGCACAAGCAGGGGGAGGAGCAGGCTACCCGCTGAGCTAGGAGCCTGATGTGGGACTCGATCCCAGGACCCTGGGATCACGACCTGAGCCAACTGAGCCACCCAGGCGTCCCAGTATTTTTGGTATTTCTAACGGACACTTACCATTTTCGAGGGGCAGTCCTTCGGAAATCCTTTGACTGGAATACCAAATACTCTTCTACCATTAATGAATGCTTTCATTATAAAATTTGTCACTAAGAAGAAAGAGTAAGTACTCAATTAGATGGCGTAAAAGGAAAAGGGATCACAATAACATTTATAAACAAGGCAACTTACTTTTCCTTGATAATCCAGCTCCAAGATTATGATTCAAATCAAAGGGATCTAAGCAAAGAAAATTAATGAGAACAAAAAGATAATGAAAGGAAATGCCACTGTTCATATGTTAAGTGACTATATAAGAAGAAGGAAGTGTTACATACTTTATCATTAGTAAAAGTACAGTTGTCCTTTGAAAAATGTAGGGGATAGAAGCAACAACCCCCCACATAGTCAAAAATCCACGCATATCTTTTGAGTCCCCCAAAACTTAACTACAAACAACCTACTATTGACCAGAAGCCTTACCTATAACATAGGTGATTAATACATATTTTGTATATGTATTATACACTGCATTTTTACAATAAAGTAGGCTAATGAAAATGTTAAGAAAATCACAAGAGAAAGTACATTTACTGTACTGTATTTATCGAAAAATTTCACATGTAAGTGAACCTGTGCAGTTCGACCTCTTGCTGTTCAAGGGTTAACTTTATAGAATGATTGCTTTTTTAATGAGTTTGCAATATGTAATACAGCTAAGTAATATCGATTCCTAAATATAAGTCAAGTGTTTTCTCCAAAGTATCCATCAGAAGAGAGGGTGTTGCTTTATGTTTGAATCTGTATAGACTCCTTCCTATTATGAGGAGCTGTTTCATTTTGAACAAGAAAATATTGTTTGGAGAGGACATATTAGTTGCGTATTATCTAATGGTGCTAGTCTGGGAAGCATAAAGAGGTCACAAATATATTTAGAACATTTTAGTGCTGGATGTTCCTGCTAACTAACAAGTGTTTTAAGGATCACTTTAGTCATCTTGAAGATCATAAAACACAGTTACAAGACAAATTAAGACACATGCACCTGTCCCAACGGCACACCAATGGCTACCTGGACCTCAAGTTTTTAGTGAAATCTTCATAAAGGACTCCTCTATTATGTTAAAGGTCTGCATTACAAAGTCTTAGATAGGTATGTATATGTTGTATTCTGGAATATTATCTATTAGATGACCCAGAAAGTGGTAGGAATGATGAAAAAAAAATGCTGATGTAAGATTTATTCAAGATCTGAATAAAACTTATTCATGAAATAAATGGAGATAAAGTACTATTTCTAAATTAAAATGTTTTATATATAATATACATATGTAATAATTCATACTTTGAGTATTATGTGTAGATATTTATTTCCAATAAATGCCTAAAAACACTGAAGAAAAGCAAAGGAAAAAAAACCCTCAAAACCCTTTTTGGGGATCAAGAATCGAAGACCGCTTGTATACAGTAGATACAAAAAGAGTACAGAAGTGAAAAGGGGCATCCTAAGGTTGTCTGTTATGCTTCTAATGAACAATAACTGGGGCACACCATTCTGGATTCAGACTCACTAACAGGTTCCCGGAGTAGAGGAGCCTTCGCTCAGTTTGATCCTACACTAATAACTGCTATCAGAAGGTTACTTCCTAGTAGGTTTTTTTTTTTTTTTGAAGATTTTATTTATTTATTTGACAGATGGAGATCTCAAGTAGGAGGAGAGAGAGAAGGAAGCAGGCTCCCCACTGAGCGGAGAGTCCAATGCGGGGCTCGATCCCAGGACCCCAGGACCATGACCTGAGCTGAAGGCAGAGGCTTTAATCCACTGAGCCACCCAGCTGCCCCTTCCTTCCTAGTAGGTTTGATCATGCTTCCTTCTGGTGACTTTCACATGTGTGTATGTGGAAGTATTTTTGGTTGTTTGCTTAATGCAGCAGAGACACTATGATATTAAGCTACGGGACAGTTACAATCACTGCTGCCGTCACCACCCCTGAAATCCCTCTATTCTAGAATAGCTGGTTAAAAGGCTTCTTTCTCACTTAGCCTATTATTAATAGTTCATCTGAAAGTAATGTAAAAATGAGAAGTCAAAGATTAAGAGACTTCAAAAATTAAGAACAAAATATGAACAACTGGAGACCATAAGAATTCACTGTGATAATGGAAAGGATTAAGACAAAGTTCTATGTTTTTGACAGATGAGATCCTGAAACATTAAAACCCTCTCTAAAGCCATAGTAATCTGAATTTAACTTTATAAATGTTCACAGTATTTTCATACTGCCAACAGGCAGAAGTAACGATGGAAACAGAAGATAGAGTAACACGTTATTTAGCTAATCCATGTATTTTAAAAAAATTTAAAAAGATTAAAATCAATGAAATATTTCTTAGCCATTTCTCAGTTCAGTTTTAAGCATTTTAAACTTCATTTTGTCCCTAAATTTAAAATCACACAAATTGAAAATAAATAATCAACTACAAACATATATGGCCCATGGATCCTTGCATTCAGTGGGAAGAAAAGGCTTTAGTGTGGGCAAAAGAAATGTTAAAATTTATATATAATTACTTATACGTGAACTCCTTAATGAATAAAGAGCAAATGAGGATCCTGAAAATTCATTCTTAGTGCCCCGTCTTCAAACCCTCAATTCGGAAGGTGTTCAAAGTCCTACTCTTTTGAAGCTGCCTTATCTCTATTGCAAACTTATTCTCCAGAAGATGTTCAACAAAAATCAAAGATGTGTCCTGGTCAAAAGACTTCTGAATTGGTGAGAGGGCCCATAGGAGGACCTGGGTCACTTAAAAATAAAGCTTTATACTGGAAAGAGTCAAGTGTGCTGATGTGGACAGTAACAGGAAGGCTGTGCTGCCCATCCCAACCAGTGGCTCCCGGCCGTTCTGGAAGAGCTCTGCAGGGATGAAAAACAACGCCCTCACAATTCCAACTCTATATTCTAGTCCATTTTAAGTTTCATTTTATTTGTACCTTCAATAACAATGTATTTTGAGGTCCACTGTTTCTTAAAAGTTGTAAGCAGACTTTTTCTCCTGATGCTAATAACATGTTCTTTAAAATCAAATTCCTCTGTGTAGAATCGAAGAAGTCCCAACCATAGTTGCCCAACAGATTCTGTATTTTTCCCATATTCTGGCCAATAGGTGGGCTAGAAATAGAAGGGAACAAGAGATATCATGCTCTATAGTAAAGTGTTAATATCTATCTTCATTTGTATCTTAGGGAGTAAGTTTGGATTTACTTTAATTAACTGGAATTTAAATACATAAAAACATAATTACATAACTTTCTTTCACATTTTTAAACATCATTTATGAGTTTATTAATCTCTACCCTGTGACTCAGAGACAGGGAGAGCTCAGGGTTTTAAATGTCAAACCCCAGAATGCATGTTTGTGGAAGCATCTGGAAATAAATTTTAAGAGCCTTGATGATGCCTAGGTTATTAGATCTTTGAACTCAAAGAAAGTCTTTTCAAACTCTGAAAATCACTTGGCAAATATTCACTTGGAATAAAGTTACATAACCATTTGGAATTGACAGGCATTAGAGGAATCCTAGATACAGTCCCTTGAAACTCACCTGGCTTAATAAAAATGTTTTCAACTTCAAAGGAAACATCTGCATATGCTAGTTTTTCACTATCATAATAAATAAATATAACAAGTGATAATATAGTTGTTGACCATGACACCACAGCATAGTATAGCTAACTTTTAGTCAAGGATGTAAAAAAATCTTTACTCTTAAAATACGTACCAGTTCATCTATTTGATCAAAAAAATAAATATTCCAGCCATCAACAAATATTTCAGGTTTCTTTTCACCTTTGTATATCTGAAATTAATTTTTAAACTATTAGTATGGATTACAAATTTAATGCATTGATACAAAAACTTGTAGGAAAATAGTTAAATACTTAATTACAGAACCACAGAATACTAGAGAAGGAAGAGGGCTCAAAGGCAACCCAGCTTTACAGGTGAGAAACACAATTTCTTTTACTAATACCTCTTGAAGGACAGGAATGACTGGTGGATTCCTCTGCTGGAGAAAATATAGCACCATAAGCGTGTATGCATATGACGATAAGCTGCCTCTAGATGCGTCACCAATATCACACATCTAGAGGGAAGGAAAGCGAGGAACAAAGAAAGCATCACCAATGTTTTCTGCTAATGAAAATTACATCTTCAAATGCTAAAATATGTCACCAAAACCAAATAAGACCAACGAAAAGGATGTCAAAAACAAACAAAAGAAAAACCCCAATCAACAGCCACGAGCAAGATCAGATTATCATCTATGAAATTTAAGATGATAAAATTGTAGCTTGCTATGGCAGGCTTCCCAAAGTAGTTAAAGGAAACATTAAACACAGCCATGGGTCCTTAAAAAATATAGACTTATGTTTTCACCTAGGTTTGAAGATGCAGTGAAATTTCCTGATGAATCCCAACAGGAAGGATACTCACCTTTGTAAAGACTTTCATGGTGTAGCATAAATATTTAACTCTGGGATCAATGGCTGAATAAGCAGATAAGAGCCTTGTGTTATGAAGGGCCTGTTAAAAGGAAAATTATACAATAAGGGATTAATTAGAAGAAAAAGTTTTAGACTGGAATATTCTGAAAAGGCTTACACTGTAATTCACTTCAGACTGAAGACATTTAGACTGAAACCAATATATTTTCCCCGAAAACAGAGCTTCATTAACTTAGTAATAATAAGAATTATAAATAATATCTGAGCTCACGACTTCCATTATGTTAATATGTCCTTAGTATGAACATTCCTAGAAATAAGGGCTATTAAGGTAATTCTGTCTAAGTAGATGTTAGGAGTCCCCCACCTCACCCTGGCATTATTTAAACTGAATGCCCCAGGATCCAGAGAAGGTCCATAAAGCTCCAAAGCAAAGCAACTATGGGACCAAAGACAGACATACACTACAAAATTAAACAAACTTCAAGCCAAACTAAAAGCACCTGCCACTCTGATCTCACTTTAAATAAATACGAGCAACTCTCTGTTACATCCCGTCTCTAGAACACTGCTAGGCACACAGCAAGCACTCCTAAACAATGATTAAAAGAATGAGGGGCGCCTGGGTGGCTCAGTGGGTTAAAGTCTCTGCCTTCGGCTCAGGTCATGATCCCAGGGTCCTGGGATTGAGCCCCGCCTCGGGCTCTCTGTTCAGCAGGGAGCCTGCTTCCTCCTCTCTCTCTGCCTGCTTCTCTGCCTACTTGTGACCTCTGTCTGTCAAATAAATAAATAAAATCTTTAAAAACAATGAATAAGATAAAAATAAATGGCTTAATTTTACTTGAGATTTTGTAAATTAAGAGACACTTGTTCCTCTTGATCTCCCTAAAGAAAAAGCTTAGAGAAAATCTTACCAGTGTGTTATACAAACTGATGTCCACTTCCAGACCACTTCTCAAATGGAAGAACTTTACAATTGGCACCTTTGCTGTTGTAATAGGCAAGATGTTTCTCAGACCTAGGTTGGGAATAAGATAGTATTGTGAAACACAGCAGCTGGGCCATAAGCTATTCTTTTTAATGTTCGAACACAAAACGATGTAAACCTAACTAGTCCGTTTCACTGCAGTCACTAGAACTACTCAATTCTGTTATTCCACGTCTGGGAAGACTTTTCTGGCAAAGTCTGTATTAGTGAAACACATCAATATCTGAAGTACAAGGATGAACAGGGCAGCCAGTGCCCTCTAGGAACTCAATGGGTCACATGCATGCATATAGGGCTGTCAGTCTCATAAACACCAGAACAGAAGAGACTACTACAGAGTCTTGGCTACGTGGACCCTTCCTATTCTCCTCACCTGACTACATCTAATATAGAGAAAAGCCTTTGGGGCAATCATCCGAATTCTCAATACAGAAATTACTCATCACAGAGCTAGAAGTTAAGATGATAAAAGAAAGGAATCAACTTCAATAGAAGAGGAAATTGCCTGAACTAGGCTTTGAAAAAGGAGAGGGACAAGTAAAGATAGAGGCGACTGAGGGGATTAAGCAGGCAAGGAAAAATACGCAGGCACAAGGCAGACGCCTAAAGCAGAAGGGTATGTTCGAGAACTTCCATGGAATTGTGGAGGCTATAGAGTAGACTTTAGGGAAAGGAACAATGAGTGATAGGAGGTGGGGCAGAAGCCAGGAAGAGCCTATAGAGAACATATATATCCTGCTAAGAATTATCCTTAGAGGCAAGGAGACACCAATGAACTGTGTAAGTTGGGGAGAAACACTGACCTCATCTATCTGGACAACACCGTGGCAATGGACAGACTGGAGACACCAACCAGAGGGGCATGGTGACCATTATGAAAAATGATCTATCTGGGGCTCAATTATCTTGGCGGCATGCGGTGCGGAGAAGCAGCAAGACATGCTTTGGAGAATGTACACCTGGACTAGCTAGGGAAGTGGAGATAAGGGGAGTGGACATGGAAGTAGCGGGGGATAAGGGAGAAGAAGGAGGGCTGTAACAGTAAGAACCACCAGTTCCTGCACACCCACAGTCCTTCACAAGCACCACCTCCTAAGAATGTTCACCCTCACCCAATAGATGAGAGGACAAAGCCCCAGAAATATTAATTTGCTTAGGAACATGGAGCTAGTAAGTTGCAGAGCTGAAATTTGCATGTAGATGTGACCAACTCCAAACTTCTACTGAACCTATTCTAGGATGAATTAGTCATTTTCTACTGAACCTATTCTAGGATGAATTAGTCATTGCTTCACCCATTTTGGTGATTCCAAGAATGTCAGTGTCAACGATGGAGAAAGTGGATTCAGAGGAAAGGGCAGGTGGTGGAGGCTGCAGCAGCAGGAAGGCAGTAAAGAGAAAGAGGAGTTCATTCTGAGATGGAGTTGGAGTTTTTTCTCAAACAGGTAAGTGGTGGTATCTGGAGGGCAGATACATAGTGATCCGAAGTTCAGGCGGAAAGTATGTAGATGATAGAAGAAATTACAACATAAAAAGTCTGTGTGGGAGACAAAGGAGATCTAACTTTACCTGATGGGGAGGCGGGGCAAGGTAGGTCATATTTGCTGAATCCCTGGCATATGCTAGACCCTGTACTTTAACGTACCACCTTTCTTAACCTTGAATGCTATTATTGTTATACTACTTTGTAGATAAGGAACCAAGTACTTAAAATGAGGTTGAGTGTCTTTCTGGGAACACACAACTAGACTATATCCAATATAGAGATTATAAATATCTCCACACAAGTGGAGAGCCAAAATTTAAAACCAGAGAGTCTGACTCCAGAACCCCCACTAACTACTCTGCTATACTGCATCTAAATTAGAGAGGCCTACACTCCATCTCCTTCCCATTCTAGAATTTGACACGGTTGCCCATTACCAGCCTGTCCGCTATGGTCTATTCCCAGCACATCATTCCGGTTCTGTTGTTTCAATGGTGCCTTTTTCAGTGTCCTTTCTTAATTTCTACTCACAGGAATTGTCCTTAACTTCTCTCAGAGGATCCCTAAGAATTCTGTTTTATTCTTGGTCTCTCTCTCTTTCTCTTCAAGGATTTCAATGAAAAATTATTTTCTTTTGTTCTTTAATCCTGACCAACAGCTTTATATTTCTAATTGCTTGCTGGACTTTTAACTCCTGGAGATTATACCTACATGGCAAACTACACACCTCCACGTGGTGTCCTCTTACAAACACTCGTTTCTCAAGTACCTAACATCAGTCCGAACCCTTATTTCTTTCTTGCAGGTACCACATCCCCTTGGGAATCTCTCCTATCCTTTTCCCTTTTAGGATCATTAGCACCTGGTTAAGGTCCTTCGGCCCTGAATTCACTTAGAGTATATCTTCTCTGAGACTCTACCAGCTGACCAAAAAGCTTAAGTTTTGCTTTTTTCAGGTTGCTCCTCTCTTGGAAGAAACTTCACTGGTTTCCAAGTATCTACAGACTTTACCTTAATGAGTAATAAGAACCACCTGAAACTCCTCTCTAGATGTCCTCATCTTCCCACTGTCCTCCCAGATACACTGCAGTAACTCTCATGCTCACATGCATGCACTCTCAGCAATGACTTCTCTTCTGGGAGAAGATCCTTCTCAAATCATATTCAGCATCACCTGAGATCAGCATAAACCCATCTCTTCCATGAATCTCCCCTATGTAACTCCTTCCCAGAACCTCTCTCTCCTCAGAACTTATTGAATACTTACAGTAGCTTCTGACTTGTTCTGAAAAATGAACACTGCCTTACATCATTACATGGTCTATGAGATTACCTTCCCTTGTTTTAAATCTGAAAGTTGCCCAAGGAAAAGGCCTGTATAGACTTTTTATTTTTCCACCATCTCTAAGTGCCCAATACAGTGCTGAGCACATAGTAGGCACCCAATAAGATAGTTGGGGACTGTTTCAATGATATTATGATATTCAATCATATATTATGATATTCAATCATAGCCCTTTAGCTATTATTTATAATTCTTGTTCCATGTAATCTGTGTTCCATTACCATCTGTGTGTATAAGTCGTTTCAGTCTAAAAATGACCTGCTTTTAACATAGTTCATGCTTAAGATAGATACACTGCTGTTTTTAGGGGAAAGGAACATGTCTGCAGTTTAATCTCACATGGTACAGAAAAAAATTGTGATCAAGCAAGAAGATGATAAATCGAAGGTAGTAAAATGTTAACAGCTGGTGGCTCTGAACGAAGGACACACACAGTTCGTTATACAATGTTTGCTGCTTTCCTCTAAAAGAAAGCATCTCATGGACACACCATGGAGTTTTACTTTTGTGGGGTCACAGACCATATTGTGTTCACCTTCATTCCCAGCTTCTAGCACAGAAATTTGCTGAACCACATTTAAAAAGAAAATACCCACTGTTAACAGCATCCATAGCTGTCCCTGACAGCAAAAGAATACATTAACGGCATGGCAGCAGTGTGCACGATTTACAGCAGCTGTACATTTTACAGCTATGAAAATTTAGTAGTGACCCAGTTCAGTTTTCTCAGTTTACTGGTGAGAGAAAAAGAGAGCATAAAGTTAAATGACTTGTTCAGGGTCTCATGTAATTGTCAAGCAGCATAAAGACAGTCCAGAACCCCCCAGTGCTTTCCACTACACTTCACACCGCTGCCAGCAACACTTGGACTTATACAATGTCAATACGGCGAAATGGATTTCCAAAATTTCTTGCCTGTATGGTATATGCTTTGTTCTGAAATAAAACTCAGCTAGGCAACAAGACGCACACAAATGATTACCGATTCTTTCCTACTTCATCACACAAAATTGTTGAAAGACACCGACTCTCCAAATGTACTCTACGTGCGCCACTTTACTTGTTGCATTGGCATGGATAAATTTTAAGTATGCAAAACACTGATAAAAAAGACAAAAATATTTTTAGACAAAATTTGCTGAGGTACCTGAATGTTTTTTGAGGACTCTTGCCAGTTCTTCAATAGTTCTTACACAGTCCAACCCCTGCAACAAAAAGTGCATGTGCTGAATCACAAAGGGAAGACAGGTTCCTAACCTGGTTACAGAGAGTTTCCATTACCTTCAGAAATAATGATATTAATTTCAACTCATTCTATATACATTTTTCCCTCTTAGGCAAGCCTTGGTCAGTACTCATAGGAAAAAGCCTAAGGATACAAAAACTCCCACAGACCCTATTTACTAAAATTGTTTTTGGAGGTATAAGAGAGACTGAAATCAGATGTCCCAGAAAAGTCTGAACCATTGTCCAAATGAGGACCTTCATTGGCCCCCTCTATGTAACTCTGCTACTCAGAAGTGCCTTCTGTGCCAGAATAAAGAAGATGGAGCTCCTGTGCCCTGTTTTGTTCATTCTGGGTGGACTTTCATTATATGTCAGTTAAGAGCTGATGAACAACTGTGGAAAGTGATTAAGCTCAGATAATCCCTCCACAGGACTGTGTATAATGCACAAATGAAAGTCATATAGCAAATCCAAATGTTTCAAATAAATCATACTTTAAAACATTGGGCTCACCTTTTACAACATAAACCCTTTTGATGGCTACACACATCCCAGAACGTACTGGAAATTTTCCTTCAGAAATGCCCATAAAGCTCGTTTCTAAGCTATGTAAAAATTCAATATTGATGATGTACAATGAGGTAATTCCATCTATTGGACCCAATCCTGCTTATCCTCTTTACTCACCAAACTCAGGGTAGCTAACTTTTGGCTATTCTCCCAAGTCAGATACATCCTCAAAAGACAAAGACTTGAAAGTATGCAAAGACATAAAAAGACCTTGAGTGACAGCAACATCACTCATTTTTGGCTATACAGTGTTTGGGCTGTTGTTAAAAATAAAAAAAGGGACTTCGCACTTCTCAGACTTTATATCTTTAGGCAGTATTTTATATTTTATAAAGGCCTTAAATTTGTTAGGGGCTAGCAAACCTTTTCTGCTCTGCAGGCCGTATGACCCTGTTGTAACTACTCAACTCTGTCATTATCGAACGAACGCAGAGCCTATCAACACTTCACAAATGGAGGCATGTGACTGTGCTCTGTTTTTGACAGAACAGGCAGCAGGCTGGCTTTAGCCTGTGGGCTGTAGTCCGCTGACTTCTGACATACATGATCCAAGCTGAGGTGCAGAGCAAATCTCCTGAGGCACGAGGAGCAGAGGGCGTGCTTTCCTTTTACAGATTACCAACCAAAGATCACGTGGTTAGGGACATATGAAGCAAGCCTGTCTTGAATCTGGGTCTCTGAACGGTACGTTTAGCGTTCTTATCATGGTACATTTGCCTGCCTGCTAAACAAGTCTCAGAAGACCACATTGCCTGCTTCCTAAAACACTTTTCAAAAAGCCTCATGTGGGTGTGTGCATCAATGTCTGCCCACTGGCCATGCCAGTGGGACACCGGAGGGGCTGGTTTGGCCTGGTAGTGTTCCCATAAGACGCTTTCAAATCCTCTCTGTACTGTATGTTGAAAATACACACCCTGGTACCTCCTCATGTTTACCTCTAAGCTTCTTAAGTATCTGACCAGAGAGACTGTGCCAAATGGCGTACTCCATATTGTATTGCTGATAAATTTGGAAAACACCAAGCTGTACTGCCAGTCAAGATTGTCAAATCACACCGCCACGGCAAATTCAAGTTTTAGGTGGTCACTGTACCTCTGCAGTTTCAAGTCCATTAATCGTCATACAGACGTCAAGGTCACTCTGTTTGAACCCAAATCCATTTTTGGAGGAGCCAAATAAGCTCAATTTAGTTCCTGTTAGGGATATATGAAAAGTAATAACTAATTACCTGAATACATTTAATCATCTGATCAAAATGGCCCTCTCATGAATCAAAAATACCCAGTTGTTAACTATCCTATATGAATCTCATTATAATTATGTTCTTTTATTAACCAGTTCATTTATTACAAACTTTTTCCTCTCAAAATTTACTTTATTTTTTTTTTCAAAATTTACTTTAAATAAATACAATCTACATACAGTGTGAAAGATTACCAAGTGCCAAACTTTATTTTTTTATTTTTTATTTTTTTTAAAGATTTTATTTATTTATTTGACAGATAGAGATCGCAAGTAGGCAGAGAGGCAGGCAGAGAGAGAGGGGGAAGCAGGCTCCCTGCTGAGCAGAGAGCCTGATGTGGGGCTCGATCCCAGGACTCTGGGATCATGACCTGAGCCGAAGGCAGAGGCTTTAACCCACTGAGCCACCCAGGTGCCCCGCCAAACTTTATTCTTAAATGAAAGGACAGTTCAAGGAAAATGTGGATCACATCAGTATATTTAATAATGTAATTTTACTGCTTTCTAAATATTCATTTTTCAGAGATGTGAACTTTGACTTTAAAAAGAACACAAAAAATGGGGCGCCTGGGTGGCTCAGTGGGTTAAGCCTCTGCCTTCGGCTCAGGTCGTGATCTCAGGGTCCTGGGATCGAGCTCCGCATTGGGCTCTCTGCTCCGCAGGGAGCCTGCTTCCCCCAACCCTTTCTCTGCCTGCCTCTCTGCCTACTTGTGATCTCTCTGTCAAATAAATGAATAAAATCTTTAAATAAAATCTTTAAAAAAAAAAAGAACACAAAATGAAATTTCAGTTGTGGGGTCTGTTAACAGAAATCCCATACTGCTACTGTCTTCACTGTTGGTAAAGTAGGATCAGGCAGACCAAATACCATCCTCAGCGTATCATAAAGTAACTGAAGCCCTGTCCCCACCATCACCATTCTTTCTCATTCTCCAAGTTAATGTGCTTGTAACACATGTACGCATTCTGAAGGAAGGTCATGCTACTTTTCTTTTCTTAAATGTAAAAAGTTATTTACCTGGAAACTCCTGTCTTATGAAACTTTCTAGGTTTTGCCGAATATGTTCACGAGCTTGATCTTCTAAAATAGTTGGAGAAAAATCCTCTGTTTAAAATAAAAAAAAAAAAATTAGAAACAAAGATTGTTCATGTGCTCTGGAGGAAAAAAATCATTTTATAAAACAAAATCTAACAACTTAAAAAGAAAACTAAATTCCACGTGTCTTCTTGGTAGACAGCATTAGTAATATAAAATAGAGAATGTCTTTCTTTGAAAATAGTCTGTCCCCACCATTTACACTGTTGGTGGGAACGCAAGCTGGTGCAGCCACTCTGGAAAACAGTACGGAGGGTCCTCAAAACACTGAAAATAGAGCTACCCTATGACCCAGCAATCGCACTACTGGGTATTTACCCCAAAGATACAAATGTAGTGATCCAAAAGGGCAGGTGCACCTGAATGTTTATAGCAGCAATGTCCACAATAGCCAAACTATGGAAAGAACCCAGATGTCCATCAACAGATGAATGGATCAAGAAGCTGTGGTGTGTGTGTGTGTATATGTATGTATATATATATATATATATATATATATATATATATATGATGGAATACTATGCAGCTTTCAAAAAATGAAATTTTGCCACGTGCAATAATGTGGATGGAACTAGAGGCTAGTACGCTAAGTGAAGTAAGTCAATCAGAGAAAGATAATTATCATATGATCTCACTCATATGTGGAATTTAAGAAACAAAACAGGATCAGAGGGGAAGGAAGGAAAAAAATCCTACAAAGACAAAATCAGAGAGGGAGACAAACCATAAGAGACTCTAAATCATAGGAAACAAACTGAGGCTTGCCAGAGGGGAAAGGTGTGGGAGGGATGGGGTAACTGGGTGATGGACATTAAGGAGGGCACATGATGTAACGAATACTGAGTACATATGCAACTGTTAATCACTGATTTCCACCTCTGAAACTAATAATACATTATATGTTAACTGACTTTTTAAAATTAAAAGGAAAAAATTAAAAAATTAATTATGTATGTATAATAATGTATTATTGTATGTATTGTATGTATAATAATGTATAATAATGTATTATACCCCCCCAAAATAAAAAATAATTGAAAGAAAGAATGAGTGAATCTGTTCCCAGGAATCTGAACAGTGGTTCTGCTATGAGGTTTCAGAAACCCAGCGTTCTATAAAGGTGGCCCTCAGGGCACAGAAGTTTGTGAGCATGCGCGTATATATATATATATATATACACACAGTTTTCTAAGGGGACTCTAGTGTCCTTTTATAGCTTACAAACTCCAAAAAGGTTTAAAAATGACTTAGTCGGGACACCTGGGTGGCTCAGTTGGTTAAGCAGCTGCCTTCGGCTCAGGTCATGATCCCAGAGTTCTGGGATCGAGCCCCACATCGGGCTCCTTGCCCCGCAGGGAGCCTGCTTCTCCCTCTGCCACTCTGTCTGCCTATGCTCGCTCGCGCTCTCTTTCTCTCTGACAAATAAATAAATAAAATCTTTAAAAAAAAAAATGACTTAGTCACTGGGTAATAACTAAGTGCCTTCCAGCACAGCTTCCTCAGGAGGTATAGCACAGTGATGCATCAAGTTCATCTGAAGAGCGGCCTGCTTCTCCTTTCAGTGTTTTTCCTTTAACTCTAACCCTCTGCTTCCCCAAATTGGTATTCCTCAAAGGGCTGTTAGGGGGCCATTAATAAGTGTTAAGTAAAGTATTTTATGCTCAGATTTTGGAAATGCTGGGATGAAGAGTTAACTAAGTTCTTCACCGAAACATTTCTCAGAGGCCATTATTACGCTAATTTGCCCGACAACTCTCCCCCATGGGGAGGAGCAAGCACACTCCTTCCCTACTTAACCTGTGCAGTACTCCTTGCTAAGAGATACTATTAACTGCACTTAGGAAAACAGTTCAAGGAAAACCAGCTGGGAATGCTAGTATCCCAACAGTTAGAATTAAAAGATCCTCCCTCCCTCCCTGTCTTTCCTTCAACAATTGTTTACTGTGAGTCTCAACTGGCACAGGCGTTACAGAGAGCTCCGTGGACACAGTGGAGAATGGAACAGACCCGGTCTCGATGACGGAGCTAACAGGTCAGTGATTCTGCGGACTCTTGAGCCAATGTCAATGCAATATTTTGACAAATGAAAAGAAATATTAATAACTTACTATAACATTGGATGCAAACTTGATCTAAGATATTTGAAAATTTGGGTGTCAGTGGTGGCAAAGGTTCCAGCTGAATTCTTTTGAAGTCTTCAGGACAGTCCTTCTTGAGATGACCTTCTCGTTTGCATAAGCTGCACACGACCATAGGAGACTGCAGGAAGGTGGCAAAGCAAAACAAGACGTAAGATACAACTCTGCCAAATAAAGGGGCCCTGAATCATTTTTTGAGAAGTCCACAGTCCACTCTCACTTGCCAAAGGAATAAAAATAATGTGCAGCCAAACGGGGACATCTTATGGGATACTCAGGAGAAAAAGGTAGTAATTTCCACTACCAAGAGCATTCCCTTTCTCCAATGCAAATTCGCACGGGTCTAAGGAGGGAAGGCGATCAAGTGGTTGTATTGGACTACACCAACTCCTCACTACCACGAGACATGGGAAAGCTCTGTTCTAGTACATGAAAATTAAAATTACATGCATTAAAACTGTTTAATGTCTCTTAGTTCTGTGGCACTAAGTGGCACTGAGTGGCACTGATTACCTTGCCTTTGGTGAAGGTGAGTTTACTAAATTCATAGAAGAAATCAGACTGATCCACAGTTGAGCCTTCCTCACATGTATTTTCTTCTTTAAGACAGATCTTATTAAATTCCGTTAGTAGAGCCCCAGCCGCAGGTTTTCCACCTTCTTTCAAGTCTTTACACTTAGCAGACTCCCCTATTTCATCCTCCTCCTCAGACAGGGCATCCTCGTCCCCTGATCCCGTGTATGTATTTTCTAACTCATCTTCATTAGCCAAGTCATCCTCATCTTCCCTTTGGGTAATGGACAGCCTGGGCTCTTCATCGTCATCCTCTTCCTCTTCTTCCTCCTCCTCTTCATCGGAATGAATGATTCCTGATGTATGGCCCTGTCTTGAGGGGGTGAAGTGGCTTAGAGCATCTTCGAGATCATCAGTACCTTCTATGCCTTCTTCATCAACATCAGCCTTGTCTTCCGAAGTAGTGAATCCATCACACTCTTTGGCTGCGGGATTTTGGAAGCCTTCTAAATGCAAAGTGCTCTCTGTCTCACTATTTTGCGTGCTGCCACAGAAGACAAACTCTCCACGTCTGCTACTCCTTAAACCTTGATTATCGGCAGTCAAAGGATGCTTGCCCTCTCTCCCAGTTTCACTTCCTGTTTCTTGATGGTGTCCTTTAATATCCCCATGCTCATCACAACTGGCCCCTGCCTTGATACGGTCTGGGTTTTCCAGGCGGACACTGACACGCCCATTTCCCAGCTCCTTCGATGGGGGGCTTCCAAAGCTTTCAGCAGTCTCTTTAATAAGAGTCAGTGGCTGTACCATGCAGGTGTCTGTAGTTGAAATGGCAGCACCTGGCTCTTGAGCCAAAACTGAGTTTTTTAGTTTATCCTCTTTTGCTCGTGTACCTGGGTCATGCTCCGCTACTTCTTTAGAATGTTCGGAAAGACATGTGACAGTACTCAGAGGCTTTGGAAGGCTGGATTTTGTAATTTTGTGTGGAAGGGCAAAATACTTATACGTTGTCCTTAAACAATGAAGTATATATTCAAACACTGGTTGATTATTTAGAGTCCTTGCCACATTTCTTTTAACAGAGTAGGGATCTGTAACGAAAAAAAAGAAAGAAAAATCCACCACTTCATACATTTCTATCTCGTGTTTTAAAAATGAGCCTGCTATAGATAAAAACAGACAACAAATGATACTAAAGTTTAGCATGAATCTTGTATGCTTTTTTAAAAATTGGGGATGGGGAATAAGAAAGAGGTAGTTTAAGAACAAAAAGAAATGTTTCCTTAAACGTCTGTTCTACGAAGAGTACCCGTTCTGTTCCGAACCAATACCCCTTCCCTATTTTGTTCTGTGACTGTGGAGGTAAAAAAGGTGTCATCTGTGTGGCTCTTGTGCCTTGGGGAAGTGAGGGCTTCCCGCCAGGCTCTGCTGAGTGCTCTGCCTCCCCACTCAGCCAGGCCCTGTGGTGTGTAGAGCTTACCTCCACTCTTCCGCCCTGGGAAGCCCCATCACTGAACTGGCTGGACTGAATTCAGGGGCGAGAGGGAGGCACCAGGAGGAGACACCACTTCTCTCAATCTTTTCTCCTCCCCTAGAACTCCAGCAGGTTAGGCAATTGGCCAGAAGAGCTGAGCCAGAGAAACTGCAGGGGAGGGTTTAAAAATGTGAGATCCCCATGACTGCACACAGAATTTATGCAAAATGCAAAATGCAAAAAAAAAAAAAAAAACCAAAAACCAAAAACCCAAAAACCCTCTTATGCAATATAAAGCTTGAAAAAAATCAAGCAAAAATATGAGAATTCCATTTAGGAGGTTCTTTAAGTTGTCTGAAGGAGGAGAATTAAGATTTCTAGAGGGGTTTCAACCTCCTGACTCTGCAAAGCTGAGAAGAGCTAGTCCATTTAATGTAGTCTACAGGGCACACCAGCGAGTCTTTCATACAATGGTTTTAGTTAAATGAGCCTTTGCTAGAAAAAATGTTTTCATGAATCAGTTCCAAATGCTACTGTAGATATTCTAAAAATAACAAGCCCCTCTCTCAATGAAAAGGAATCCAATGAACAATTATTTTTCATGAGAAAAAGTATTTTCTCACCTTCATAAAACTAAATGAACACAACAATCCAGGAAAGGACTGAATCTAAAAAAATCCAACAATGAGAACAGTAAAGAGGAAAGGGGGATTCACACATCAGGGTGGGCGGCGGGGAGGGAGCGGTTAAGTTGTTAAGCAATTTACAAAGAAAGCAAGGACTCGGCCAGCCACTGTTTTAGCTGTTTTTTAACTAAGACATTTTACTGCAGTGTTTAAAAAACCCAGGATGAACAAACAGTTTGATCCCTTGGAATGACCACAGTAACACATGCAAGATTCTAACTATTTCACTTTTGGGATCAGGCCTACATTACACGTGGAGGCTGAAAGGAGAATGAAGTAAAAAGCATGCGGTTAGACTGGTACCTTAAAAAGACAAGGAATTAAAAATAAACGTTCTGAGATACCTTCAATGGCAATGCGCTTTTTGGGCCAATCCTTTGAGTCCCGAGATACAAATTCTTTAACACGAATACTGATCACTAAGTCAGCCAGATTGAATTCTAAAGCATAGAATCGAAGCATTTCCACCCAGAGCTGCCCAACTGGTACTGACGGCACATGCTTGAAATCAAATGTTAATGATACCTATTAACAGCAAAGAGAAAACACACAGGTGAGTTCAGGTGTCAGCACAATCTGAAAAACTAGAGATCATTCAAGCAAATTACAAAAAACCTGGAAAACCTTAGCAAAGATAGGAATTTGACAATCCATCTAGGTAAATCACATCTAGGTTATATTCTGTTTGTGGGAAAATGGCATTTCTACCCTGCACTCCTGGGATGAGAGCATGTTAAAATCTAACCATCATCATAGGAGCAGACGGGCAATTTTAGGCAACCAGGGGGGCACTCCTTATTTTGAAGCCTTAATGATAGGTGGAGAGAAACGTGCCCGGATTGCTACTCAGCACAGAGCCCTCCCTGGAACTGCCGCTGGAGGGCACCTCTACACTCACACACTCAAAAATGGGCGGCTTCTATAGGCGGAGAGCAAAAGGCAAAACACTCCTTTCATTTGCTCTGAGAAGTTACATAAGCTCACTGAATCTGCCAGGGACAACTGATTTTTTTTTTTTTAGAGGTTTATTTATTTAAGTAATCTCTATGCCCAACATGGGGCTTGAACTCATGACCCCGAGATCGAGAGTCTCATGCTGTTACAACTGAGCCAGCCAGGTGCTCCAAAGTCAAGTAACTCTTGATACCAAAAATTGATGCCAGTTTTACATTCACTGACTCTCAAACTGGAACATACAGTGACGGAATATACTGGAAGGTACGTAGGACCTAGAATAGAAACAAAAGAGTCCAAATACTGACTCTGCCACTTCATAGCTCTTAACTGCTCTTGGCCTTAGCCTCTTCACTCTCAGTCAGCATGACAGCATAGTGGCTAATGGAACTGGCTTTGCAATGGGACACTTGAGGCTTGAAATCCAACTCTGCCATGTACTAGCCACGTATGATCCTGGCCAAGCTCTATGCTGTCTAAGTCTCAGTTTCCTCATCTGAACAATGGGGATTACAGTACCCACCTCAGAGGGTTGTTGGGAGGACTGAGTGAGAGAATGTCTGTAAAGAGCTTAGCACAGTGCCTGGCACACATGTTCAAAAAATGGTCGCTATCATTATCGGCAGAGTAGGGACGGTACCACCTATAACACAGGATAGTTATGAGGATTAAATGAGAAACAAGGGAAAGCATCTGGCAGATTTGGTTGCTCTCTGTATTCTTTCACTTATAGTCAATTTTAAGTACAAGAAATCCATTTATCATGAAACATAATGTCACAACTGTAAGATGGCTCTTGCAAGGTAATCCAGTTCAACTCCCATTAAGTTACAAGAGAAAACTAAAGCCCGAAGAGTTGATGTGACTTGTCAAAGGTCCCGCTGCTTGTCAGCAGCAGAACGAGAACAACGGGTCTCTATCCTGGTACAGTGCTCTCTCACCGCACAACGCGATCACTCTTGACCCTGCCTAGGTCTTCATTTCTGAAGCGGTAGCAGGACTAATCTCTCCAAATAACACGAAAATGTAAACATCAAGTATTTGCTTGGGCTTACAGCAACAGCTTTTCCTTCTTAGGGATACAAATCTGTTGCCCATCACACTTTATTATACTGAGCTTCAAAACAAGTGGTACAGTATTTTATTAACCACTAAATCCTGGCCAAAAATATTCTTGTCAAGTATGATAAAGCCATTAGGTAGATTTACAAAGCAGAACTGCCTGAAATCCGAAGTTATCTAGGTCCCAAACACTGTAGTTGAGGACACAAAGAAAACCCCCAGAAATTGAAAGCCTCATTAAATTTCACCTCTTTATCCATAACCCTTATTCAGCATCGCTAAGGGCTCATAAGCATTTCACCAAGATGACTTGATAATACCACCACATGGAACTTACAAAAACGTGGACTTATCTATACTAGTGGTAGTTAAGCTGTTTCTCGTTATTGTTTTTCTTCTTTTAAAGTAGGAAACGCTTTCTTTCTCAAAAGACAAAAACAAAAATCCCCCCAAAACGACAAGTAACATTTACTGCTTGCTTACCACTTGCTTGGCACTGAGTTAAGCATTCTAGAAGTCAATGACTCTATCAGAGGGTACCAGTATCATCTCCATTTTTAGATGAGGAAACTGGGGCCCAGGAAGATTAAGTCACTTGCCCAAGGACACACAGCCAGGAAGTGGGACAGCTGGGATATGAATTCAAAGATTCTGGCTCCACAGCCTGTACTCTTCGCCACTACTGGAACCCCAAGAAGAAAACAGAAAAAAGTGGTGGTGTTCTGGTGGCAACGGGTTGAGTGGCACCACCTCTCTTCTCTCTCCAGCGCTCAAGGATTCAAGAAAACACAACTGGAGAATCTATGACTTGCCGCCACTTCCCCAATTTAGGCACGGACCAGAGGAGGGACAGGACTTGTTTGAGTACAGCAAGGAGTAGGATCCTGGTCTCAGAAGTCCTTTGTGGGTATTGCTGCCACTGCAAACCAGAGAGTTACGGGGAAGGTCGTGGGGTCAGGGCCCATGTACCAATTTGGGGCAGATTTCTATTCTTATTTCTAGTATAACGACATTGCTCAGATTTCTGTTTAAATTTCAACAGCAATTCTTTCCTCGTGCATAAATTTCCCTGCCTACCCCTAATGGTACGGATGAGGACACTGAAATGCATTATACCGAGTACTTCTTCACTGTGGATTCATTGATCTGAACTTTACCTTTTCTCATTACTTGTCTATTGCAAGGACTGAACAGACTAGGAAATGAAAACATCTACGGAAGAGTTAAGATAGCTGACAGATGAGAGGAGGACTGATAACTCACAGACTCCACAATTAACAGTGAAATCAAATATAAATGGCAAAATTATAAAATGAGAGAGAACAGACCTGTCCCCTTTTAACAGGCATTTCTTTTGGGGCCCCTTCTTTTGCTGTGTCTGCATCGCCGGCGGCACTCTCAGTGTATTCCCAGAACACGGTGTCGTTTTGAACATCTTTAAGGTTGAAGTTCCCTAGTTTGTTTAATGAGAATCCTTCAATCTAGGAAAAATTAGACATATCCTATTACAACGAGATAGAAAGGATTTTATATCAACCACAGTGTATTTATTTGGAAGAAATGAAAACATACCTGAAAATAGAAAAGGTTGTCAGTTTATGAACTGAGACATCTGTTCATTTAAAAACATTCTTTGAAGTAAAAAACTTAGTTTTCACTTGCAGAAGAAATGGTGATTTTGTGAAATATTTCTTTAGTAAACAGTCTATGAGAAGATTACACAGCCTGGGCTCAAGGCCACAGGTTCTGGAGTCAAACTGCACAGGTCCCAACCTTGGCTCCCTGGAGGAACTGTGAGGTCTCAGGTTTCTGTAAAAACAGGCTACACTAGAACTTCCTCCGTGATACTTGTGACATGAAATAATGGACAAAATCCACCAACACAGCATAGGGCACACAGTGAATGCTCAATGTAAGAAACTATTTCTACTGATGTTCCTGAGATGTCAATTGCTAAAGAACACAATCTGGGCCCAAAAGGTCTAAGAAATGTGGAACAAAGTTGAACAGGTTTTTTTTTTTTTTTTTTTACTGTGCGTTGGGATTGATCACAGGCTTTAAACTGGTTAAGGTACATGAGTCATGGTGCGAATGTGGTACCCTGTTTCTCAAATGTATTTCTACAACAAGTGGGACTACTTTTTTGGTTTAGTACACAGAGTAATCCCAAAACATAAGCCGTCCTGTCATTTCTCCTGTTCACAGTGGTTTCCTTCAAACTCAGGATAAAATTCAGTCCTTTGCAGGGCTTAGAAAGAACGTAGGTAATCTGTCCCTTTGCCACTGCTCAGTCCCATCTTCCCATACACCCCCCTGATCACAGTGCTACTCCCTCTGCTTTGAAGGCTCCTCCCGTAACAACCACAGAGCCACGCTCCCTGGGGGGCCGTGCTTTTAGGGCTCTAGCTAAGAAATCCTTGCCCACCCTCAGGCTGCAAAGATTTTTTTTCCTGTTTTCTTCTAGGTATTTGATTATTTCAGAGCAAGCGAGCAAGAGCATGAGTTGAGGGAGAAGCAGATGGAGGAGCATTAGACTCTCCACCGACCAGGGATCCTGATAAGGGGCTCTGTCCCAGGAGCCTGGGATCAGGACCTGAGCTGAAGGCAGAGGCTTAACCGACTGAGCCACCTAGGTGCCCAGGGAATTTGATAATTTTAACTTCCACCTTTAAATCTTTGATCTATTTTGAGTTAATTTTGGGGTAATTTGGGAGGCAAAGCATTAATGTTTATATATTTTTTTCCTTATTATCTAGTTTTTCCATGATCAACTGCTGAAAAGACTTTCCCCCAATGAAATGCATAGGCACTTTTGTTGAAAACAGTATCAATGCTTCCAATCCACAGACTTGGTATGTCTCTACATTTATGTATGTTCTTATTTAATTTTCACAGTAATATTCTAGTTTTCAAGTTGGAAGTCTTATGGATCTTTTGTTAAATTTATTCTTCATTGGTGTATTTTCAAGAAGCATTGTTAATGGAATTTTTCAAAACCTTTTTAAATGTTGCTAATATAGACAAGTACAATTGTTTTTTTTGTATATCATCTTTGTATTCTATGTTCATGCTAAATTTACTAGTAAGCTCTAGAGGTGGTTTTGTAATTTTCTGAGGATTTTCCATGTAAACCATCACGTTACCCGAAATAGAGAAACTTCTGCTTCTTCCTTTCAGGTTTTTTATTTTATTTTCTTTCCTTATTGTAATGATGAGAACTTCCTTTAAATATTTAGATAGAAATAGTGTGTGGGGGGGTGGTGAGATGGGGAAGGACACATCCTTTTTTGTTCACAGTGGTACAGGTAAAATATCCGGATTACAATATTAGGTAGGATGTTACTGACAGGTGTTTTTCATAAATGCCCATTTCAGGCTGAGAAAGTTCCCTTCTGTTCCCAATTTGTAGAGAGGTTTTGTTTTTGTTTTCTTTTAATCATAAATGAATGTTGAATTTTATTGTGTTTTTTTTTTTCCTGCATCTCTTGAGGATCACATGGCTTTTTCTCCTTTATTATTTTTGTGTATTTCTGAGTTGATTTGTTAATATTTTGCTCAGGGTTTCAGTGTCTATGCTCATGAGGGATACTGGTATATAATAGCTTTCTTTTGTGTGTCTGGTTTTGATATCAGGGTAATACTGGCCTCTTTCTCCTATCTTCTGAAAGAGCTTATGTAGTTGATATTATTTCTTCCTTAAACGTTTGGCAGAATTCACAAGTAAAGCCATTTGGGCCTGGAGTTTTCTTCATGGGAAGGTCTTTAATTACAAATTCATTTTCTTCAGTGAATAAAGGGCTACTCAGGTTATTTTTTTCTTGAATGCTCTTTTTGTGAGTCTTATAAGGACAGGTCTCCTTGATCTAAGTCTTCTAATTTTTTAGTATAAAATTGTTTATAGGGGCACCTGGGTGGCTCAGTGGGTTGGGCCTCTGCCTTCAGCTCAGGTCATGGTTTTAGGGTCCTGGGATCGAGCCCCGCTTCGGGCTCTCCACTCAGCGGGGAGCCTGGTTCCCCTTCCCTCTCTCTGCCTGCTTCTCTGCCTACTTGTGATCTCTTATCTGTCAAATAAGTAAATAAAATCTTTAAAAAAATTGTTTATAATATTCTTTTATCCATTTATGTCTGTAAGATCTAGAGAGAGAACCCCCCTTCATTCCTGATACTGTGTTCTCTCTTCCTTTCTCATGAATCTATGGGGGGCTTATCAGTATTACTGATTGAACAGCTGGCCTTGTTTTCTCTACTGTTACTCTATTTTCTCTTTATTGATTTTGTCCGTATCTTTATTTATTATTTCCTTTCTTCAAGAACTTATTGTGGGTTGCAACACCTGGAGGGCTCAGTCAGTTGAGCATCCCACTCTTGATTTCAGCTCAGGTCATATCTCAGGGTTGTGAGATGTGAGCCCTGCCTCAGGCTCCCCCCAGGTCCCATTTTCCTTGCTCTTTGTATATTGAGTAATTTTAGACTGCATTCTGGATACCATAATACTATACTGTATTGTGAAAATTCTGGATTCTTTATGTTGCTCCAGAACATGTGGCTACTTCTATAGGTAATTAACTTGGCTACACCAACTGCAGACTGTCTCTTCTCTGGTGGACAGCAATTCTGATCTCAGTTCATTTTTTTTTAAGGAACTGAGGTAGAAAGGCCTTTAGTGTGAAGTTTAATTTTGCTAGGAGTTAGGCTATGTTTACTGATTGTTGTAGCTGTAGATGTCAAGAGGCTAAAAAGTTTCTCTGGTGTCCTTGTTTTTGTCTTCCCTGTTGTTTTTGGGTTTCCCAAGAGATTTCTTCTGAATTGAGGTCTTTCCATTATAATCCCATTTTATGCAGGAGCCCTAACAATGTGGTAAGGTCTGGGGGAGGGGAAGCATTCTATAGTCCTATGATCAGGTGTCAGTCTTTTAGCTGAGCCTGTGGTCCTGGACTTGACAAAGTGCTTTTCAATCCTCCCCACCTGAAGTAAGACAAGAAGGCTCAGGAAAGGGGCTGGAATTGGGTATTTTTCTTTTCCCTAGGCCGGTTAGGCCCTGGTAAAAAAAAGTTTCACTTGAAGGCAGGCTTTTGTTTAGGAGAATAGTGTGCTCTGGGCATACTTCAAATGGTGACTTCTTTTCTCATCCTGCCAAAAGCACAACGGGATTTTTCTTGGATCTCCACCCTGAGAACCTGGTGGGGGTTCTTGGAGTAGAACCTATGAAATCACTGGGAGGTTCCCGAAGACGGGGGCCCTGCTATTTTTCACTCTCAGGCTTGTGCAGACTGAGCCTCCGGAACCACAGTCTAAGCCCTCTTACCCTGGTATTGGCTCTGCTCCTGGGCTTCTGCTCTAACAAGTTATAATTTGCTGTATTTGCCTGTCTCTCCAGTTCTAGGGGCATTGGCTTTCCTTGACCTAAAATCTCTGATAGATCTAAGAGTTGTTGATTTTCAGTTTATTCAGTTTTGTTTTGTTTTTCTTTTTGTGAAGACAGAGTGATGACTTCCAAGCTCCTTACAGGACAGACTAGACTGGTTCAGGAGTTGGTCAGAGACATGCTGAATTTACACAGAGAATTAAGGGTTCCATTTTCAGGATCTTTCCCTCCATGTTTTCCCCCTCTATCTGGTGGCCCTAGTTCCTCTGGCCAGAGAGAGGGCTGGTTTTGCTGTCAGAGTGCGTGCCTTCAGGGTAAAGCCACAAAAGAAGAACAGAAACTCACTATGTGTTGGCCACTTGCTCCAAAGTTTGACTCTGTCCAAAGTCTGCTTGTGCTTGTTCAGTCTCTAGAGACTTCATGTTGTTTTTTGTGTTTTGCTGAGAATTTATAGCTGTTATTTATACAAGGATCATTTGGTCAGGAGGTTGTGCCCCCCATCATAAGTAGAATTTGACTTTCTGTTGAAGGGGAAAAGAACAAATGTTCTTTGTTCTCCTGCCTTGGTTCAGGAGCTTTACATTCATGATCTCATTTCAGAATTTCTCAGGTGAGGACTCCGAGGCTCCAAGAAAATAAATAACTTGCTGAAGGTCCTAAGGACATGTGTAAGTGACAAGATCTGGAGGAACTGTAGGGCTAGCAAACTTTAGACTACTCTTTTTTCTATTATATTACCTGCCATCTTTCATGGGTAAATAACTGCTAAAAGCTAAATCTATACATATTTAGGTAGATTCCAAAGAACAAATTCTAGAAGACGAGTTGTTGGGGATAAAAGACACTGAGAAGACAGGGTTAAACCTGCTCATCAGTCACAACTCACTATGATTAATCCTAGTCAAATCAAAGTCTAATAACGATACATGGGAGTAAAAGGTCTGCGAGGACAGCCTCCGACACGGAAGAGGTCGGTGTAGGTTGGGAGTGAATGGTTCAACAATCTCTGAAGAGATAGATGAGGCACAGAGGCATGATATCCTGAACTTCCTAACTGGGAATTTCATCTTAGTTATCTGTATATTCCCTTTGGGGCCAAGTAAAATGACAAACCTACACAGTGCTTTAAAGATTTTAAGGAATCAACAGTTTAGCAACTTTTACAAACATAACTGAAATCTTCAAAGCATTTTGTACAGGAATAACAATGTAAAATTTCTGGCACCAATAAGGAGCTGAATTTAATTTCTTTTCCCGTACTTGCTTTATATTTCTGACCCTAGCAGAAGCTTCTAGTATTGGTTAAGACTTTAGCATTGATGCCTGATGAGTTTAAAATACTGAAAACTGTAGATCATTTCAGTTCAGGCAGTAGAGTGTGCCTTATTTGATCACAGAATTCAATCCATTTTTGGCCACCACATACCTGTTTCTGTGATTAAATCTTAAATAAACAAATGGTATAATCAAAAGCAAACTCAATGTCACTTTAGAGGATGACCAGTACCACTGCCTAGAATACACCAGCCACTGAACAAGGTACTCATACTACTGTATTCTTAAACAAATCCTGAGGAGAATCACATCACCAGAACAGAAACATCCCTTTCCCTGCATCCTCACATCAGTGACAGATGACTACTGAGAGGTGACCAGGACACCAGAAAAAGTAGATCTCACTAAGACAATAGTAAGCATGGGAATGCATACGATGTGTTCTAAAGGCCCTCTCAGGCACAGGAATCTAACTAGTTTGGTTCCATTCTAAACTCCTGTCTCTATGGGTTAAAGTGAAAGAAAAACCTTAAAGACCTTCACAGGCCCTTTTGGGTCTGATGGAAATAGTTACTCATCAGCTAAGGGTTGACTGCTCTCTCTTCTTTCCACCAGGACAGCTATCTGGCAGACACCCACTGGTCCTCTGCATTCTTTCATTTCAGTACCACAAGCACAAAGAAAGTACCCTTCAGGCCAGTGGGACACACAGTGGTCTGTGATCCCTCCTCCATGACAGAGTTTACGAGGGGCTCATTCTGCTTTGGTCTTTGTGCCTAGGACCCAGCAGATAAAGGTCCTTGCTCAATACTCACTATATAAGTAAAAAGAAAAAGCTTTTCCCTATAATCATATATTTTTCATATGTATTCATAGTTAAGCTACTGCTGCAGAACAAATCCTCCTTAAATGATGAGAATCCTGTGTACTTTAAGAAGAAAGGTGGTCACAGTACCATATGTGCCAAAATAAGCTTTTTACCAAGTTAGACTTTTTATATAGTAGGTATACATATAAGATTTTATCAAGATAAACACCTAGGATTTAAAAGAAAAGTTTCCAAAAGGATGAGAAGAATATTATTTTGACTTTGAGATGGAGACTTCTTCGATCCTATTTGAATAAATCAACTTTAACTTATGTAGAAAAAGAGTGGTCACATTACTGAATTCTAACTCATCTTGAACAAGAAAATACTATTCAAGAAGTGACGACAACATTTGCATCTTGCTGTCTCCATACTTCTTTTTTCTTTCGTTTCCCAGAGAATGGGGAATGCAGAGAGCTATTTAGACTAGAACAGAAAGTAAATTACAGCAATCGAATGCTTCGTACAGTTTGTCTGGAGGTGACTTGTAAATTTAAGTACCTAGTTATACCCAAAGGAAGTATGTACCAAAGGATAAATTTAATTCGGGTTCACAATGTCTTGTTTAAAATCCTCAGGACCCTACGTGTTTCGCAAATTAAAACACCAGCATCTTATAGTCAAATACACTAAGATTTCAGCAGTGAGAGGTATGAATATTCATACTAGCAAGATAAATAAATTCATGTTCGTTCTGGTTAAGTTTACATTTTGAAATTACGTGTAAGCAATTCTGGCCCTGTAATAAAATCAGTATCAGATATATAAGCAAAAAAAGTTTTATACCCATGATCCTAGATAAACAGGCAGAAGAGGTTCTTTCCTCTGTTGAAGAAAGAAAATGGCCATCAGGGCAAACACATAAGGTGGCAAGCCTCCTTCTTCAGGGCGATCTATACTGCAAAGCTACAAATAAGAGAAAAAAGGATAAGCATTCTTTTGTACCAGTCTATGATTTATATAATTTGGTCTAAAACCCAAAACACCACAGTGACAAAAAATAAAACTTCCTGAAACTTTTGGAGCAACCACATGTTGTGATGTTGAGGGGCAACTTCCATTTCAAATTTTTAATCTAATGTTTTTTTTTTTGTTTTTTTTTTTGACACCCACGGCAAATCCACTCGACTTGGTTAACACACTTGTTAGTGAAATCAAAATGATGGTTCAATCCTAAGTGCAAGCCAACTGGCTCTGCTCAGTTTAATGGTCCCCTCATCTGAACCTATTGCCTTAAAAATACATGCTTTGGGGCGCCTGGGTGGCTCAGTGGGTTAAAGCCTCTGCCTTCAGCTCAAGTCATGATCCCGGGGTCCTGGGATCGAGCCCCACATTGGGCTCTCTGCTCAGCGGGAAGCCTGCTTCTCCCTCTCTCTCTCTGCCTGCCTCTCTGCCTACTTGTGATCTCTGTCTGTCAAATAAATAAATAAAATCTTTAAAAAAAAAACAAAACAAAAAACATGCTTTGCTCAGAAAGGTGACTGGGGAGAGAATGTGGGCAAACTCATTAGCACCAACAGGATTAACCATTTAAAAAGCACAGCCTAGGGGCGCCTGGGTGGCTCAGTGGGTTAAAGCCTCTGCCTTCGGCTCAGGTCATATCTCAGCATCCAGGGATCGAGCCCCGCATCGGGCTCTCTGCTCAGCAGGGAGCCTGCTTCCTCCTCTCTCTCTGCCTGCCTCTCTGCCTACTTGTGTTCTCTGTCTGTCAAATTAATAAAAAAAAAATCTTAAAAAAAAATAAATAAAAAGCACAGCCTACTCAGTGACGAAGTGGGAAGCAGCTTTCAAAGAATGGCATGTTGTAATTATCAATTCACCCGGTTAAGACTGGTGCAATCCTTGGCTTATCCTGGACCGAGCAATAGGCACTATATATTGTTACTGCTGTATCTTTTTTTTTTTTTTTTAAGATTTTATTTATTTGTCAGAGAGAAAGAGAGAGAGAGAGAGCGCATTAAAGTGCACAGGCAGGGGGAGTGGCAGGCAGAGAGAGAAGCAGGTTCCCCACTGAGCAAGGATTCCTATGCAGGCTCCATCCCAGAACCCTGGGATCATGACCTGAGCCAAAGGCAGACGCTTAACCACTGAGCCACCGAGGTGTCCCTGTTACTGCCAAATCTTAATCAGTAAAGCTCTAGCTTTTCTCTATAAAGTACCTACACAGAATCTCAATTTTATAATCATGGGGCCTTCAATTTTAAGGAAATACTAAAAGCTCTAATAAATATCGAGATATCACACTTAAAACATTATAGAAATGTAAGCATGAGCAGAGAATGCCTTCAATTTTTTGGAGTTTCTGCATACATGATTATAAATGGTATCACTCAAACCTTCCTGTGCTTAAGAATCACATTGGGAAACTAGTTAGAATGTAAATTCTTGGGCCATATTCTATATTTGACCCACAAATCTGATTTTTAATAAGCACTATAAGTCATTTTGATCTTTTCAGCAATATGTTACAGTGAAATAGACACACTAAATTTTCCTTTCTGCAGACATTAAAATTTCTGTTCCAATGCTCAGATGCTTACTCTCTTCATGTCTATAAATATGCTTCCAAACATTTAAGATTAACCAGGCAAAAATCAAAGCAGACTGTTTATGCATACATAGAAAGTGTTCACACATTTAAAGAACTCAAGCCTACCTTTGCCCAGTGCCGAAAGGCAATCACCAAAGGAACCAGCTTCGATTCAAGTTTTCCAAGGGCAGTTAAATGGTTTGTTGTCAAACAAGCATTTTCATTTCCTGCACTCACTTTACAAAGAAGACCACTGGGGGTGGGGAGAAAGAAAAAGAAAGATATAAAGCATTACACAGGTATCAGGTATTATTTACACTGACAATAACTACTTTGCACTGATAATAAATATCTTCAAAATGAAAATAAAAAACTCACAAAATCTTTATGGGTCATTTGTGTCACTGCATTAAGAAAAAGACAGGGCAGCTATTTTCTGAGTGAACTTTATTTTTCAGAACTAAAACTCTGTATTTCCATACATTAAAACTATTTCTGGGGGAAATAAAAATCAGGAAAATACGGTAAAATGGTTCAAATGGGAGTAGGAATTCATCTTTGTAAAAGAGTGTTTTCCCAAGAGTTGGGGGAATCTGCCTAATGAAGAATCATTACAGCCTACAAACCACCCATGTGCTGTGGTGATGGTAATGCTTCCAGATGGAGGAACAGACACATGGGGGAAGTCACGCTAATTGTTATTCAGCACTGCTAAAAATGCTGCTAAAAAGGATGACAAAGTAAGGTGGCTACAGAAAGTAGCCCTTCGATAAAGTTGTTTTTTACTGAAATGAAATGGGTCAAAATACTTCCTTCCTCTGCTGTTTCCTTTCAAATAATTTTATTTTTTAAAAAATAAAACACCTTCTCCTCTTGCATAAAATGCCAACATATAGAGAGAATGCTAATAGTGAGCCTGTGAAATTAACTACGTAAGGAGCTTGTTATTCTAGAAATTGGACATTAAGATATAATAAAGTACATGTGCTCCTGGCAAGTTTCTATTTAATATGTAAACAGCTTAAAGAAACGGAGACCTTTGCTTTTCTCTGCACACCACCACTGGCACCCTAGCGTGGAAGTCTGCATCAACATCAATAAAAGAGTCTGAGGAAAGAAGAAAAAATATTAAGTAGGTTAATTAAACCTCTGTTTAAAAGCAGAACTAGATGAAGTACAAGTTGTGACTTAATCCGTTTGGCCTTCTGAAAGAGGATTACGAAATAAAGCTCTGAGATGACTTGAAAAGGGAAACAATATTATGTACAACAGTCAAGTAATCACGTTAATTTAAAACCCTTATTTTGTAAGACTCACATTTGATTAGAGCTGACTCATTACTGAATCAGAATATTTAAATGTTATGTGGATAAGGTAATTAGAAATGTGGATAGGATACATTCAAAAACAAAACTGCTGCAAAAGCTACTGTAAAATATCTGGGCTCAAAATACATATTGACTGAAGTAAGAAGAAATGTTTCAATGTTTCATCCAACCCAAACAAGAAGGATGGGAAAGACTAATTCATGGGATGAGACAGTTTAATGAGTCATCAAGTCCTAAGCCAGACATTACTTTGGACACTGATAACCCTAACCAGGAGCAAATATTTGATGACTTATTAATCAGGGTTGGGTCACACCTATTTATCATCTGTGAGGTATTAATTTAAATCAAAGAATAGTTTTCTGTTTGGATATTACCCACAGAAATAATTAAAAGATGCATGACTTCCTTCCTATTTTCAACGTTTGACAAATAAGATATATCCAAATTATGACAAAAGAAAGAAAATTTAGAGCAAAACGTGGGAAGAATTGGCCTTACCACTGTTCTTTAAACATTCTTGAACAAGTAAGAGAACATCTGGCTGAGACATCTAGGAAACAAATCAATGAATACATTACTAATCCACACATAGGAAACAAATCAATGAATACAATAATCCATAAGTATTGTTGTTTCACTGAGATAATACACAGTCATTGGAAGTTATCCAAACTCCTTTCCAAATTAGAAAGCACGCTGCTACCCCAGTAAATAAATTAATCATTATGCTACGTGTACACATCAGTCAGAGATAGAGATGAACGCCAAATGAGGCCAAGTGATCTGTTGCACAGTCAACTCCTGCATAAGGAATTCCTGACATAAGCAGCCTCTCCGCAAACCTCCAAGACGTGAAACTGTTCATGTTGCCGATCACTGTAAGACTACTTCAACAGATTGCTTGCTGGTCTCCACTTCAGCCTTGCTGTCTCCAGTACTTGCTCCATGTAGGAACCACAACCACTTAACCTCATAAATCAGACCTAGTCCTGCCCCTCCTTAAAACTCTCAATAGCTGCCTACTGCCCTTAGGTCACAGTGAAACTCTTTACCGAGGCCCACAGATCCTGCATGTTGGGCCCTCGTCCTAATATTCCGGCCGCTTCTTTCTTCCGGTCCTTCCACCATGGCTTCCGTTCCACCTTCCGTTCAGCTCCCTGACTAGGCCAAGCTCTGTAGGGATTTAGGGTGCTTGCAAACACTGCTCTCTCTGCCTGAAACACTCACCCTTTGACTTCCTTATTCCTTTTCATTGTTTAGAGCCTAGAGTCAAAGCCATTGCTTCAAAGGGGACTTCATGATGGCTGGATCTACACATCTCCTGTTCTTTTCTGTCACAGAACCTTGTTTCCCAACATAGTTCTCATTCTAATTAATCATATATATGTAATTACTTATTTCCTCCACTAGGCATGAGTTCCACGAGGGAGGAATCCTAACTGCTTTGTTCTCTGGGATCTAGGACAGTGCCTGGCATACAACACGGACTCAGTTGAGTATTTGCTAAATGAATGATGACACCAAAATAACTACTATGCTGGTAAATTACTAACTTTGATTGAATTTTAATTCAATTTTAATTCAAGTTTAAATTTAATCCAATTTTGACTAAAGGTTAAAAGATGAGTAAAATCTATTGGTCAGCTGACCATGTAGCTATAGCAGTCAGGGATGGCAATGAATGAGAAGCTGTATGACAGAACATGTGGGGATGGTGCCCAGGAATCCTCTTCATTATTTTTAACTAGCAAACCAGGTAAATGGGCATAAACCATCTGCAAACTGGCCTGGGGAACCAGCAGTGGATGAAGAGATGATCTATTAGAGTGCCTTCCAGATTCAAAATTCTGATTCACATCTTTTTCAATCACATTTAAACCAGAAATCCAGGCTAGGTGTGAGTCTTCAAAAGCCTAATTATTTTAACAAAGTAGGTGTACAGAAGTAGCAACTTAGGAGCGAATGGAGTTTTCAGGTCACAAATGTTGCCACATCCACAGTGTTTAAAATCTGAAATTCTTCTCTGACACTGGAAAGTTGATTTTACCAAGATAATTTAATCTTCTCAAGTTAACAGAACCTAAAAAGCCCCATTAGAGTCACATAGTTAGAAAACCAGCATTTGAAGTATACATGAAAGATCTATAAAGAAGTACAGAAATCTGTACAGTATTAAAAGAAATGCGCTAAAATTGAAGGTTGGCAGAAGAGCATGGAACTGGAAGTTTTAGGGGGGAAAGCTGCCACTTATATTATCTTCAAGTATCTAAATATACTCTTATATAGCTCACATTTGAAAAAAAAGAATTTCCAGACCACTTTGTGAAAATTTCAACATTTTATTTTGTACTTACAATGGCTGGAAACTGAATGTCGATATTTACATCTGAATTTTTGAAACCCAATCTGCTACAGGATGACCCATATAATCTCAGAGAACAATCTGAAAAAAAAAAAAAAAAAAAGTAAGTCATATATAAGGTGAAATTTCTTGAAAGTCATAACAAAACACTGCCATTTAAGACATGGAACCATCAATTAAGACTATGCATGAATGTAAGTATTCAAATCTGGTATAAATAAACAAAAAGGAACAGCTGGCTCTTTGCTTGTATTCATCTTGTTTTATGTAAGGGGGAAGGCTGTATTGTCTGCAGTTTAGGTTAACAGCTACTCTTTTATGCCAATTGTAAAACATCTTTAAAAAATTCTAACTTATTTTATATTTTGTGCAGAAAATATTATTTGCCAGGATTTTTACAATCTGAAAGTCAAAAACGATGCCTAACTTTGTCTTATACTTATAAACCTGATAGTATACTCAAGAGTTAGTACAAACATTTAATCTTTTAGAAAACACACACACAGGTATAATTTCCTGTAAAGATCATGTTTCAATAGAATACTCATAAAAATCAGCATAAAGTTACTTTTCAGTATGATTATGAACAAAAAGACCCTTAATACAATATGCTCTCTTAGGGAAAACTTTTGAAAAATAATTATAAAATTACTGATATAACTTAAAATGTTAGGCAACAAGCAATTCACTCTTCAGAGGAAGACAGGTGTGTGTGTGTGTGTTTGCTGCCTATATTTATTTATGGCATTTCCCCCCCATGTTTATAAAACATTACTGTGCCAAAAAATTATCTCCTTTCCACCAGGGGTTTTTGTGGGGTTTTCTAGGTTTGTTAAGTCAAGTGGTTTCTTTGAGTTTTAACAGTTTTCCATGACAAAGTATATTAAATTTTATAATGGAAATCTACAGCAAAAATCATTGACATTACAAATCCCTTTCTTGGAACTTGTCTATAACACAAAGGATGAGATACAGATACAATGAAATGAACAGATCCTTGCCCTTTATTTTTATGAAGGTATACACAAGTATGAATGATAGGCCATATGAATGCTTTTTCAGTAGAACAAATGGTTCTACGGGGGATATGGTGAAAACCTCTGAATACTGATTCCAATCCTAACTGTGGGTTAGAATCACTTGTGGAGCTTTCTAAAAAATAGTTTTCTGTGGCTCCACAGACATAGCCTGGAAAATTTAATCAACAGTACACAAAATCTATTACAAAATAGGTTCAGAGCTCATTTTAGATGTTGCAATTATTTTTAAAAGTGGTTAAACAGAACCTTTTTGGGACACAGATAACCTGAGAATGACTCAAATATACTTTTTATTTTAACTCAAAATGTTGCGCCAATTTGAATAGGTAGGAAGGTAAACAGGTAGATACACAAGAGTCCCACAGTGCCCCCATAATCTGGAGCATTTAACTTAAAGTGCATGTGTACAAGGAAATAATGAACACAGGTTTAATGACAGTGCACATCAAAGTCTTTGTTACCTTGGGGGAAAGCCAGAAGAAACAAAAACACACAAATATTAAGAGCTTCAGGACATGGTAACTCAGTTTCTATTAGATGAAAATTACTACGGGTTGGAAAAATGCATGAGGCACTTTTAGGTAGCTAAATAGAAAAACAAATCTAGAAAATACCTGGTAACTTGTGTTGGAACACATTTCCCATGATACGTTTAATTTCTAGTCTCTGTTCCAAGTTCTCATTGTGTAAGCCAAACTCCTGTACCACTTTGTCAATGGCAATACCAATTGCATTTATCTGGGAGGGTGTAGGCGGGGGTAACGTAGTGAGCAACTCTTCCTCTTGTTTCTCCTTTTAAGATCAATATTGAGATTAAAAATGACTCACACAGTTTTTACCTTCTACCATTCACTGAGATAACACCCTGTAGAATATTCTGGAATATTTTTCTTAGCTCTCCCTCTCACCTTAGCTGTGTTAGTCTTCAGTTCATCGAACACATATACTTCTTTATGCACATAAAGTGATAATAGAAGGCAGGCAAAAATAAGGAAAAAGTGCAGGCAAAAAACATTAAAAGCAGCAATGACAAATTATTTGCTTTCTTATTACGGGCATAAGGGGTATACCAAGGTCCTATCAATGACTTCACTCATCCTGATACTGTTCTTAATGAAATTCACAAGACTGCCCAGCAAAACATATCTGACCAATGTATTTTGTCTAAAATAAATTCAGTAATATAAGTAGTGAAGTTATTAATATCATGCCCTTAAAGACAGGAAAGTCACAATGATGACAAGTAAAAACAACTAACAAATAAACATTTGTTCGGGTTACATTAAACTTACCTTAATGTTTTTCTTGTGCCTCTTCTCTTTGATGTGCTTATGGGCAAATGCAATGGATTCAATTAAAACATCACAAAGTTTGCAGGTGTACTTAGCTGTAGGGTAGTTTCTTGGTCGCTATAATTTGGAGAGATTTAGAGATATGTATATACAGTATCTTCCAAAACAGAGGCAAACAAAAGTTAGCCAGAAATGATTTCCCCATCACTTTAAAAACTGTTAATATGTTATTGTCACTCTTAACCACTATCCTAATGGCCATTTTTGGGAAGTGATTCTATTAAATCAAATTGAGTATCACTTTTAACTCACAGTGCTTAAATGCTAATAACTGTAGTAGGATGCCTAACTCATCAAAGCATACGTTCCAATTGCTAGCACAGCTTAAACCAAGACAAGGACTTTAAGTAACAAATAAAAGACATTACCCTTTTTAGCCTGTCAATGAAGTCTCTTTTTAATCGCTCCTCTGCCTGCTGTAAGCCCAGGAGCTCCTTCGTTGAAAGCACAGACTCGTCAATCACGGGGCCTTCCAAGTCTCCGTCCTGCTCATTTTCCTCATTTCTAGTCCTACGTGGCTTCCGAGGTCTCGACCTCTGCTTCTTGTTTTCTTAAGTTAGGGGGAAAATATTATTGGTAATCTTGAGTAATACCGCTCTGACAAAAAAGCAGACCGTACATATTTATTCATACATATTTATTAACTAAATAATGTGATTATCTGAACGAGATCTGAACACAGCAAAAGGAAAGCTCTTCCATGGATAAAATGCGTGAATACTCATTGGCCACCTCATCTGGATACACCAACCCATAGAAATCCTCTTTTGGAAACACTGGAAAAGAATTCGCTTCAACAATACAACGTGATTTTATCATTTCTTCCAAGTATACTCCTGAACATATTCAGCAATAGTAAAAATTGTCCTCTGAAGGTAAGTATACTTGTAATTCTAATACACCTAAGACGTTATGATATACAATATAAATGTATCAAATATATTCTGGTATACCTGTTATTCTAATGAAAACTTTCATTTTTTTTTTTTTTTTGTAAACAACCTCAACAGAGCAAAGACTGACAATATGATCTCCAAAGAACTCAGAAATTAACTACATTCTCACGTGGAATGAAAATCCATCATTTAGTTGTAAATTCAGCTTTCATGTAATTGGGCCCTCTCCCCACACGGATATAAGCAGTTCAAGCCAAAATTTTATTTACAATGGACAACTAGTTCCCATCTTATCTTTCCTTTCATTTTTGCTTCTTTGGACAGCCTGTACAATAAGCACATTTCAAAGAAAAAAAGGCCGTTAGTTGAAATAAAAGTTTTCTACAAGTATAGACTAATTCATTTAATCTCTGCTGTTAGTTCTACAATCTTTATAACTAATAAGTCAATCTATTGCCTTTTTTAAATTTACAACTTTTCTACCTGTGGAACTGAAGATGACTGTGGGATTAATCTATTAAAAAATTGTTTTAAATAGCTTTGATAACCTCTATCAAGCTCTGAAAATAAATCAGTGTTACATATGATTAAAATAAAACTCGTTTCCCCAATTAAAATTGTGATAAATGGTTTGAATAATGTTTAAATGGCTGATCAAAAATTACTCTTTCAAAATATAAACCTACTGAAAAGCCCTGCATGAGGCAATTCCTATGTCAAGTTTTCAGTGGAACTCATTTCTTGTACAGCAGTTACAATGAACCAGTTGTCTGAAAAAACTTGTGAGTCAGAAAAGGGAAATATAGGATCTCTAATTTGCAAAAAGCTGTTGCCAACAACTCTAAAGGAAAAGTAGCAAGCACTGTGCTCAAAGTACCATAAGATGAATATACAATGAAATTCCATAAATAGCTTCTCTAAGTGGCAATTGAAAGAAATTAAAGTATTAGGACAAATAGTTTCTTTTCTTTTAAAGTCATCAAAAGGGGCCAAACAAATAAAATACTACAAGGTAAGTAGTCATTTGTGGAGAAAAACCAGTCTACTTTTAATACTTGCTTTTTAACACTCCTCTACTCCCAATTAAATTATCACCATCTTTTAAGGACTGTGCTCTCCATCTGCATCAACTTCTGAGATAAGCACTTCTTTTAACTCAGAGGTGTGTCTGTTCTCATTTAATTTGTGTATCTTCCAAGCTCTACTCTAAATAATTATATCTGATTTCAGTGTTCACAAGTTTCCTACTTTGGCAAACACTCATTAGAGATTTACACAAATATGTGCAATACCATTAGAAAAGTCCATATTAGAGTCAGTTAAATGTCTGCCATTGGCTCAGGTCGTGATCCCAGGGTTGCGGGATCGAGTCCCTCATCAGGCTCCCTGCTCAGTGGGGAGCCTGCTTCTCCCTCTCCTTCTGCCATTCCCTGTTTGTGCACCTGCTCTACCTCCTGTCAAATAAATAAATAAAATCTTAAAAAAAAAATACAGATGAATCCCTACTTTAAAAAAAAAAAGAATAAAGTCCATATTAGTTATACTACAGTAATTGATATGGAACCAAATCCCATTTTTAACTCCTCCTCTCTCGAATCACAAAGGCTTTTCATGTAACTATATTTGCTGTCATCTTCTGGAATGACAACTTCCCTTCAAAGAGCACGATTAACTCCTTTTTTCCTTTTAAAGATTTTATTTTTAGGTAATCTCTACATCCAACGTGGGGCTCAAAGTCACAACCCCAATATCAAGGGTTGCATGCTCCAACCGAGCCAGCCAGGTGCCCCCACTCCTTATTGTCTTTATACAGAGAAGGGATGGCTGCAGAAATTCTGTCTGATGACGATGACGACGGCAGCTGTCATTATGGAGCATTTTTTATGCGACAGATGCAATGCAAGTACTTGATGTGCACTGCCTTGTTTCATCCCCGTAGTGATCCTGTCATAGATGCTGATACTGCCCCCATCATCCAGATGGGGAAAATGTTGGCCCAAGAAAATAACTTACTCAGGGACTAATGACTAAGTGAAAGTAATGGGATTTAAAATAAAGATTAAAGCATGGATGGAATTCTGACATTCAGCCTTTTATCTAACAATATAAGAACTGGAAAGAACTTACTGAAATCCCCCCTTGTAGCCATTCACATCTAGAGTAGACCATAACTGACAAGACAGTATCACCTTCCAAACTGAGATTCACAGGACTGCATGGTAAAAACGGTCAAATAAAGTCTCAGTGAAGGGAATCTTGAAAGACAAAACTGGATATTGCTAAAAAGTTCCCACAATTACATAGAGGAAGACTACCTGGCTCTTGCAGGTGTCTTGTAACATGAATTCTCTGTGTACAGTATTCCAAGTTTCCCATATTTTATTTGCATATGGCCCATGATACCATTCACAAAGGACATGTGTATATGAATGGATATTTTCCAGCTAAGATCACTAATGGCATTGTCCCAAATACATTAAATTGGCAATCTAGGATATTTGAAGGATGAAGTACAGGGCGGTAACACAGAATTGGAAAACAGAAAATAAGAATTAAAAAACAAAGCAACTCTAAGATAATTTTCACTGGCTTCTCACATCATTTAATGAGACCCTTCCTTAAGACAGAATTCTGATTCAAGGAAAATTTCAGTCCCTTTAATGAGATCCTTTTTAGGATCCTGAGTGCAGTGCAAAGTTTATACTTCAAATTGAATTTCTCTCTACAGTAAGTTATTTTATACCAAAGCTTAGTATTTCCCTTATGAAGATGTTCAAGGGCGAGAAGCTGAACAGTTCATCTCGCAGTTGGGAAAGCACATACGTATTTTTCATTTACAGAGAACATGGGGGTTTGGGCACTGTCTTCAATTAAAAGGACAGTAAAAATGTATGTACTTCCTGTTCAAAACCACTTAAAAGTAACTTTCTTAGCTGCTTTTCAGACTAAACAAGAATACATATACAAGAAGTTTTTAGTCTGTTAACAGTCCCTATTAATGTCTATCTGGTTGCAAACTTTTATTCTATAAATCTTTGTTTTTATAATGCTACTCGAGACCAACGTTTTCTGGTAAAAGATTATTGGTAACTGTGTTAAGATGTCCATGTCCTACCTGGACACAATAATATAGAAATATTTAAATATATGAAGACTTTAAAAAGATAAACACCAATCAAAAGCCGAGAAACTATCAATGTGTTTGGTTTCTCTCTGTCAGATTCAAGGTCCAGTGAGGCTGAGTTAACGGCCAAAGCAGCACAGCGCTCAATTTCAGTTCCACTTCCTCAGCCACTACCCCAGTAAATAAATTTAACCTCGCCAGACCACAGCAGCCTGCTTTTTTGAAAAGTTGTGACTGTACCCTGATGTATCACAACAGAGCACTAGATCAGACAATTCCTTCAATTTCTTTCTAGCTTAAAGATTCATGAAGCCAAGCTTTTTCTCTCCTGAGATTCCTTTATAACACCTCATTCTATTTCTACTATACAAGGCATATTCTCTTGCTTTTCCTACCTTAAGAAATCTAAAACGGCACCTCTTCTCTCATTTAAGACTATCATAAGACTCCCTAAAGATAACAAATGACGTTTTCTGTTAAGTATTCTAAATGTCCAGATCACAAATTCAAATGCCTTACCAGTAACATGCATAAATGTAACTGGCCACTGTGAGATAACACGTAAGAAAAGGGCTTCTGGATACCGAGGAGAGTGCCAACATTGCCTAGATTCATTTAAATTAAAAAAAAAACTTTAAAATGCCGGCCAATTTGCCACCCATTCCATATGGTCACTAAAAAAAGGCTTACTGCCCGGCAGCTGGGTGGCTCAGTTAGGAGTCTGTCTTTGGCTCAGGTCATGATCCCAGGACCCTGGGATCAAGTCCTGCATAGAGCTTCTTGCTCAGCGGGGAGCCTACTTCTGTCTCTCCCTCTCTGTCTTTGTGTGTTCAGGCATGCTCTCTCTTTCTCACTCTCTCTCTCTCAATAAATAAAATCTTTTAAAAAAAGGCCGACAGCCAATATATTTAAAAGCCCATTTTCCCAAGCATAATTTACATTTTCAGAATAAATACTGTTTTACTTTTCCCTTCAGATTTATTAGTTTCTTTCATTTCAGTAACTACTGTCCATTAGCTAATTTTCCTGTTTATAAAAATCACTGCTACATGGACAAAATCTATTCACCTTTTAGAAAAACTTATACTCACTTTGAGGCAATTATTATCAAACACAGAGGGCACTTAGAAATGGGTTTTGGTGCTACAGAAACTAAAAGGCAAAACTTTCATCTGTATTTCCTGACTTTCAAAACTTAATGTGTCCCAGCCTGTTTGCCATGGTCACTTTTGAGGAAAAAAAAAAAAATCGTGGACTACGCTCCTGTGGAGATCGATACTCCATCCAAAAGACAGATAACCCTCTGTGATAGGAAATACATACAGTCTATATTGTGTACTTACATTGAATACGATTTTTTTAGCTTTATATTCTGTCATTTATATTATGGACGCATTCGCCATTCAAATACAAAATTACAATACATAATTTTAGAAAATACATATACACCACTCAGAAAATATGATATAGTCCCCAGGGCGGTGGAGTAAAAGGCACCAATGGGAAATATGTTTACTGAAGTAAAATGGGCCTCAGAGCCAAGTGAACTTTTGAAGTGATCAGTACATGCAATGTTTTTAAGTTGCCCAAATACCATGATTACAATTTTTAAAGTATTCACATTAAATAAGCAGGAACTATGAAAAATCGGAACTACATTGCTGAAAATAATAAACCTCATTTGGATGAAAAAGACATTGCGACTTTGGAGTTGTAACTTGACAAGTTGGAACACATTACCAGGGCTTCCTGCTTCCATTTCTGACATGGTTTCTAGGCTTGTCAAGTCTTTATGAAGTAGTCGTCTTACAGTTCTGCAGCCTCTTGTGTCTTGCCACCTATATCCATCCTCACTTTCTTGAAAGGAGTCTTTTCTTGGTCGGTTTATAACAGGAATTCTAGGTCCAGGTTTATATTCCCTCCGACTGTCTGAATTACCAGCAAGTTCATCAGAGAGCCACCTCTTACTCTGATCTTTGTGGTTGTCATTTATCCAAGCAGGTTGACTGTAAATTGGGTTTTTAAATGCATAGGGATTGCTGGAAACAGCATATGGTCCTTTTCTGGGGGTACTCCCATAGTTCCCTGGTGTTATTTTTTTTTTGGGAAGGCCTTTTTCCATTTTACTGCTATGGCCTTTAGCATAATCATCCATTATCAAATAATCTTGCTGGGGGTGACCCCTTCTGAAATCCTCATCATCTATAGTCCCTCGGTCCTTAGCACGTTTCACAAAATATGGTTTTGCTGCATCTCCCATGGTCTTTGACTTCAATTTTCTTACTCTGCACCTGAAAGAAGGCATTTTGGGAAATCATCAAACTGTAACAAGATATTGAAATACAACACGTTTATTGCACAGATGCTCAAAAGCCTATACAAACTCTTGTTTTCCTAATTTTCATCTCATTCTAATAATCAGCGCATTACACTGAAAGTTGGGAGGCTTGAATCCTGTAATATTCTTCACGAAAATTAGTACTTACTACTTAACATGAAGATTATATATGTGACTAAGGGAAGCTCCCTACAGTCTCGAAAACTGCCGTATTAAAAAATGTTACTCATATCAAGTTGGGTGGCTTTACCAATAAAACAAAAGTTCTCCACAAAACCAAACAAAACCCTCATTCCCAAACCTCTGTTGTTAGAAAACTCCGGAAACGGTCTTAAAAAAAAAAAAAAAAGTTGGCAATTACTTTTAAGTGTTATACAAAGTAACCGAAACTTTCTGTGAACATAGCTCATCTCCACTTTTCTGTCCCTTCTCCGTCCTTCAGGGAAGGGCCTCGGCTCCCCCTCGCCACCACTATCCAGAACCAGGGGCTTTGATCGCTTGGCCTGGGGAGGGCCTTGCGGAGGGGCTTGCTCCCCACCAAGGCTTCCCTCGTCAAGGGGGCTAGATTTCAGATTAAGAGACAACTACAGCTAACCTCCCCAGTCTTCATTCTCTAACGCCAAACAAGTCTGGTTTAGTCACGGACAGCAGTTCTCCCTCTTCGACCCGGTGTGATCGCCCCACCCCGATCTGCCTCAGTTTACACCCTTCGGGGCAGGAGGCAGAGAAAGAAAGAGGAGGCGTCCCCGCACTCCTGGCCACGAAGCCACCTCGGGGACCAGGAAGCAGGAAGTGACCTGCCTCCTCGATGGGGTTCCGGGGTCCCCCCGGCCGGCCCGGGGGCCGGGGCCGAGTGCCTCCACCCAAGTCCCTGCTTCTCCGGCGCCGGCAGGGTCTGACACAAAGTGAAGATGCGGACTCGAATCCGAGAGCTCAGTCCCCGCCGGCCTGAGGGCTCCCAGGTCCTCGCAACTGGGGCGAGGAGGCCGGCGGAGGATGGAGCCAACGTTTCTCTCGGGCCAGGCCCGCCCTCTACTCCGGAGACCAAGGAACCCACCGGAGACCCACCCCGGAGGCTGGTCTGGGAGGGACGCGGGGAGAAAGCTCCCGAAGCACTCACCACCTCCGCCGCGGTCCCCCGCCTCTTCCTGTCCCGGCCGGGCTCCCTCTCCGTGTTTTCCTTCGGCCCCACTTCCGGCGCTCAGCGCTGTCTCATTGTGCGCTGTTCGGAGCCGGCGGTGCCCCCGCCCGAGCGCTCCGCCGCTCACGCCGGAAACGCGCGCCGCGCCCGTAGGCGCCGGCCGCCCAGCCCCGCCCCGCCCCGCCCCCGCCCCGCCCCCGCCCCGCCTGCTTCCGCCGCCGCCGTACGACGCGCGCTCCTGGGCTCCGGACCCGGGTCAGGCAGCAGTACTCCAGCTTCGTCCCTCCTCTTCTCGCCCGGGCCGGCTTCACCCGGGCCGCAGGTCTCTTCCAGGCCTTGAAAGCTCCGCGGAAGCGCGGGGAGCAGGCCTCTGGTTCTCCGCGGGAGGCGCGGGGCTCGCTCGGCTCGGACGCCCGGCGGCTCGGCTTTGCCCCTGGATGCTCTCGGTTGCGTCCAGGGCAAGTGCATCCTGACGCTGAGGCCTCGTGGCGCTCTTGCTGTTTTTCTGACGAGTCCGAGTGATATAAGGACTCAGCGAGGTCTTTTTTGCCGACCGTTTAGAAATGTCAGTGTCTAATAATCCGTCGTTCACCCAGATCTCATTGTGGTCAGGAGAGATGCTCTGCTTTTTTCTTAGGTTGTCTACGGGTTGGTTTTACTTAACGAAACGAAACTGTGTATTCAAGAATGTGTGTAATCACAAAGATGACCTGGGAGAGTCATGGTCGAGTTTTTGAACCTTCGTTCAAAGACACGTCTGGAACTCGCGAACAAACAACTCGGGGTTCCCTATCTTTTCTTCTTTTGACCTTCTTTGCTGTCCGTCATGTTCTAAATGCTTTGAAACGAATAAAATCAGAGAGCGTTGAAAAAGTGTGGCAGTTTTGGTTTCTCTGCTTTTTAAGAGCATTAAATTTAAATCCACGAGATGCCGGGGGACCATTGGTCCTTAATAATGGACACACACACAGGGTATTGCCAGGCACTCTTCAGAGGGCTTTACAAATATTAAGTCTAATCCTCACAACAAATTCTCTAAAAATATTATGCCCGTTTTAAAGGTGGGGAAGTAGCATTTACGGTAAAGTAAATGGCACTGCTGGAAACCAAACTTCAATGGGGCAGAGTCCATTATTAACTACTATCTATACTTAGGTGATTTAAAACACATTGGTACAACTTTCGTATAATGCCTCGTCTAGATGCTTTGGTTCTGAACAGACATGAGAATCAAGCCAATAATCTGTCCGACAGGCAGAGAATGGCTTTTAAACAGGCTCCAAAGGGAGTGTGGTGATACATGAATACATTTATTATGGGACAGGAGCGTCACCACACCCGGCTGAGTAATTCTTATACAGAAGAACTGGTTGAGGAAAAGTCTGCCTCAAATATCCAGAGTTCTATAGGATCAGTGGAGGATACACCTTTTTGAGTTTAAAATACTTTTTAATTTGCATTTTCTTCAATGTATTTGTTCCCCAATGTCTATTCCACTCTAAATTTGCCTTTAAGATTCACGTTGAGGGTAGATGAGTCTCTCTCAAACGATATGCTATACTAATCAAAAGATACTGACAGTTAGTATAGCTCTTTTTGTCTATATAATACTACAATGGGAATTTAAATTGATCCTTATAATCTGGTTGTAAAAGTTTTTTTGTTTTTTTTTTTTTGTTTTTTGGGGGTTTTTTTGGCTGTCACTGGAGGGAATGCTGAGTTTCTCAGAACCTTTGTGGTGATTGTTTCATGGTCTAGACATATTTCTTTTTTTTTTTTTAAAGATCTTATTTATTTATTCGACAGATCACAAGTAGGCAGAGAGGCAGGCAGAGAGAGACAGTGGAGGAAGCAGGATCCCTGCTGAGCAGAGAGGCTGATGTGGGACTCCATCTCAACACCTTGAGATCATGACCTGAGCTGAAGGCAGAGGCTTAATCCACTGAACCACCCAGGCGCCCCTAGACATATTTCTTAACAACATGAAGCAGAAATTTGGCCACTGTCTGCTTCTAGGAACATTAACCCTGCTCCATGTATTACACTGTATCTTCTATCTTCAACCACACTTTGACATTGTGATACATCTTGACAAGTCAACCTTTCACAAACCTAGTGCCACTGTTCTTGTTCTTTGTAGGGCTATGGAGTCAGAAGCTAAGGAGTTGTATTCACAGCTTTGTCAGCACATGTTTTTTCCTCATGTGTTTTATCTACTTGGTTAAGGGAATTGTGTTGGGTCCTTCAAATACGTGTGGAATCCAAGGTTATCTCACCATCTCCGCTACTTCCAACCTGCTAGTTACCACCACTGCTTCACTGTATTGCTGTGATCATCAGCTTTCATTTATGTTCTCTTTTATCTGTGATTGATAGCCAGGAAAGTCATGGTAAAATGAGAGCCAGATTATGATTCCCCCCTCAAGATCCCTCAGTGACTCCCCATTTCTGTGGAAGTAAAAGCCAAAGTCCATACAATGACTACAAAGCCCTTCCCTTTACTTCTGATCTCACTCCTAATTCCTCTTACCCCTTCATTCATTCCACCCTAGCTGTACTATCTTCTTGCCATTCCTGCATCATTCCAGGAAAGCTCTTGCCTCAGGACTTTGCACTGGCAGTTCCCTCCATCTAGAATGCTTTTCTTCTCTTTGGTGTCTGTATTGTTAACACCTTCTTTTTTTTTTTTTTTAAGATTTTATGTATTTATTTATTTGACAGACAGAGATCACAAGTAGGCAGAGAGGCAGGCAGAAAGAGGGTAGGGGAAGCAGGCTCCCCGCTGAGCAGAGAGCCCTACGCGGGGCTCGATCCCAGGACCCTGGGATCATGACCCGAGCCAAAGGCAGAGGCTTTAACCCACTGAGCCACCCAGGTGCCCCTGTTAACACCTTCTTAATAGCTTCTCTCAAAGATCATTTCTCAATGAGGCCTACTCTGACTGCCTATTTAAGTTGCTATTCACCACCCTCTCCTCCTCCTTCTCAAATCCCCTCACCTCATCTATTACTTTTTAAAAATTTTTAAATTTATTTTTTTATTTTTAGGTAGGCTCCATGCCCAACATGGGGCCTGAACTCACCACCCTGAGATTAAGACCTGAGCTGAGATCAAGAGTCAGAGGCCTTAAAAAAAGAAAGGAAGAAAGGAGGAAAGAAAGAAAGAAAGAAAGAGAAAGAAAGAAGGGAAGGAAGAAAGAAAGAGGGACACATGGGTGGCTCCAACGGTTAAGCATCTGCCCTCCACTCAGGTCAGGATCCCAGGGTCTCCCTGGGCCTCCCAGGGCCTTGGGATCAAGTTCTGGATCAGGCTCCTTGCTCAGCGGGGAGCTTGCTTGTCCCTCTACCTGCAGCTCACCCTTCTTGTGCTCTCTTCTCTCCCCAAATAAATAAATAATATCTTGAAAAAAAAAGGGGGGGGTCCGGTGCTTAACCAGGGAGCCACCCAGGGGCTTCTCTATTGTTTTTTCTTGTAATACTACATACACCTTGTCACCTGCCTTGTCATTTAGTTATTTATCATGGTTATTTGTTTCTTGTCTGTCTCCCTCTGCTAGACTGTAAGTTCAACAAAGGCAAGGGCCTGACTGTTCCTGACTGTTTTGTCTACCAGTATGTCCTCTAGAGTTTAGACCATTGCCTGACTCATTGCATACTCTCCAAAACTACTTGTGGAATTAACGAAAGGTACAGGACCAGCCAGGCTCTACAACAATGCTTCTTCATGAACATTTGATTCCCCTATCTTCTTGAGGTTTATCAATTCTCTTACAAAGGTCTAATATTACAGTGGGACTGACAATGAACTCAGAAACTTTAAAATACTCTATCCCTCCCTCCCTGTCTGCCTGAAGTCTTTAATATCCTCATAATGGCTTTCTTTCTTTTCCTTTTCTTTCTTTTTTTCCCCCCAATTTCTCAGAAAATTATGTTAGAATACTTCTTGAATCAGTTAGGATGCAGGCAGCTTTGAGTTTGGTGTAAAACTGAATTTAAACTATAACTGGGACACAGAGGAGTGAGAGCACCTGGCCCTAGGATCCCAAGCAGACCAGGTTTGGCCACTGGCCACTGACCAAATCTGAAGGCAAGAGATAAGTCGTGGTGAACTAGGAAAGGAATTTATTTCAGTAAGGCCAGCACTGGGAAGAAGGCAGGCTAGTGTCTCAAAGACTGTCTCCAAAGTGCTGAAAATATTTCCAGGTTTATATAAGGAGAACGCGGGACAAAGGTGAGTGGGTACGTGCAGGTAGGCAGTAAAGCTCAGGTAGATCATTATCTTGGGGTCAATCATACAAGTCTTGCTGGCTCAGGGCACTAGTTACTGCTTGAGAGGGTAGTTTAGGTTCCTGTCATGGGATGCTTTGCCCTGTAGGGTCTTTTGCCTGACTTAAGAGATAAAACAGAAAGAATTTAATTAGGAAGTACAGACAGAGGTCAAAATGGAGGTAGGTGATGTCTTCTCTCAAAACTGGCTTACATAGGGGCGCCTGGGTGGCTCAGTGGGTTAATTCTCTGCCTTTGGCCCAGGTCATGATCTCAGAGTCCTGGGATCGAGCCCTGCATCAGGAGTGGGGAGACTGCTTCCCACCCCCCCCCCCCACCTCTTTGCCTACTTGTGATCTCTGTCAAATAAATTAAAACAAAACAAAACAAAACAAAACAAAACCCGGCTTACACAATGAAGATACTTATTGGCTCACAAAACTGAGAGTTCAGAGGGGCGGCGTAAGCTTCAATGTCAGCCTTATGAAGCAGCTGTGCCCTCCTGTGTGTTTGGACCTGTAACAATGGCGTTGGCAGATCCTGACATCACATCTGTCCACCACAGTATCCAGCAGGAGAGAAGGCAGTCTCCGGAAGCCAGGACCAACCTACCAAGAAACTTGCCAACTTAAATCAATTGCTAGTAAGGAGGATGCCATGACCCTTAGACCAAGGTTTCTCTACCAGTGGACTATTGGCCTTTTGGGTTGAACAGTTCTCCGTTGTGGAAGACTGTCCTGGGTGTGGCAGGCTGTTTTGCAATGTTCTTGACCTCTACCTAGTAGATGACTTCCCTCTTTCTGTGACAAGCCAATATTATCCCCAGGCATTGCCAGATATCCTTGGGGTGCAATATTACCTTCAGTTAAGAACCACGTTATAGAGCCTCAGGCTCCCCCTTAGAGTGAGGGGGAGGGGCCAACTTGCTTTGGGGGAGGCTGGAATAATGGATAAAATCTGGGTCCTGTTAGGAAGGAGAGAGAGCGCTGAATCCTAACCACTAGACCACCAGGGAGCGTCTGTTAGGAAGGAGAAAGGTGAGAATGGATGGCAGCCAACAATGTTTCTGTCACCTCTATTAAACAGATTCACCTCCAGACTTTGCAACAAACTTTGGCTTTCCTGAAAATTACAGTATGAATGGGGAAATTTAAAAAATGTGTTTAGAATTTTGATGTTTGATCAGAGAAGAGCTTCCAGTCCGATACAGACCTTTTCAGAATTTCAGAGGAGAGAGATACTCCTTCCACTGCTCCATGCACGGCAGAGGACAGAGAAGAATTACAGGGGACCACATTCAGGGGGTCTCTGAGGGGCTATCCTTGTACAGTCTTTTCGAAGACCTTCCTCTAAGTCTGGCTTAGACTGCACATTTCTAATTTCTGTGGCTTGAGGAACTGCCAAGGGCTAACAAAATCTCCTGCTTCTGCCTGTCAAAGAGGCTTAGTTGACATTACTCCAGAACCTTATATTTACAACCCAAGATGGGTTGTGTAAAGTAAAAGAAGTTTATTTCCAGTGCATGTCTTCAAATCTCAGGAAAATCAGGAAGCCAGTGAACTCTAATTAAAACCTAGACCTTGTTGTTCCAGAATTAGCCAAATATTTATGGTCCTTCATTCATTACATTTTTTCAAGAAATGTCGAGTGCCCGATATGTGTCTGATGAGTGAGAGAAAACAAACATAGTCCCAGATCTTGTTGTGTTAAAATATATGGTAATGGTGACTAATGTCCTCAAATGGAAAAGTTAAGGCTTGACTTTGAATGTACTTCCTCTCCCTGCCCCCAAATTGATCTGATCTTACTCTGGGGCTCTACTCTCCTAGGAATGATGGAGGAAAAAAGTTAAACTTGCCAGTAAATGCATCTCAGTCTTTGAATTTAAATCGTGTCTTTGATGGTTTGGTCTCTTGGCTATGTCCCCCATTGTTCAGACTTCCTTCTCCACTTTCCTTGGATGTCGTCTGGGGAAGTGATGCTCTGTAATCATAGAACTGGAAAGAAGTGCCCTCTGGTTACACAACCACAGGCTCTATGAGCAGACCTGTTGCTTCTTTACAGTCTCTCTTCTTTGCCTTGTTGCTGGACATCTAATGCTGAGTTTCCAGCTCAGGGACTCACGATTGGTTCTCTCAGGCCAGTCCGTTCCAGTGGCTTGCCGTCGCTGACTTGGACTTGCCCCTGTATATGACGGTGTCGTGTGTCGCTCTCGACTTCCAGCTGCAACTCCCAGGTGATTTTCAGCATGGCTACTCCACTGACCCCCCCCCCCTTTTCCCCCAGTTCTAGCAATCTCTAGACTACTTTGCCATCTGTCTTCCTTGGCACCAAGAATCCAGAAACACCTGGATACTTTCAAAGGACACACAGAATCTCAAGGATGCCTGAAGTGCCAATTTCAGCTTCCTCTGCTTGGCTGTGCTCTGCTGTGAGTTTTATATTTCTGAAATCATCCCATGTTTCTCCTGGGTGGGGAGGTCTACTTCCCTCTGGTTCCAAGCTGGGGATGGGTCACGTGCTTGAAACTTTTCCCTCAAGTAATCTCACCCTCTGATTGATGGAAAGTTCTGCTTCCCTTTCCTGTTGCCATGGAGACCAGCCACCTTATCTTTCCCTCCTCCCCCCACTTCCAAGTCACAGCTGTCTCTTTTCCCCATGGAAACTGAATATCCAACTCGGGGCTGTTTCTTAGATCCCACTGCATGCCTCTCCAACCGTCACAGTGGAGGAAGAACCTCTCATCTCCATACACATCAAATGCTTTACTCTAGACTTCTCTAGGCTCCCACAGGCCTTCCACGTCCAGGGCTTTCCTGGGGTCAAACTTCCCAATAGGCTTCTGAGCATTCACTGGATCTGGAGCCTGACAATATTTCTGGGCTCACGGGCTATACCCCAGAGCCTGCAGCCCTCCCTTGGCTCCCCAGAGATGGGACTATCTGAGCCCATCAGAACTCATCACTAGGCCATCTTTGGCTTTCAAGACCCAGCCCCCCTGGACATCGCGGCCTCTCTCCTCACCAATCCACTCTGCCCAGAAGGCATCCCTTTTCCTGGCTTCGGACACAGGGCAGTGATGGAGAGAAATCAGGGCTGGATTACTCAGAAAAAGACAAACCCAAACAAAACTTTCTTTCAAAAGGAGACATAGTTGGTGGTGGGTGGGTCTGTGGCAGAAGGAAGGAAAAATCTCCTGATGGAATAAGCGCTGAGCTGAGTACTGGGGACATGGGTGTGATTGTCCTCTCGGAATTTCACAGTTCGTGTTATGGTATAAAACAGAGGCTCAGGGGCGCCTGGGTGGCTCAGTCGGTTAAGTGTCCAACTCTTAATCTTGCCTCAGGTCATGATTTCTCAGGGTCTTCAGATCAAGCCCCCAGTCGGGCTGCGTGCTGGGTGTGGAGACTGCTTAAGATTCTCTGTCCCTCTGCCCCTCTCCGCTCACACGTGTGTGCTCTCTCTCTCATTCTCTCAAAGAAACAAAGGACAAAACACAAAACCCCAGAATGGCAACATGGCTTGAGTGGCCTAGTCCAGTCAAGACCTGACCAGAGTCTTTCTGACTCCATCGTTTTTGTTATTTTTACTCTATCATGCACCAAGCTCCTGTCCTCTGATGAAGCCTTCACACCCCAAAGAAGCACTGTTCCTTTCTGAATGCTCCCAATCTGAGATCACACTCTGAAGCTAGAACTCACCAGCCTCTGGCTATCAATCCAGCTCTCTCTCTTCTTTGCTTTGATCTTGGGCAACTTATCTTCCTTCCTGAGCCTCAGTTTCCTTAACTGTAAGCCGGAGACAAGGAACATGAAGCCAAATAACCACTATTCCTGTCTGACCACAAATCGTTCAATTCTTCTCTGTAACTTATTTTGGGGTGTGCATTTTATAAGTTTATAAATTTTTAAAGACTAGCCTTTATTGGTTATTTTAAACCCAAGTTAAAAATTAAATTTTATGTATTTGGGGTTTTTAAATTTTTAGATTTATCTTCTGACATACTAAATTTCCATTTAGAGTTGTGAAGTAAAATTTTCTTTTAAACATCTAAATTAAAATGATCAAATCCATTTGAAGAAAAAATACTGATAATTATGCAGAGATGTCCAAAATCATAAAGATGATCTACTCATGATTGAACTTTGGTAAGCACTAGACCTAAGGGAGAGAAAAGGATATATCCAGGATTAAAAATTGAGGCTGACTAACCTTTAGAACTAAGAAAAATAAGAGAAGCGGATAAAGAAGACCAAAAAAGGAGGGGCTTCACTGAATTTAAGAACATGTAGTATATAAATATTTTGTCTTAGTTACCCTGGCCTCATGGAGGCCAAATGTACCAAAAATGCAGGAAAAGACATCCAGGGATTACTTTGGGAGGGAAGAGTCCCCTAACTGGCTTAGGTCAAGGCATTTAACTAATGGCATTGGGTGGGGTTTCACTGTGACTCAAACTCCCGGAAGCAATTCTTACGAACTATCATCTGTTGCTTTGGAGCTATTCATGCCCGGGCCAAAGAGATGGAAGTTGAGATGGGAAAACCGTAGAGTAAGGGGTGAGAAAAGTGAAGTATTTAGAAATCAAGGCTGGGTGGAGCTGGGAGAAAACTTTGAAAGGCAGTGAGAGAAAATTGAGTCTAAATGAGGGTTGTACCAATAATATGTAAGGAGAAAATAGGACTTGAGGAGTTCTTTATTAAAAAAGAGCTGAGTTTGATTAAAGAAAAGTAGTAATAACAAATATAATAGGTTCCTAACCTTGAACTGTCCTGGTCTTCCTGAAACTGTCAAGCTTTATCCCCTGGGCACAGAAGAACTCAAAGTGCCTCTTAGGACGGGATTGCCAGATAAAATATAGTGTGACCCAGGCAATATTTGGGGCATACTTATACTCAAAAATTGTTGGTTGTTTATCTGAAATTCAAATATAATAGGGTGTCCTGTAATTAATTAATTGATTAAATAATTCTGTTGGTGCTAAATTCATCTTCATCCCATGTCCCCAGAGCTTTCTGCTGGGGCTTGCATTCTTTTTTTTTTTTTTTTTTAAGATTTTATTTGTTTATTTGACAGACAGAGATCACAAGTAGGTGGGGGGGGGGGGAAGCAGGCTCCCCGCTGAGCGGAGAGCCAGATGCGGGACTAGATCCTAGGACCTGAGCCGAAGGCAAAGGCTTAACCCACTGAGCCACCCAGGCGTGGGGCTTGCATTTTTTTTTTTTTTAATTTATTTGACACACAGAGATCACAGGTAGACAGAGAGGTAGGCAAAGGGAGAGAAGGGGAAGCAGGCTCCCTGCTGAGCAGAGAGCCCAATGTGGGGCTCGATCCCAGGACCCTGGGACCATGACCTGAGCCGAAGGCAGAGGCTTTAACCCACTGAGCCACCCAGGCGCCCTGGGGCTTGCATTCTTGATAAGGATTTATTCTGCTGGTGAATTGTTCACTCCTCAGATTTTCCAATTCTGCTGTATTATCATAGTGCCCATATAAAAAGTCCCCACCCCATGTTGTATTTTGAAAAATGTCAAACCTATAGAAAATTTGCCAGAAATGTACAATGAACATCCATTTGCTATGTATGTAACTCACCAATTTTAGCAGTTTATCTCATTCTTTTTCTCCCTCCCTCTTCTCTTCCCTTTGTGCACGTGTGTTTATTTAGCTGAACCATTTGAGGGTGAGATGCAGACATCCGGACACCTAAGCTCCCAGACCCTCAGTACGGATCTTCCAAAAATGAGGATAGTTTCCTTTATAACCACGATGCAATTCTCACACTCAGGACATTAATATTGACATGACACTATTTTCTAACATGAAGTTCATATCTTAATTCTGCAACCATCCCAATAATGGGACATTTGTCATTTAAAGCTGTTTTACTTTTTTCTTTTCCCTATCTGAGCAAGAATCACATACTGCATTTATTTTCACATCTCTGTAGTGGTAGTGTTTTTCATTTATTTATTTATTTTAAAAGTTTTTAATATTTATTATTATTTTTAAAGATTTTATTTATTTATTTGACATACAGAGAGAGAGAGCATGAGCAAGGGGAGCAGCAGAGGGAGAGGGAGAAGCGGGCTCCCCGCTGAGCAAGCAGCCTGACGTGGGACTCCATCCCAGGACTCTGGGATCATGACCTGAGCCAAAGGCAGACGGTTATAATCCATTCCTATCATTATCCATTTTAATGCTCAAATTGTCCTAAATCTGGCAAGTGACAGCACCTTATGCTGGTTCTTGTATCCTTCAACATATCTTCCTCAGTTTCCTTAATTTCTGGAACAAGGTGTTCTGGGCTCACCTTGAAATTAGGCATTTTCCCAAAGGGTTTTGGGAATGGTGTTCAGAAAGCAAGACCTGTAGTTTCTTATCACTCTGGAGTGAAATTGCTTTTAGTTCTTCTCGGTGGACAGAACCAGGAAATGCTTTTAAAAAATCATGAGTTCATAATGACACTTCTGACTGATACCCAAGCCGACTGCACACGATTCTTCCTTTCCCTCCTCAATTCCATATTGGTACCTTTGTTCTCCCACAGGGAACTCCTGTTCGCTTGCTTTCTGTTTTTTTCTTTCTTTCTTTTGGAAAGATTTTATCTATTCATTTGAGAGAGAGAAAGAGAACGTGGGCATGCGTGAGAAAGCACAGGCAGGGGAACAGAGGGGCAGAGGGAGAGGGAGACGCAGACTCTTGGGTGGGCAGGGACCCCAATGTGGGGCTCGATCCCAGGATCCTGGGATCATGACCTGAGCTGAAGGCAGATGCCCAACCGACTTAGCTACCCAGGCGCCCTGAACTCCTGCTTTCTTAAAACATCAAAATATTTACTCATTTGCTCAATCCTGCAATATACACAAAGCACTTTCTGAATTGCCTCACCAATATCACTACTCAAACAAGACTGCCAAGTACAGTTCAAGATTTCTTTTGTCCTTAGAATATATATCCCACTGAAAACGTCAGAACACCTTGTTACTATGTTCAAAAGCTTTTCAGATACACTGTTTTTCTTTACAATTGGGTTATCAGCTTGGTTATAATCAAGTACATTCATTTCTTTCACTTTCAGGTTCTCCAACCCAGCCTCCCCCCCACCCCCATTCTTGTTGATTTACTTCTATTTTCTGATTATGTAAAATGTTAACCTTGCTCAAAATCTGAAACTATATAAAAAGTTATGCATCCTCTTTTCCACTTCCATCCCATTCCCCCTAACACCATAGATAATCAAATTCATTTGCTTATCTTTTCTGTGTTTCTGTTTTCTTTCAAAGATTTTATTTATGTATTTGAGTGAGAGAGTAAGAGACAGAGCACAAGCAGGGGGAGGGGCAGAGGCAGAGGGAGAAGCAGGCTCCTCACTGAGCAGGGAGCCCAATGCAGGGCTCGATTCCAAGACCCCGAGATCATGACCTCAGCTGAAGGCAGATGCTTAACCAACTGAGTCTCCCAGGCACCCTGGAAATGCATTTAAAAAATATTGGTTATTAAAAAAAATTGGTTATTTAAGAAAAATTACTAAGATAATAATGTTAAATATTTTCTTTTCTGATTTTGGGCATGTTCAGTTGTTCAGGCAAAGCCAGACTGATAGTCGATGGAAGGAAAGTGGAAATAACGTATAAACAGGGGTGTCTTGCCATTTTCAGACTTTCTTGGGGGTTTCTGCCAATTTCCTTTCAATGACCTCCCACTGGCTCTTGAGATAAAGACTGACTCCATCCCGTGGTCCTTGGTCCCCAAGAGGCCTGGTTCTTGCCTGCCTTTCAACGTCACCCTGCCCATTCTTCCCGGACTATTGGCCCTACCCACACTTTGCCTCCTCTCTGTCCTCAAACCTGCTCCTCCAGGGCCTTTACACACATTCTTCTTCCCAAGCTGCCTTTCTCTCCTTTCTGGGAAGCTTCTCAGATCTCCCTGACTGGGTTAATCTCTGCTATTTGCTATAGTACCATGTAGCCCATCTTCCTAGCACCTCTCACAATCGCAATTTTATAAATGTTCTGCAATGGCTTGATCAATGTCTGTCTCACCCATTAGTGTGCAGGCACCAGGAGAGTGAGAACTCTGGCTTTGCTCACAGCCCAGCACAGTGCCTGGCACACAGGCAGAGTTCCACTAGTACTGACAGATGAATGATGGCGTGCACGGTTGCACGGAAGTGTGAGCACAGCGAGCTCCCTTGGCTTGGCAGACCACTTCCATAACACCTCATCCTCTCTAGGTCTTTTTTTAACCTTTTTTAACCTTTTTAACCTCAGGACACTTTAAGCCTTTAGCCGATGTATATATGTTTAATCGCATTTTTTTTTAAGCTCCTGCTTCTGCTGTTCTCTGTTTTGTAACCTATCAACTCAGACACAAACACTGCATGAGCTCATAACCCACTCTTAAGCCTTCATGGGTTTAGTGGTTTGGGTGAGAATCTGTGGAGGTGTGTTCCATCGCTACTCATCATTTCACTGACTCTTCTCTCTTTCTCCCAACTTTCCATTCCCTCTGGATTCTTCTTCCTCTTCCCCTTCTGGAGTGTCACAGAACTCTCACCCTGAGCAGGGTGGTTTTACAGAAGCCGTGGTTCTGGCCAACCTGCATGACCCTAAAGGTATTCTCCTCCCCCAGGTGGACTGACCTTGGCTTTTCCCCGCAAAACATGGATCTCATGCAACCACTGAAAGTAAGTAATAATAAAGTAATACCATTCCATGATGTTGTATTAAAGTGATAGTCAGTTCTGGTCAAGTTTGAAGGATGTCCAGGGCCCCAGCCCTTGCCATTTGGGGAGAGATAGGCGGAAGGGAGGTTGAGAGGAAGTGAGAATCGTGAGTCAATTTCCTCTAACTTCCTGAGACACATCCTTCCTGCCGCAGTCCCGTCATAGGCACCTCCATACATTCTAGCTACCCCCCTCTCTTCCCATTTCTACCCTCAGACAGAACAGTGGACAAGATTACACAATCAAGAGTTCCTCTGATGCCCTGGGCAAAACCAGATTCAGGACAGGTCCTTTTAATTTCTGGAATTGTCAATGAGGACCTGCAGCCAGTTCTAGGAGCCCTGATTGTGACGTGCTCTCTTCCCTTGGCAAACACTTGAGTGTGTCTCAGTGTGGATGTTTCTGCCACTCTGGGTTCTTCTGTCAGATTTCATTGCATCCATTTCTTCCCCCGAAGCTATCTCGTAGGAGCATTTCATGTGACAGCTGCTCTCACTTTGGAGGTTGAAATTCTAACGCCTACCCTGGAGAGCTTTCGTTATATTCCAGATGAGGTGTTCGTAGGTGTGAACCTTTGTTTAGATAAATCTATGACAACAAACTTCCACCCCTGCTGTCATCCCTTGCTGGCTTGCCAGGAGCTGTCTGGCAGTGATAACCTGCACCAGCTCTTTGTATCCTCACAACCGCCCTCCGAGGCAGATCCTTAGACCATCACCCTCAGTCATATAGGTGTGCAAACCAGGACTTAGGCAGGTTAAGAAGCTGGTCCTAAGACACACAGGTAGGCAGAGCAGAGCCAGGATATGAACCTCTGACTCATACCAAAGCCAGTGAGCCTGAATGTCAGGCTATTAACTACAGCTGGAGGGGAGGGACGGTGAGGAATGAAAGTCAGTGTTTTGTTAAGTCAACAGATATGTTTACATGTCTCTGCATAAGCAGTGCGATTTCCCCCTAGGAGTCACACAAGAAGAGGCAGTAACTCCTAAAAACACATTGGTGAACTTGGCTCTGCTTGAACTGCTATTGGTTCTCATGTTCTCTTATTAAAGTCTTACTTTTTCTGTTTTTTGTTTTTTGTTTTTTTGTAACCCATGAGCCAAAAAGCCTCAGTAAACTCTCTTTTGGAATAACTGGTTTTCTGGTTAAAAAAAAAAAAGCCATTTCCCATTTTGCCTTTTCCTAGGACTTCTTTCCACAAGAGTCAGCATCCCTAAGTTTGCATCATTCCAGCTATTAGAGAACGAGGGTCAAACATTTATAGAATTTTATTATTTATTTATTTTTAAGATTTTATTTATTTACTTGACAGAGATCACAAGTAGGCAGAAAGGCAGGCAGAGAGAGAGAGAGGAGGAAGCAGGCTCCCTGCTGAGCAGAGAGCCAGACGCAGGGCTCGATCCCAGGACCCTGAGATCATGACCTGAGCCGAAGGAAGAGGCTTTAACCCACTGAGCCACCCAGGCAGGCACCCTTTATAGAATTTTTAAAAAAGATTTTATTTATTTATTTGAGAGAGAGAGAGAGAGAGAGAGAATGAGAGAGAGGAGGGAGGTCATCGGGAGAAGCAGACTCTCTGCTGAGCAGGGAGCCCGATGTGGTACTCCATCCCAGGACTTCAGGATCATGACCTGAGCTGAAGGCAGTTGCTTAACCAACTGGGCCATCCAGGTGCCCCTTTCATAGGATTTTAAGGTTATTTAATTCCTTCTGCCCCCAACACACACACATAGGTGTATGCGAGACACATTGATTTTGCATAGTCATTATTCAAAATATAGACTTAGTGGGGCACCTGGGTGGTTCATTCAGTTAAGCATCTGACATTTGATTTCAGGTCAGGGCTCGATCTCAGGGTTGTGAGTTCAAGCCCCATGTTGGGCTCTGTGCTGGATTTGGAGCCCACTTAAAATATATATATTTACTTATTTATAAATAGGGGTACTTGGCTGACTCTGTTGATAGAGTGTGTGACTCTTGATCTCAGGGTCATGAGTTCCAGTTCCACACTTGGTGTAGAGATTACTTTAAAAAATGTAGGGGCTCCTGGATGGCTCAGTGGCCTGAGCATCTGCCTTCAGCTCAGGTCATGATTCCGGGGTCCTGGGGTCTAGCCCTGCATCAGGCTCCAGCCCTGTATTGGGCTCCTTGCTCAGCGGGGCGCCTGCTTCTCCCTCTGCCCCTGCCATTCCTCTGGCTTGTGCTTGCTTTCTCTCTGTCAAATAAATAAAAAAATAAAAACAAACAAAGGCTTAAAAAAATATATATATACACACATATATATGGACGTAAATACTCCCTCAGCTGCTGGCAGTCAATAATTAACTAAGGTGACTTAAAAATATGTTGAGTGGGGGCACCTGGGTGGCTCAGTTGGTTAAGTGACTGCCTTTGGCTTGGGTCACGATTTCGGGGTCCTGGGTGGTGGGCTCCCTGCTCCTGGGAGAGTCTGCTTCTCCCTCTTCCTCTGGCCCTCCCCCTCCCCCCTCTCGTGCTCTCTCTCTCATCTCTTTCTCTCAAATAAATAAGTAAATAAATGAATCTTTAAAAAAAATTATGTTGAGTTTGTGTGAAAGCGGGGACAGGGTCAGTCACAGTCTCAAGATCTAGCTCACTGTGAACCAGTTCTGGAGCCCGTTTACAGACCACAAGTGTTTTACGCAGCAGGAGGGCTAGTGACATCGTCCCTTCTAGAAAAATAGAGTGACTCAGAATACAGATGTTCCGCCTACCTAGCCCTGCATGTGTAATTATGAGCTGTCTGAGGCAGTTCACGGGGAGTCTTTGAATCATCTGTTCTTATAGTTTCTGATGCTGCTGCTCTTTTTAGAACAATCTAGGATGTGTCAGCTGAAAAGTGCACTAGTTGCTTGCAAAGAGAGAACGGCTTTTTATGGGGGGCTGGGTGGGGACACGGTTCTCCTTCTCCCTCTCTGCTTGGTACCATGGTAGGGAGAATGAGTTAATGATTCTCAGGGAGATATATGAGTTCTGATGAACCCAGATAGCTGGAGAACATCACGAAGTGGAGGCAGTTTCATGTACCTTTGAACTTTAGTCCTGGTGTGTATAAATGAGGAAGACACAATCATTTCACTTTAATAAATAAATACATACTAACACGAAGGCAATAAACCAGAGAAACCTGAATTTGTGTGCAGCTTCATGAAGTAAAAATAAACTGGGTCCCTTTTGCAAAATCATTTTTGGTGTGAGGTGCCTTAGGTCTGTGTCACTCCTGGTATTTTTGTCTATCTGCAGTGAACGTCCCAGTCCAGGCAGTTGCTGGATTCAGATAAGCAGATGCAACTTGAGGTTGGACAAGCTCATGGGTTTGCTGACCCAGGAGAAAGGACCTTATCATCATCATCATCATCATCATCATCATCATCATCACCATCATTACTATTATTATTTTACTTGTCAAGTATTTATCTATACAAGGCATTCTATTAGGCACTAAATTCTGGTTTCCATGTCAGCCTCCTAATCCCTTTCTTTCCTGGGATTTGGGGAGGGGTGTAGCAAGCAGAAGCAGCAGTGTTAACATCACAGAATTTCAGAGCAAAAAAGCACTTCAGAGGAATACTCCTCAAATGTTCCTCAAGTAGAGGTTTGTGGACAGGTGACAAGTAGGAAATTTTCTTTCTTTCTTTCTTTTTATTTTTAAGATTTTATTTATTTATTTGACAGAGAGAGATCAAAAGTAGGCAGAGAGAGAAGGGGAAGCAGGCTCCCCGCTGAGCAGAGAGCCCAATGTGGGGCTCGATCCCAGGATGCTGAGATCATGACCTGAGCCGAAGGCAGAGGCTTAACCCCCTGAGCTACCCAAGTGCCCCAGGTTTTGTTTATTTTAGAGAGAGAGCGTGTGCACATGTGCAGGTGCGAGTGGGGCGGGAGTGGGGGGCAGAAGGAGAGAGAGAATCTCAAGCAGATTCTGCCTCTAGAGCGCCGGAGCCCTGGAGAGGCTCTCAGCAGGGCTCCCCTTGGGTTCCACCTCATGACGGTGAGATCGTGACTTGAGCGGAAATCAGGGGTCGGAGGCTTAATCATCTCAGCCACCCAGGTGCTCTGACAATTAGGAAATTTTCATCAGTTTGGACAAAATGAAAAAGAAATTAGAAACTGAGTTTGGATAAAGTGAAATATATTTAATTTGAAAGGAAATGTTTAAAAAGAATGCCTGTCTCGAGGCGCCTGGGTGGTATCTGACTTTGGCTCAGGTCATGACCTTGGGCTCCTGGGATTGAGGCCCGGGTTGGGCTCCCTGTTCAGTGGGGTGTCTGCTTGAGGATTCTCTCTCTCTCCCTCTGCTCCAACCCCTACACTGGTGTATCTCTCAAGTAGATAAATAAATCTTTTTAAAAAAATATTTTACTTATTTATTTGAGAGTGAGAGAGAGGAAGCATGAGAGTGGGGAAGGCCAGAGGGAGAAGCAGACTCCCTGCTGATCAAGGAGCTGATGGGGGACTCAGTCCTGGGACTGCGGGATCATGACCTGAGCCCAAGGCAGACTGTTTTTCTGTTTTTTTTTTTTTTTTTTTGCATTTATTCTGTGCAAATTTACTCCCAGGCCATAAGTTTTTGTTTCTTCAGTTTCTTCTGGAATATCTTTTTCTTCTGTGCAACCTCCTCTTCTGGTTTAGGAACAATCTGCTCTTTTTCAGTAAGGATCATCTCATCGCAGCAGGGAGAGCCCATGTATGGTTTAATCCGACCATGAGCCCTGTAAGTCCTATGCCGCATCTTGGGGGCTTTGTTCACCTGAATGTGCTCAATGACCAGAGAATCGACATTTAAACCCTTAAGTTCAGCATTGCTCTCTGCGTTTTTAAGCATGTGCAGTAAAAAGGCAGCACTCTTCTGGGGCCGCCGACCTTGTGTCCAGCCCCACTGTTTGGCCTGGGCACACCTACCAACTCCACCATGGGAGCGACGGAATGGCACACACTGCTTCTGCAAAGTGACGTCTTTCAGATACTTGGTGGCTTTTCGGATATGCATACCCTTGATGGCCTGGGCAGTTTCACGTGTGTTCTTAAAGTGAACACGGAGATTTGAACCTCTTGACGTGCATGATTTCGTAGGGTTTTCTGGGTCAAGCGAATAGCGAACCGTTTTCAGAGGTCACCCCAGGCCGCTGAGAGGAAGAGGAACCCAAGGCAGACTGTTAACCGACTGAGCAGCCCAGGTGCTCGATAAATAAGTCTTAAAAAAAAAAAAAAGCTTGTCCTAAAAAGACATTTGATGAAAATTTTGGGGGAATGAAGTCTTTTATCATCTACCATTTCTTTGCTGCCTCCTTTTCTGTGAAGGAAGAATATGTCACTCCAAAATATGCCTCTTTGACAAAAATTATTTTGAGCTGAAAGCAATTAAGAGAGAGCAAACCCAGAAAAGGCTCCCCCTTCTCTGCCTAAAGGCTGGGTATAAATTCTCTTTCTACTGGAGATAGAATCTTACCAGCCCAAAGATACCAAAGGCATCTGAAAACAAACCTTCATTAGTTTCCTCCCATGTATTTACCTTTCCACAGTCTGCCATCCCTGGAGTCTGAAACTACTTTTCTCTGTCCTGTCATTTCTCTAGAAATTTATTGTTCTTGGTTGAAGATGCTGCATGAGCTGGAGTTCTAAGCCACTGCTTTGAGATGTTCTTCATTTAGCTTTCTCCCAAGTGATGTGTGTTGCATGCTTTGTTTTTCTTATTCATCTTTTCTTTTTTCTTCTCTTTTCTTTTCTTTCCTTTCTTCTCCCTTTCTTTCTTACTTTCTTTCTTTCTCTTCCTTTCTCCTTCCTTTCCTTCCTTCCTCCCTCCCTCCCTCTCTCTTTCTTTCATTTCTGTCCAGTTAAGGGGTCCCATGTGAAAACCTAAGATGGGTGGAGGTAAAGAGTTTCAAGACACTGAGACCAAAATGGTGATCAAAGTGTCACTTTGGTCCCAGGCCAGGCAAAGGGACAGAACACTCTAAGTCCAGTCCAGAGGGCAGCCTCCCCCTCTTTCCCCCACAACTGAATTCATCCAGGCCACTCCACAAGGCTGATTACCTCATAGCTGATCCCAGGCAGAGGAGGTGGAACAGAGAGATTATAGATTGCTCTGGACTGCTAGATTGGCCCAGCTGTAGCTGGCTTAGCCACACAAAGAGAAGGACAGGTGCTGTGAACTCTTACCTGGGACTTGTCTGCCAATGGACCAGGCTTGTGAATGTCAACTCTCACCAATCAGATTGGTGCTTCTCTTCCTTTTAGATTGCAAGAACGTGGAGTGGAAGCTCTCCTTCCAGCTTGGCCTAGAGATGGACCTGTTGGAGGAAGAGCTTTCTTTCCTGGACTAAAGTGGGGAGTGCAGGAGGGCTGGGTAAGCTATGGAATTTACTAAGAAAACCTCAAGATATCCTGGTGGTTTGATTATATCTCCCATGGCTGGATAGCTAAGGATTGGAAAGAATCCTAGACAGGTGTTCTTAGTTCTACAGTCAGGCTAAGGAAGATTTTTTTAAAATAAAAAAAAATTAAATGTGATAAAATACACATAACACAAAATTGACAATCTTCATCATAATTTTAAGTGTACAGTTCAGTGGGTATTAAGTACATTTACATTGTTGGGCTCTGCTCACCACCGTCCATCTCTACAATTTTTCATCTTCTCAAGCTGAAACTCTGTACCTACGAAACAGTAATTCCTAATCTTTCTTTCGGCTCCTGACAACCACCATTCTACTTTCTGTCTCCATGCATTTCAGTCTTTCAGGTATCACATATAAATGGAATCACACAGTATTTATTTACTTATTGTGTGTGTGCGCCCACCTTCTTTCACTTAGCATAATATCTCAAAGCTGATCCATGTAAGATGTGACAGAATTTCTTTCCCTTTTAAGGATGACTAACATTGATTATACGTATTTAACCCATCATTGTCTACAGGAACTTGGGTCAGACCCGCAATGCGGCTGTTACTCATTGCACCAATAGTTCTGGGAATGATTTAAAAATGCCTGGACAGTCCTAGCATCTTCTGGAGCACACAGCCTGTGGAGTGGAAGATGTAGGATAAATTCTTTACCTCAGCTGAGAAGCAGAGTTAGAGCAATGAAGAGAGAGACACAGGAGCGCCTGTCGATTCCTAGAACCATCTCAATGACTCTTCTCTCAGGATCCATCCTACTGGAAGAAATTCTGTGTGTGATTAGAGATACCTCTGGCTTGCTCCTGAAAGCACTTTTTGTCCCACTGAGATCCACGATCTTCTGTCTGTAACACTCGTGAAGGAGCCAGTTTCGATCTCAAGATTATGTACTTGAGAAGAAAATTCCTCCTACCTGCAAATCCGAGTGAGAGAAATGTTCAAACTTAATGTCTTCAGACCTCAATCCTCCAGAGTCAAAGGATTTCATGGTTGGCATTCAGCCTCTCGCTGGGAACGTAATCATCGATATGGGTTCGTGTTAAGATTTGGGCTTTTTTGGTGTTCCTGGCTTTGCAGTATTTGGACTAGTTAGACTTTTGACTGACATTCATGGTAAGATCTCCGGTGAGTGATGCAGAACATCCAGGGCAACATTATTTGAGATGGAAAATAGGAAATGCAGCGAATTTTGGCCTACAGTGTGTATGGCCTTGAAGTATGTAACTACTCTGTTTGGACGTGCTTTGGGGCTTTCTGGAGCAATAGCTGAGCTGTCCACTTCACAGCTCCTCCCCCTAAGCAGTCACCAGGGGCGGGGACAGGGAGCACAGGCCCCGCCTCCTCCAGCTAGAAGAGGCGCTACCCCATAGGCTGCCCTCTGTGTGACTGGCATCGGGTGTAGTTGTCAAATCCAACTTGAGATGCCAGCTGGCGTTCCCTTGTTTGATTTTATGAGATTCCCTCTTACTCTGTGGGGCATGAGGCACTTGTCCAATCCCTTAATAAAGTTGTTTTTTGGGTCTTCATGTGAATCCCTCTGTCAATTCTGGTTGGAGCCAGGATGAGAGGAGGGATGAGTAGGTGGTTATACCTATTGGTATCTTGAATTCATTTCATATAATAAAGAGTTAATCCCTACTCCTTATTAATGCTTAAAATTAAATCCCACGTTAATCCTTAAAACTAAAACAGTTTTTTTTTCCATACTGACCCATGGACTCATCGTCTGGAATCCACTGCCTTAAAGACCACGTAGACCTACAGGATCACTTTACCAATGTGGACTCCAAAGCCCAGAGAGCTGAGTTAACTTGCTCCTGGTCACAGAGATGATGACCCAGCTGTGATCATTGTCACAGGCTGTTTCCACCAAACCATTCAGAAGCCCTCATTTGAGATCTAGGGCTCCCGCTGCATTTACCCGATACCACCTGCAGAGGCATAAAATTCACTCCAGGACACAGAACGGTCTGGTGGAAGGTGGGAGAGTCCCCCGGCCCTGTGCGGGCCTGGCAGTCGTATCCATGAACTGGGGAGGCTCAGGTGGAGAGAGGGAAAACAAGATGAATTCAATTTCCCGACTTAAAAGCCACAAAAACTGTGCAGTCAAAGGTAACACCTGGCCCCGTCTACACCACTGACATCCTGGGAGGACATATTCCGATAACAAAGGTGTGAGCGTTGGCAAGATTATGCTGTGTGATCTGAAAGCCACGCTCCTGTCAGGCTGCTGAGAAGATTTGCGTGAACCCCCGGAGAACCCCTCTTACAAATGTGTCTCAGGGTCGAGTTTCCAAATTGGCCTTTGTATCTCATCCAGAGCGAACTGACGGTCCATGAGATACTTGAAAAAGCCCTTTCTTGTTGATTTTTGAGTAGTGAGTAGAGCTTTCTCTAATGCTTCCCCTTCGTGTAACCGAGTGTACCAGCAGCACAGAGACTTTCTGAATTTTGGGGGGAAACCGTGTTCCTTAAGCATTTCCTTTGTCCATCCCTTTCTTAAAGATTTTGATATCTCTTCCTGCCATCTTCTGACCCCCAAATAACTTTTAAAATGAGCTTTTCAGGGTTCTGATGGTCTTCAGAGTACCAGTAATCAGGGTTCAAACATTTACTTACCACCCTGTCTGAGCCAGAGATTGGAAAGATAGGAAAACATGTAGTATAATTTACAAGGAGAAAAACGTAGGGAAAGGAGAGATTTTAAATGGAGATTATTAAATAGAAAGAAAGCAAAACATCTTTTATAACTTGTGTTCCTTGCTCCAGGACATTCTAAGATTTAGCCTGACGTGAGCATCTCTATCTTCTGTAGTTTGCGTTCTTCTTTTCTATTCTTTTAAATTAAATTAAAATTTCAGTTCCAGTACAGTTAACATATGCTTTGTGGGTTTTTTTTTTTTAAGTGATTTGATTCCAGCATTATACAGTTCCTATCGATAACCCTGTTTTGGATGTCAGAATTTAACTCTCAGGAGCCACGGTGGCTTGAGTGGAAGTAGAGTCAGTGACTTGTAAGAAATGTTTGTCTCCTCAGAAGGGAAGCGTTTTCGTCCTTTTAGGCCACTGTAAGCACGTATCACTGACTGGGTGACTGAAACACAGTAGAGATTTGTTTCTCACAGTCCTTGAGGCTGGAAGTCTGAAGTCAGGGGGACAGCATGTTCGGGTGAGGGCCCTGTTCCAGGTCACAGGTTTCTTACTGTGTCCTCACAGGAAGGAAGGGGTGAGGGAGCTCTGTCAGGCCTCTCTTCCAGGGGTGCTAATCCCATTCATGAGGACTCCACTCTCACGACCAAAGCCCCTCAAAAAGGCCCTACCCTCCTAATATCATTGATCATATTGGTTTCAGTATATGAATTGTGGGGGGACAAAACTATAGCAAGAAATATATATTCAAAACCAGGTGGAAATGTGGTCTTCCCAGGAGAAAAGGGATCACGGTCACCAGGCAACACAGATGTTGCAAATGCGTCGTCCCGTCCATTTCTTGAGTGCCCGCAGTCATTCCTTCACTCATTCAATGTTCATTGATCAAATGTGTGTCATGTGCATGCCAGGCGTTGCTCTAGACACTTGGGATACATCCGTGAACACAAAGCGGGGCAGGGGGTAGTGAAAACCTCTGCGCTCCTGAAGCTTCCATCCCAGCAGAGTGGACACCAAGTAACAAGTAGGCCAGCGGTCCCTGGGGATGGAGGCAGCGAGGTGGGGGAAAGGGTGGGGAGCCGGCGTGTGCACGCCTCTTTTCTCCTCCCTATCCCACTAGAAAGAAGGAAAATGCCCTATTGAAGACCTGAGTGTGTGCCCAGGGTGAGAAGGGAAGATGTAGGAACATTCATGAGGCCAAATGGAGGTTTCACCCGGGAAAGCGAGCCTTGTGGCTTAGCTTGTTTTCAGGATAGTGTGAAATACAGTTTAATTTTTAAAGTGTATTTTTTTTTCTTGGAAGTTCTTAATCCAAAGCAAAGCAAAAAGAGCACGGTAGTTTAATTTGCAATGAAACAGTTTATTCTGCAGTAGAACGGGCTTTGAATCCCGATGAGTAAACAAATAGGACACACCCACCTTCCCTTTTTCCCAGAGCCCAGAATTCTTTTTTCTCCACACTAGATGGCAGTAGAGTTAAAGGGGAAAAAAAAAATCCAAAGCGGCTTTGGTGCGTTTCCCCACTGTGCTGGGATGAACATGGAGTCAGTGCTTCCTCTGTCAGATGGAGCCCCACACGATCCAGGGGTGACGGTGACACTCCAGCGTGTCACATGCCTCTTTCAGTAAAATGTATTTGGGGATCTCTTTCTATCTCCATGTCGTGTCTTCACAGGGTAAGTGGAGATTTAGAGACCGATTAAATCTAGCTCCTAATACATGATGTAACTTTCGGTTGGCAAGGTGAAGAAGTTGTCTTTAAAAATAGCTCCCGGATTTGTACATGTGTACTTTTTGCATTTTCTCCTGCCACCAAGATCAGTTAGATCTCAGAGGACACTTAAAAAAATGTTTAGAAGATTTTATTTATTTGTCAGAGAGAGAGAGAGAGCACAAGCAGTGGGAGCTGCAGGCAGAAGGAGAAGCAGGCTTCTTGCAGAGCAAGGAACCTGATGTGGGACTCGATCCCAGGACCTTGGGATCATGACCTGAGCTGAAGGCAGACCGTAACCGACTGAGCCACCCAGGCGTCCTTCAGAGGATATTTAATGTGAAAATTAGAAACCCTAAGGAAGCCAGCTCTGTAGTGGTTTTCAAATGTTTGAGTAAGAAATTTAAGAGGCATGTCATCAAGATTCTCAGAATGACAGTAAAAATAATAGACATATGGGGGAGCAGTAAAGCAAATGTGTTGAACTGTTGGCAATTGGTGAACCTCAGTGGAAGGAATATGGTGGTCATTATATTACTCTGTGTAACTTGTCCACGGCTTTATAATTTTTCAAAACAAAAACCAGAGGATAAAAGACGTCATCACAAAATGTATGGTTTAACTCACACACATAGTAGGTATGCAGGAGGAATTACCATGTAGTATAATCAAAACTATAGCATATATACCAAATATGTGGATTGAAGAAGTCTTAGATAAGATCTCTATCTTGGGCGCCGGGGTGGCTCAGTTGGTTAAGCCTCTGCCTTTGGCTCAGGTCATGATCTCAGGGTCCTGGGATTGAGCCCCACATTGGCCTCTCTGCTTGGCAGGGAGCCTGCTTTTCCCTCTCTCTCTGCCTGCCTCTCTGCCTACTTATGATCTCTCTCTCTCTCTGTCAAATAAATCAATAAAGTAGAATCTTAAAAAAAAAAAAAAAAGATCTCTATCTTTCTTTCTGGCAGATCAAGGCCAAGTCTTAAGTATTCATTCATGGACCCCAGTCTGGTATTCACTCATTCCATCATTCAACACATATTTGATTGAACGGTTAACTAAGTATATAACACAGGGGTCACAGCAGTGAATATTGTAGACACATTTCCTGCCCTCCTGAAGCTTACATTCTACTGGGAAGACCAACAAAGGCATAGAAACATTCTCTAGGTTGAGTAATGATGAACAGTAGGAAGTTAGGATAGAGAGTGACGGGGCACAGTTACTTTACATAGGGTGCTCAGGGTTGGCGGCCTCTCCAAGGAGCTGACACTGGAGGAGACACCAGAGGAAGGGAGGCATGGGCCCTGTGTGTATCTGCGGAAAATGTTCTGGGCACAGGGAGTGTGCCTGAGGAATCAGAGATCAACAAGCAACCCGTGAGTCTTGAATAAAGTGAGGGACAGGCATAAGGTAGGAACTGAGGGTGACAGGTACCAGGGCCAGATCAGGATTGACCTTGTGGGCCAGCAAGTCAACAAAGAAACCATGAGAAGAAAAATAATCCTTAGTGCCCAACGTCTATGGTCAAATTTTGTTGTTTGAAAAACCATTTGGTGGTTCCTTGAGAAGTTAGATGAACACTCACTTGCTGTATATGATCCTGTCATTCCACTTCTAGGTACATACCTAAAATAGTTGAGAGCAGAGATGGAAACAGATAGGTCTACACCCATATTCATAGCAGCACTGTTCACAATAGATGAAACAGCTCAAGTGTTCACCGAGATACGAATGGGTAAGCATAGTGTGGTATATCCATACAGTGGAATGAAGGATAGGGAGCCTTAAAAAGGCATGAAATTCTGAGGCTACACTGTGGATGAAGCTCAAAAACATTATACTAATGAGATAAGCAAAATACAAAAGGACAAATGTAATTCCACTTATAATGAGGTACCTAGAATAGGCAAGTTCATAGAGACAATGAGTAGAATCGAGATTGAGTGAGGCTGGAGAGAGGGGTAATGGGGGGGCCATTGCTTAATGGGGACAATTTCTGTTTGGGAAGATGGTAAGGTTCTGGAGATGGATGGTGGTGATGGTTGCACAACCCCTGGTGGACTTATACCAATTGAATTGTATGCTTAAAAATGGTTAAAATGGTAAAGTTTATGTTACGTATATTTTACCAAAATAAAAAAAAATCCCCATTTTTCTTATTCACCTTACTCAATTTAGCCTTTTTTTTTTTTTTCTAAATAAGTAGGCTCCACTCCCAACGTGGGGCTCAAACTCATGACTCTGAGATCAAGAGTCTTGTGTTCTGCCAACTGGGCCAGCCAGGCACTTCCCAATTTATCCTTTTATGGTGACGAATTTACAAGGATTTGAAGAGATGGGTTTTTTCCCAGCAATATTAACTGTCAGTTTTCATCACCTCCTCTTCCTCTCCCCCACAAAAGAAACACATATGCACAATAACATTGCTTTATTTGCACTCATGATTACCAAAAAGTCTTTTCTTAAAGAGGAAATACATTAATAGATTAAAACCACATTAAGAAATTCTTCCTTATGTGGATGAAGAGTTGGAAATAGATGTTCAAAAATTGGAAAATAATTAAGATGTCTAAAAAAACTTGTTCAATAGGATATTATGAGTCCATTAATACAATGACAACACGTGAAGAAGCTCATGAAAAAATGTGAAATGAAATGGCAAGCTATAAAATTCTATATGGGTAGGATCTCATTATCTTTGGGAAAAAAATTCTCCACACACTCCAGGAATTAAAAATAAAAGCCACTTGACCAAGATATTATTGATGGTGTTGATATCTAGGTGTTTGTATGATGGCTGGTATTTATTTTCATTATATTTTTATGTATTTGTGTTTCCCCCAACTTTTTAGTATGAAAATACTCAAATATAAAGGAAACTTGAAAGACCAACACAGTGACTATCCATGTACTCTCTACTAAAAGTCAACAAATGTTAATCGTTTCCTCATTTGCCTGATACCTATCTATCCACCTACCTAACCTATTTATCCTCTATCTGTCATCAATGTATCTCTCTGTTACATTGTGTTGGTGAACTATGGCCATGGTCAAATCTGATTCATCACCTGTTTTGTACAATTCTGAGTTAAAGTTTTTTATTTTTATTTATTTATTTTTAAAGATTTTATTTATTTATTTATTTGACAGACAGAGAGAGATCACAAGTAGGCAGAGAGACAGGGAGAGAGGGGGAAGCAGGCTCTCTGCTGAGCAGAGAACCAGATGCGGGGCTCGATCCCAGGACCCTGAGATCATGACCTGAGCTGAAGGCAGAGGCTTAACCCACTGAGCCACCCAGGCACCCCAGTTTTTTATGTTTTTAAGTAGCAACATTTTGGGGGCACCTGGGTGGCTTAGTCAGTTAAGTGAATGCCTTCTGCTCAGGTCATGATCCCAGGGTCCCGGGATAGAGGCCCACAACAGGCTCCCTGCTCAGTGGGGAGTCTACTTCTCCTTCTGCCTCTCCCCTCCCCCACTTGTGTTCTCTCTCTCTTTCTCAAATAAATAAATAACATTTTTTTTAAAGTAGCAACATTTTAACTGGCTACAGAGTTAATCTACAAAATGTCCTTGATTTTGTTTCTTGGTTTGCAAAGTCTAAAACATTTATAATCTTGTCCTTTACAGAAAAAGTTGGTCAATTCTGATCTACTTACACACACACACACACACACACACACACACACACAAAATAGCTGAACCACTTGAAAGCAAGTTACAGATATTATAACATTTCTCCCTTAAATGCCTTATTATGAGTGCCTAAAAATAAAGAAATAATCCTACTTAATCATAACACTATTATCACACCAAAGAAATGAATAATTATTTAATAATATCATAAAATATACAACCACATGTTCATTTATGTGATTGTATTTACCAATTTATAAAATGACAACGCACAATTTTATAAAAATAAGAAATTTCTGTTTTGGAAATCAGATTTTTATATTCATCGATTTTTATTATACAAGGGATTTAGGAAAACTAGTCCATGCAGCCACTCCACTGGGCATTTCAGGTTGAAATTCAATGTGTTTGCAAGTGAAACTGAAACAGCTCATATTCTGCAAAGCATTCAGTGTTGGTTGTGCTGTTATTGTTTGCTGCAGGTGCAGACGGAACAAAGTAGGATGCTCTATAATCTTTAAGAATAGAGTTGCATGATACATGGGACAGCCCATGAACATGGGAGTTGGTTATACTATCCCTCCTACCGTTTTTGTGTGTGGTTAAAGATTTCCATAAAAAAAATACATGTATGTATAGATCACTATACCAATAGACTTGGTTCCTGACCTCCACGTACTAAGACACAGTTGCATTTAAACTGTGTCAGACTCCTGTGTGTGTATCAACCTCTTATTTTAGAATAGGAAACATGGTAGTTATGTCAAACAAAACATAGGAAGATTGGCTTAAAAATTTGAATGGATTTGAGAAAAGGCTACTTTGTCCTTTGGGAGTCTTATTTTTGTAAACATTTCATTTTTTGTGGGATGTGAATCATGTGTTGGAATCACCTGATTTAGCTGTGGTATAACTAAGTCTGGAGGGCTTAGGGAAGACTCTGTTTTTAAAATTCCCCACCACCAATCATGATTATGGTTACATGAGATTCGTGTCTTGAAAAAAGAGATCTGTGTCCCAAAGCTTTGGAATTATTTATACCATGTACTTTGTAAGCTCATCTTTGTTCTGTTTGAGCCATAATGTTATGTCTGCTTTTACCACAATCATATGGATAAGAAACTGGCAGGTCAGGCCCTTTCCCATCATTCCACAGTGTAGAATCTGCTCTATAAAGTCAGTATAAAGATCAAACGAATTCTTCTTCCTTTGCTTTATGAAGAGTTTGGAGATAAATATTCCAGTGCACTTTTCTTTAAAAGTGGACCCAATCATGCTGTGTTATTTAGTAAGAAAATATTTAATAATAAAAAAGTTGGAAGAGTTATAGTGAGCTCTTGAAAACTTCTGTGTTTCAAAAAATGTGATGCCATTATATTTTTGCAGACATAAAACATACAGATTTTTAATGTGCTCAATGAGATACAAAGGGAAAAGCTATTAACTATGGAGTGTTAAATTTAGGGCAATCAGAAACGCTTGAATTTGTATAATAAATATTCATTCTTTTGGAAAAGAAATTGTCACAAAACATTTTCTTCCCATTCACTGGAAATTTACATTTATTACCCCATTCCTTTTGTGTGTTCTCCTTATTATATAATAATCAATTTTCTGCCCATACTATGCAATCTGACACTTCTTTACTATATCAATACAAAATTCTCTCATTATATCATTTTGGTTTCAGGTGGGTTCACGAAGCAGCTTTTCATCTGTTCGTGTCATTTCCCCAACAGATGTCTTCTTTCCTTCCTTTTAAAAATACACTTATTTATGACCTACTACAGTTGATTCTTATTAGTCACAGTCATCATGTTCTACAAAGTCACCACAAAGAGTGAATTAGCAGTACCAAACCATTGCTTCTAGGGGAAAATACAGGGTCAGGTTCCTACCAGTCTTTGGGCACAATGTTTTTGTAAACCAATCAATACATAACTTGTTTTATATATGTTTTTGTGTAAGGACACCTTATCTAATACATACCGTTGACTTAATAACATTGAACTCACAGCCAACAGTACTATAACTCGTGCCTGAAGGCAGCTTATCTAACACACATATTTTCTCTGGAAGACCCATCCCAGCCTTCTCGTGGTTAGGAATACTGGGCGGCAGGCACTTCAGTTCTATGCTTGTGGGCCATTTTAAACAGTGAAGCTACCAAAAAAAAGCACAAAATTGTTAAAAAAAAAAAGTGGCACAATTTAGAGCATGAGAAGGACACTCGTTTACAATCTCAGAGCTGCAACAAGAAGGTAAGGCAGTGCCCTTGGGCCTCAGCTTGGAATGGGCACGTGGGGTGACTCCTACAAATTTTCATCCTCTGCGCATGCGCATGTCCACAAAAATGCCCTTAATACTGATTTTGGGATGACGAGTGAATGTCAGCAAATTCTCAAATATGGAATCTGAATCATGAAGACTGTATTTGCGGTTACTCTGCTGAATTCTGGGGACTCAAAAATAAGCATGACTTTATTCTTATGCTTGAGTAGCTCAAAAATCCATCACATGGGAGGGATGTGAAGGTAAACTACAATACAGAGTAATAACCATGGTATTTGATCTTAAGGAAGATGTTACCAGAATTTTATGGAAAAAGTACTGACTCTCTTAGGACTCATTGTGGAACAGTGAAAAGACAAATCAACTTTGAAGTCAGGTTTGGGCACATATTCTGACCCTGCCCTGAAACAGCGGTGTGACAGTTTCCAAGTCGTTAAAAACGTTGAGTCTCAGACTACTCATTGGAGAAACGAGGAGGATGGTAACACCTACCTTCCAGACCTACTGTGAGAAAAGCATGATAACACTGTGCTTGAAAAATAGTAGGTACTCGATTGGGTACTTTAAGGAGGTCACATTTGAGCTGTGCCTTGAAGCATGAGAGAGGTGTCCCCAGGTGCATTGCTGATAGAGGGGAGCATTGGGTTTCTAAGCCCCTTGTTGTTTTATATGCTCCCATCTAGTCAGGTGTGGGGCTGGGGACACAATAGTTACTCAGTTAATGAATGTCAATAGATTGGTTGGTCAAATGAGTGAAAGGTGAAGGATTTCCAACCCCCACCTTTTCTTTAAAGGATCTCTTTTTGCTCTTTTTGGTATCTGCTTCTTTGCTAAGCCACCTATTTTCATAATGACACATATTTTTGGCAACCTTATGCCAATCTCTGGAGATTTAGTCTGTAAGTAACTGAACAAAAGAAGGTTATGTACTTCAGCTAGGAGTTGTATAATTCCAAACTGATTCTGAGTAAGAATGTGGCTGGAAAATGAAAGACAGGAAGAAAATGTATGTGTATGGGTGTGTTGTGTGTGTGTGTGTAGATAGGTGTGTGTGTGTGTGTCTGTGGGTGGGTGTGGGAAAGAGAGAAGATGGGGGTCACATGCAACAGTATAGATAAATCTTAGCAATGTAACATTAAGTGAAAGAATAATTTCCCCAAAACATATATAAACATACTGTCTGGAGATGCCAGGCAGGAATGTAACCAAGGGATCAAAGCAAGTATCACCAACGAGGGGCCTCTGGCTCTGATTTACTAAGAAAGACATGATACATAGCATCACTTCCATGGCATCTCTACCAAAAATGAATAGCCTGAATGCAATTAAAAGGGAACATTAGGGGGCGCCTGGGTGGCTCAGTGGTTTAAAGCCTCTGCCTTCGGCTCGGCTCCGGTCATGATCCCAGCGTCCTGGGATCGAGCCCCGCATCGGGCTCTCTGCTCAGCGGGGAGCCTGCTTCCCTTCCTCTCTCTCTCTCTGCCTGCCTCTCTGCCTGCTTGTGATCTCTGTCTGTTAAATAAATAAAATAAAATCTTAAAAAAAAAAAAGGGGGAACATTAGAAGAATCCAAATTGAGGGACATTAATAAAATCCCAGGTGTACATTAATGTCATGAAGTGCAAAGAAAAGCCGAAGAAACTTTCAGATTCAAGAGGACTAAAGAGACACAATAACTGAACACAAGGTGTGATTCTGAACCAGACTCCATACTGAAAAAATTGCTATAAATGTTAATATGGGGACAATGGACAAAACTTAAAAATGTTGATAAGATGCAAGTGTATAAGTGTGGTATTAATGTTGACTTTCCTCATCTGTGGTTACGTAAGAGAACATCCTGTACTTAGGAAATACACAGTGATGTATTAAGGGTGGAAAGAGGCAAGATATAGGAAACCTATTTTCAAATGATTTTGAAAATTATAACCCTCTCTCCATGGAGAGATATAAACTATATATCAGTAAGTTTATATGAAATTTGTGTATGCTCCTTGAAACATTTCTGTAAGTTCAAACTTATTTCAAGATAAACAAAGTCTGTAAAATAAAGCTAAAATGAAGAAAAAGCACTCATCTTTTCAATTAACTTAAAAAAGTAGAAAAACTAATCTTTTCATAAACTTAAAAACCTAGAATGAATTTTTTTTAACACTACACATAGATACAATGAATCAGTATAAAAAGAAAGGAAGGAACAATGCCCTGAATTCTGCATGGTAGCTACCTTGGTTGGGGTAGCCAGCGGGTGGTGTAGTGGGTTACAAAATCGTTTCCTGTAGGATATTGTTGTGATCCCCCTTTTTGTTTCAATGATTAGTAGATTCTTTGGTGCTTATTACATAAAAGCAAGTAATTAGAAAAAAAATGAGCCAAACAAAAGAACCTCCTGAGCAAGTCATGAAACACACAATATGATTAATGTTTTTGTTTTCATCTGAGGCCAATTAAAAAGCAAAAGAAAGGGAGTGGGAGAAGAGGGAGGAGGGCAGAGGGGAAGAGAGAGAAATTGAGAAATCAAGGAGCAGGGAAAAGAAATGGACGGCAGGTCTTTTGAAGGAGAAGAAAAAAATAAGACAACTTGGGAGAATATAATCTGAAGAAACGAGTGAGGAAAGACTGAGCATATGCCCAAGAGAAGAGAAGAATGGATTGGAAGAAGCTGAAAGAATGAGAAATGGGAATGCTGAGGCAGAAGAAAAGCCTAAATGGTATTTCGGAGCCGCAAGAGGGACACTCTGTCTCCACAGAAGAGTGTCAGCCAAAGGGCTAGATTCCAGGAAAGGGTGATGTGGTTAAACAACACACCAAGGTTTGGTCTAACGGAAGGCTGACACTCAGCCAGCTGGGCTTTTCCAAAAACACAGAGTGTTGTGGTCACTTCTGGCTTCTTCAATACTCCAGGCTATTAATTAGGAGGAACCACTAGATTAACCCGTGGCCATAATCACCTATGATGAGAGTTTATGCCCAGATACTTGTGGGTAATTGAGGGTATTCCTCTGGGAGCTGCCATCTTGGTTTAGCCCTTCTGGTACCCAGTGTGAGAATAGTGCATGCTGGGAGCACACCAGGGAAACTGGACTCATGCAAAGAATAACTGCATTTATTAAGGACACGGGTCACTCCTAGTTACTGTCCTGTAGCCTCTGGGTGCTCAGTGATAGCTCACCAATGAATTACTGGCCTTGTCAACATTAAAATTACTAGGATACTTTGGAACTATTCAAGAGGTCTCAAAGGTTCAGTCCTTCCCCAGTTTTGCTCTGTGGCCTTTGGAAACAAAACCAACCAAAGAAAATGCCTTTGCTGGAGTGGGGAGGAAGATTCCTATATGCCAGGTGATTGAGTCTGGCCCAGGGAAAGGGGAAAACAATGCTCTCTGTGATTTGGCTCCTGTTTCTCTAGACTTTTCTGTGCATCACCTCAGGTGTGTTCCTATTGTGCTGAGCTGATTACAGCTCCCTAAAAAATGATGCTTTCCCCTCATCTCTCCCTCCATTTGGAATATCTTATTTCCCTCAACCCCGGGAATGAATTTCTTTTTTTAAAAAAGTTACATAAACACTGTATTCTAGTGGTACTTCTTCCATAAAACTTTTCCTGATGCCCTGTATCCCTGCCCTGCCTCCCCCTCCACTGCCCCCCCCCACCCCGTAGTGTCTTTCAGCCCCTGGGAATCCCTCTTGTGCCTTTTGGATGTCTTTAGAACACCAGAGGACTCCACTGTATTGCTTCGTTTACAGGGCTTCCTTCTACTTCTGTCCTTCGGAGGCAGAGAATTAAAATCAGTGTGCATTGAATGCTAAGCAGCTCAATGAATGAATGAATAATAAGCACTTTTTACAGGCCATGGAGGTGCTTTACACATTGTGCCACATCTCAGCATCTCAGCCTTCAAAGATGGTTACAATTATTAATCCTGTCTTTGCAGATGAGGAAACCAAAGCTCACAGAGGTTAAGTCATTCCCCCAGGATCATAATATTAAGCCATAGAAGTTGGATTTACACTTAGATATTCTGGCTTCAGAATTCTTCCTTTTACCCACTGTGCACAAGTGTTGCCTTCTGAACAGTCATGTCATAGGTCATCAAGGTAGGGAGCATTTCTACCCCCGCCCCCACCGTGGATGGGATTATCTCCAGGCTCAATGTAATCATGAGGCAATGTCTAGGTGTGTTGCATGTTCACGACATGTAAGACATGGGCTTTGCCTCAAGGAGTTTGACCCACTTGAGAAACTACAACAAATATTTGGAGCAACTTGTGAACAATGCAATATTATATGCACTCACCTCTCTCTCTCTCTCTCTCTCTATATATATATATATATATATTTTTTTTTTTTGGTACCTCTGTGTTACTATAGATTGGGTGAGCTAAAAAGAAAAATGAATATAACTATACCATCCCAATTTTCCAGAATGGGATTTTAAAAGTGACAGCTTTATTGAAATATAATTCATATACCATAAAATTCACCCATTTAAAGTCTACAATTTAGTGGTTTTTAAGCACATTCACAGAGTCATGCAACCATTACCATTATCTAATTTGAGAATATTTTCACCACCCCAGCAGGAAATCCTATGCCCATTAGCAGTCATTTTCTATTCCCCTCTGACAATTCTTTGAGTCCCTGATAACCACGAATCTACTTTCTGTCTCTATAGATTTGCCTGTCAGCAAAATGGCATTCATTTCTACGAAACCTATTCAATTTGCAGAATGGACAAGCTGATGATCCTAAAAGTCACATGGAAATGCAAAGGACCCCAAGATAGCCAAAATAATCTTGAAAAAGAACAAAGTTGGAACTTTGTCAGTTTCTGCAAAAAGAAAAGATTTCATAGAAATGTCATCATAAAACATGTGACCTATAATATCTGGCTTCTTTCACGTAGCATATTGTTTTCAAGGTTCCTTCATGCTGTAGCATATATCAGTAGCTCATTCCTTCTTATTCCAAACATATTTCATTGTATGTTTTGTTGATCCATTTATCTGTTGATGGACTTCTGGATTATTTCTACTTTTTAGCTATTATAAATAATGCTCCTATAAGCATTTGTGTATAGTTTTTGTGTGGACATGTTTTGATTTTTCATAAGTACATACCTAGGAGTGGAACTGCTGGGTCACATGGCAACTCCATGTTTACCTTTTGAGGAACTGCTTTGGCAGTTTTTCAAAGTGGCCGCACCATGTTGTTTACCCACTAGCAATGCATGCTGTTCCCAATTTCTCCACATCATTGCCAACACTTGTTATTATCTATCTTTCCGATTACAGCCATCCTAGTGGGGGTAAAGTGGTATCTCGTTGTGGTTTCAATTTGCATTTCCTCATTGCCTAATGATGTCGGCATCTTTTCATGTGCTTGTTGGTTAATCATCTCTCTCCTTTGGGACCATGTCTGTTCAAGCCCTTTGCCCATTGTAAACTTAGGTTGCTTGTCCTTTTATTGTTGAGTTGCAGAAGTTACTTTATTGCACATTCTAGGCTTTTATTTGATATATGATTTACAAATATTTTATCCCATTCTGTAGGTTGTCTTTCACTTTCTTGATAATGTCCTTGATGGACAAAAGATTTTAATTTTGATGACATCCAATTTATAAATCTTTTCTTTTGTTGTTCATGTCCTTGGAGTCATATCTAACAATCCGTTGCCAAATCTGAGGTCATGAAGAGTTGCCCTTAGATTTTCTTCTAAGAGTTTTATGGTTTTAGCTCTTCAGGTCATTGGTCCATTTTCAGTTGATTTCTGTATATTGTGTGGTAGGAGGCCAGTTTTGTTTTTTTCTGTGTGAATATCCAGGTGTCCAGGATCCTAAAGAAACTATTCTTTCCCCAATGAATGGTATTGGCACTCTTGTCAAAAATCAGTTGGCCATAGATATATAGGTTTATTTCTAATGTATAAACCAGACTTATGGGTTTATTTATTCCATCGATCTATATATTTAGCTTACTGCAATACCACATTGTTTTGATTGCTGTGGTCTTGTAGGAAGTTTTGAAATTGAAAAGCGTTTGTTCCTTCTTAAGATTATTTTGACTGTTTTGTGTCGTTTACTTTTCCATATGCGTCTAAGTATCATCAAAAGAGAGATAAACAACTACTGGATCATGAGAGGAAAATTTGAGAGATAAGTGATACCATAAGATGAAACAATATTAGAATAATTGGAATTCCAGAAGAAGAAGAAAGAGGGAGGGGGGCAGAAGGTATATTAGAGTGAATTATAGTAGATAATTTCCTAATATGGCAAAGGGAACAAACATCAAAATCCAGGAGGCACAGAGAATCTCCCTCGAAATCAATAAGAATAGTTCCACACCCTGTCATCTAGTAGTAAAACTTACAAGTCTTAGTGACAAAGAGAAAATCCTAAAAGCAGCCCAGGACAAGAAGTCTGTAACATACAATGGTAAAAATATTAGATGGGCAGCAGACTTACCCACAGAGACCTGGAAGGCCAGAAAGAACTGGCATGATATATTCAGAGCACTAAATGAGAAAAAGATGTAGCCAAGAATACTATATCCAGCTAGGCTATCATTGAAAATATAAGGAGAGATAAAAACCTTCCAGGACAAACAAAAACTAAAAGAATTTGTAAACACCAAACCAGCCATACAGGAAATATTGAAAGGGGTCCTCTAAGCAAAGTAAGAGCCTAAAAGTAGTAGACCAGAAAGGAACAGAGACAATATACAATAACAGTCACCTTACAGGCAATACAATGGCACTAAATTGATCTCTCTCAATAGTTACCCTGAATGTCAATGGGCTAACTGCTCCAATCAAAAGACACAGGGTATCAGAATGGATAAAAAACAAAACCCAGGGGAGCCTGGGTAGCTCAGTGGGTTGGGGCCTCTGCCTTCGGCTTAGGTCATGATCCCAGGGTCCTTGGATTGAGCCCCGCATCAGGCTCTCTGCTCAGTGGGGAGCCTGCTTCCTCCTCTCTCTCTGCCTGCCTCTTTGCCTACTCTCTCTTTGTCGAATAAATAAAATGTTATATATAAAAAAGAATATATGAATGAGAGAATAACATACTAAAAGCATGGCAAAGATCCCAGAAAAATGTATGCTAACAAAATCAGAAGAGACACCAAATTGGGGGGAGAAAAAAGGGGGTAAAAAGAAATTAAAAAAAATTTAAAAATATATATATAGACTGGTGAATAGAACAGAGCCACCCACTTGATTTTGGGTGTATTTTGGTCTCTTAGAAGAAACTACCTCCCAAAATTTTAAAGAAAGAAAGAAATATATATATATATATATATATATATATATATATATATATACACACACACACACACACATACAAATAAGGGTAAACACAATGAAGGGATGGAATATGATTGTAAAGATGAATATTTTAAAAAATTCTAAAAAAGGAATTGATAAGATAAGTTGGTTGGAAAAAGAAAGAAAAAAAAAAAACTGGAGATAATTTGCTTAGGCTGGAGATTAGAACAAAGCCCTGTGCTAGATTTAGGGTATATTTTGATTAGAAGAAATTGTATCCCAAAATTTTTTAGAAAAAAAAACAAACCCTATATGTATTCAAAAAATAAAGTTAGATACAATGGAGGATGAAGTATCACTATAATAATGAAGGTTTAAAAAGATTTTTTTAAATAGAAAGGTATTGTTAAGATAAACTAGTTAAAAAACATTAAAAGAGGAAAGAACTTAAAAAAATTAGAATAAGAAAAAAATAAAATTAAAAAAATTTAATTAACTTTGCAAGACTAAGGAATCATGGGGAGAAAGCCATGAATTCCATGCTTTGCTTCCCCTCCTCTGGAATTCTGCTGTTCTTGATCATTGAGCTTGGTCTTGGGTGGATGTTCTTGCTGATCTTCTGGGGGAGGGGCCTGTTGTCTCAAATGTCTTTGCCCAATGCGGAATTGCACCACCCTTGCCAGGGGCCAGGCTAAGTAATCTGCTAAGGTTTGGTCTTGATAGCTTTTGTTCCCTGAATGCTTTCCATAAGGCTCTGGAGGATGGGAATGAAAATGGTGGCTTCCCAATATCCAGCCCAGAGGAGCCATGAGCTCAGGCCCGCACTCCTCAGTGTGCCCTTGGAGAAAAGTGCTCAGTCATTCCTGTCTCCCTGGCCTCTGGCTGTGCTCCGAGCTCACCTGGCCTGTGACCGAGCATTTCTGTCTCTGGCACACAGCCCCGTTTGGAGTTTCCAAACCCAGCAGATCCTGCCACTCTGCTCTTCTGGTGGAGGAAGGTTGGTTTCCCGGATCTGCCACTTGTGGAGTCCCTGCTCAAAGAGCAGTGGCCTGACTGTGCCAGTTTAAGGTAATTACAAGCTGAGAGCTCGCTCCTTGGCTCCATCTCTGTAGCCAGCTTCCCCGCTCTGATATCTTAAAGTTATTTTTTTTTTTAAAGATTTTATTTATTTATTTATTTGACAGACAGAGATCACAAGTAGGAGAGAGGCAGGCAGAGAGAGAGAAGGAAGCAGGCCTCCTGCTGAGCAGAGAGCCCGATGTGGGGCTCAATCCCAGGACCCTGGGACCATGACCTGAGCCAAAGGCAGAGGCTTTAACCCACTGAGCCACCCAGGTGCCCCTTAAAGTTCGTTTTATCTGATATTATAATATCAGGTATATAATATATAAGATATATTATATGTAATATATAAGATATATATATTATATGTAATATATATAATATAGGACTCCAGCTCTTTTGGCTACTGTTTACATGGTATATTATTTTACACTTTTGGAAACTTTTAACCTATTTGTGTTTCTGGAATTTAAAGTGTATGCAATGTAGACATTATAGGGTTGGATCATTTGAAAAATCTATTCTGCCCAATGTCTGCCTTTTGTTTGGAATGTTTAATCCATTTACATTTAATACAATTACTGGTAAGGGAGAATTTATGCCTGTCATTTTATTATTTGTTTCCTATATGTCTTGTGTCCTTTTTGTTCCTCCATGTCTCCATCACTGCCTTCTTTTGTGTTAAATAGACACTATTTAAATTCTCTTACTGTTATTTCTTTTAATCTATTTTTTGTTATTTCCTTAGAAGTTGCCCTGGGGATTACAATTAACACCTTAATATAAAACAATCTAGTTAGGATTAATAACTTACTCAATTTCTGTAGTATGTAAAACTTTGCTGATAGACCGTATTTAATCTAATATTCTTTTCAAGAAAGGCGAGTTGTTAAATAGACTTACTTTTATACCTTTTAAGACTTCTATAATTCTATAATATCAGCCTACTTGTTTCTTGCTTCAGAGAACTTTTAATTTATTTGAAAAGAAAATACAGACAACTGTGAACAGTCAGATGGTAGTGAAATCTTTAAATATGAACTCGAGGCAATAACAGACAATGAGCAACACATGTCTCTATGGGAAATATGTAGTGGGTTAATGGCAGAATATTTCAGAAAATCAGAGTTGGTGTGAGACCCATCAGTCAAGTTGGTCAGAGAAGATTTTGTGGAGTTGGAATTTGACCTAGTATGTATGGACGCGAAGAAACTCATTGAGATGCAAGGAGAATGAATGGGAACTCACTAAATTGTCTTCTGTCTTTTCCATGAAATTGGCAGAGACCATATGTTCACAGCAAAATCTACAGTACCTAGGACATTGCCTCACAGATTGTAGGTGCTCAGTAAATATATATCAAATGACCCAATGAGTGAATTTTATTGAATAAATAGGTTCAGGGTACAACTGGGACCTTGGAAGAGAGAAGATAAACTCTCCAATGTCAACTTCGGATCATCTGCTTGGTAATAGATGAGGAGGAAACAGAGCCATTAAGCCAACTGAATAACAATTGGCTCTTGAAAGGGGTGTTCAATTGCTGGTATAGACCACTGCCATTATTCCCAATCGTTTTCAAGAACTAGGGAATACCCCAGGGTTTAAACTTACACTTAAAAAATCTCTACACCTCTATATTCTTTTCTGGAAGTTCAGAGAAAACAGATATAAGGACACTAAATGTGTCTGCATATTTCAGGCATGGAAGAATGGGATGGCAAAGACTTCACATGTATTGATAGGAGAGAATAGGAAATACATGGGAGGGTGACTTCAAAACATTTAGATATTTAAGAAACATATTTCTTAAACATCTTTCTTTCTTTCTTTCTTAATTTCCCTTTCTAGTCTTTAACTCTCCAGGACAGAGTCATCAGAATATTTCAATAGTTTCAGCAAATATCAGGAAAAAATAAATGAACAGAAATTATTTTTAAGGGTTTAAATCCTGTTTCTATTAACTCTTTAATATGATATTTGCTAAAGGTTCTGTAAACCTTTAATTAAGGTCTAAGAAACTTGCACCGTTCTTCTATTTCTTGGTCTTTGGGGAGAGGACTCTAGCTGTTAAGACTGAATTGTTAAGTTCACCTTTAACTGCAGGGGCAAAGCCAGTAGAGGGAGCAGCGTACCTACCTTTCCATTTCTGGGCTGGAAATGAAGTGCACAAACCAGCATCTCCTCAAATAGTCTAGATAACCAAGACTTCATTTTATCTAGAGGGAAGGGAGCCTGGGAGTATAATTTGGTTTCTGACAATCATAACTTTATGTTAAGGAATTAGAGTTATAGAATTGCTTTATTACCATTGGTGAATGTTGATGAGGGTGCTGCATAAAGACCCTTCTTCTGTTTTGCTTCCCAGGCAGAGTCATTTAAGATTTTTTGGTACCAACTCCACACACACACACACACACACGCACACGCACACGCACACATAAACTGGCTTGAATAAACTCATCAACTGGATTAGATTCTGGGTATCCAGGATGGCTTGCGCAATGGGTTGGGCCGTGTTTCTAATCCTTGGAGCCTTTGATGCGGCTGCAGAGTGGAGCCAGTATGCATTCTATCCCCCTGACTCGCCAGCTTGCATTCCAGGAGTCTCCTGCGCTATCTCCACAGCTGACTTAGCAGAGATAGGACTCCTCCTGTTCTCTCCTACTGGCACCTGACTCACTCTCACAGCATCATTCTTCCTTTGCAACAAGGTCACGGGCAGCCTCCCCATGGCCACCTCCAGCCCTTTCTGCCAATGTAGGTTTTGTGCAACATTTTGCTCATCCTTCATCAGATTCTCCTTGTGTTTCTGGTTAACAGTTCAGATTGGCTTATGTGGGGGCTGGTTGTTTCTTTGCCTTTGCTTATCTTTCGTCATTGAAGTGAATGCTTCAGTAATATTATAAGCCCATCTTGTTTAACTTTTCTCTTGGACACAATTCCTGGGACATTCACTCTTGGTCTAGTGATATCTCTTGTATTTCTTGAGCCAGTGTTTTAATCTCTCCTTTTCATTTAGCATTTTTCTTGTTTATGCCTTCTCTTTCTAGCTAGAATGCTAATTAGCACCTGCGGTTGAAAAAAGCTCTTTGGACCTAGGATCCTGGTCTTCTAGGAAAGAGTCAAGACCTTTTCCATTTGGCTGAAGTGTTTCCGAGGGAAAAAAAATAGAAATTCAGTATAAATCAGTAATTCTGCCCTCCACCTCTGGAATAAAACAGAAAGAGATCTGTGCTATTTGGGACTTGTTGGATTTCCTCCTTTCCTCTGACAGGTTTTAGTAAACATCCCACTCCAATAATATGTTAACATTTCCAGGGTCAATGTGGGTTTAAAAGTCAGTGAGTTCTGTTTTGTTCTTATTCTCTTTGGTTCTTTCTTACTCTCTCCTTTAGGCTTCTTTTTTTCTTTGTTCTAACAGGTCAGAATCTGCCCTTCATTTGTTTCAGGTCAGTATATTTGAACTGCTTTGTGAGATAGACAAACTGTTGGCCATCCTTAAAAGAGAGTTACAGAGGCAAAATCATGTCATATGTCTTTGACCATTGTATTCAGAAAAGATCTTAAATGTAAGAATTTGAGAAAGGTGACTTTGTCCTTTATAGAGGTGAAGCACTTCCATTCTGCTTTACTCTTATTTTGCAGTTGGTTCAGAGGTTGAGAAGGGGTCGGGCGCATCAGACATTTCCGTCGCCAAGATGAGATGAGAAAGGTTGAGTTTTGAGGATTTGGAGCAGTAGAGTAGGTTTGTGTTGGTGTTTTTGGGAGGAAGCCAGAGAGTAAGGTTGTTGTGGTTAGAGATGGAAAAACTGAGAGAATTCAGAATGCAGGATCAGAGTTTGAGAGCATTCCAGGTGTGGCTTCCGCGGACCGGAAATGGAGACAGAAAGCTGAGGAGTTATGGAGAGTGAGCATGGAAAACGAGGTTACCATGTGTGAAGAGCTGTTACTGTTGACCTGGGAGTTTCGAAGTTTGGGGAAAGAAGTTCAATTCCTCATTTACTCTCAGCAAGAGAAATTTTACTGCCTTAGTGACCATTTTGTCTGATGTTCTTATAGCTACTTGAGCTTTTGTTTTGTTGGTATATACTTATATATTTTCCCTTTTTTATTATGTTTTATTTTGATTTAGTTATGTGTAACTTACAAACTGTATACCCTGGCTTCTGCTTTTTTAAAAAATTGAGTTTTGCTTTCATTGATTTTGCTTAGTTCACGTAGCTTTATTATAGAGTTTATTTTTGTCTCATTTTTTTCTTGTCCTCCTCCCTTTCCTTTAAAAAATTCTTCTTTCTTGGTGTGACTGGTGGCTCATTTGGAAGAGAGTGTGACTCTTGATCTGAGGGTTGTGAGTTTAAGCCCCATGCTGGGTGTAAAGATTACTAAAAAATAGATTAAGCTTAACAAAAAAATTTTAAAAAGTTTCTTCCTTGACATCCTTTGGATTTAGTCTGGTGGCTTGTCTTTAAACATTTTTTCTGATTCTATTTTTGTTTGGGGGTGGTGTTCTATCTTTAAGTCTCTTGTTGTTCTCTCATAAAATAGAAGGACCTTGGGATGCTTATACTCCCTTCCCCATGAACACTATTGCAGTTGTATTTTATCTCCAGAATGTTCTCTGCCATGAACTAGATTACCATTGTTTTACACAGTGAATTTGTTTAGATTTGCCTACCTATTTACTACTCCAGTATCTTTGCTCACTTTTTTTTTTTTTAAACATTGAATCCTTTCTATCTTAGATAGGTTTGGTCCTTGCAATGTTTTAGTTAATCTAAAAATCTCCTTATTGCCCTTCTGTCTTGAAAAGCAGCCTTCCGGGGCGGCTGGGTGGCTCAGTGGGTTAAACTTCTGCCTTGTGCCCAGGTTATGATCTTAGGGTCCTTGGATGGAGCACCACCTGGGGCTTCCTGATCAGTGAGGAGCTTGCCTCTCCCTCTCTCTCTGCTGCTCCCCCTGCTTGTTCACTCTTGCTCTCTCAAATAAATAAACAAATAAATAGCTCTCTTTTCCTCAAATAAATAAATAAATAAACTCCTAAAAAAAAAAAAAAAGAAAGAAAAGAAAAGTGGTCTTCCAGTAACTTATTATGAAGATTTCCAAACATATAGCAAAGCTGAAAGAATTTTTTTCAAATGACTCTTTATATTGAAATAAGACACTTATTGAATATTATTATTTTATTTCAAGTCCAATTTTGGTTCCAGAGAAGACAGTGTTGTCTTAATGGCTTGGATAAGGTTTTCTTTTTCTCTTATTCCAGGAAGATCACTTAACTACAAATACTTGAGGTTTCTTAAGCGATGTAAAGCAATGATGTCCTTGTCTGTGATACTCCCACATGAAATTGTTTCCATTTCCAACATGTTTTTTTTTTTTCTTTTTTTGTAAATTTTCAAGTTTAACAAGTCTCTCCAAGCACTGGACCTTGATTTAATGACACGCTCATAGTGTTATTTTTCCAACATGCTGTAAGGGTTCCCGTGACCAAATGCAACGCTGGTGATATTAAGAGTTGGGGGCCCCAATCGTCTGAATCACGTATTTGCCTAGAGAGCCTGTAGGGAGGTTGTTACAGTCCTCCTGCCACCTCTTGGGGGCCGTGGTGGTGCAGCAGGGCCCCATGGCTTAGCAGCTGGGCTCACACAGCTGGGTCCTCGACTATGTCCTCGATGCACTCCCCACGCACTGTACTAAACGCCGCGTTCAACCAGACCCGGGAGGACCTGCGGTCCCATGACCATGGGAGTTTCTTGAAGCCACATAGCTGTGGGACATTTTTCCAGATAGCCTCACCCGATCTGGGCAGTGCCTGCGGGCGGGCCTGGGGGGGCTCCCCTGGGGGCTTCTCCGTGGCAGGCACGGGGCCCCTCCCGCCTGCACCGCTGCTTCTCTCCAGGGCGCCTCTTGCAGGACCCATGCCCCGGCCCCACTTGGCTGTCGCGGGCCCGAAAGGTCGGGGTCCCCTGCAGCAGAGCTCCAACCTCGGGTCCCAGGACATCTGCAGCGTCATTTGTTGTGTTTGTGCAGGGGAGGAAAAAAGAAAGAGAGGCCGTGATGAGTAGAGGTCAAGAGCACCGCGCGCAAAGCTCAAAGGATTTTAGAGTCCACACGCACATACTCACCATCCGGACTCCACCATTGCTTGAAAAGAACTTGCTGGAGCTAGAGTTCCCGCCTGCGGGTTATTTTCTGTCATTCAGGGCGCTGTCGCGGGACCTCCAGCGGATGGATATCAAGACTCCGGGGGTTAGACTTAACTGCCGTTTCTCTGTAGATAATCTATCTTCCTTCTCTGGCTGTTTTAAAAATTTCTTTTTCGTCTCTGACGTTCTTTATGTTCACTATAATGTACCTCCTATATATTTGGGTTTCATTAGGCGTCATGATCTGAGGACTGGGATCTTTCAGAATTCTGAAAAACCTCTCAGTATCTCTATATTATTATTATTTTAAAAAGATTCTACTTATTTATTTTGGAGAGGGGGGGCAGGGGGGAAGGGGATCTCAAGCCCACCCCGTGCAGAGCGTAGAGCCCTCTGCAGAGGCTTGAACCCAGGATCCCGAGATCACCAACCCATCTGAAACCAAGAGTGCCATGCTCCACCCACTGTGCCACCCAGGCGACCCACTCATTATCTCTTTAAATTTGTCTCTTTATTCTAATGATGCCTTCTACCAGTACTGTAAAAGAACTTCTCTGCTTAGGTGCCTTAGGACTATCTAAGCACCAGGACTTGATCCTGAAACCCTAGTGAGGGCCAGGTGCGTATGCATCCTCACAGGGAGATCCCTCCTTTCCCTTTCCTGTCGCATGGGAGGCTGGGGTAGGCAGGTTTACGTGAGGTCTTCTTCCTGCGGGGCAGTTTGGTTCTCTTACATACTCTCAGGGCAAGCCTGTGGGGGACTCACGTTTACGCTGGAATCTTCTGGCACATTCTGGCAGGCCCTGGGCTTTACAGTCTCTCTGTCCCACAAGACACTCCTTGCAGACCGTGGCAACTCAACGTTTCTAGGAAGGTAGGGCAAACACCAGGTAAAGTCAGGTTTGGCATTTCCCTCCCCTTCAGGATTGTTGGCAAGTTGAATGACACATGCATGGAGATTCTGGGTGAATTTGGTTAGATGAAATGAGCAAAGCCGTGAGAGTTATTTCAAGGGCATGATCATCAGAAAATTAAACCCGAGGAGAGCTTCGTCCAATCAAATACTGAACTTTCTGGGGACACAGGATTTGCAGGTGTACCTCACAATTCCGTGACCCTCTCCATTGATGAGGAAACCATAAACTTTTAGCAATGACCAGGAGTTCAAAGGTAGTATCATCTTCCTTACCACAAAATGGGCTTCAAGATATGAGGTTAATTTGAAACTTTTATTTCTATGTGAGGTAAGCTGTTTAAATGTATGGAAACCTTTTTGCATCAGGTTGACTTTCTGGGGGGACCAGATGTCATCTCAAGACGTTTTTCATTCTAATTGTTAGAATGATGTTTGTATTGGCTAAAACTACATGTCATTTACAGATATATATCAGAAATTGTAAGTACCATCTTATCATCATCAATACAAATAGTAATTATTTTGGGATGTGAATTAACTATCACCTGCCACTTGACTACATTTTTTTTTATGCTAGCTTGTGCCAACTACATTTTGACCATATCTAAAAAAATGTTGTTGTAATCTGTTCTTTTGGGATATTGTATGTATACTCTAGCAGTTAATGAAAAGAAATATTCCTCATGAAGATTTAAGTCTTTGCACCCTTATGTCATTTTAATATATGACTCAACAGAGACACATTTGCCCAAAGAAGAACCATTAAGTGAATCTATGCTTTTCACATTAGAAGAATAAAACAAATGATGAAAAAGTGAATACATTACTGTGCTGCTATTTATACTTCCTAAATCATGAAACTGTGCTGAATTTTCAGTATATTTCTCATGGGACAAACCAATGATTATGAAATCATTATTTTTATAACCATTATTAATTGGCCACATGTGTATTTTGGCAGTAACATCTTATTAAGACTTTGTATAAAATTAAGTAATCCTTACTGTCATTTATTATTTCATCCTGTGGGGTGTCAGCTCTAAAATTATGTTCAATTAAAGTGAGAAATGAGGGACACCTGGGTGGTTCAGTCGTTAAGCGTCTGCCTTTGGCTCAGGTCATGATCCCAGGGTCCTGGGATCAAGACCAGTGCTGGGCTCCCTGATCAGTGCAGAGTCTACTTCTCCCTCTCCTACTCCCACTCCCCCTGCTTGTGTTACCACTCTCGTTGTGTCTCTCTCTGTAAAATAAATAAGTAAAATCTTAAAAAAAAAAAAAGTGAAAAACGAGGGGTGTCTGGGTGGCTTAGTTGGTTGAGTGCTTGACACTTGGTTTCAGCTTGGGTCATGATCTTAGGGTCGTGAGATCGAGCCCCATGTCAGGCTCCATGCTGAGTGTGGAGCCTGCTGAAGATTTTCCCTCTCCCCCTCTTCTCTGTCTCTAAAAAAATAAAAATTAAAAAAAGTAAACAAGTGCAATTTATTAAAAAAAAGTGAGAAGTATGTGAAAAGATACATGAAGCCCACTGAACAAAGTGGAGACTTAAGACACCAACAATCTCTTAACTAGCTAATTTCTTATCAGACAGCCATTTAGGCATTGAGCAATCTGACTGAATAAGTAGTTTATGTCCTGCATATTATTTTAGATTTCAGTGTAATTCCTTCCGTATGTGCCACGTGTTTTCAAAACTTATTTTGAAATAAATATATTTTACCTACTGGAATCTTAGCTCCAAGGGGACTGGGACATTTTTTCTGCAACGTGAATTCCTAGTTTAGGACACCATAGTTACCAAAATTTTTTTCAACGAACAAGTTAGTAGTTAGAAACTAAGAGTGGAAGATATTCTAGTAAACAAAGAAGAATCAAATGCAGTCTGAATTTCAGTCAAGATTTCCTCAAAACTATTTACTTAATATGTTTTGTGGCTCTAGGGTTAGGGGCATACAGATTTAAAGCAAGTATATTTTCCTGGTGTATTGTTCTTTTTTTTTTTTTTTTAAAGATTTTATTTTATTTATTTGACAGACAGAGATCACAAGTAGGCAGAAAGACAGGCAGAGAGAGAGAGGAGGAAGCAGGCTCCCCGCTGAGCAGAGAGCCTGATGCGGGGCTCGATTCCAGAAACCTGAGATCATGACCTGAGCCGAAGGCAGAGGCTTTAACCCACTGAGCCACCCAGATGCCCCATGTATTATTCCTTTTATCATTAAATAATGGCTCTCTTAATCTGTAATAATGATTATTTATTTATTTATTTATTTATTTATTTATTTTTTAGTCTTAGAGTCTCTTTGTCTAACATTGCTATGCTGGCTTCTTTCTGCCCTCTCCCCACTCCCATTATCCCCTTCATCTTTTCCCTCTTTCCTTCTCCTGCCCCCCTCCTCCCCCCTCCTTTCCTCCCCTTCTTCCCCACACCTCTTCTTAGTATTTGCCTGGTACATCCTCTTTGATCCTTGTCATTAGTTTACTTTTGACCTTTTGAACCATTATATATTCATTTTATGGAAAATGGCATATATTAAAAAAAAGAAAACAACATATAGCTGGATTTTCTGCATCTGTTCTTTGAAATCCTATCTGAGAATCTGCTCTTAAACAGACACATTTGTTGCATTTATAGTCACTTTGATTATGAGTTCATTGGGCTTATTTTTATCATCTTATTTCCTGTTTCTAGTTATCATGCTTTTTTTTTTTCTTTCACTTTCTTCTTTCCTAACTTCTCTTGGAAAGACTGAGTTTTTTTTATTCCTACCCCTTACTCCAACCACTGGTTTGGAAGATGTATATTTTATTTTTGTTTTCTTAGTCACCAACCTTAAAATTTTAACATTGATACATGACTTAATATGATTATATTAATTAATAGCTCTATCCTCATAACCCCAGATATATATTAGCTCTTTCTGCCCATTCCAAATTCCACTGGTTATTTTAATATTCTTATTTTTTAAAAAAAGATTTTATTTATTTGGGAGAGAGAACGAGTGGCGGGGGGAGCAGAAGGAGAGAGAAAAAGCCAGACTCTCTGCTGAACAGGAAACCCAACGTGGGGCTTTGTCCCAGGACCCCAGACATTATGACTTGAGCTGAGAGCAGACACTTAACCCACTGAGCCACCCAAGTGCCCCTAAGTATACTTAGAATAGTGTTTTTATTTATTAGCAAGGTTTACTGAGATTTATAAGTAATTGCTCATCATTGCTCCTTATATCTTATATCTTCCTTCTCTCTTTATTCACATATAATGTATTATTTGCTTCAGGCGTATGGGTCCGTGAATCATCAGTCTTACACGACTCACAGCACTCACCATAGCACATACCCTCCCCAATGTCCATCACCCAGACACCCTATCCCTCCCTCCACTCCAGCAACCCTCAGTTTGTTTCCTGAGTTTAAGAGTCTCCTATAGTTTGTCTCCTTCCCAATACTATCTTGTTTCATTTATTTTCCTCCCTACTCCCCATGACCTCCTAACCTGCCTCTCAGATTCCTCATATCAGAGAGATCATATGATAATTGTCTTTTTCTGATTGACTTATTTCACTTAGCGTAATACCCTCTAGTTCCATCCACGTTGTTGCAAATGGCAAGATTTGTTTTTTGATGGCTGCATAGTATTCCACTTTATATATATACCACATCTTTATCAATTCATCTGTTGATGGACATCTAGGTTCTTCTCATAGTTTGGCCATTGTGGACATTGCTGCTATAAACATTCGGGTGCAAGTTCCCTTCTGGATCACTACATTTGTACCTTTACCTTTGTACCTTTGTACATTTGTACCTGGGTGTAAATACCCTGTAGTGTGATTGCTGGGTCATAGGGTAGTTCTATTTTCAACTTTTTGAGGAACCTCCATGCTATTTTCCAGAGTGGCTTACACCAGCTTGCGTTCCTACCAACAGTGTAGAAGGGTTCCCCTTCTTTTGCATTCTCACCAACATCTGTTGTTTCCTGATTTGTTAATTTTAGCCATTCTGACTGGTGTGAGGTGGTATCTCACTGTGGTTTTGATTTATACTTCCTTGATGCCCAGTGATCTTGAACGCTTTTTCATGTGTCCGTTGGCCATCTGGATGTCTTCTTTGCAGAAATGTCTGTTCATGTCCTCTGCCCATTTCTTGATTGGATTATTTGTTGTTTGGGTGTTGAGTTTGATAAGTTCTCTATAGATTTTGGATACTAGCCCTTTATCTGATATGTCATTTGCAAATATCTTCTCCTATTCTGTTGGTTGTCTTTTGGTTTTGTTGACTGTTTCCTTTGCTGTGCAAAAGCTTTTGATCTTGATGAAGTCCCAATAGTTCATTTTTGCCCTTGCTTCCCTTGCCTTTGCTGATGTTTCTAGGAAGAAGTTGGTATGGCTGAGGTCGAAGAGGTTGCTGCCTGTGTTCTCCTCAAGGATTTTGATGGATTCCTTTCTCACATTGAGGTCTTTCGTCCATTTTGAGTCTATTTTTGTGTGTGGTGTAAAGAAATGGCATAGTTTCATTCTTCCACATGTGGCTGTCCAATTTTCCCAACACCATTTGTTGAAGAGACTGTCTTTTTTCCATTGGACATTCTTTCCTGCTTTGTCAAAGATTAGTTGACCATAGAGTTGAGAGTTTATTTCTGGGCTCTCTATTCTGTTCCATTGATCTATGTGTCTGTTTTTGTGCCAGTACCATACTATCTTGATGATGATAGCTTTGTAATAGAGCTTGAAGTCTGAAATTGTGATGCCGCCAACTTTGGCTTTCTTTTTCAACATTCCTCTGGCTATTGGGGGTATTTTCTGGTTCCATATAAATTTTAGGATTATTTGTTCATTTCTTTGAAAAAAAATGATGGTATTTTGATCAGGATTGCATTAAATGTGTAGATTGCTCTAGGTAGCATAGACATTTTCACAATATTTGTTCTTCCAATCCATGAGCATGGAATGTTTTTCCATTTCTTTGTGTCTTCCTCAATTTCTTTCATGAGTACTTTATAGTTTTCTGAGTACAGATTCTTTGCCTCTTTGGTTAGGTTTATTCCTAGGTATCTTATGGTTTTGGGTACAGTTGTAAATGGGATTGACTGCTTAATTTATCTTTCTTCTGTCTTGCTGTTTGTGTTTAGAAATGCAACTGATTTCTGTGTATTGATTTTATATTTTGACACTTTTCTGAATTCCTGTAGAAATTCTAATAGATTCGGAGAGGAGTCTTTTGGATTTTCCACATAAAGTATCATACCATCTATAAAGAGTGAGAGTTTGACTTCTTCTTTGCTGAGTTGGATGCCTTTAATTTCTTTTTGTTGTCTGATTGCCAAGGCTAGGACTTCTTGTACTATGTTGAACAGCAGTGGTGAGAGTGGACAGCTCTGCCGTGTTCCTGACCTTAGGGGAAAAGCTCTCAGTTTTTCCTCATTGAGAATGATATTTACTGTGGGTTTTTCACAGATGGCCTTGATGATATTAAGGTACGAACCCTCTATCCCTACACTGTGACAAGTTTTGGTCAAGAAAGAATGCTGTACTTTGTCAAATGCTTTTCCAGCATCTATTGAGAGTATCATATGGTTCTTTTTCTTTCTTTTATTGATTTATTATGTCATATTGATAGATTTGTGGATGTTGAACCAACCTTGCAGCCCAGGCATAAATCCCACTTGGTCGTGGCGAATCATCCTTTTAATGTACTGTTGGATTCTATTGGCTAGTATTTTGATGTGACTTTTTGTGTTTGTGTTCATCAAGGATATTGGTCTGTAATTCTCCTTTTTGATGGGGTCTTTGTCTGGTTTTGGGATCACGGTATGCTGGCTTCATAAAATGAATTTGGAAGTTTTCCTTCCATTTCAATATTTTGGGACAGTTTCAGGAGAATAGGTATTAATTCTTCTTTAAATGTTTGGTAGAATTCCCCTGGGAAGCCGTCAGGCCCTGTGCTCTTGTTTGTTGGAGATTTTTTTTTTCAAAGATTTAATTTATTTATTTGACAGAGATGACAAGTAGGCAGAGAGGCAGGTGGGGTGGGGGGGGGGGAAGCAGGCTCCCTGCTGAGCAGGCGCCCCTGTTGGAGATTTTTGATGACTGCTTTAATCTCCTTACTGGTTATGGGTCTGTTCCGGTTTTGTATGTCTTCCTGGTTTAGTTTTGGTAGTTTATACATCTCTAGGAATGCATCCATTTATTCCACATTGTCAAATTTGCTGACGTTTAGTTGCTCATAATATATCCTTATAATTGTTTGTATTTCTTTGGTGTTGATTGTGATCTCTCCTCTTTCATTTATGATTTTATTAATTTGGGTCCTTTCTCTTTTCTTTCTGATAAATCTGGCCAGGGGTTTATAAATCTTATTAATTCTTTCAAAGAACCAGCTCCTAGTTTTGTTGATTTGTTCTATTGTTTTCTTGGTTTCTATTTCATTGATTTCTGCTCTGATCTTTATGATTTCCCTTCTCCTGCTGGGTTTAGGCTTTCTTCGCTGTTCTTTCCCCAGCTGCTTTAGGTGTAGGGTTAGGTTGTGTAATTGAGAACTTCCTGGTTTCTTGAGAAAGGCTTGTATTGTTATATACTTTCTTCTCAGGACTGCCTTTGCTGTGTCCCACAGATTTTGAACCATTGTGTTTTCATTATTATTTATTTCCATGAATTTTTAAAATTCTTCTTTAATTTTCTTGTTGACCCATTCATTCTTTAGTAGGATGCTCTTTAACCTCCACGTATTTGAGTTCTTTCCAACTTTCCTCTTGTGGTTGAGTTCTAGTTTCAAAGCATTGTGGTCTCAAAATATGCAGGGAATGATCCCAATCTTTTGGTACTAGTTGAGACCTGATGTGTGACCCAGGATGCTATCTATTCTGGAGAATGTTCCATATACACTTGAGAAGAATGTGTGTTCTGTTGCTTCGGGATGGAATGTTCTGAATATATCTGTGATGTGTCCATCTGGTCCAGTGTGTCATTTAAGGCCTTTATTTCCTTGTTGATCTTTTGCTTGGATGATCTGTCCATTTCAGTGAGGGGGGTGTTAAAGTCCCCTACTATTATTGTATTATTGTCAATGTGTTTCTTGGATTTTGTTATTAATTAGTTTATATAGTTGGCTGCTCCCACATTAGGGGCGTAGGTATTTAAAATTGTTAAGTCTTCTTGTTGGACAGACAATTTGAGTATGATATAGTGTCCTTCCTCATCTCTTATTATAGCCTTGGTTTAAATTTTGGCTCAAAATTTGATTTGTCTGATTTAAGGATTACCACCCACCTTTCTTTTGATGTCCATTAGCATGGTAAATTGTTTTCCACCCCCTCATTTTAAATCTGGAGGTGTCTTTGAGTCTAAAATGAGTTTCTTATGGGCAGCATATCAATAGGTCTTGTTTTTTTATCCATTCTGATACGCTGTGTCTTTTGATTGGAGCATTTAGCCCATTGACATTCAGGGTAACTATTGAGAGAGATCAATTTAGTGCCCTTGTATTGCCTGTGAGGTGACTGTTACTGTATATTGACTCTGTTCCTTTCTGGTCTACTACTTTTAGGCTCTCTCTTTGCTTAGAGGACCCCTTTCAATATGTCCTATAGGGCTGATTTGGTGTTTGCAAATTCTTTTAAGTTTTGTTTGTCCTGGAAGCTTTTTATCTCCCCTTCTATTTTCAATGATAGCCTAGCTGGATATAGTATTCTTGGCTACATCTTTTTCTCACTTAGTGCTCTGAATATATCATATCAGTTCTTTCTGGCCTGCCAGGTCTCTGTGGATAAGTCTGCTGCCCATCTAATATTTTTACCATTGTATGTTACAGACTTCTTGTCCTGGGCTGCTTTCAGGATTTTCTCTTTGTCACTAAGACTTGTAAGTTTTACTATTAGGTGACAGGGTGTGGACATATTCTTATTGATTTTGAGGGGGGTTCTCTGTGCCTCCTGGATATTGATGCTTGTTCCCTTTGCCATATTAGGGAAATTCTCTACAATAATTTGCTCCAATACACCTTCTACCCCCCTTTCTCTCTCTTCTTCTTCTGGAATCCCAATTATCCTAATATTGTTTTGTTTTATGATATCATTTATCTTTCAAATTCTCCCCTCATGGTCCAGTAGTTGTTTCTCTCTCTTTTGCTCAGCTTCTTTATTCTCCATCATTTGGTCTTTTATATCATTAATTCTCTCTTCTGCCTCATTTATCCTAGCAGTAAGAGTCTCCATTTATTTTAAAGATTTTATTTATTTATTTGACAGGCAGAGATCACCAGTAGGCAGAGAGGCAGACCGAGAGAGGAGGAAGCAGGCCCCCTGCTGAGCAGAGAGCCAGATGCGGGGCTCAATCCCAGGACCCTGGGATCATGAACCTGAGCTGAAGGCAGAGGCTTTAACCCACTGAGCCACCCAGGTGCCCCACGAGTCTCCATTTTTGATTGCACCTCATTAATAGGTTTTTTTCATTTCAACTTGGTTAGATTTTAGTTCTTTTATTTCTCTAGAAAGGGATTTTATTTCTCCAGAAAGGGGTTCTCTAGTATCTTCTATGCTTTTTTTCAAGCCCAGCTAGCAGCTTGATAATCATCATTCTGAACTCTGGTTCTGACATCTTACTAATATCTGTATTGAGTAGGTCTTTAGCTGTTGGTACTGCCTCTTGTTCTTTTTTTTGGGGGGGGGTGAATTTTTCTGCCTTGTCATTTTATCCCAATAAGAATAGATGAATGAGAGAATAAAATACTTAAAGGGTATCAACGACCCCAGAAAAATATATACTAGCCAAATCAGAAGAGACCTGAAACCAGCGGGAGAAGAAAAGAGGAAGTAAAGAAAAAAAAATAGATACATGATTAGACTGGTGTATAAAACAGTGTGTGTATTTTGATTTGTTAGAAGAAACTGCCTCCCAAAATTTTAAAGAAGAAAAAACTTATATATATACAAAAATAAAGGTAAACACGATGAAAGGATGGAATATGACTGTAAAGATGAAAACTTAAAAAGATTCTAAGAAAGAAATTGATAAGATAAGAAGTCAATTGAAAAAAGAAAAAAAAGAGGAAAGAATGTGATCAGGCTGAAGACTAGAACAAAGTCATGTGCTAGATTTAGGGTGTATTTTGATCTATTAGAAGAAACTGTATCCTAAAGCTTTAAAAAAAGAAAAACATATGTATACAAAAAATAAGGTTAAATACAATGAAGGGATAGAATATAATAATGAAAATTAAAAAATATTTTTTAAAAAAGGTATTGATAAGATAAAATAGTTAAAAATGCTAAAATAGGAAAGAGGAAAAATTAAAATATGGAATAAGAAAAAAATAAAATTAACAAAATTTAACTTTGGGAGAGTAAAGAATCATGGGATAAAAGTCATAAATTCTGGGGTGGCTCAGTGGGTTAAGCCTTTGCCTTCAGCTCAGGTCATGATCCCAGGGTCCTGGGATGGAGCCCCGCATCAGGCTCTCTGCTCAGCAGGGAGCCTGCTTCCTTCTCTCTCTCTGCCTGTCTCTCTTCCTACTTGTGATCTCTCACTGTCAAATAAATAAATAAAATCTTTAAAAAAAAAGTAATAAATTCTATGTGCTCTATTCCTATAGCTCTGAAAATGTGCAGTTTTCATTTATCGATGCGCTTGGTCTTGGCTGGATATTCCTGCTGATCTTCTGGGGGAGGGGCCTATTGCAGTGATTCTCAAACATCTTTGCCCGAGGCGAATTGCACCACCCTTGCCAGGGGCCGGGCTAAATAATCTGCTCAGGTTCGCTCTCAGGAGATTTTGTTTCCTGAATGCTTTCCGTACAGCTTTGGAGGACGGGAATGAAAATGGTGGCCTCCCAATATCTGGCCGGGAGGACTTGAGTGCTCGGGGCCCCACTCCTCAGTGTGCCCTCGGAGAAAAGCAGTCAATCCCTCTCGTCTCCCTCGTCTCCGACCACACTCTGTGCTTACCCAGCCTGTGACAGAGTGTTCCTCGGCCCGTTTGGAGTCGCCAAGCCCAGCACATTCCTGCAGCACCCTCCCATGCCACTCCTCCCAGACGAAGAAGGCGAGTCTCCCCGGACCTGGCACTTGTGGGGTCCCTGCTCAGGGAACAGTGGTCTGACTGTGCCTCGGATCACAGTTTAGGGTACCCCAGTCTGAGAGCCCATCCCTCGGCTCTGCCTCTGTAGCCGGCTTCCCCACTTTGATACCTGGGAGCGCTGCCACCCTCAGGCACCCCCGGTATTTCTGTGACCCTGTGGGCCCTGAGACCACACTGTCCCTGTGAGGGCTCAACCCCCGCTTAGCCTCTGGAGTGATGTCCATCAGTGGAGCAGACTTTTAAACATTCCAATTTTGTGCTTTGCTGCTCTACCGCTTGCTGGGAGCTGCCCCTTCCCCCATGGTCTCTTCCTGTTGCCTCAGGTTCACTTCTCCACACATCCTACCTTCCAGAAAGTGGTTGATTTTCTGTTTCTAGAATTGCTGCTTTTCTTCTCTTCAATTTCCTGTTAAGTTTGTAGGTGTTTGCAATGGTTTGATCGCTATCCAGCTGAACTCCTGGGATCCAATGATATTTAGTCCCCTATTCCTCTACCATCTTGTTCCTCCCAAGACCTTATATCTTCCTTGTTGATTCAATTTTCTTCTTCCTGAAGGACATACATCTTTTAGATTTACTTTGAATCCTATGAAATTTGTGTGTGTGTGTGTGTGTGTGTGTGTAAAAAATAGCCAGATAACAAATTGTTCATATAGTTCACCCTAATATTTATTCCAGGGAGGAATTATGGTGGTAAATTTTTTCCATCAGTTTACCTAAAAATGTTTTCATTTTGCCATCACTGCTGTATAATTTAGCTTTGTATATGCTCTACACAAATGATCATTTTCCCTCATTCTTTTTTTTTTTTTTTAAAGATTTTTATATATTCATTTGAGAGAGAGAGCACACGTTGGTGGTGGGGATGGAGGAGTGAGGGAGAAGCAGACACCTTGCTGAACAGGGACCCCAATGTGGGGCTCGATCCCTGAACCCTGGGATCATGACTCAAGCTGAAGCCTGATGTTTAACCAACTGAGCCACTCAGGTGCCCCTCATTTTCCCTCATTCTTAAAGATATTTCACTGCCTTCTTCTGGAATCATTTGGTGAGATAATGAGAAATTTCCTGTCATCTAACTGCCATTTATTTATGGAAAATTTGCCTTTAGTATCTCATTCCTTTGCTATGGATATTTTTATATGTTTTTAACTTCAGTGAGTTTGTCCTTCTTTTCTAGAGGTTCTAGTTGGCTTCTTTTCAAATTGGCCTGTTCTTTTTCATTGTCTCTTGTCTTTACCTTATGGTTTTCATTCCTTTGTTATCTCTTTTTTAATTTTAAATAACCTTGTTTGTAGTCTCTTTCACACTGTATATAATCCCTATTTTGGGAGTGTTTATTTTCCTGTTGATGTCATTTTCTGAATCTCCCTTCTAGTGTCTTGATTTCTCATTGGGTTTAAAATGATTTTCAGCTATGGTGGCTCGCCCACCCTCACCTCTGCCCCCATGAGAGTTTCTTAAGCCCCTGCTTTTAATAAAGTATTCTCCAGAGAGTGGTTTCACATTTTCTAGGACTCTAAGAGTATTTTTTTAAACTTTTTTAAGCATTAAAAAAATTTTTTTTAAAGATTTTTATTTATTTATTTGACAGAGAGATCACAAGTAGGCAGAGAGGCAGGCAGAGAGAGAGGGGGAAATAGGCTCTCTGCTGAGCAGAGAGCCCAATGCAGGGCTCGATCCCAGGACCCTGAGATCATGACCTGGGCCCAAGGCAGTGGCTTAACCTACTGAGTCACCCAGGTGCCCCCTAAGAGTCTTTTAGAAATATTTTTATATCAACCTCATGGTGGTGCCTTAATGGTGTGGGTGTTACACATTTAAACCCTACACTTAGGTATAATGGGTACCTGGAGTTTTGATTTCTTACAGGTGATTTATTTTATTTTTTAAAGATAATCAAAGTTCTTGGCTTGAGATATCTTTTTATTTATTTATTTATTTATTTGACAGACAGAGATCACAAGTAGGCAGAAAGGCAGGCAGAGAGAAAGGGGAGAGCAGGCTCCCCACCAAGCAGGGATCCCAATGTGGGTCTCGATCCCAGGACTCTGGGATCATGACCTGAGCCAAAGGCGGAGGCTTTAACCCACTGAGCCACCCAGGCGCCCCCAGGTGATTTATTTTTAACCCAAGGCCCTGGAGAGGTGGCAAGCCTTCTAACTGCTTTCATAGTTAGGTGGGAGGAGTTATTTTAGTGTTTTTATGGAGGAGGTAGTACTTCAAGACTCCCTGCTTCACAGGAGCCTAGCAGACCACATCTCCCCTGACCCCATCCCCACCACCACCCCTCCCCCAACCCCTGGAGATTCTATCTCCTGTCCTCAAAGAGGTATTAGATGGGGTGCCTGGCTGTCTCAGTCAGTCAAGCATGTGGCTCTTGATCTTAAGGTTGTAAGTTTGAGCCCCATGTTGGGTGTAGAGATTACTCAAAACAAACAAACAAAACAAAAAACAATCAAACAAACAACTTAAAACAAACAAAAAAAGAGTCATTTGAACTTAGCCCTGATTGATGTTTGTGATTGTTGTTTGAACTGTTGCTGGGTGACCTCTTGGTCTGGCTTTGACTTCTCTGTTTATCTGTGCATGTGCGGATTTTCTCTTTTTTTTAACATGGCTATGTGTTAAATTTGTTATTGCTGTTTTTGCTCCATTTTCTCATACTTCTAAATGCTTGTAATGAGAAGGCGACTCCTTGCAGATGACATAGAAATTCATGTTCTTGAAAGTCCTGTTTGCCTTGGAGATTTTTTTTTTTTAACACTCATTTAGTTCTGGTCCATTTCTTGGTTTATCTTAGTGTTTCTTTGTTGTCCTTTAAGTCTGGCCTTTTCCTTGCTTCCAGTTGAAGCTCTGACATTCTGAATTTGTTTCTAAATAAGCTGTATTATTAAAAACTTAATATGATATTAATATATATGATATCATATATATGTATTTCCATTAAATGTATATTCTTACACTTATGAAAATCTAATTTGTTGAAAATTAACCTCCTCAAGTTGGAGGACATTCCCTAAGAAAATAGGCACAAACTTTGAAATAGTTTTTCTTTCCTCATCCTTACTAGGAATGATGAAATTAACATTTCTGAGGCTATCAATGCCCAAAGGCTAATGTAGAAATTTTAAGCAAGCATTCTACAGCAACCATTTTTTATTCCTTTTTACTTTTTATTCTTTTCTTCCATACATTTATCAAACACCAGTAAGCAACACTCACCTTGCAGGATCATTAGGTCTTAAAGATGTTATTTTCCTGGATGAATACTTTTTATTTATTAACATAATATTTTTCAATGGATAGAGATTGCTAATTTTTAAGAGAAATGATAAACTGTGGTCATTAAACCCTACTGTTTGAACTAATGAGATTTTATTTATTGAATCATTTTTAGATGGACGATCTATTTCTATTTTTATACCTCTTTTTAAAAATTAGTTGAAAAAACAGGTAAAGAGAATAACTTACAACACAGCAGAGTGTGTTCTGTATACACACACACACACACACACACACACACGTCATCAATGTCATTTTCATTTATTTTTTGTTTTTTTTTCTGGCAACAGTGGAACATGCCCTGACAACCCACCTTCCATTATAAATATTTTAAAAACTAGGCAGGAGAGAGCCATCCCTTAACCACAGTCATATAATGTAATGAAGGGTACACACAGCTGCAGCAACACTGTGTAATTACTTAATTTGTTTTTGACAGTTCCCATTTGCAGGGGAGAGGAAAGTATGAACCACACATGGGCAAGGATTTTACATACGTCCAAATTTGTTTGTCAGTTGTGAATAATCACACATTTTCTTGGGGAATGGCACAGAGTACGGGACAGGAAATCAAAGCCAACATTACCCCCTTCCCAGGGTAGAAAGAGCTCAACATGTTTGCTGCCCATGGAAAGTTGAAGCAAAAACCCAAGTCAGTGTCTCATTATTAGATTAGCAACCACTTTCCAGCTTGTGGTGTTAGGGGGGTAGAGTGAGTTCAGTATGTAGACCTTAAAAAAAGAGGAGGGGCACCTGGGTGACTCAGTGGGCTAAACATCTCAGTTCAGCTCAGGTCATGATCTCAGGGTCTTGGGATCAAGACTCGCATTGGGCTCTCTGCTCAGTGGGGAGTCTGCTTATCCCTTTCCTTCTACTCCTCCCCCCAAATAAATAAATAACATCTTAAAAAAAAAAAAAGGAACATAGGACTTGCTTATCTGATGGAAGAGCTCATTTTAATGAGCACATGGAGTCGAAGACAGACCACTGCATTTATCCCAAGCTACCTTTCATAATAGTTATGTGTTGGGTGGTATGTTAGCTCTTCCTGTGGTTTCTATCATCCAGCTCTGGGGGCCTCAAGGGGATTTTCAACATGCACATTCTAGGTAACTAATGTCAGCCTACATAGGACAGAGGTTGACAAAGCTGTGGGGCACTGGATCCTCTGAAGCATATCCTGTTATTATTTGGGACTGAACACTTTAGGGGGCCTGGCCTTGAGGTAGAATTAGGGCAAGATGAAACCCAGTGATCAGGGATGTGTGATTAATAATTGGAGCTCTTTTTGAAGGTAAGAGAAATAGTCTTCTACTGCAACTGGGCATTGGTGTGGTGCTCCTGAGCAATAAATCCAGATAATTCTGTGAAGGGATGATGGAAGCATCACAAAGTGGGAAGCACTAGAACCAGTGGGACAATTCGAGCTAGCTTGGAATTGTCATCAGCAGTCAGAACTGTGCTTGTGGATACAGCAATTGGGTCTGAATAAGAGGATGCCCATCACCTTAGAAAACCGGAATCCTGGCAGTTGTTATTTTATATAAATTAGAGTAGGGAATTCTACCAAAGGGTATGCCATTATTCTATTAAAATTTAATCATAAGCAAGCTAGGAGAGAAAGTAGTCAGAGCTCTGGATTGTCATTTACCTGGCTGACATCTGACCTAGTCCAGTTATAGATCTGTTTGTGCTTTTTCTGTTCCTAATTGCCTTGGTTCCTCCTGGTAATTAATTTCTAATGATTGTAACCACATGCAAATATCATATGCAGTAATTAAAGGTGCAGTCTCACGTGGTCTAGTTAGCCCCACCTTGAAGAAAGTTATTGGGAGAGGTTGGGAGAATCTGTTCTTTGCAGAAGGAGGTCATGAAGGAGGGGAATTTGGCTTATGAAAAGGAGTTTGTTTGAGGCTGCAGGGTCTAGGGATCTCCTGGGAATGCTGATCTATCTTCGTTTCTGCTCCTTTGGTCAAGTCATGAAGTTACATATTCACATTGTCTTGCATGTTCTACTCAGCAGGAAGGAATTAGGGCCAGATTGCATGCAGAAACCCCCTCTCAGGTCTGGAGTATTTTGGTCCAAGGTCATGGTCATAAGACAGCCTGTGGCTAAGATTGCTTTCCTTGCCCTTATCAGCACCCCACAGAGTCAGGCTTCTAAAATAGACATCGTGTTGGGACTATGCCCGAGCCTGCCTCAAGGCAATGGGGGTGTGTAAACTGAAGGGTACTGAAGGTTGTAGAACGTCTTTATCCTCTCTTATTTTTATGTCATCTTATTCCAGTTTTCAAGGTCAGTCTTCCAAAGAGCATTTTAAGCTATGGTACTTAAACTGGTAATCTCCTTTCTCTACAGTCATATAAAAATGTTATTTGATGCTTTCACTAGTGGGAACATTTATATATATTTATATGTATTTACTTGAATTTTGAAGAGTTATTTTACTTGATGAATCTCAGCAGTTTAGTATATTACCGTAAGGATTTGTCTGGTGTTGGCAAGTTATAGACAAGCTTACTGAAGTCAGAGTCCTATAGTCCTATATTGATTTTTCAAATTCTCTTTTTCACATTAGACACATTTACACTTTGATTGCATAGATCTCTTATCTTACATATCATTGTTTAATGCTAGATTATTCCTGAATGCATATAGATAGATGCTTTTTATAAAGTTGGGGCTGCTAGTTACATCAGGTAAATTTAACTTATGAAAAACATTCCTGGAAGAAGACTTCAGGGTGGGAAGAATTAGCCAAAAGATGTTCATTGCAGCATTATTTACAATAGCCAAGACCTGGAAACAAACTAAGTGTCCACTGATGGATGAATGGATAAGGAAGATATGGACACAAGCAGTGGAATGTTATTTAGCCATAATAAGAAGGAAATCCTGTGCAACTACAAAGAAGGATCTATTATGCTGAGTGAAATAAGTCAGACAGAGAAAGACGAATATGATCTCACTTCTATTTGAAATCTTAAAAAAAACAACCCAAACGAAACTTCTAGAAAAAGAGATCAGTGTGGTCACCAGAGGTGCGGGGTGTGAGGAGTGGGTACTTGGATAAAGGTGGTCAATAGGTTCAAACTTCCAGATGGAAGATGGATAAATACTGGGGCTATAATGTACAACATGACCGTGATTAACACTGTTGTACGATGTATCTGGAAGTTGCCAAGAGAGTGAATACTGAAAGTTATCATCACAAAGAAAAGACCCCCCCGCCTTTTTTGTATCTATATGAGATGATAGATATTAAATAAGCTTGTTATGGTCATCATTTCATAATACATGCAAGTCATTGTACAGCACAACTTCAACTGCTCGTGATCTCTCTATGAATAACCTGAAGTCAAGGCACTAGCACATATATCTTTGTGTATACGCATTTACTCTGAGTGGTTTTTTTAAAATTTTTTATTTATTTATAAGTTTTTTTTTTAAAGATTTTATTTATTTGAGATAGAGAGCTCGATAGTGTGAGCTAGTAGGGGGCAGGGGTGGAGGGAGAGGATCTCAAGCAGATTCTGGGCTGAGCACGGAGCCCGACACAGGGCTTGATCTCACACCCCTGAGATCTTGACCTGAGCTGAAATCAAGAGTTAGATGCTAACTGACTCAGCCATCAGGGGCCCCGAGGGACATAGTGAATTTCATGATAATCTCAAAATTGGAGCATTACTTAGTATTCCATTAGAGCATTACTTAGAATATTTTTGCCTTCCTATGCTGTTATAGTTTATCTGTATTGAACCCCATTTCGGGTTCCCAAGGCCTCATCTGTCTCTTACTCTAGGCACCGGTATGATACAGCACAACAGTGCTTCACGTCTGGCTGTGAAACCACTTGGCTCCCACTGATGCAGACCTTAGATGTGGTGAAGAGATACCCCTGTGGGGCAAACCTGTGTCCCGTGCAGGGTGCAGCCTGGAGACACACCCATTAAACAATATCTCCATTCCCTCCCTCCTCCCCCAGTAAAGTTTCTGCTCATGACCTTTGTCTAGGTTACTTACTTTGTGGGTGACTCACACAAAAAGTCCATCCCATACTCAGCCTACCTTTGTCCTTTATTAAAGTGAAGAATCGGCAAAACATAGTGTTGATATGCTAAGATGTGAGTTATAATTTCTGTTTGTTGATTTTTCTCTTCCTTGGACTTGGTGTCTTCCCTTTTAAAAAAATATGCCGTCCAGCTCTGAGATAATACGTCCTTCTTCGCTCAAATATTAGTTTAGTTCTTACTGTGGGGCAGGGGACTGGACTGCTTGAGGTCGGTGCACTGTGGCCCTTGAGTCACATCTTCTTTTGTTTGACCTTTTTATTTGGATTCCATGGCATTTTGAAAAGATTTTTAATTGACAGACATTACGCTGGCCTGGAGGCAAGTAGCTCAGTGTTTGCTACTGGGTGCTCTTTGCCACTTGAGTTTGTGGTCCCTGGCCACCTTGATGGCTGTGGGGTGGAGTGGGTTTAATCCTTAATCCCTTAATCCTAGGGAGTTTATAAGAATCCAATGTTAGGTGTAAGCGCAGCCAAGGTTAATGGTGGAGCCCTGGGCTTCTCAATCACAGCTTTTGCTCTCCTCGGCGCACAGAGTAGGGTTCTCGCGGGTGCTTTTATCTGTGCTGGGTCCTTCTGAGCAGTGATCTTATATTGGCTTTCTTTCTTTTTTTTTAAATTTTTTAAAAAGATTTTATTTATTTATTTGACAGACAGAGATCACAAGCAGGCAGAGAGGCAGGCAGAGAGAGAGGAGGAAGCAGGCTCCAGGCTGAGCAGAGAGCCCGATGCGGGGCTCGATCCCAGGACCCTGGGATCATGACCGGAGCCGAATGCAGAGGCTTAATCCACTGAGCCACCCAGGCGCCCCATTATATTAGCTTTCTATTGAAAAGAACAAAGCTATCGTATGAGGCAACATGCAAATGTTTGATTGATTTTTTAAAGATACGTGATATTTACAAATGCCGCTGCAGTGCCCATCTGTTTCCAGCCTTGCCTTCAGTATCTTTAAAGGTGTGAATTTACTCTATCAGTAGTTTCCTTGGAAAAGTCTGAAAAGCCTCGTGTTAAGGCACTCCTAGGCCTCCTTGCCCTTGCCCTCCTTTGGTCATGAGCTTGAACTTGGCCATTTTCAGTCCCTCCCCTCTGACGGTGAGGGTGCCTGATCTTGCCTTGCTGACCTGGGTCTTACATTTCGTGTTCTTGATCTTGCTTTCTCTTTTCTGATTCTCTCTTGCTTCAGGTTCTTATCTTTAGGTTTCTTTGAACTCTGGTTTGGCCTCTGGGTTCTGTTCGAAATCTCAGCCAGAGGCACCGGGATCCCCTCCTCCCAACATATGGGTAAAATGAAGCAAAGGCTAAAAACCATATGGGACTTTCAGATCCCTGGACACAGTTTCCACCTTCTTGCCCATTAGGCCTTTGCTTCTGTGCTTCCTCTTTTCTCTGTGTTTTAGATTATCTCCATGTCCTTTCAAATGGCTATTTTCCAGGCAACCTTTCCATTTGAAGATGTTCTTTCCTGTTCACAAACGAGCTTTTCTTATGAGGGGCTTGCTGCTTCTATGCTAACTGACTCTCCTTTAACAATAAAATTTCTTGTTTTCCCCAGATTTTTCAAAACCTGAGAATTAACTTTCCAGGAATGCCAAACCACTACATTTCATCTTGACTCATTTGTCACATGGGCAGGCTTCCCGCTGCAAAACCAGCATGAGTTTAAGCTTTTTTTGTTGTTGTTAAAAGAAAAAGAAAGCAATACGATTCTTTGGTAGATACTCACATTACTTTCCCAGTAATCTGATAAAACCATCCCTCCCTTCCCCAAAAGCAAATCTTGAGCTAAACTTTCAACTTGCTTTTTTGGAAAGGAGCTTAAACAAATGCACTCGATTTGGGGGAACAGACCTCTTTCTAGGCGAGGCAGGCTGAGCTACATTCCTGCATTTCTTATGCTGCAGAAGGAAAAGTCCATGAATGTAAGGGACTGCTTTTCTAAAGTTATCTGGGAAGGGAAAGGAATAATTACGTCTGTGTGATTCAAACCTGGGCACCATCCAGGTTCCCCCATTAGCTGTAAGAACAGTGCTTTCTATTGTGTCCTGGAGAATTCCAAAGAAATTTGCTTCCCTGCTCAGTGTGGATAACAGCATGGGCCAACCAGCTTCTCTGTGTCTCAAAGCAAAAGAGGCCCATATGACGACAGAGATATTAAGAGGAGAACAATTGTCGTAGCATTTCAGTGCCAGGGTTTAGGCAAAAAGGGACCGGTGATGTAACTTTTTATATATTCCAGGAAAAAAAAATCAGAAACTTCTGCATTAGGAAGAGTGATTGAATATAGATACTTTTCCATGCATGCACAGATGGTAGGAGTCACAAAATGTGTTTATTTTTTTCTTTCTTTCTTTGTCTAACTCTGTTTTTCAGTATAACTTATATTTCTGAAGTTACACTGGACTAGGGGAAAAATCAAGGTGAAAATAAGTCCCAAAGGAAGCTCTGCTTCTAAAAACTCTGGAAACTCCAGGTTCTGAAATCCTTCCTATGTAGCGCTGGGAGCCCATATGGTAGCTCCTGACACGAGTTTCTTGGGTGCTACGTGACACCTGCCATTTTCCTGCCTTTCCCGGTACGGTCCATCCAGGACTCCCATACCCTCTTGTTTTCTCTGATGACCCTGAGACCTGGTACTGAGGCTCTAGGGTCTGTGTTGAGCCTATATCAGTCCTGATGTCCTTACCTGTCAAGACACCACTGTTAATTGAGTTGCCTGCTGACGCGTGAGGCTTCGCCAAGCTCCTGTCAGGACTACCAGTGGTTCTCGTTCATGGCACTCAGCTCCACACACATGTCGTTCTGAGAAAGCCGTTGCCCAGCGTGGCTCCATCTGTGCTCTCAAAGCCCCATGGAGATATATCTCTGGGTGTTTCTTTCCTTTTAATAAACCTGTTTGAATTGAGGATGTGTGGCCTGTGTCCCTGAACACTGACCGGGTAATCCGAGTGACAGGTACATACTTTCTTCCCAAACAATCTCCCTCTCTTACCCGGCTTGTTATCCTGGAATGGACCTAGCAGCGACTAACTTGCGGCTCCTTTGTCCCTCACGTGCATAGCCGCTGTTCTCAGATGTGCCCAGGTATGCCTTAGTTTCCCGGTGAACACAACGGAAGAAATACAACTACATGTACTTGGCTTCATTCTACATGGGGCACAAAGATGTGAACTAGGTTCACGTTGTGAGCTTAGTTGAGGGTTTTGCAAATCTGTCCAACACACTGATCAGAATGTGGACTTTGCTTCACTTACATGGACAAGGATAGGTCTTTGTTTTGTGTCTCCGTGTGTGTGTGTGTGTGTGTGTGTGTGTGTGCGGGTGGTTGTGCAGGGGGTAAAAATTCTAGAGCCCGCTTCAGTACCTCTTTTGTGCAATAACTCCCAAATCTATGACTCTAGTCTAGATCTTTCTCTTGTGCTTCTGATTCTCATCTTCTCAGAATCTCCTCCTGTAATCCCGTTTCCATCAATGGACCAACCAGCTTCTGAGTTATAGTCATTCTTATGTCCTCCTATCCACACACAACCAAACACTATATAGTAAAATTAAACACTACACCTCTGACAGTTCTAGTATTAGCTGAGAAGGACAGGAGAGTGGGGATTATACGACTTGTATTTTTCTTTAGAAAAAATATATTTTGGAAAATAGTATCTCGTAATTGAAACATTGAATGAATACTCCTTGTCCTAATAGGAGGAAAAGGTTTCCCTTACAAATTTTATGGGATGAGACCCATCAAAATTCTCTTTCTGTCATTTACTAATATCTCCAGTACTTAAAATAATGTAGGCTTTAACTTGGCTGTATTCAAGACCTGAAAAAGGAACATATTGTCCTAAAATTAAGCATAGTTGGGGAGCACATACTTGAGGAATCCACTACAGGTATGTGTGTTGTCCCCTTTAGGGCAAGGTAAGAAAATCAATTTGTGTAATTGTTTCAAAAATAGTGGCTTTTCTCTGCATTTAAACTCAGAACATTTTATGGGATTTGGAAGCAATGGATAACCCATCTGTGAATGGCACTTAAGAAACCAGTCAAGATAGAAGTTGAGGGGCACCTGGGTGGCTCAGTGGGTTAAAGCCTCTGCCTTTGGCTCAGATCATGATCCCAGAGTCCTGGGATCAAACCCCGCATGGGGCTCTCTGCTCAGCAGGGAACGTGCTTCTCCCTCTCTCTCTCTGCCTGCCTCTCTGCCTACTTGTGATCTCTGTCAACTAAATAAATAAAATCTTTAAAAAAAAAAAAGATAGAAGTTGAACCTATGTGTTGGCTGCTGTTGTGATCAGTTATAGGGAAGTCTCCAAGACATCACGGGCACCCTGGAGTCCTGGGCAGTGGAGACAAGGCCTTCTAATCAGATGGACGCCATGTTTTCTGTGCCTGGAGGCGAAGGCTCCATCTTGTCTGAACTTTTGTCTTAGTGTGGAATTGAGTGGCGGGTGAATCCCTTGAGGAAAACCTTGTCTCACCAGAACCTGTGAATTAAAAGTTTAACTAGTTGAACACTGAAATCAACTAGTTAGACATGTAACCAAAATTATTTCTAAACTTCTGCGGCAAACACGGATGGTTCTCTGCAGGGATAGTTTTATGACGGTACAGAAGGCTTTATGAAGTTTCAGAACTTGACATTCACGGAGGACCGACTCTAGAATAAGGTAAAAAGGCACTTGAAAATATTTGGAAATTCTTTACTTCTAGTGCTCCCATGAAAATGGATCCTTGAGTCTTAAACCATATGATGTGTTATGACTCATGCTATGGTTGAATGAGAGTTATAATTTTCCGAAAGCAAATCATCTTGAGAATGTAGAAAGGGTTTCCCTTGCTGTGGCAATATTAATTTGCTGAAGGGCTGGTGAGCGTGGGTTTAATCTACAACAAGACGTTAGCACGAACTTAGTTGAGTCAGCAGGAACGAGGAGCCAGAGGAAATTTAGGTATTGTCTTTCCTGTCTGATGGCTATGTGAATTTAGACAACTGATTAAAGATGCCTCCCCCACTTTTAAAAATTTATTTATTTGAAAGAGAGAGTGAGAGAGTGTGAGTGGGGAGAAGGGCAGAGGGAGAGAGAGAATCTCAAGCAGACTCTCTGCTGAGCGCAGAGCCCAAGGCAGGGCTCCATCTCACGACCCTGAGATCATGATCTGAGCCAAAATCAAGAGTCAGATGATTACCCAACTGGGCCACCCAGAAACCCCTCACCCACATATTGAAAAAGAATAACTCCCCATTTATTTAAATTTTATTTGATTTCTTTCTACACTGTCTTATAGTTTTCTGGATATAGATTTGTACATATTTTGCTAGATCCATAACTAAATATTCCATTTTGTGTGCAATTGTAAATTGTATTTAAAAATATTTCAGTCCTGGTGGTTCATTGTTGGTATACAGTAAATGCACTGACTTTTGTGTATTGATATTATACTTTCTTTTTGTTGTCTCCATCCTCCATCTTTAAGACATGGGGCACTGCTTTCCGTTTCCATCATATTTCCCCCCATGATCCTGCAGATCTCTCTTTTTATTTTTATCTTTTTTCTTAATTTTTTTCATTGTGGTAAAAATACTAAACATGATATATATCTTCTTAATAATTTTTTAAGGTTTTAATTTTTTATTAACATATAATGTATTATTAGCCCCAGGGATACAGGTCTGTGAATTGTGAGGCTTACACCCTTCATAGCACTTGTCATAGCACATACCCTCCCCAATGTACATAACCCAGCCACCCTCTCCCTACCCACCTCCACCTGGCAACCCTCAATTTGTTTTGTGAGATTAAGAGTCTCTTATGGTTTGTCTCCCTCCCAAGCCCATCTTGTTTCATTTTTTCCTTCCCTACCTCCCAAGCCCCCCACGTTGTCTCTGAAATTCCTCGTATCAGGGAGATCATATGATAACTGTCTTTCTCTGATTGACTTATTTCGCTAAGCATAATGCCCTCTAGTTCCATCCACATCGTTGTAAATTGCAAGATTTCATTTCATTTGATGACTGCATAGTATTCCATTGTATATATATATATATCACATCTTCTTTATCCATTCATCTGTTGATGGACATCTAGGTTCCTTCCACAGTTTGGCTATTGTGGACATTGCTGCTATAAACATTCGGGTGCATGTGGCCCTTTGGACTACCACGTTTGTATCTTTAGGGTAAATACCCAGTAGTGCAATTGCTGGGTCATAGGGTAGCTCTATTTTCAACTTTTTTTTTTTTTTTTAAAGATTTTATTTATTTATTTGTCAGAGAGAGAGAGAGAGAGAGCGAGCACAGGCAGACAGAGTGGCAGAGGGAGAAGCAGGCTCCCTGCGGAGCAAGGAGCCCGACGTGGGACTCGATCCCAGGACGCTGGGATCATGACCTGAGCCGAAGGCAGCCGCTTAACCAGCTGAGCCACCCAGGCGTCCCTATTTTCAACTTTTTGAGGAACCTCCATGCTGTTTTCCAGAGTGGCTACACCAGCTTGCATTCCCACCAACAGTGTAGGAGGGTTCCCGTTTCTCCGCATCCTCGCCAGCATCTGTCATTTCCTGACTGTTTAATTTTAGCCATTCTGACTGGTCTGAGGTGGTATCTCATTGTGCTTTTGATTTGTATTTCCCTGGTGCCTAGTGATGTGGAGCACTTTTTCATGTGTCTGTTGGCCATCTGGATGTCTTCTTTGCAGAAATGTGTGTTCATGTCCTCTGCCCATTTCTTGATTAGATTATTTGTTCTTTGGGTGTTGAGTTTGATAAGTTCTCTATAGATTTTGGATACTAGCCCTTTATCTGATATGTCGTTTGCAAATATCTTCTCCCATTCTGTCAGTTGTCTTCTGGTTTTGTTGACTGTTTCCTTTGCTGTGTAAAAGCTTTTGATCTTGATGAAGTCCCAATAGTTCATTTTTGCCCTTGCTTCCCTTGCCTTTGCTGATGTTTCTAGGAAGAAGTTGGTATGGCTGAGGTCGAAGAGGTTGCTGCCTGTGTTCTCCTCAAGGATTTTGATGGATTCCTTTCTCACATTGAGGTCTTTCATCCATTTTGATTCTATTTTTACGTGTGGTGTAAAGAAATGGTGTAGTTTCATTCTTCCACATGTGGCTGTCCAATTTTCCCAACACCATTTGTTAAAGAGACTGTCTTTTTTCCATTGGATATTCCTTCGTGCTTTGTCAAAGATTAGTTGACCATAGAGTAGAGGGTCTATTTCTGGGCTCTCTATTCTGTTCCATTGATCTATGTGTCTGTTTTTGTGCCAGTACCATACTATCTTGATGATGATAGCTTTGTAATAGAGCTTGAAGTCTGGAATTGTGTTGCCACCAACTTTGGCTTTCTTTTTCAACATTCCTCTGGCTATTGGGGGTATTTTCTGGTTCCATATAAATTTTAGGATTATTTGTTCAATTTCTTTGAAAAAAATGATGGTATTTTGATCAGGATTGCATTAAATGTGTAGATTGCTCTAGGTAGCATAGACATTTTCACAATATTTGTTCTTCCAATCCATGAGCATGGAATGTTTTTCCATTTCTTTGTGTCTTCCTCAATTTCTTTCATGAGTACTTTATAGTTTTCTGAGTATAGATTCTTTGCCTCTTTGGTTAGGTTTATTCCTAGGTATCTTATGGTTTTGGGTACAGTTGTAAATGGGATTGACTGCTTAATTTATCTTTCTTCTGTCTTGCTGTTTGTGTTTAGAAATGCAACTGATTTCTGTGTATTGATTTTATATTTTGACACTTTCCTGAATTCCTGTAGAAATTCTAATAGATTCAGAGAGAAGTCTTTTGGATTTTCCAAATAAAGTATCATATCATCTGCAAACAGTGATAGTTTGATTTCTTCTTTGCCAATTTGGATGCCTTTAATTTCTTTTTGTTGTCTGATTGCTGAGGCTAGGACTTCTTGTACTATGTTGAATAGCAGTGGTGATAATGGACATCCCTGCCATGTTCCAGACCTTAGCAGAAAAGTTCTCAGTTTTTCTCCATTGAGAATGATATTTGCTGTAGGTTTTTCATAGATGGCTTTGATGATATTGAGGTATGTATTCCTACACTGTGGGATGGACATCTCTACACTGTGAAGAGTTTTGATCAAGAAAGGATGCTGTACTTTGTCAAATGCTTTTTCAGCGTCTATTGAGAGTATCATATGGTTCTTGTTCTTTCTTTTATTAATGTATCATAACACATCGATTGATCTGAGGATGTTGAACCAACCTTGGAGCCCTGGAATAAATCTCACTTGGTCGTGGTGAATCATCCTTTTAATGTACTGTTGGATCCTATTGGTTAGTATTTTGGTGAGAATTTTTGCATCTGTGTTTATCAAGGGTATTGCTCTGTAATTCTTTTTGATGGGGTCTTTGTCTGGTTTTGGGATCTGGTTTTGGGATCAAGGTAATGCTGGCCTCATAAGATGAGTTTGCAAGTTTTCCTTCCATTTCTATTTTTTGGAACAGTTTCAGGAGAATAGGAATTAATTCTTCTTTAAATGTTTGGTAGAATTCCTCTGGGAAGCCGTCTGGCCCTGTTCTCTTGTTTGTTGGGAGTTTTTTGATGACTATTTCAATATCCTTACTGGTTATGGGTCTGTTCAGGTTTTGTATGTCTTTGTGGTTCAGTTTTGATAGTCTATATGTCTCTAGGAATGCATCCATTTCTTCCATATTGTCAAATTTGCTGGCGTTTAGTTGCTCATAATATGTCCTTATAAATGTTTGTATTTCTTTGGTGTTGGTTGTGATCTCTCCTCTTTCATTTATGATTTTGTTTATTTGGGTCCTTTATTTTTTCCTTTTGATAAGTCTGACCAGGGGTTTATCAATCTTATTAATCCATTCAAAGAACCAGCTCCTAGTTTTGTTGATTTGTTCTATTGTTTTTTTTTTGGTTTCTATTTCATTGATTTCTGCTCTGATCTTTATTATTTCTCTTCTCCTGCTGGGTTTAGGCTTTCTTTGCTGTTCTTTCTCCAACTCCTTTATGTGTAGGGTTAGGTTGTGTATTTGAGACCTTTCTTGTTCTTGAGAAAGTCTTGTATCACTATATATTTTCCTCTCAGACTGCCTTTGCTGTGTCCCACAGATTTTGAACCATTGTGTTTTCATTATCATTTGTTTCCATGAATTTTTAAAATTCTTCTTTAATTTCCTGGTTGACCCATTCATTCTTTAGTAGGATGCTCTTTAACTCCACGTATTTGAGTTCTTTCCAGCTTTCCTCTTGTGGTTGAGTTCTAATTTCAGAGCATTGTGGTCTCAAAATATGCAGGGAATGATCCCAATCTTTTGGTACTAGTCGAGACCTGATGTGTGACCCAGGATGCTATCTATTCTGGAGAATGTTCTATATGCACTTGAGAAGAATGTGTATTCTGTTGCTTTGGGAGGGAATGTTCTTTTTTCTTTTTATTCACTAAATTTTTTTATTTGTTTAAACATATAATGCATTATTAGCCCCAGGGGTACAGGTCTGTGAATAGCTAGGTTTACACACTTCACAGCACTCACCATAGCACATACCCTCTCCAATGTCCATAACCTCACCACTCTCTCCCTCCTCCCTCCCTCCACAACCCTCAGTTTGTTTTGTGAGATTAAGTCTCTTATGGTTTGTCTCCCTCCAGATCCCGTCTTGTTTCATTTATTCTTTTCCTACCCTCCAAGCCGCCCACGTTGCATCTCCGCCTCCTCATATCTGGGAGATCATATGATAGTTGTCTTTCTCTGATTGACTTATTTAACTAGGCATAATACCCTCTAGTTCCATCCATGTTGTCGCAAATGGCAGGATTTCATTTCTTTTGATGGCTGCATAGTGTTCCATTGTATATATATATATCACATCTTCTTTATCCATTCATCTGTTGATGGACACCTAGGTTCTTTCCATAGTTTGGCTATTGTGGACATTGCTGCTATAAACATTCGGGTGCATGTGGCCCTTTGGACTACCACGTTTGTATCTTTTGGGTAAATACCCAGTAGTGCAATTGCTGGGTCATAGGGTAGCTCTATTTTCAACTTTTTGAGGAACCTCCATGCTGTTTTCCAGAGTGGCTACACCAGCTTGTATTCCCACCAACAGTGTAGGAAGATTCCCCTCTCTCTGCATCCTCGCCAGCATCTGTCATTTCCTGACTGTTTAATTTTAGCCATGTTGAGTTGAGTTGATGTTGAGTACTTTTTCACGTGTTTGTTGACCATCTGGATGTCTTCTTTGCAGAAATGTCTGTTCATGTGGGCCCTCCCACATGAACATGAACACATGTTCTGAGTATATCTGTGATGTCCATCTGGTCCAGTGTGTCATTTAAAGCCTTTATTTCTTTGTTGATCTTTTGCTTGGATGATCTGTCCATTTCAGTGAGGAGTGTGTTAATGTTCCCTACTATTATTGTATTATTTTTGATGTGTTTCTTTGATTTTGTTATTAATTGGTTTATATAGTTGGCTGCTCCCATGTTATGGGCATAGATATTTAAAATTGTTAGATCTTCTTATTGGACAGACAGTTTGAGTTTGATATATTGTCCTTCCTCATGTCTTATTATAGTCTTTGGCTTAAAATCTAATTTATCTTATATAAAGATTGCCACCCCAGCTTTCTTTTGATGTCCATTAGCATGGTAAATTGTTTTCCACCCCCTCACTTTAAATCTGGGTTGTGTTTGCATCTAAAATGAGTTTCTTATAGACAGCATATTGATGGGTTTTGTTTTTTTTATCCATTCTGATACCCTGTGTCTTTTGATTGGAGCATTTAGCCCATTGACATTCAGAGTAACTATTGAAAGAGATCAATTTAGTGCCCTTGTATTGCCTGTGAGGTGACTGTTACTACATATTGACTCTGTTCCTTTCTGGTCTACTACTTTTAGGCTCTTTCTTTGCTTAGAGGACCCCTTTCAATATGTCCTACAGGGCTGGTTTGGTGTTTGCAAATTCTTTTAAGTTTTGTTTGTCCTGGAAGCTTTTTATCTCCCCTTCTATTTTCAATGATAGCCTAGCTGGATATAGTATTCTTGGCTACATCTTTTTCTCACTTAGTGCTCTGAATATATCATATCAGTTCTTTCTGGCCTGCCAGGTCTCTGTGGATAAGTCTGCTGCCCATCTAATATTTCTACTGTTGTATGTTACAGGCTTCTTGTCCTGGGCTGCTTTCAGGATTTTCTCTTTGTCACTAAGACTTGTAAGTTTTACTATTAGATGACAGGGTGTGGACATATTCTTATTGATTTTGAGGGGGGTTCTCTGTGCCTCCTGGCTATTGATGCTTGTTCCCTTTGCCATATTAAGGAAATTCTCTATAATAACTCACTCCAATACACCTTCTGCCCCCCCCCTTTCTTTTTCTTCTGGAATCCCAATTATTCTAATATTGTTTTGTTTTATGGTATCACTTATCTCTCAAATTCTCCCCTCATGATCCAGTAGTTGTTTCTCTCTCTTTTGCTCAGTGTCTTTATTCTCCATCATTTGGTGTTCTATTTCACTAATTCTCTCTTCTGCCTCATTTATCTTAGCAGTAAGAGCTCCATTTTTTATTGCACCTCATTAATAACTTTTTTTATTTCAGCTTGGTTAGATTTTAGTTTTTTTTTTTCTCTCCAGAAAGGGCTTATATTTCTCCAGACAGGATTTCTCTAATATATTCCATGCCTTTTTTGAGCCCAGCTAGCACATTGATAATCATCATTCTGAACTCTGGTTCTGACATATTACCAATACCTATATTGATTAGGTCCTTAGCCTTCTGTACTGCCTCTTGTTGTTTTTTTTTTTTTTTTTTTTTTTTTTTGTTTTTTTTGGTGGTGAGTTTTTTCACCTTGTCATTTTATCCAGATAAGAATATATGAATGAGAGAATAAAATACTAATAGGGTGGCAAAGACCCCAGAAAAATATTCATTAACCAAATCAGAAGAGACTTCAAATCAGGGGGAGGAGATAGGGGGTAAAAAGAAGTTCAAAAAAATTTTTTTTAAATTAAAAAAAAAAAAAAATATATATATATATATATATATATATATTAGACTGGTGAATAGAACAGAGCCACCCACTTGATTTTGAGTGTATTTTGGTCTCTTAGAAGAAACTACTTCCCAAAATTTTAAAGAAAGGAAATCTTATATATATATACAAAAATAAGTTTAAACATGATGAAGGGATGAAATATGACTGTAAAGATGAAAATTTTAAAAAATTCTAAAAAAGGAATTGATAAGATAAGTTGGTTGGGAAAAGAAAGAAAAAGAAAGTGGAGAGAATTTTCTCAGGCTGGAGACTAGAGCAAAGCCCTGTGTTAGATTTTGGGTATATTTTGATCTATTAGAAGAAGTTTTATCCCAAAATTTTTTAGAAGAAATAACCCTACATGTATACAAAAAATAAAGTTAGATACAATGAAGGATGAGGTATGACTATAATAATGAAGGTTCAAAAAGGTTTTTTTTTTTAAAGAAAGGTATTGTTAAGATAAACTAGTTAAAAAACGTTAAAAGAGGAAAGAAGACAAGTTAAAAAATTAGCATAAGAAAAAAATAAAATTAAAAAAATTTAATTAACTTTGCAAGACTGAAGAATCATGGGGAGAAAGCCATGAATTCCATGCTTTGTTTTCCCTCTTCTGGAATTCCGCTGTTCTTGATCATTGAGCTTGGTCTTGGCTGGATGTTCTTGCTGATCTTCTGGGGGAGGGACCTGTTGTAGTGATTTGCAAGTGTCTTTTCCTGAGGCAGAATTGGGCCACCCTTGTCAGGGGCTGGGATAAGTAATCTGCTTGGGTTCACTCTCCAGAGCTTTAGTTTTCTGAATGCTTTCCATAGAGCTCTGGAGGACAGGAATGAAGATGGCAGCCTCCCAGTCTCTGGTCTGGAGGAGCCAAGAGCTCAGGGCTGCACCCCTCAGTTGGCACTCGGAGAAAAGCGCTCAATCACTCCCATCTTCCTGGTCTTTGGCTGTGCTCTGAGCTCAACCAGCCTGTGACTGAACGTTTCTGTCTCTGGCACACAGCCCCATTTGGAGTCTCCAAATTCAGCAGATCCTGCCGCTCTTCTCTTCCGGTGGATGAAGGTTGGTCTCCTTGTATCTGCCACTTGTGGGGTCCCTGCTCAAAGAGCAGTGGCCCGACTGTGCTGCAGATCACAGTTTAAGCTGAGAGCTCACTCCTCAGCTCCGTCTCTGTAGCCGGCTTTCCTGCTCTGATACCTGCGAGCTCTGCTATACCCAGACACCCCCTATCCTTCTGTGACCCCATGGGACCTGAGACCATACTGTCCCTATGAGGGATCCACCCCTGCTTAGCCTCTGGAGTGATGTCCCTCAGTGGAACAGAATTTTAAAAGTTCTGATTTTGTGTTCCATTGCTCCACCGATTGCTGGGAGCCAACCCTGTGGGCCACCCCCCACCCCTGCCACGGTCTATATTCCCCTCTCTTTGGATTCACTTCTCCATACATCCTACCTTTCAAAAAGTGGTCGATTTTCTGTTTCTAGAATTACTCTTCTTCTCTTTGACCTCCTGTTGGGTTTGTAGGTGTTTGGAATGGTTTGATAACTATCTAGCTGAACTCCTGCGACCCGATGTCATCTCTGTCTGCTACTCCTCCGCCATCTTGACTTCTCCCCCTCCCAGTATTGTTAATCATAAGAACAATGTTGTACAGCAAATCTTACCAGTCTTGCAATTGGCACTTTATACAGTTTTATTGAACAGCAAAGATCTGGATATTCTAAACTTTAGTTCTTTTTTCAGTATCCATAATGTTTTCTTGGAACACAGTGACATGCATTAATTCCTGTATTATCTATGGTGGCTTTTGTACTGCAAGGCAGGTTTCTCCCCCACTCTTTACTGAGATACAGTGGACTTGTAACACTGTGAAAGTTGCCCTCAAGGCCAGTCCATGTTGGAAAAGGTAGATTTCCAAATTTTAGGAGATGTAGTGATTTGATACACATATGTATTACGGAAGGATTGCCACAATAAGGTTTGTTAAGACCACTATCACATCACATAAGTACCTTTTTTTTTTTTTTTTTTTTTTTGGTGAGAACATCTCAGTTGCACTTTCTTAGTAACTTTCAAGTATATAACACAGTATTGTTAACTGTAGTCACTATGCTTTACATTAAATACCTGGAGCTTATTCCTCCTATAACTTTAAGTTTTGATTAACATCTCCCACACCTCCAAGCCCCTGGCAGCCCTCTTTCTACTCTTCACTTCTGTGAGTTTGACTATTGTAGATTCCAGGTACAAGTAGGGTCTAAGAGTATTTGTCTTTCTCTGACTTATTCCTGTTTGTACAATGCCCTCAAGGCCCTCCATGTTGGAAAAGGCAGATTTCCTTCTTTTTAATGACAGAATAATATTCTGTTGTATATATGCCACATCTTTTTCATCCATTCATCTGTGAATGGACACTTAGGCCATCTCCAAGACTTGGCTAGTGTGAATTATACTGCAATGAACATGGGGTGCAGATTTTGCTTCAAGATCGTGATTTCATTTTTTCTGGATGAACACCCAGAATTTCTGGATATTGTGCATTTCTGGATCATATGGTAGTTCAATTTTATTATTATTATTATTTTTAAAGATACATTTATTTAAGAGAGAGAGTGAGCAAGCATGCATGAGCAGGGGAAAAGGCGGAGGGAGAGGGAAAAAAGTGGACTCCCCACTGAGCCGGGAGCCTGATGTGGGGCTTGATCCCAGGACCTGGAGGTCACAACCTGAGCCAAAACCCAAGAATTTGATGCTTAAACAACTGAGCCACCTTGGCATCCTGGTGGTTCAATTTTTAATTTTTTGAGGAAACTCTATACTCTTTTCTATAGTGGCTGTAGCAGTTTACATTCCTACCAACAGTGTATAAGGGGAAGCTCAGTAATTCTTCTTCTTCTTCTTCTTCTTCTTTTTTTAGATTTTGTTTATTTATTTGACAGAGCGAGAGAGATCACAAGGAAGCAGAGCAGCGGGCAGAGAGAGGGGGAAGCAGGCTCCCCGCTGAGCAGAGAGCCCAATATGGGGCTCGATCCCAGGACCCTGGGACCATGACCCGGGCCAAAGGCAGAGGCTTAACCCACTGAGCCACCCAGGTACCCCAAAGCTCAGTATTTCTTATCTTGGAGGTAGAACAAATAATATTTATCTGAATTACTGAGGTTAGGCTTAATGTAATGCTCACAAAATGCTAATGATAGCTTTCTATGCTTCCTGTGCATAGAGAAGCTATTATCAATTCTCTTTATCCCTGAAAGTGAGGAGAGGACAAATGGAGTTGTTGGTGGAGTGTTTGGTCCTGGAGCTAGCACATACAGGTTTTACTATTTGATTTTGCTGTGTCATTTTTTCCCTCTAGACTGTGAATTCCTTAAGGGCAGGAAGGGCCCTGTTGGTCTCTAAAATCTACTAGGCTCCTTCCTGATGCATGTTCAGATCTCTTCACTTCAGAGCTGCTTAAATTTTTTTCAGAAACAATTTGAAGATGTCTAGATACCAGACTTTAAAAAAATTTTTTTTCTTTTCCCCCTTTTTTGACTGAAAAGCAAGGAATGCATTATATATGGACATTTGGCCTGAGGGAAATTTTGTAAAACAGCTATCTAGAGATGTATTATTTAATACTAAACTCACTACAAATTAACATGAGTCTGACTGGTGTTTTATGGGAGAATTCTTATGTTGTTGTTTTTTTTTTCCCCAAGAGTTTTCTTTGAAAAAGAGTTTCTTTGAAACTATTTTAACAATTTGCCCTAAGAATAGTTTGGGTTTAGTCCACTTACTGCCCTGAGTTTTTTCCTTGGAGGTGAATGGTTTTGTTGACTAAATTTCACTAGTTCCATATCAAATCTACAATATGAGATTGTTGAGTGTGATTTTTTTTTTCTTTCTAGTCTAAATTGGAACCTTATGGACATTGAACCTAGAAACATATGCTGATGTGATTTATATGTAGAAAATCTCTTTTCATATTATTAACAAAATCACTATTGTGTTCCAATCTTTGTTCTCTGGGGATGAATCTTAGAAAATCACTTCCTGCCATTCAGATACCTCAGAGCTCCAACTGCCTGAAGCTTGACAACAGATTCATCAGAAAATACAATTCAAAAATCCAGAAGGTTATGATGACAGGAAAAATGTTTCCCATTCCTCCTGAAAGGGTGGGGAGGGGACAGGAAGGAGAGAATTTTAGAATCTGGTTCTTCCATGTCTGAGAAGAGACATTTCAGATTAATTACAAGTGCCTTAAATAAGAAACAGGACAGTATCCTCCATGGAGAGTCACGTTAGCCAGCCATAAACATTTGGTACTCATCCCCAGGCTCCAGGCGCAAAGAGAAGTTTAGATAGGTCTGAAAGAAAATCAGGCCAAGCGTGTCTTTAAAAATGAAAATTGGAAATAAAACTCATTGTGCTCACACAGTTCCTCTTCAGACCTATCGGCCCTCTCTGTATGTTGAGTCTACCACTTCAACAATCCTGGGAAGTTCAAGGTTTCATGAGTACACGTGTCTCTACTATTCTCTCCCTCCCCCCTCCCTGCGACAGAACATATTTTTCCAATTTAGTTTACAAAGAGATTTAGGTCTTCCCTGTTGTGCTTTATTCACCTATAACGTGGGGGATCATAAATATATTTCCATCTCCTGGGGAACGTTCTCCCACATTGCATTTCCGAGCCATGCTGTCCAGATGTGAAAGGTTAAGTTACTTTTAAAATTTCTTCAGGACAGGGAATCTCTTAATGGAATCCATTATGTTACTCATGCAATGCCAGGTTAGTCAAGGGTGCCTTTTGTTTCAAAAAACAAGATGCATCTGAGCTTTTCCTTTTTCTGGAGATGTCCATCACAGCAGCTGCGACACGGAAGAGGCTGAGAGTTTGGAGGGTTGAGGAGAGTGACAAATTGATACAGATCTATGACTTTCCAATTCCTAAATGCTCAGTTTTTATGTGCTTGTTGCTGCCTGTGAGTCTCAGTTCTTGGGAGGCAGCCTACAGATGCTGGCTCCAAAGCCACTGGTGTGTTGCTGGGACCAGCGGCATGTGTGGGTCAAGATCAATGAGAATTTCTTTTGAATGAAACTCACAGTGGCTTGATCCAGGCTATGAATTAGATGATACTGGCTTTTTTTTTTTCTTTGAAGAATTGACCCTTGTCTTTATATCAGGTCAACAATAGTCTATTTTTGAAAAAGGAAACACTTTGAAGGGAAAGCAGACGGTCAGGGAAAGCACGTGCCACGTGTTGATTCCACCCATAAAGGCGGGATTGATAGCCAGGCTGATCGAGGAACACTTATGTTCCTTCTGCTTCTCTTTCCCTTCTCCTCATTATGGCTTCCCAAACTTAAAACAAGGAAATCTTAGTGGTTCTTGGGCTTGAATCTTCTTCTTAGAACACCTCAGGTTGTATAGGGAAAAGAGATTGTTTAAGAAACTGGACATTCTGCACAAGACACCTCAAAAACCCTGAGCCATGCATTGCATTTAACACATTTTAGTGGGAAAAATAATGTGAAATCGGTAAACTTGGACCCCTAAATACGGGGCATGTGCTTCCTGAATGTTTTGTACCAATGTCTTAACCTTTCTGAATCTCAGGTTAATTAGTAAAACAGGAATAATCATATCTTCCTCACAGTGGTGGTAAGGACCCAGTGAAATAATTACATTGAGCCAGAGGAAATTGCCAGTATTCAGTTGGTTATGACCTTCACCAGCAGCTCTCTTAAACGAGAGCAAACTCATATAAGCAGCATTTTGTAAGTTGTAAAGTACATGTAAATTTTAGTTACAATAAAGTGAAAAGTTACCTTTTCTTCTCATGCGTGAGGGAGAAGTGGAACTGTCTTAGGAAGCAGCTGGAGAACAATGTGACAGGAAGGTGTGTGCAGAATTTGAAGGGAAAAGATGAGGAAGATTAAAATAAGCAAGATGAATTTTTACCTTGTGGGCCACCTTTTACTACCTTGCTGTGGAATGGGAACGAGGTTGCTCTCTTTAATCAACCTTTTTTTTTTTTAAGATTTTATTTATTTATTTGACAGGCAGAGATCACAAGTAGGCAGAGAGGCAGGCAGAGAGAGAAAGGAGGAAGCAGGCTCCCTGCTGAATAGAGAGCCCGATGCGGAGCTTGATCCCAGGACTCTGGGATCAGACCCGAGCCGAAGGCAGAGGCTTTAACCCACTGAGCCACCCAGGCACCCCTTAATCAACCTTTTTAATGAGCTGTGTGTATGTGAAATATTCAGACTATTCTTTGTTAATAGTTTGGAGAGTGAGTTTATTAATATCAAGCCTAGCTTGATTTAATATCAAGCTAGGCTTGATAGTAAATAAACTATTGTCTTTTTCAAAGGACAAAACACTTCTTATTCAAGCCGTTCCATCAAAACCTTCCAATTTAATGATATGATTAATAACGTCACTTGAAATTTGGATGATATTCACACACCACATAAAGGAAAAGCAACTTGATCTAACAGGTCATTTGGAATAGATGATCTATATAATATTTATTTTAAGGAAATAATGCAGAGAAACATAACACTACCATTTTTGGGGGGAGGTGATTATAGTTCAAGGTGCAGTAAGACTTAGTAAATAAGGCTAATGAGGGTCAGTATCACGGTTGATATATTTTCCTCATCTCTAGTTGAGATATGTTAATATATAAAACATATTTCTGTTTCCCATCTTTCGGACTGATGTTCTGAAGCCAGAGTTAATAGCTAAGGCTTAAATCCTGGAATAAAGATGTGACAGTCAAAGTGGAAGATTTAAAACAGTGCTAATTCTCTATCTTAAGAGAAAAAAATTAATTAGGAAGAGTTAGCATTTTCCAAAGGAGCAGGGATCCTATCATCATGTGGTTTTGTGTAAAAATCATTGAAATCCTCAGACACGAATTTTTGTCTTGGGGTTGGCAATGAATTTTGCAGTAGGTTAAACCATTTGCCCTTATATTTTCATGGATAAAAATGTTTCATTAAGTACTTGGGGTTTTTTTTCCCCTCTTTTTCCTTGGGTAGAGGGTTTCCATATGTGCAGAATGTGCACATCTGTGAATATTTGGATGTTTTGAGGGGTCTGTAAGATAACTTAGAAATCCTAAAAAAGTCTCTGCTCTCTTATTATTTTAATTCTAAACCATGAGAGACATTTAGAAACCCAGGGAAGAATTCTCTTAGGGCAAGACCTGGACTTGTGCAGAGGTATGCTAAATGATCATTCTTACCGTGGGGGTAAAACCCCAGTGGAAACCAAGAACCAAAGTGGCCCGCCAGTACAAGTGTGACTGTGTGTTCAGGCATGTGGTCGGCCCCCATGGGTAGGTGACCAGGCTGCACAGATTTTGTCAGAGGCAAGAAGGGAAGGAGAAGTTCTCTGTCCCAGCATAATGATCCTTAGGTCCTCCTATTATGTTCAGAACTGCCTTAGCATGGACAATGAATGATATGGCCTCCAAAGATTCAGACAGTCTTACCCTCAGAATATAAGCTGGGCACTCAAATATACCAGAATTGCCATCTGCCTCCTCAGGAGGGTACCAGGGCTAGAGGGACACTTAGCGTCCCCCAGTTTTTGTGGTGGTTGCTGATGTTTCCCTGTTTCCCTGAAGCGTTTTGCAGCCTGATCTTAGAGCTTGTGCACCAGTCTTCGGGGTCAGCAGAGGGGTGGGTGGAAAAGATACTGGGCAGACTGCCAGTGTTGGGGGAGAAGAGCAGGAAAGAATGAAGCTGGTGGTGGTCTTGGGAGGTCTGTGGGGCTGAGTTACATAGAGGACCCCAGGCTCTCCCAACAGTATTCTACGGAATCTCTTGGCCATGATCATTGCGTTTCAGAGCGGGGAGTGGTCTAAGAAGTTAATTTAGTTTCTCCTTTTGCCTCAAGTAGATGTAGGCTGACTTTCGGATAGCCTATGGAATCTTGTTCGTGAAGGTTATTGTACCACACTTCCTCCTGGGTGATGTGTTCAGCAGCAGATTCACCGGGAGAGTCAAAGCAGCCTTGGTCGGAGATGTTTCTAAGAAATTGGTGAAATAGGTTGTTTTTAAATCACTGAATACACTGTTAGAAATGGGAAGTGCGTTATTAAGAACAGAATAGCAAATAGTAGATGACATGGTTCTGGGTTATTGTCCAGTCCTGCCTCCATGTGAGTAGTGAAGTGTGGTGAAGGGAAATGTCTTCTTCACCGTTTCTGGACGCTCTTCTTGATTTGGGGTCTAGGGGTCTTCTTTATGTTTGTTCTGGGTTCAGTTTCTGTTATTCTTAAGACTCATTTGGTGTTTCTTCAGTCATTTGCAACCCAGTGAAGGTTCATGCCTCGACAGTGTTGGGAGACCGATCTGTTCGGCTGTCACTCTCCCCCTTCTCCCCCAGGAGCCCCATGCATGATGCTGGTGGCAGGGGGAGACCCCTGTCCCTGGAGAACTGACTGATGACACCCACAGGAGACTCTGGATTTCTCATGGGCTGCCTGGGAGTGTTGGAACCAGACGGTGGAGATTGGAAAGTGGAGGGAAGAGCAAGCAGATGCATTTTCCATAAAAGAGTCTCAGGAGCCTGTCTGGAAGTTGATCACAAAGACTCAGCAACAAATGGCTTGTTGTGGAGCCTGACCTGCTTAGAACACTTCCTTGATAGATCATCTTCCTGCCTCCTGCCCCTCCTTTGTAGGGACTTTGCTGGGGCTCCTTCTCTCCTTGGGAGGCTCTCTTAAGTGTCTTTCTTTATTGTATTTATTCAGCAAATGGGTGTATATATTTAAAGATTTTATTTATTTGTGAGAGAGGGAGAGAGAGCATGAGCATGGAAGCAGGGAAAAGGGCAGAGGGAGAGAGAGAGGGAATCTCAAGCAGACTCCCTGCCCATTGTGGAGCCTGAGGTGGGGCTTGACCTCACGACACTGAGACCACGACCTGAGCTAAAACCAAGAGTCAGAAGCTTAACTGACGGAGCCACCCAGCTGCCCCCAGCAAATGTATCTCCAATACTTCCTATGTGCCAAGATGATGCTAGTTGCAATTTCTTGTGGGCTGTACTAAGAAGTTTGATGTGAAAGAGTTTTTGTTTTGTTTTTTAATTAAGAAAAAAATAGCCAGGAAGTGATATAACCTAGTAACAAGACTTTATTTTTTATTTATTTACTTATTTTTTTTTAAAGATTTTATTTATTTATTTGACAGACAAAGATCACAAGCAGGCAGAGAGGCAGGCGGAGAGAGGGGGGAAGCAGGCTACCTGCAGAGCAGAGAGCCTGATGCGGGGCTCCATCCCAGGACCCTGGGATCATGACCTGAGCCGAAGGCAGAGGCTTTAACCCACTGAGCCACCCAGGAACCCCCTAGTAACAAGACTTTAAAAGGTACCCTACCTCCTGCATGGAGCAGAGACAGCTGCAGGGCAGACATGGAAATGGGAAGAGGGCCTGGGACTGCCCTGAGCATGGGTGGTGTTGGGCTGGACCAGGGTTAGGATGGGGAGGGGTGGATGGATTGATAATAAATTTAGAGATAGAAAGGATAGAGTTTGGCAATGGATTAAAGAAGGAGAGGAATGAGGAGAGAATTAATAATGACTCCTAGGTTTGTGACATGTGGAAACAGGAGTTATATACCAAGATGAGGAAGGTGATGGGGGTGGGGTCATGGGAAGATGACCAGTTTTGTGGGGTAAATAAGAACATTTCAAACTTTTCATGGATGTGAAGGCATAGCATGAATTCACTTCTTAAGACTCCCCTTTTCAGCTAAACAACTCTACTTACTTAACAAGATAAATTTATTTTAATATGTCCATACTGGATCACGGTTGACCATTGTGTAAAGACAGTCATTAAAAAATCCCTCGCTGTTTAATGTTGTGGTTCTCTGCCAGTGTTTCTTCCTTACCCATTAAGGTATTATGACAGTTCTGCTGTCATAATACATCTTTGGCTCATTCAATTTAAACAACGTATTCTGTTTAACTTTTTATGCTTGTGAACTGAACTTGATCTTTTATCACCATGAGTTGTATGTCTTCTAGATCCCACAGTTTTATTCTTCAGTACATAGCCACCGATCATGGTTATAATTACATGGTTTTTTTCCCCATTTTAAATGGCCATTTTCCTTTATTCAACAGGAAAAAAAGCGCAGAACCGGGGACAAAGATCTTTAGTGTAAGTGAGTTGACGGAGATCTTTCTGGAGGAACTAAAGGAATAATTCAGAGGGAAAATTGCTCTGGAAAATTCCCAATCTCTATTTCTTTAAATATTAGTTGTCAAGGAAAGTGTCATAAATCATTAGTTAATATTCAAAGACAAATTTAGAATTAGATCAAAATGTTTTCCCCCCAAATATCCCAGCTGTTCCCAACAGAACCTCAGAGTCTCACTTTCAGTCAGGATCTGGATTGAACAATAGTCATTTTAGGACAAATGTTCCCCAGTGCCAAGATTTTTGTGGCTGGAAAAGTCAAAAGAGAAATTTAGACTGGCTTTATTGTGCATGGTCAGTAATTTTCAGTACTTGTTCAGTAATCACGTTGGAAGATAACAGCAGAATTCTGTTTCAGAATATCCTTGCAAATAATCATTTGTAATTTAATCTTAGAATTTCCTCTGGACCCCACTATATTTTCGTGAATTTATATTTTTCTGGCTTTCTGTGGGTATTGCTTTTCTGAGCCTTATATTCTTCATAAGTCCCATTTTTAGAATAAAAAAACAAGGGGTGCCTGGGTGATTCAGTTGATTAAGCGTCCAACTCTTGGTTTTGGCTCAGGTCATGATCTTGGAGTTGTGAGATCGAGCCCTACATGGAGCCCTGTAGGGAGGCCAGAACTGGGCTTGGCACTTGGTTGGAAATTTGCTCGAGAGTCTCTCCCTCTGCCCCTCCCCCTGCTCATGCTCTCTTTAAAATAAATAAATAAACCTTAAAAAAAAAAACAATCAAAAAGTAAATCAAGACTTCACTGATATTGAAACTTTGCTGGTGAGGCTTATATTCAGTGAAAATAAGCACTTGGTTGGAAGTTCAGCCTTTCCTGACCGCCACCCCACCATACCACCTTCTTTTTCCATTTATAATTGGAAAAGCAGAGTGGCAATAGTTTTCGTTAGGTGGATTATTAATGTTTCCTTTTGATAAAAGCTTGGTGTTTGGAACATGGAGCCAAGATCTTTGCTTTTGGGCTTGAAATTTACTCTGTGATCAGGAATTCATATCTAGACTCTAGGATTCTGAGCTTTAAAATGAGGATGGTAATTCTCTTCTGCCCTGGGGTGGAGTGGAGGGCTATTGTGAAGCTTCACAAATTTGTAATTTGTAATATGCTTTGGAGAATAAGAAAACATCATACAAATAATAAACATTGTTATGACAACAACTTCTGCGTTTGTAAGCAAACTATTAACACAAATGAAGCTGTGTACGCGTCAAAAGGTAAGTGAAGATGGCTTTGTTTCAGTTGGCTAATAAATGTAGATTATCTGAAAGATGTACTTCGTTACATAAAGTGGCCTTTTTTTTTTTTTTTTCTGGAGGAGGAAGTACCCTTGAAGACACCAGTTTCTTGTTCTTCTTATTCAAATGAATGGAAAGACTGTTAAATCTTTTATTTAAGTCGACTTTATTTAAGTAGATGCAACTTCTACTAGGGTAACAAATGGTTTTAGTTGGTTTATTTTTTATTTTTTTAAAAATTAAGTAGGCTGTACACCGAACATGGGGCCTGAACTCACGATCCTGAGTTCAAGAGTCACACACTGTGCCTGCTGAGCCAGGCAGGCATCCCTGGTTTTGTTTTTTAAATAAAGTAGGCACTTCTTCCAACAGTTTTGTGTTGGCGAGGATTAGGGCTTCCAGAAAATGGAGCAAAATTGGCATTTCGGATAAACAAGGCATCATGTTTTAGTGTAGGCACGTCCCATGCAGTGGTGGAGTGGAGACATGAACTGTGTTTTCCTGCAGCAAAACAATAAGGATAGACAACAGTGAGAATAAACAAACTGTGGCTGTTTTCAACAACAGGGATGAATTTCAGACACAGAATATTGAAGGAAGGCAATAGTCACAGAGTGCATTTTGCATTTTGCATTCTATGGAATTTAAGGAGAAATAAAGCTAAACTATGAAATTAGGTCCATCCAGCAGTTAGTCTTGGAAATCTGTGACTGGGCCGGGCAGGAGTGGGCCCTGGGGTGCTGGTTGTATTCTGTTTCATGATCTGGGTGCTTCATTTTCTGAAAATTCATTGGCGGAGGCGCTGGGTGAGTCAGTTGGTTAAGTGTGTGACTCTTGGTCTCAGGTCAGGTCTTGATCTCAGGGTTGTGAGTTAAAAGCCCTGCCTTGGGCTCTACCCTGGGCTTGGAACCTACTTAAAAAAAAAAATGCATAGCTTTAAAAAAAATCATTGAGGTGTTATGGTCTATGCGATTTTCTTTATGCATGTTATATCTGAATGCAATTTATAGGAGAAAAATAGCATGCTTTAACATATTTTAACAGATTTCTTAACTTTAGAAACTTTCAAGAGAAATTTGAGAAAGTAAAAAACTTGACAAATATTCATGTAACTGCGCGTTTATTACTATAGATGCCTACTGTATTTACATTTATATATTTATACTATATTTATTACTATAGATTACTATAGATTTAATCCATGAAATGAAGATAACTATTTCAGTTTAAGGTGATATTTACTATGTTCCTTTATTAGACGGTGACACTAATAGTCACCATTTCTAGATAAGCATGTTTTATAAAAGGTCAGAAAGTGTTCTCTAATGCTCTAAATCACGTGGCTGAGGTTTCTGGGAAGCAGTCAGGTAGAATGGAGGGATTAAAATCGTAGGAGGCTTCAGGGGCACCCGGGTGGCTCAGTCAGTTAAGCATCTGACTCTTGATTTTGGCTCAGGTCGTGATTTCAGGGTCACGAGATTCTGAGCCCTGAGTTAGGCTCCCCATCAGGCAGAGAATCTGCTGGAGATTCTCTGTCTCTCTCTCTGCCCCCCCCAACCCACGTGCTCTCTCTCTAAAGTAAATAAATCAATCTTAAAAAAAAATTAAGAACACCAGTGGTTCCTCAGTGGTTGTAGAATGAGGACGCCCTTTAGACATCAGACATTTTAATGGGCCCCACATGCTTGTGCCTGTACCTTGGATCTTTGTTGCTTGAGAAGATAACAAAGTGGTGCAAAGATGCAGTACATTCAGTGCCACGTTTATGAATGTGTATTTCACCAGTCCTGAGCATTGAAGAGAGGGAGCATGGCATATTGTCTGCTTTGTCTACAGATGATACCGGGGGCACCTGTGATGTCGGGCACCTTGCACTGCCTCTGGAGTCGCTCGGGTGTCTCCCCTGTTGGGAGCACAGCCCTAAGCTCCCTCTGGGAAGCAACTCTGGTGGCCATCCGTCGTACATAGAGGATTCCGCTGAGTGGACTCTACACCGTGCAGGGGCTCCTCTGGCTGCTTTCTCTCCGGCAAACCAAGTCATCATTTGCAAAGTGGGATGAGCCGCTTACTTTCTGGGGTGGTTGAGAGTCAATTAGACAAGCCTAGAATAGCGTGGCACAAAATGCAAGCTCAGGAAATGTGGGTTCCCTCTAGCGGCCGTCCTCCTCTTTTGAAAATGTAAAGGAGATCATTTTACTTTCCTATTTAAATCTCTCCAAAGGCTTCCCATGGGTGTTGCTGAAGTCAAAGTCAAAGTCATCCTCTCTGGCCTTCCTCACTGAGCCCCGCCCTCCCGGGGCTTCATTCCTCCGTGACCTGAGTGCTTTCCTGCAGGAGGAGGTTCTGTGCCTAGGAGCACCCCCAGCATCTTCGGGCTTTTCTTTTCTCTTGTGGGTCAGCGGAGGAGTCATCTCCTCAGACAGGCGGGGTCCGAGGCACACTCTCCTGAGTACCCCTGTCCTCTGCTGGTGTTGGTTTCTGTTATGGCGTGTATCATAATTCGTAATAATTAACTAACTAACTAACTAACTAGCTAACTAGCTTTCCTGTTTATTTTCTGTCTCCATCAGGATAGGGACTTGGCCCGCTGCGTTCACTGCCATCTACTGTGCTCCGCACAGAGCCTGACACTGAGTAGGGGACGGACTCGTATGTGTTGAGTGACTGATGGCGTCCGGCACGTAGTAGGTGCTTCTGAAGTGTTAGCTAATTGTTTTATGGCAGAAGTATTCTACCAAACAATCAGATGTGGCATGTCAAGATATTGTCAGCTTTTACTGAAAAAGTGTGGTCATGAACCGCATTTACCCTGGTCCTTCTCTGCTGTAGAAATATAGATATCTGACTGTACCCCACTCCCACAGTGTGCCCAACTTCTCTGAGTCTCTCGTGTTGGTGTCATCATGTGACTTGTGTGTGTGTGTGTTTGCTTAGAACAGTAACCGGCACATAGCAGGTACCATTTGATGTTAGCTATCATCATCACCACCCCCAATGTTAATGTGCGGTGGGGTCAGATTCCTCAGTACTTTTCTCCAGTCTTGTAGATATGTTTCCCTATGTCTTTCTCAATGGCCATCTTTGGCTGAAGGGCGGGGCGCCTTCCTCCTTCCTCTGGCTGATGTTACCGCCGCTCCCCCAACCTTAGGGGAACGGTGTGCCGTCCTGACCACAACATCTCAAGTGGAGAGTTTTCCTCACACTTCCCTCAAAACAGAGTCCAGGCCACAAGTTTTGCCAGGTCCTTCTCAGGCCCAGGGATCACTGATGTGAGGACCAGCCATGAAGGTGACTTGTGGAGCTCCCAGCAGTCCCTCTCCTACAAGCCCACGGACCCCAGCTCACCTTAGGTCTTTCTCAGCTGCCCCCATTTCACCCTTGGACCATGCTGGAGGGAGACACAGAGAGAGGGAATTAAGTTTCTGTCACTGAGGAAAGCAAGAAAGCCTCAGAGTCCCATCTCTGACTCAATTCTGTGTAACAACTGACATTTCCAAATCAAGGCTTAAGTTCCTCTCCTCAAAGCGCTGAATTAAATTAGAGGTTTTTTTTTTTTTTTTTGTCTTCCCCTAACAACCTTTGGGAGTGTTCTTGATTTGTATCAATGTAACCAAAGGGCATATTTTGAGGTTTTTCCTAAAATAAGTTAAAAATCACCAGGAAGGTGAATTCAATCATCCTTTGAGGAGGCAGAAAACTGCTTTTAAAGGTAAGGTTTTCTCCTTTCTCACACTGGCGAATGCCCTCCTTGTCTTTCCGCTACAAGCTTCAGGCACTCATTGCCTGAACATAAGGACTGTGTCAACACTCTCCTGTCCACTTCAAAGAAACAAGCATCCTGCCTCTCTACTGCAAGTGTGTACCAGTCAGGATGGCCTGTGGCATGCTGCTGTAACAAACATCCCCCAAATGTGAATGGCCAGAACCAGGAAGGTTTGTTTCTCACTGACATTACATGTTCGGGCCAAGTGGCTGTGCTAATGGCATATTCTCTCAGACCAAGATGGCTAAACAGCCGCCCTCTTGAATTGTAGGTCACTGTGCCACAGGGAGTGGCAAATGCTGTCTTACATCTGCAATTCAATGTCCTGTCCCAGAAGTGACACATGTCATTTCTGCTGTCTCCTCATTGACCAAAACAAGCCTGGTGGCCCCACCCTACCAGCTGGGAGCTGGGAAGTGCAGGTCTCCCCCCAACCCAGGAGAGCCGACTGCTTTGGTGAAGACTACCAGTGCTCCTCACACGGATTTCACTTCTTTCCTCAGAAAGAGCTCATTGATCTTATTATTTTACTTCTGCTTGGATTCTCTTTCATTTCTCTTCTTGAGGACATAGAGACTAAAAAATAAGGCCTATCACATAGTATCAAGAATGCATTTTATTTTTCAACCTGCTATTCTTTTAAACCTTATTTTCCTCATGTTACTTCTGCCATTCCTGGGTCTTTTGATGTGTTATGTCCCCTTCTAGCTTTGACATTACTCTGAAAACTTGAGATTGGAATTTACGGGACTCCTGACCAACACTGGGAAAGGATTTAGCTTGGCTCCTTTTCTGAGTCCTGCCTTGTATCTCACACTCTCCTCCCCGCCCTCCAGATATTCATGTATCAGTATTACCAGATTCCTGAGCATTCCGGAGAGAGCCTCACATCCTCCCCTCCCTCCCTCATCTCCTAAACTTCCAACTCCAGAACCTCTTAGACCCCATAAAGGGAATTGTGCTGTGAAAATCACAACCCTCACTAGAGTCAAGTCTTTCTTCCAGTAAAAGAAAGTAGGTTTCACAAAAGAAAGAGCTTCGCTGCAAGACGATTCTAGCTGCTTCCTACATTTTGTCAGTTCAGATGCCGTGTCCGTGTTGTAGGGTTTAGTAACGCGTGGTGGTGGTTCAAGTCAAAGTGGCAGTTACGTGAATTATCTACTTAGGTCCTCGAAATAGTAGCTGGTAAAAGGAATTATACAAAGCCAGCTTCTTTTGAGTGAAAAAGTTACATAATTTTTTAAAAACAGAGACATTGCTTATAATCAAACTCTTTGAAAATGTTGGTGTATATTTAACAGACTTTAGCTTTTCCCATGACGAGATAGTTCACTCTGAGGTAAAACAGACAGATGTGTTTATCCAAACATGGGGATAGCCTTACTTCTAAGCCCTTCCCTTAGAGCCATCTATAGAGATGTACAGAGCTATGGAAGTATCTTTGCGACAGGAAAATGCAATGGAAAATAATCCAGACCACGCTTTGCATTGAAAGCAAACGATATGATATATTGCAAGGCAGGCAATTTCAAACACTGCTCTTAGGTCAGGCTAATTTTCTAGTCTAAGATCAGAATGCAAACATGACTAAGCCAATGTATGTGGATTTCTATACAAAACATATGTGAGTAATATTATTTTTTGGGAAGATTATGGGCAGGCCCTTTCTCGTAAATATAATTATTTAGGATTATGGTTCAATTCCTGGCACTGTCTGTGAAGCTTAAAAGCTTTCCAGGGAGTGGAAGTTTTTGCTCTCGGTGGGTCACAGCTCTGTTTGACTGAGAGTAACAGGACATGAAGCAAGCAGGGCTGTGTCTTCCCTGCCAGGTGTGAGATGCTCCAGTAACATGAGCAGCAGAGACTCCTTCCCAGAAGAGAAAAAGTGATCAAAAATGAGAAAAAAATTCAAGTGTGGCAAAAATGGAATAGAACAGGCTTTTACAAACACAGTAGTCCATCCCTTACCAACTTCTTTTTTTTTTTTTTTTAAGATTTTATTTATGTATTTGAGAGAGAGAGAGAGAGCAGGAGCATGAGTGGGGGTGAGGGGCAGAGGGAGAGAGAGAAGCAGACTCCCTGAGGAGCAGGGAGCCCGGTGTGGGGCTCTATCCCAGGACCTTTGAGATCATGACCTGAGACAAAGGCAGGTGCTTAACAGACTGAGCCACCCAGGCGTCCCTTATCTGCAGTTTCTACTTCCAGGTTTCAGTTACCTGCAGTCAGCCAGGGTCTGGAAGCAGATGGTTGCCCTTCTAAGGTATAATCAAAAGGTCAAAGTAGCCTAAGAGTAGGTTACGGTGCCTACATCATCCCCCTCACTTCACCCCATTGCGCAGGCGTTTTACCATCTCACATCATCACAAGAAGGGTGAGTACAGTACAATAAGATGTCTAGAGAGAGAGAAAGACCACATTCACATCACTTTTATAATCGTTCCACTTTATTATTGGTTATTGTTAATCTTTTACTATGCTTAATTTATAAATGAAACTTGGTCATAAGTATGTATGTATAGGAAAAAAAACATAGTCCATATAAGGTTCAGTATTATTTGTGGTTTCAGCTGTCCGCCCCCGGGAGGTGTGTGTGTGTCTAGGAAGGTATCCCCTGTGAATAAGGGGGGATAACTGTAAGTCTCTCTCCGTTCCACAAGGTGGCGGTAAAGACATTCCTAAGTACCACCTGGGAGACGAGTGAAGCCTCTAAGTGGCAAAGTATTATTTCAAGAGTGTGCTGTAGGAATCGATGCTATTGAAACCAGAGTAAACACATTTAAAGCCTGGCTGAGTGTTGTTTGTGAGAAGCTCCCTTTGCCCTTAGCTCTCAGGAGGGAAACGAAGGAGAAAAAGAGAAGTGCAGCTTGACATCATGCCAGGAGTTTCTGTCCCCCAAGAGGAGACCTCAAGCTTTCCTTGAAGTGAGATGATAAACAAGCCATTTGTTGACTTTCAAGGCTGAACATAAAGTCGACAACTAAACTGTGAATCAGGCAAAAAGAAGTTCAGACCAAAAGCACTGTGCTTTGAGCAAGAGGTCATAGAATAATCCAATGACACGGACATTAGTTTGCTTAGATTACTTTTTTTTTTTTTTTTAACATGGAAAGACAAATTCATCTGTAACTCAGAAGTAACATATTAAAATAGTTAAGTTAAAACTTCTTGGGACACCTGCGTGGCTCAGTCGGTTAAGCATCGACTCTTGATTTCTGCTCAGGTCATGATCTCAGGGTCATGAGATTGAGCCTGTTTTGGTCTCTGCACGGAGTGTGGAGTCTGCTTGAGATGCTCTTTCTCTCTCTCTCTCCCTCTGCCAGTTCCCCTGCATGTGGTGTTCTCTCTTTAAATAAATAAATGCAGTTTTCAGAAAAATTACTTCTTCATCACTGTGTCTTTTTGATTTCATTAGTACTGGAAAAAGAACACGCGAGATCTAGGTTAGATTAAGTTAAGTTTCCAAACATGGGAATTGAAGAAGAGCCTTTTCTGCAGGTCTAGCCAAATGGGATGATTTAGTATGAATGAGTCACAGCCCTGCCAGTCCTAATCTGTATCCACATCTCTGCCCTGGAGGGGACCATCAGGCACTTGGAAGCACATGTTAGGCCACTCGGCAGAGGGCAACAAACACTGGTTGAGCAATCACGCTGTTGAATTCAGACCCCGAAACTCAAGAATGAGAGAGGCACATAGTCTGCCCTTGAGGAAGGGAGGAAAGTCTTGTCTTTTCTCTCTCTTTGCAAAAATTGGTTGGCAGTCTTGTTTATGAGCTTTGTTTCCATATAAAACTTGGGAGGAAGTGTGAGGAAGAATTGACCTGAAGTTTCGTTGGGCCCCGAGTAGGCGTTTGGCCGTAGCTGGTGCCCAGTGGGATCTTTTTCCTCAGCACAGCGTGACTGGTGAAGAGATTCCAATACTTTTCCTCAGCAGGGGCTACAAAGTAGGTTTATTTTCCTCTCCAGTCAGGGGATGACCCATAGCTGTTAAGCAGCATTCTCTTGGGACAAAGGGAGGGAATGAAGTCTAATATTGAATACAAACATTACATTCTGGGAGAACTTTCTAGTGAGCTGAGTCTGCTCCTAAAACAAGGCTTAAACATCGAGAAGCATTATTGTCCCCATTTGACAGATGGGCAGGCTGAGGCAAGGACAGATTAAGAAATTCATCCGTTCTTATGTCATCTGTCATCGATAGAGCTAGTTGTAGGGTACACTGGCCTGTTGATATCTGACCATATGTCATTTCTCCTGCACAGGACCTCTGTTTGACTAGAAAATGCTTTTTTTGTGCATTTGGGAAAGGGGCACCCTTTGGGCCAATGCAGCTCCACAGGTGCCTGGCTTAGCAAAAGGGTCATGGGCTTCATTTCAGTTCCTACTTACCTCTATGGTTGGGTGCCCTTGTGCAGTAGACAACCTGCACAACTTTGTGTCATCCCTGGCTCTGTTATTGCTTCATACTTGGGAATCAGATTCTTCCATGATTTGGTGAGAAAACTGAGTGCTGGGAAAGTCGGCATGGGAGATCTGCCATATTGCAGATGCATAGTCAGTGTTTGCTCAGTGAATAGATTAGGTCAGGCATCCCGTCACGTGGTCACCCTGCACCATTGCATCCTTGTAGCCATAGAGTTCCCTAAAAAGGCATGTTTGGGGCAGAGGTAGAGGTTGCGGGTAGGCACACCTCTCAGTTGTGTGCCTCTTCTTCCTGAGTGTGTTAAATTCCTTTGCGAGTCCTTGCTCCCAACCTTTATGAATAAGAGGAATAAAACCACTAACACCACTTGTTATTTCTTTGGGGCTGACCACACACCTATAAATAGGTGGGCCCCCTACATGGAGCTCTGGGAAGAGGAAACCAACAGCTCTCCTGCTTCTAGGCCCCCTGCAGTCTTGGGTGAGAGGGTGTGAACAAGGCCATCTGCGGCTCCTATCAGGCACACCGAGATCTGCAAACAGCCCTGAACTTCAGATGAGAAGCCCTCGGGGCGGTCCGGGGATGCGTCTTCTCGGCGGCGAGGGTCACAGAGGTGGCTCGGGGAGGAGTTGGAGAAAATGGACTCTTGTGTCCAAGGGCTTGAAAAACACCCTGTCAGCACCCTAAGATGGAGTGGGGAGAATCAAGACTGAGAGCGTCCCTATTTTAGTTAAAGTCAGAGGAAAACTCTGGGGAGGAACAAGGTTCCTCTCTTGTGCCTGTGTCTTGTGCCCCGTGAAGCTTGCTGGGTGCGGCAGGTCCCACAGGGCTCTTGATCGCTACCTAGAGCTGCTGATAATGCCCAGTTAGGTCTGGGAAGGGTGGGAGGCTTGCTGGGGTGGGAATCTAGATAAGCCACAGAGAACTGACAAATTTAGGCCATTTTATCTATTATCAGTTGTTTTCACAAGGCAACTGTAAAAATGAAATTATCCTGTGTTGAAAAAGAGACTCCCTCCTGTCTCCTGCAACAGAGTCTAGTAACCGGCATGAATTAGTTTTTCTTTCGTGTCCCAGTTCCCACAGTTTCATCTTTCTGGGGCAACTCAAGGAGTAGATCCTTGAAGTCGTCAAACAAACACGATTTCTCTGTCATTTTAATTTCTACCTTTTGAGTGAAATGAAAAAAAAATTTAATTCCAGTGGAGTTAACATTTGAATGAATTTTTAAAAATTGGCTGCCATTATTTCATTTCTTGGTTGTTTATATATTAGTTGTTTTGGGGGGGAGGCGAGTGAACAGTTGGGAATTCGCTCATGGGAGGATTATCTGATTGAAGAAAAGTTTTCTACCAACAGCTGAGAAGCAAGCATGACCCCCTCTGCTGTGGCTTCTGAATTCAGACACCAAGAATTTTTACCGCACGTATGATTTATCCATTGGTCGGTATATTCCTACTGCTGGAAAGATTTTATAGTTGTGCTGTGACCATATGCTGCTGAGGCCAGAGAAAGGCTGACGTATACAAGAGTGTCTTTAGAGGAGAAGATTTACTCATGGGGGCAGCCCCCAGGGGAGCAGATAGAGACCAGCTGGGAGGGGCTGTCTGCTGAAAAGGTGTTTCTTAAATCTGTCCTTTGCCTTGTGAACCACAGAAAGACTCACATGGCCATGACCACGTTTCCAGGTAGCAACTGTTTATTTTCAGTTGGAGTGACATTTCTGTTTTCTGTTTAAGTAACCTTTCTCAGCATAATTCTGACTGGTGTTCCTTCAGGAGCAATGATGGGAAAGATGACTTAAGTAATGACTAGCTTCTCGAGCCTTCCACTTTGCACCAGCTCCTGAGAAACTAGCCCTCGAGCTGCGGTCAGCAGACATAATGACGTAGGAGGCTGAAGGTTCTCCACATGAAAGCAACACCACATTGTATATTTCTTTTGCTGGAAGTTTTCTTCTCTGACAGAAAGTTTATCAACTTTTGAGGTTCGTACCGTTTTTTTTTTTTCCTCTGAATTAAAAAAAAGAATCTGTGTGATCCCAGCTTTTAGCCTAGTGTCAGGCACCCAGAAAGATCTTTAACAGCAGAGTTAATAAATAAATGAACAGAACGACCACGAGTGCTTTCGAGTCCATGTGAGTATCTGACTGTATGGGGCTTGCTTGCCCTGTTGCCCGGTCTCATCAAAACCACAGAAAGCTTCAAAAACTAACATGTTTGGCCTCACTGATTTGGGGAAATCATTGAGCCACAAAAATGCTCCTGATGACGTACGTTTCCAGGGGCCAGTGGGCATTTCCATGGTCATCTCTTCCTTTGTTTACCTATCAAAAGGCATAGAGATCAGAAACCACACGGCCTGAAGAATTCTCCTCCTGCCTCATGAAATCCACGGGGAAAAGATATAGAAGGAGGGGCACAAGGTTTGGTATGTTGTGTTAGACACATTTTCTAGTTCTTGCTGAATCAGCTCTGCTTTCTCTCTGGCCCGGCCTGTATGAATCTGCGCGGTCGCGTGCAGACACAGTGCTCTAAATTCGACCGGGCATTGCCGTAACTCCCCAAACTCATCACGTCACAGGATCGCACGTTTGCTCCAGTTAGGGATCTAGCCTCAATCAGTGATAGTCACACCACAAATAATGCCGAGCTGGGGTGTCAAGTCCTGTCGTCACACTCCCACGAGTGGCATTCCTCCTCGGGGACCCAGCTGGTGCTGTCCTATCCCTGGTTTGTGTACTCTGTCACCACTAATTCAGTAATTGTAACAGCTTGTTTGACCTCTGCTTTGAAAAGAGAGAGTGATTAAAAGGTTATTGTCTGCACATTTTGAAATGTGTGGTGAACCATTCAGCCCAGAGGTTGTGAGATTCATTCATTCCCTTATCTATTGTTCTGAATGCCCAGGACAGTGCCTGACAGGCAGGAGGCAATCAGACCCTGTGTATGAGTGGCTGAGAAAAGGGCATTATACCCAGTTTTTGGACAACACGCCAAAGCTGTGGACAGTTTGTAAGGCACACACACGTCTAAGGTTGGATGCCAGGCATAATTTTAAACGCTTTGCCTATATCAGCACATTGGATCTTCCTAACAGACCCCAGGGGTGCTTCTCGTTGTCACCCCCAGCTTATAGACAGGGAAATTAGCCTCACACGAGTTGCCCAAGTCAGTAGTAAGTGCTAGAGCTGAGGCTTGAACTAGGGCATTCTGTAGGCAGATACCGTGCCTTCAATCATGAACCCACACTGCCTTTCACGGTTTTTAAAATTTTATTTTATTATTTTTTAAAAAGATTTTATTTATTTATTTGACAGAGAGAGAGAGAGAGAGAGAGAGAGAGAGATCGCAAGCAGGCAGAGAGGCAGGCAGAAGGAGAGGGGGAAGCAGGCTCCCTGCTGAGCAGAGAGCCAAATGTGGGGCTCGATCCCAGGACCCTGAGACCATGACCTGAGCCGAAGGCAGAGGCTTTAACCCACTGAGCCACCCAGGCACCCCTGCCTTTTCTGTTTTGATACTGCTCACATTCTTGCGCCCCCAGGAGAAGGAGCATACATAAAGTAAATTCATAAAAAAAGGCCAAACAAACAGTCTCTGCTTTAAGTCTCTTCCAGACTTGACACAAATGTTTGGGATTTGGTTTAGGAGTTAGACGGGATAAGTGGAATCCAGCTCACACACCAAGGTACTGAAATCTTATCTCTGCTGATTTCTTATCTCATATTTCATGTTGCACATAAAATACCCCTGGACTTCTTTGTCCTCAGAAACCCACACAAAGGGCACTTGATTTAATGACGTCAGGTGATCCATCTTGGTACGTAGTCTTATCACAAGTGCTATGAAACTATTTTTATTGTGTTTTCTTGTGAGCAGCTATGGAGACAGATCCAGATCCACAGCTAATTCCCCTTTCCACGACACTTCCATAGCAGATGGTGGGTGTTCACGTCTAGACAGTCTGTAGTACATGAAATTAAACTTGAAGAGAAGGCTCATGAATCGGGATCATGGATTCAGTTCCACAGACGCCTCCCTAGGGCTCTTTCTTATTTATAATTTTCAGTTATGTTATTAATTATGAAAGTAACCCATAATTATTGTCACAAATGAAACAACATAAAGATATCTAAAGAAAAGTTAATAGTCACTTCCCCCAACACACACACGCAAGTGTGCACGCACATGCAATCAAACCAGAGTGCACACATGTTCCTCTCCCTCCTAGAGTAGGCCATAGTAACAGCCAGGTGTTTATTCTTCTATACTTTTCCCTATCTTAGCAAAAAAATGATGCAAATACAGATGCACATACTATTATAGACATTAATGTGCAATTTTTTATTTTTACAATTTCCTGGACTTTATTTTTTAGAACAGTCTTAGGTTGACAACAAAACTGAGTAGAAAGTAGAGGTTACCCATATAATCCTTGCTTCCACATTTGCATAAGCACCCCCTTAGCGACATTCCCCCACCAGTGTGGGACACGCGTTACAACTGAACATAACTGCAATGTATCTTTTTAACACAGTAATATATGAAGTTGCCAATGTTTGACCATTTTGACCTACAAAATTGGCTATTTCCGATGGTTCAACATAATAGCAGATCCACTGATACAGATTTCTATAATAATATCAAATAAATGCACGGAGGCACAAAATTCTGTCATGGTCATTTTCCTGTGGATTGCCAGATTATTTCCAGTTTTTGAGAGGACAAAGATGCTGCAGTAAACTTCCTTAACCTTTTTCTCTGTTTCTTTTAAACGATTGCTCATGGCTGTATCCCAGTTTCTTAGAACATGACTTGGCACATGGAAGGTGTTCGACAAACATTTGTTGAGTAACTAAATGGGGTAAGAGGCTCAGATGCTACCATGACAGCTGTGTGAATCTTAGGCCACTCATCTGATCTACCTGCCATTGGATGAGACCATGGGTTCTCCACATCTGGCCTCATTCTTCCTGCAACTCCCTGCCATTTCCTTCTGCCTGTGGCAGTCAGTGAGTGTTTCCCATAATCACAGATTCCTTTCTACTTCCTTTAAAAATAGCTTTGTTAAAGCATACGGTTTTCGGCATATTCACAGATACGTGCAACCATCAATTTTAGAACATTTCATCATACGTGCAACTGGTCAATTTTAGAACATTTTCATCACTTCAAAAGGAAATCTCGTAGGCTTTGTAATTGGGCTAGTTGTCTTCTTGTTGAGTCGAAGCATTCTTTATATATTCTGGATACGGGACTCTTACCGGATATATGCAACTTCCTTTCCACTGAAATTCTCCATGTGATATTTCCCACTTTCTTCAATGGACACGGCTTGCTCTCAAGTGATGAGCCCATGAGGTGCACAGGGAGCCAGGGGGAGAGAGCCCTGTGTAAAAATGTAAAGTATGAGTGTCTCCACTGGCATTCAAGAGTAGGTTATGCCCATCTCCGTACTCCGGTAGATCCCATGGCAATAAAACCAGAGCTGGTCTTTTTCAAAAACTACCTCATTGCAGAGGCTGCTTGTTGGGCAGTGGATTAATGTCCAAAGCTCTTAGTTAATTAGTGTGGAACACAAATCACCCTTACGTAATAAGGCTTGACAGTAAAATGAGAAGTCAATGTGAATGTTTCAACTGCATGTCCACCCTTTAGAGCCTTTGAGACAGCTGGAGGAGCTGTTTGTGCCTTCTCTAGGCCACTGCCGATAACTTCCATGTTATGAGTCATGGTCTCTATTTTGCACAGTTACTTCATGGAAAAATCCAAGATGATTTATATATTAAGGTTATTTTCTGGAGCTCTAGATGGAGAATTAATTTTGCACAATGTGAGTTCATTTCAGGATGACATTTTTGTGGATTTCTGCAATGGGGAAAGTCTGAATTAGTAAGGAGACAAGACCAATGGGACCTGATTGGTGGGGTAATTGCTAAGTTGTAAATTAAGAAAATAACAATCTCTACCCAGGAACCCCTTCCAGAATTCCCTGGAATTCCTCTTAATAGACATGGTATATCTAAATTTCTATCAGAAGCTGTTATTCCAAGGACAGTTCTTTGGATAGATGCCTGGCATTTGTTTTCTCTACATAGCTGTCTCTCATTACAAGAACACATTGTGTAATGCTAATTGATAAATGATAAGTTTGGTTGTAATCATCAGCTATTCAGAAACTGAGGTACTCAAGTTTGTGGCACTATGAATATCTGTTTTTACTTTATTCATCTTGGTGATTTTAAAACCACCTACCCTAAAGAAGATTGATTTATAAGAGTCTTTTTTAAAAATTGAGATATAATTGACATATGACATTGCTTAAGGCAAATTTAAGGTGTACAACATGTTGATTTGATAATTTATATATTACAATATGATTACCACCTTAGTGTTAACTAAAAGCTAGAACCTCTATCCTATCACATAATTATCAGTTTTTTGGTGGAGGGGGGATTGAGAACAGTTAAGACCTTGTCTCTTACCAGCTTTGAGGTTTATCACACGGTATTATTGCTATAGTCACTCTGCTGTACGTTAGATCTCCAGAACTTATTGATCTACTGGTTGTGAGTTTGTACCCTTAAACAACATCTCCCCAGTTTCCCCCCACCCCAGGCCCTAGTAACCACCATCCTCTGTTTTTACAAGTTTAGATTCCATGTGTAAGTGGTATCATACAGTATTTGTCTTTCTCTGTCTGATTTATCTCACGTAGTGTAATGTTCACAAGAGAGTCTTAATAATTACTGAAGACCGAAAACTCTGTGTGTAACTGAAATGCCAAATTAGAGTTCACTGACCACATGAAGGTAGTATTGACTATTAAGAATGAAGGTTTTCTAATTGTCTATAGAACTCAAAGCTATAAACAAGGCTTCCCAGAAGGGTGGTGATGGAACTTGCATCTACCTGACTCTTCTGTGAGGAACATGACATGAGACCCAGGCCCCCACTAGCATCTCCCCTTTGGCTGAGGAAGAGCATAGATGGGAGGGAGACAGACCTGCACTAGACTCCTAGGTTCATCCCTCACCAAATGAATGTTGTAAGACAAGTTTCTTTCTTTCTTTTATTATTTATTTATTTTTTATTTTTTTTAAAGATTTTATTTATTTATTTGACAGAGATCACAAGTAGGCAGAGAGGCAGGCAGAGAGAGAGGAGGAAGCAGGCTCCCTGCTGGGCAGAGAGCCCGATGCGGGGCTTGGTCCCAGGACCCCGGGATCATGACCTGAGCCGAAGGCAGAGGCTTTAATCCACTGAGCCACCCAGGCACCCCGACAAGTTTCTTGATATCTCTGAGACTCCATAGAGATGATGGTTTAGCTCATCTCACGGGTTCATTACAAGGAATAAATGAGAACATGTCTATAAAATGCTTCTTCCAGTTACTGGCCCAAGGCAGGCACTGACCACATGCTACTTCCCTTTCCATCCTTTCTTTGTTTTTTTGTCTTCTTTGGTCCCACCACACTGCCTCCACAATTTAGTCAACTCAGCACTTGGGAACTTGGGAGAATATGCTTTATCCCCCACTGAGAAGAGAGACAGTGTCCTAATGCCTCCCCTCAGATCTAGGTGCAAAGTAGAACTCCTTTCTAGTTATCACTGACCTTTTGGCAAAATTGACTGCAATTCTCAATTCTTAGTTCTTTTCCTTGTATCCTCCCAGTTATTTGCCCGCTCTTTCTTTCTTTCTTTCTTTCTTTCATTCTCTGAGGTGTAATTGACATGTAACAATTATCTTAATTTTAGTTAGTCTACATAATTATTTGAGATATGTGTATATTGTGGAATGATCACCACAATAAGACTAGTTAACATCCATCACCACACATAGTTAATGAATTTTCTCTTGTGATGAGAACTTTTAAGATCTACTCTCTTGGCATCTCTGAAATAATATAATACAATGTTTTAATGAGAGTCACCTGGCAGTTATTCTTAACCTTGGCTGTGAATTCCACTGATCTTCTGTTCAGCTTGTAGGTGTGTCACTTAAGAGGCAACGTAGGAAAAGACAACCACTCCAGTAAAAATAATGGCACTCTATAAGTGAACGAATCAATGGGATTAAACAGTTATCAAAAGATGCCCAAATCCACTGGTAATTAGGAAAATACAGATGCACATAACAATGAAATACCACTGGCAAAATTTAAAAGACTGGAATACCTATGCATGGCTAGTAGCAAGCTGAATTAACGCTGTGTTTATGGAAAAACTGTGCAACATCTAATGAATTCAGCCATTAAAACAATCTATTAAAATGTAAAAATACACAATTTTCAAACTAGCAGTCTGCTCTTGGGACTATATTCCTTGGAAATTAAAGCACGGGGGTGCCTGGTTGAATCAGTTGGTTAAGTGTCTGACTCTTGATTTCAGCTCAGGTCATGATCTCAAGGTCATGAGACTGAGCCCCGTGTGAGGCTCAGCCCTAGTGTGGAGCCTGCTGAAGATTCTCTCTCTCCTTCCTCCCATCCCCATTGCTTGTGTGTGCACGCTCTCTCTCTTGAAAAAAGAAAGAAAGAAAGAAAGAAAGAAAGAAAAAAAGAAAGAAAGAAAGAAAGAAATTAAGCATCAATATGGAAAGTTATACTTACAGGGATATTTATTGAAGCATGGTTAGTAAAGGAAAAAGCAAAATCACAAGCAGACATACAAGCTAGAAATAAAGAGCTGGAGGGGAAAAGCTGATAAAGTAACCAGTATCACTTCACCAAGGTATATTTTCAGGCATTAAAAATAAGGCATTAGAGCTACCACAGTTGCTAAGTTATTATAGAATAAGCAGATAAGGGATGCAGAGAAATCTGTACAAAATGATCCAGCTTGTACAATAAACATGGGCCAAAAATTTCCACGTGTGTATACGTGTATGTGTTTATGATGATACAAGTATAGAGGAAAATAAAGACAACAGCTTTAGGGATATTGAGTAACTGAAGTTACAGAACTGGGGGCAAGTGAAAAGAAAAAAAAAAGACTGCACTACGCAGATCTCTGTCAAATATGACATAATTCCATTTATGCAAAATTAATGTGTGTATGCACATATGCCTAAAGAAGAAATAAGAATGAGGCGTTAGAACTTGTTCTACTGAATTGTAGAGACAATTACTATACAGCAAAAAAAAGAAAGTATCAGAAGTGCTGGGAACAGTATTATCTGAGTTTGTAAAACAAAAGCTCTCCCAGCAATTGTCAAGTAACCCATCCCGCTACCCAGCTGTACATATGTGCATGGGCTTTCTGTATGTGCATACACCGCAAACACGTGTATGTGCCCAGACGATGTCACGAAGGATGCACGTCAACATGTTGGATATACTTTTCTTCATGCATCTTGTAGAAGTTTGGAAGAAATAGCTACTTAAATTTTTAAAATTATTTTTGTGACTTGAAAAAATTTTTAATAATGGAAAGGGTTATTTTTAGATAAATTTTGTTTATTTTTTTCAAAGAATGAAAAAAACCACAGAGGCAAGCTAATGGTTATCGAGGGTTAAGAGACAGTTCATGAACTGGTGTGAAGAGAATCAGGTTGGCTGCTTCCATGGGCATTAACTCTTTGTGGAATAAGTTATTGGTGAGCTGAACATGAAGGTCGTGAGAGGGAATACACATATCCAGAGCTTGCTTTGGGCCAGACTGGTCTCAGCTCCTGCGAGGTTCAGCCAGAAGAGCTAGGCTGCAAGAGGGCATTCCAACCTTCACTCGGACCTCGGAGGGGTCATCTTTCAAAGGCAGGCCCTGGAGGATCAAGTGCCTAGACAGAGTTTGTGGTTTTCTTGCCCAGAACTCCAGATTTTAAATTGGACTGTCATTGCGGCTTCCATGAGGAGTCCCAGAGTTCTAGAAACTTGAGGTTAATCCCTGCCCAGTACACAGCGAACCTGGGAAGAGCCTTTCCAAAACAATCCTTTAAAAACACTTTTGGCCCCAGAGGGAGGGAGGAGCGCTCCATTATGTGCTAGTGGATATTCCGCCAAGCAGAGTCGTGGAGCTGCTTAGAGCCCTGGACAGCAAATTAATCCAAGATTTTGTTTTCCCATGACTTGGGGTTTGTCCGACAGCTGGTGTTAGAATTCCAGACTCTTTTGGATCACTGTGATCATTGAAATTCTGCTGAGCTTTAAAGAGATCCTTGGGATTCAGAGAGGTGGGACACTGAGAACCTCTCATTATCCCCCCAATATTCGTCTTTCCCCATTTGCCATAATATCACAAGGCAGTTATAGATGTTGAATCAGAGTACCTGACTCTGGTGGACTTTTGTCTCCCATGACTATTTCTTTGGATGGATGTTACAAATGGATGTATGGATGTTACGAATCTCTTAAGCACACTGATCTTTAAAGTAACCCTCATGCAGAAAATTCATAGACACCCTGCCTAATTATGACAAAAGCATAAGAGTACTGACTGAAGAGGTCTAGTGACAATTTCTGGTAAATATTGGACCACTCACAGTGTTCCCTTTAGATTTATAGTTTTTTTTTTATGCTGAGAATTCTGTATAGATGTAACAGGAGTGCAGAAATATTTCTGGACATACTGCTTCCCAGTCTTACTCAGAAAATGCCTGGTCTTTGGGAAAGAATGGCATAATCCAGACACAGTAAAATACAGTTTCTTCGGGCAAATTTGCATTCTTTGCACTTCAGCTTACTTCTAACAACTTCTGAAGTGACTACTAGGATTGCAATGACAAACCACCCAGCCTCACCACTTCTCCGTCAACTAACAGAGACTGTTCATCCCTCAGTCTATGTATTTTGTTTAATTTTTCCCTTGGCAGTTTTACCATACATTTATTATTATATTATTATATGTATTATATATATATTATCATAAGATGCCTCAAATATCACTTAGTAGGCATTCATTCCTATGTTTATCTGAAGGAATGCCATGATGATGAATATATTTTTTCAGGATGGGCTAGGTTATGCTGTTGTAACGAATCACTCTGAAATCTCAGTGGCTAAGCACAACAAAAATATATTTCTTGCTAATCAGAAACTCTGATATGTGACATGGAGTCTCCCACATCTGGTAAGTTGAGGATTCCCTTCAACTCATGAGGTCATCCTCCCAACACTTGACTTCCGGAGTTGTCCTAGCCAAGGAAGAAAAAGATGAAGGTGACCCACTGACTCTTGAGTGCCTTGGAATGGAAATGGCACATCACTTCCTCACAGTCCCAGGTGCCAGATGCAATCATGTGGCCCAGACCCAACAACAGACCAGTATGAGTGCTGCAGGGAGCTCACAAATATTCTGTGATTGCTAACAGTCTCTACCAACCTTGAGTTTTTCCTTCTTTCTTTCTTTTTCTCTTTCTTTCTTCCTTCTAGGGAGAGAGGGAGAGGGAGAGCACAAGTGGGAGGAGGAAGAGGGACCAGCAGACTCCCCACTGATGGTGGAGCCCGACGTGGGGGTCGATCTCACCATCCTGAGATTGTGACCTGACCTGAAACCAGGAGTTGGATGCTCAACCGACTGAGCCACCCACATGAACCCCCAGCCTTGAGTTTTAGAAAATAGTGAGATATAAATTAAAAGCCAGAGCAATATTTTCCAATGTTAGTTGTCTACATTTTATTACTCCTAGTACTACAAAGGACTTAGTGGGGAAAATTTGTTTTTCATGGTAAAGCTGGTCTGGGAAACACTGTGGATTGTATTTACCACATTGAATTTATAATGTGCAATTAATTAGTAAAGGTTTTTAAAAGTGTCACATTAGGGAACCTGGGTGGCTCAATGGGTTAAAGCCTCTGCTTTCGGCTCGGGTCATGATCCCAGGGTCCTGGGATCGAGTCCCGCTTTGGGCTCTCTGCTCAGCAGGGAGCCTGCTTCCTCCTCTCTCTCTGCCTGCCTCTCTGCCTACTTGTGATCTCTGTCTGTCAAATAAAAAAAAAAAAGTGTCACATTAAAGAAATCTATTTCATTAGAATAACCAAGATATCAGAGTGATCCAGTTTATTTTTTCAGTTGATAAATGATTTTTGAACACCTACTATTTGCTAGGGGTTGAGCTAGACTCTGGTGGGGGGGGGAATTAGATGCATAAGCCTTTTTCCTTACCCACAGGGAGATTAATTGCAGGGGAGGAGTATGAAGCGATTCCATAGGAGTGCTCACATTGCAGTAGAGGATAAATTTTTACCTATTCATCAATATCTTTTTATGCCAAACAGTCTTGTGATTCACTTGAGCTTATCTGGCTATGTCACAGCATATTTTTCCTTTGGTAGGAAGGCAATTTTTTTTTACTCGACTTTATTTTTTAGAGCAATTTTAGATTCATAGTACAGTATAGCAGAAGGCTTGGAGATTTTCCATATACTCCGTAAGGAAGGTAATTTTGAAATATAATGACACTAGTTTTTGTGTGTGTGTGTAGTTGGCAATTTTTCTTAATAGTATACACTATAAAACAGTTGTTTTAAAGATAAAATACATGGGATGCCAAATTAATAACAAAATGTACTGATATAGCAAATTTTTTAAATTAAAAAGTGGTACATTCTTACAATAAAAAATATTAAATGAGCTTAAAGTACACATAAGTGTGAAGACTTTTCCTACAGCCTTTAATCTAAGTCATTTCATCCTTCTTTTCTGGAAGTAAACACTGTTACCATTTTCCCTGTATTCTTCTAGAGATCATCTATTATATACACATTACACATATGCACACACACATATATCCCATTTCTGTCTGTGTGTCTATTTATACATCTATTATCATCTATCTGGTTTTTTTTTTAATTTTTTATTTATTTTCAGTGTAACAGTATTCATTGTTTTTTCACCACACCCAGTGCTCCATGCAATCTGTGCCCTCCCTAATACCCACCACCTGGTTCCCCCAACCTCCCACCCCCGCCCCTTCAAAACCCTCAGGTTGTTTTTCAGAGTCCATAGTCTCTCATGGTTCATCATCTATCTGTTTTTAAACACAAATGAGAACTTGTAAACTGGGCTAGTCTGTATTTTTATTTATTTATTTATTTAAAGATTTTATTTATTTGACAGAGAGAGTGAGCACAAGCAGGGTGAGGAGCAGGCAGAGGGAGAGGGAGAAGCAGGCTTCCTGCTGAGCAGGGAGTCCAACTGGGAGCTTGATGCCAGGACCCTGGGATCATGACCTGAGCCAAAGGCAGATGCTCAACGGACTGAGCCACCCAGACGCCCCATATATATATATTTTAATATTTTATTTATTTATTTGATAGGGAGACTCGGTGAGAGAGGGAACACAAGCAGGGGGAGTGGCAGAGGGAGAAGCAGGCTTCCCGCAGAGCAGGGAGCCTGATGAGGGGCTCAATCCCAGGACCCTGGATTGATGACCTGAGCCGAACGCAGATGCTTAATGACTGAGCACCCAGGTGCCCCTAAAATTGTTTTTTTTTTTTTTAATTAAAAGCATATCTAAAATTTCATCCCTGCCATGCCCACACATTGGATTTACCATAATTTATGTAGCTAGTACCCTACTGATGTTATCATTTAAGCCAAAATGACTTCTTATTTATTTATTTGACAGAGAGAGATCACAAGTAGGCAGAGAGAGAGGAGGAAGCAGGCTCCCCGCTGAGCAGGGAATCCAACTGGGAGCTCGATCCCCGGACCTTGGTATCATGACCTGAGTCGAAGGCAGAGGCTTAACCCACTGAGCCACTCAGGTGCCCCAAGTCAAAATGACTTCTAAAGTTGATTTTAAAAAAATCTCGTGTTTTTAAGTTTTTGAAAAAAGCCATAAAAGTAAATTGAAGCCCATTCTTAAAATGTGATTTTTGTGAGACATTTTTAATACCCAAATGAGTATTTTAAAAAAGTGTGCTCATTTGCTTTTTTTAAAATTTCTTTTTGCTTTTCTTTCTCCTTTTTTTTAAGTGAGCTTTTTTTAAAAATAAGATTTTATTTATTTATTTGACGGAAAGAGATTAATCTACAAGTAGGCAGAGAGGCAGACAGAGAGAGAGGGGGAAGCAGGCTCCCCGCTGAGCAGAGAGCCCGATGTGGGGCTCGATCCCAGGACCCAGAGATCATGAACTGAGCCAAAGGCAAAGGCTTAACCCACTGAGCCACACTGCTGCCCCAAGTAAGCTTTTTTTTTTTTTTTTTTTTTAAAGTAGGCTCTATGTCTAATGTGGGGCTCAAAGTCATAACCCTGAGATCAAGAGTCCCATTCTCTACAACTGAGCCAGCCAGCTGTCCCCAACTTCTGCATTTTTAAACATGTAAGAATATATCAAGTTCATTCTACATGTGTATGTATGCATTTTATCTGTACCTTAAAAATGTGCTTTTTTCCTGTTGAATGCATTTTATTTCTTTTAAAAGAAGATTTACTGGTTTAGGTGTAAGACCCATTAAGAGAGAGCATGCATATAGTTTTGAATTCTTAGAATTCTCACATAACATGGGCGGATTTGTTGCACAGTGATAATTATTGATGATAATTCCACAGCTACTGTGGAATTTTACAAAGATGTTCATTTTAAGTTCTTGCATCCAAAAATGTTAATGTTTTCTGAGTTATGATGAAAACCTGCGAAACTCTTGAGAACATAGAAATTTAGGGCAAAGGGGCTATTAGGTTTCTCTTCGGATAGCCTATGTTCATAGGAGGAGGGAGAAGAAAGGACATTACGTTTTCTCCCTCATCTAAGATGAAACCACTGGGACGCTGGGACAGACGGAGGGCTTGGGCCAGAGATCTCTCACCTGCTGCAGCAGAGAGCAATCACTCTCTTCTCTGAAGTGATTTACAAACACCAACGAAGCTTCCCAAAAGCCATGTAAGGTACGGAGGTTATAATTACCCTGTTTTACAAATGGGAAATTCAGACAGAAATAGGTTCAGTGCTTTGCCTCGGGCACACTGAGGTTCCTCCAGGAGTTATCCTGACTCCCCAGAGGACATTGCCTTCATCAGCTCCGCTCACACCCCTACCCTGGGTGGCACTGTTCTGAGAAACCAAGACCAGGTCTCCAGTAGGACAGAGAAGTAGGGAATTGGGGCCACTGTGAGGTCATTCAGTGACTCCACATAGATAACGCTCATTAGCTGTCTAAGGGCAAGGACTGGGAATATCTTTTGATATGGATGTGCACCAGTAGGCATTCAGCGAGGACTTGCTGGTAATCTGGCAAATTACCTAGTTTATAAAGGCAACATTCTTTCCCTTAACTATTTAATTTTTTTTTTTTTTAACAGAGGGGCGGGGGTGGAGAAGATGGGCAGAGGGAGAGGGAGAGGGAATCTCAGACTTCCCGCTCAGAGCGAGCCGATGGGGAGCTCGATCCCACAACGCTGAGATCATGAACCGAGTGGAAATCAAGAGTGGGGACGCTTGATCAACTGAGCCACCCAGGCCTCCATCTCCTGAACTATTTACATTGTTGTCCAAAGATTTGACAGAATCCAGATTTCAAAGGGTATAATTTTTCATAGTAATGGTTAATTTTTTCCCCAGAATGCTGTTTTAAAATATAAAGCAGGGGTGCCTGGGTGGCTCAGTGGGTTAAGCCTCTGCCTGCAGCCCAGGTCATGATCTCAGGGTCCTGGGATCAAGCCCCGCATCGGGCTCCCTGCTCAGCGTGAAGTCTGTTTCTCCCTCTCCCTCTGCCCCTCCACCTGCTTGTGCTCTCTCTGTCTCTCAAATAAACAAATAAAATCTTTAAAAAATAATGTAAAGCAGAGCTGAGAAAATTGTATGGCTGATATAGAATGATATGTAGATTGGTAACCTGGAAATGAGGAATGGGGCTTATCTTGACACTTGTCCTAATCCTGTAACATTCAGATGTAGTACTTGTTAATATTGCTGGAATTGTGAAGGTGAAAACATATGTAAGGGAAAGTGTAAAGAGAAACCTTTTCGTAAATATCATTCATTCATTTCCCATTGGTTGGGGTTAGGGTAAGTCTGGGGGAAGATAAGAATCAGAGAGTGAGGGGTGCCTGGGTGGTTTTGTCGGTTGGTTGAGTGGCCGAACTTGAGTTTGGCTCAGGTCATGATCTCAGGGTTTTGAAACTGAGCCCCGGGTCTGGCTCCGCACTCAGTGCAGTCTGCTTGTCCCTCTCTGTCCCCCTCTGCACCTCCGCCTCCTTGCTCTCTCTCTCAAAAGTAAATAAATAAAATCTTAAAAAAAATCAGAGAATGAGCAAATTTTTTTAGAAATGGTGCTTTAAGCTCAAGAATTGAGGAACAACCTCCAACTGGTTTTCTGGGATCCACGACAGTGGGGACCACCAGTGGGCAGGCTAAGTGAAGGACACGCATGTCGCTTATGGAGAAGTCCTGCATGGAATCTGGGACAACATGTCTTAGGCAGTGTGCACGTACACACGCACTCACATAGGCACGCACAATCTATGTATCATACAGATTTCTCATCAGTAAGTGTATACAAGGAAATAAATACATAGTGAGCACATTTACTCCATTATACCTTCTGTGTATGCGTGTGTTTTAGTTATTTGGGCAAATGTCTTGCCTCCTAATAAGGGGTGAGCTCCTGGAAACTGGAGGGACTAGACTCTTCTGGTCTTTTTCACCCCACCTGAGACACTGCACAGTTTTTTGCTTATCATTTGTTGAATAATATCCAACTACATGTAAATAAGGGTGTCGTCTAATTTCTTAAGAGACTTACTGTTCTGAAACGCTGGCCAGGATTGTTTTTTTCAGGCCTTTTCAGAGCTTTGCTTCCTGGGAAATGAATCTAGAAGTCTCTCTTAGAAAGGGCTTTCTAAAAAACCCAATGTAATTACTACTGATCTAGAGATAAGGCCCAAAGATAAAGACCGAAGTTTATAATTTAAATGTCTTCTTTACTAATTTCACCTTGTATTGTTCTGTAACAGTGAACCATAGCTGACAAAAATCAGGAGCTACCACTGGAGATGACAAAACACCAGGGTGACTAATATTTCTTTGCCCTGCCTGTATTTCTGGGGTTTAGAATTTCAATAAATTTCATCGGGTTCTCTGCTATTTTTCTCTTTCCCTGAACTCCTAACCGAGTGAGTAACCTTCAGTGTTTATCCAACTTTTCATTTTCTCTTGAAGTGTTCTGGTAAAGTCTGCAGATGTCAAAACTGCCTTTTACAAATGCATACGTCTCTAGGTTTTTATTTTTATTTTTATTTTTTTTAATTTTTTTTAAGATTTTTTATTTACTTATTTGACAGAGAGAGATCACAAGCAGGCAGAGAGCTAGGCAGAGAGAGAGGAGGAAGCAGGCTCCCTGCTGAGCAGAGAGCCCGATGTGGGGCTCGATCCCAGGACCCTGAGATCATGACCTGAGCCGAAGGCAGAGGCTTAACCCACTGAGCCACCCAGGCGCCCCACGTCTCTAGGTTTTTAAAAATTAAAAAATCAAAACCAAACCAAACCACAGTGTAAAAAATTCATCTCTCTTGTGTTAGTATATAGATAACTCAGAACGTTCCTTGAGGAATGAATTCCACTCATATTATCCTTCTTCGGATTTTTATTTCGATGCAAAGGTCTCGCTGCTTTTTCTCGCTGGCTGTGATCCCTCCTCAACATTTGGTTGCTTTTCCTCCCGGGTTAGCTCACTTCTCGTAGTTAGTTATGTATGGCTTTTGGGTGGTTGCTGGCTGCGGTGAGAATTCCCACTTTATTATTTTGCGTCCTCTCCGTGGTCCCGGGTGTTCATTCCGCCAGCACGGGACCCTTCCCGCTCCAGCCGCGCTCATCCACCTGTGGGTAGATCAATTCCATCTGTCCTTAGTGTTCTTTGAACAGTGGCTCACTTCAGAGCCATAAATGCCCGGGTCCATGAGCTAATCCAGTCTCCCTACTTGATAGAATCCATGACAGGATCACAAGCCGCAGGGTCATAAACATCATTTGAGTGCTAATAAATTTCAGGCTTTGAAAGGAGGTGTTTATGTCTAGCCAGAGATACTCTTTGCAGAAGGAACTTTCTTGGGGCATCTGTCATTTGTTTGGTGGCGGGGACACCTCGGTGGCCTGGCAAGAGAATTTCTCTCAGGTATCAGGTAGAGGGAGGAGGGTGCCATTTGGTAGCGAGAGCCCTGAGACTGCCCGCCGCCTTCTCCTGGTCTCAGCCCCACCCCTGACACCTCATTCTTTGTGTGATTGTTTTCGGAGAGCATCTTTGGTAGTGGCCTCTGTCTATCTGTATCGGAATAGCCATGCCGGCTTTAATCTACTGGGGAAAGCGTGCTAATTTTGATTATGTTCTCCAGCCCCCTTTGATTTCCCTGTGTGCATACTCTCCTACCTTGGTGACAGAATTTTGGGACTTTGACCTTTCGAGCCGAGGTTTTGGGTTGGATGGTAGAATAAAATGTGAGATTTTGTTCTGCAGGTGACTCTAAAAATACAACCAGTTCCTATTTCAGTTGGGCTGCCTGGGATGGTCTGATGTGTTCATCTGGCTGCTCAGACAGGACTGTATTGGCCAGGAAGCATTTAAGGGTGATCATCTACTTATTCGGACTCTTGGCTGGTGATGGAGATCCAAAGGAAAGGAAAAGTGTGGCCGTGCAGTCTGGCTGGGGAGAAAAGAAGCAGGAAAGTGAGGAGTAGGTGAGCCTGTGGCTGATCGAGGTGCGGTCCACCCCCCTTCAACTCGGGCAGTCCTGAGGGGCTGTGTGTCTGCCAGGCTGAGGAGGTCATGAGGACCCACAGCCTGGTTTCTCCAGCTGGGCACCAGGAGTTCTATTTCTCTGCCACTTCAGCAGATCGCTTTACAAAGACAGGACAGGAGCTGCTGTAATCCTTCCGCGTTCCCAGGGTGGTGGGAAGGTTTGGTTCATTGTGGGTACTTGCTGGTTTGCCCTGCTTCTCCCCTTCAGCCATCCCTCTCATTCAGATGCATCCACTCCGTTTTGGAAGGGCTGCCAGGTTCAGCCGTGAATGCAAAACTTGTTCTTTGCAACAGATATCCAACTATCATAGAACGATTTTGGGGTCAGAGATGGAAGAGAAGGCAGCAAGTCAGTTTATGTCAGTCGTCTGTGGGAGTTCCACCAAAAGGCGCGTAGATCTATTTTTAAATTTTTATTCTTAATTTTTTAAAAGCTTTTATTTATTTATTTGAGAGAGAGAGAGCGCATGTGGGTGGGGAGAGGGGCAGAGGGAGAAGCAGACTCCCCTGTTGAGCGGGGCGCCTGATGCAGGGCTCCATCCCAGGACTCTGGGATCATGACCTGAGCCAAAGTCAGATGCTTAATCAACTGAGCCGCCCAGGTGCCCCTACTTTTTTATTTTTGAAGGTGAGAGGCCACGTACCTGCCACCAGCACGTAGTCCCAGACCGGGGAGAAGTGCTGCGGTAAACCACAGCTCCTGTCGTCAACTTTTGCCCTAACTCCTAAGTGTTGCCCCCCTTTCCTGGGCCTCTCCGCCGCCCCCCGCTTTATGAAATATGCACCTGACACCATGATGGATGGAGGCTTCTCCGTGTAGGTACTGTGGGTAACGAGTCTGCAGCTGATTAAATCACAAGTTTCCCATATCATTCTTGGGAGTCGTGTAGCTCAGTTCCGTGAGCTGACAGTTGTACAATAACACCTTTTGAACTGTTCCTGGTCTCATGCCAGAAAACTTATCTTTTAATGGTTCTGTACCCACCTCCCAACTCCGAGGGCAAGCAGAGAAAGGAAGGAGTATGCTTTGAAAGAAATTCCAAGCTTCTATTGTGTCTTTTCCCATTTTGCCGTCCAGTTTATCGTTGATGAAAGCATCGTGGAAAACAACAGAAGAGCAGGTTCTTTTAGACTGTCTGCATAAAGTCCAAGTTCATCTATTTTAACACTTCTGTTGAATGCTTGCTACGTACCAGACACTCTGCTAAGTACTGAGGACAGCAGCTTAGCGCACAGTGTTTTGTCATTAGCATTCTTTGTGATTTTCGTGATCTAAATTGTCATGATTATGAAATAGGCACATTAATGTCTGTTTTTTGTTTGCTTGTTTTGGTGAAAAAAATGTCTGTTTTGTTTGCTTGTTTTCCCATACTAGGAAGTAAAGAGCAATGATACCTTCTTTCCCCCCACGTTTCCCCCATTGTCCATAACCAAAATAAATACTGCTCTATGAAAACTCATTTCTGTAGGATTGTCTGGAGAACCTGTTAATGTAGCAGTGTATATCTAATTTTTTTTTTTTTTATACAAAGACTCATGAGAGAAATTTCTTTCGGGTCTCACCTGCTTGAATATCTGGAATCCTCCCAAGTAAGTGGTTTGCCTTGGTCTTGTGGATGCTGTGAAGTCAGAAACGTGTGTTTCTCTCTTCGTGGAGATGTTAGGACACTCACGCTAGTTAGATCCCAGGGTACGTCCCATAGCATACCTTTCCCCCTACTAATGCTATTTCTAACTTCATTTAGTTTTCCTGCTCCTATCTTCCTTCTGTTTGGGCTTGCTTACTTATTTTAATCTTACAGAATTATTTAGGCATATTTTAATAAATCTCGAATTCTGCTTGCAATGACGCGGAGGTAGGTATTCATAAATACATTAATAAAATAGGAAGCAGTTACATCTAAGAAAAACTGCCGGCTGCATATACTTATGCTTAAACATTCCTGGAGGTTTCAAGAATGTATCTAGCTGGTTTTTATATGCTTCAGGTCCCCGAGTAAAAAATTCATATACAGCTGACCCCTCATGCAGTTGAAAATCCATAAATCCATGGATAATCTTTTCTTTTTTTTAAGATTTCATGTATTTATTCGAGAGAGAGAGAAAGAGAGAAAACAGAATGTGCGAGAGAGCACAAGCTGGGAGGAAGGGCAGAGGGAGAGGAAGAAGCAGATTCCGTGAAGAGCAGGGAGCCTGATTCAGGGCTCGATCCCAGGACCCCGGGATCATGACCTGAGCGGAAGGCAGATGCTTAACCGACTGAGCCACCCAGGCTACCCCCAAGGATAACTCTTGCCTCCACCAAAAACTTACCTGCTAATAGCCCCTGTCTACTGGAAGCATTGCCAAGAACACAAACAGTTGATTAACACACATCTGGTATGTGATATGTATTATAGACTGTATTCTTACAATAAAGTAAGCTAAAAAAAAGACAATGTTATTAACAAAGGCATCAAAGAGAAAAAGCACATTTATAGTACTATACTGTATTTATTGAAAAATCCACGTCTAAGTGACCTGTACAGTTTGAACCCACATTGTTCAAGGGTCAACTATACTTTGAAAGAGTTTCAAAGTCAAGATGGAACACAGAGATACCTGGTTTGTTTTTGAGAATGTTCTTCATTTATTCTTGTTGGGGTTTGTGTTTACAGATTTAGACAATATATTTTTTCCCATTTCATTTTATAAAGGTAATAGAAGCTCATGTTAAAAATGTCACACAGCATATACATTGGAATTAAGTACGAAATTAGAAGTCTTTCCCCTTCACAACATCTAAATCTCATGTCCTATCTGTAATGACTTTTCTTTGTACATAGAAGGATATGTATGCGTATGGATACTTGGGTTACTTGAATGAATCATATTCTTCTGTGAAGTAGGCTTTTGTAAGTTGACAAAATATGGACTTTTTCCCAGAGCGATAATTAGCTGTCTTTTGTTCTTTTTATAGCAGCACATTATTCTATCGTGTGAATACTTCATACCTTATTTGACTGGTCTCCTAATGATGGACACTTAGGACTCCCCTTTCTTGCAAGCAAACATTGCTGCGAACAGTGTCTTTGTTCTTGCAATTTCTATACACCTGTGGGAAAGATACTTTTCAGGAAACATAATCGCTGGGTATGCACGTCGAAATTTTTTGATAGATATTCACAAATGGTCTGCTAAAATGGTGTTCTCCAATAAAGATTATCCTTATTCTTTCATTCCGACCCCCCTTACAAAGGCTGGATATAATTAAACTTCCTTTTCTTATAAGGAAGGCAAAAAAATGGCAATTTATGTCTGTTTTCATATGAATTTCATTATTATGAGTGAGTTTGAGAATTTTCATGTATTAACTGCCTCTTTGGGCTTCTTTTTCTTTGGATAATATCTTTAGCCTCTTTGTACATTTTTTCCCTATTGGATTACCCAGCTTTTTCTTACTGTGAAGAGTGTTCTTTATTTAAATTTTCTGTCTGTTACAGTATGTTACAATTTAAAAAAATCTTCACTGATTGTTTCTATTGTTTTAGGATATACATCTGTGTATCTATACATATATCAACCTGTATAAAATAGATCTGTATCCCCCCACTGAATTTCTTGTTGTAGTCAAATTTAGCAATGTTTCTTTTATGGAGTCTGGTTTGTTGTTGAGGTTTTTTTTTTTTTTTTTTCGGAGTCTCTTTTTTCATCATGCTTATCAGATTAATGCACATGTAGTTATGCTTTTCTGGTACATTCTCTGGGTTTAGTTTCTTACACATTGGTCTTCAACTCATTTACTATTAATTTGATTCAATAAATGATGTATGAACTGAGTTTTTTTTTTCTGCCTAGCCAGATTTCCCAGTGCTATCTTTTACTTGCTGATTTGAAATGCTACCTTCAGGGGCACCTGGGTGGCTCAGTGGGTTAAAGCCTCTGCCTTTGGCTCAGGTCATGATCTCAGGGTCCTGGGTTCGAGCCCCGTATTGGGCTCTCTGCTCAGCGGGGAGCCTGCCTTTCCCCCCTCTGTCTCTGCCTCCCTCTCTGCCTACTTGTGATCTCTCTCTCTCTGTCAAATGAATAAATAAAATCTTAAAAAAAAAAAAAGAAATGCTACCTTCATCTTTTCTTGTGGAGCCCTTATTCTATCTTTGGCTCTAGTATCAGAAAGTGTTAATTTTTGGGGGGAGGGTTGGCCCTATTTATTTGTTGAATTTAAAAAAAATTGAGATATAATTAACATACATTTTATTAGTTTTAGGTGCAGGACTTAATGACCTGATATTTGTATATATTGCAAAATGATTGCTACAGTAAGTCTAGTTAACATCTGTCTTTACACAGAGTAAAGTCGTTTAGTAAAGGACACATAGTAAAGGACATAGTAAAGGACTTTATATATAGTCCACACATGGACTTTTTTTCTTGTGATGGGAACTTTTATTATGAATAATATTCATATATATGTATAGACACTGTATTTTTTTATTCATTTGTCTATGATGAGCATTTAGGTTGTTTTCATTTCTTGGCTATTGTAAATAATGTTGCAGTGAACATGGGACTGCATATATTTTTTCAAATTAGTGTTTTCATTTTGTGTGTGTGGGAGGTAGAATTGTTGGATCTATGGCAGTTCCGTTTTTTTCTTTTTAAGATTTTATTTATTTATTTGACAGACAGAGATCACAAGTGGTCAGAGAAGCAGGCAGAGAGCGAGCGGGGGAAGCAGGCTCCCCGCTGAGCAGAGCGCCCGATGCGGGGCTCGATCCCAGGACCCTGGGATCATGACCTGGGCCGAAGGCAGAGGCTTTAACCCACTGAGCCACCCAGGCGCCCCAGCAGTTCCATTTTTAATATTTTGAGGAACCTCCATATTGATTTCCACAGTGCACCAGTTTGCATTCCCACCTGCAGTGCACGAGGGTTCCTTTTTCTCCACCTCCTCACCAACACTTGTTATGTCTTGTCTTCTTTTTCTTGTTCTTCTTATTTACTTATTTTTTTTAAAGATTTTATGTATTTATTTACTAGAGAGAGAGAGAAAGAGAGCACATGAGCGCCTGAGTAGGAGGAAGAGCAGAGGGAGGGGGACAAGCGGATTCCATGGGGAGCACAGAAACTGACACAGGCGTTGATCTCACCACCCTGAGATCATGACCTGAGCTGACACCAAGAGTCCGACATTTAACCGACTGAGCCACCCAGGTGCCCTGTGTCTTGTCTTCTTGATAACAATCATCCTGACAGGTGTGAGGTGCTATCTCATTGTGGTTTTGATCTGCATTTCCCTGATGATGGGTGATGCTCAACATCTTTTCCTGTACCTGTTGGGATCTGTGTGTCTTCTTTGGAAAAATGTCTTCAGATCCTCTTCCCATGTTTAAGTCAGATTTCTTGGTTTGTTATCTCTATTCAGTTATATGAGTTCCTTATATATTTTGGATATTGACCCCTGATGATATATGATTTGCAAATATATATCATATATCAACCTCCTCTCATTCAGGAAGTTGCCTTCACATTGTGTTGATGGTTCCTTTGCTGTGCGGAAGTTTGTTAATTTTTGCTTTTGTGCCTCTGCTTTTGGTGTCTGATCCAAAGAGTCAAGGCCAAGACTGATGTCAAGGAGCCTATGTCTTCTAGGAATTCTGTGGTTTTAGGTTTTACATACAAGATTTAATCCATTTTGAGTTAATATCTGTGTACGGTGTAGGATAGTGGTTCAGTTTCATTCTTTTGCATGTCAAAGTCCAGTTTCCCAACACCACTTATCAAAGAGACAGTCGTTTCCCTATGGCATATAGTCTTTGTTCTTTTGTCGTAAATTAAGTGACCAGAAGGTTAAATTATTTTTTTAATTTATTATTATTTTTTTTTAGTTTTAGAATGTATTCAGCTATATGCAGGTTGTTTGAGTCAAATGATTTGCCTGTGTTTGGATTTCCCATAGGACTTGGGGCAGCCTGGTAGTGTGGGAAGCAGGCTGGGGTAAATGAGCTGAAATTAGTCAGTTAGTCTCTGTGTGCACCTAAACGGAATCCACTGGGTCAATCAGCTAATACACTGCTGTGATCACTAACATACTTACTTAACACTTGCTTAAGTGCTTCACTGTCCTAGCTCATTCATCCTAACAGCAGTCTTGTAAGGTAAAGTTTGCTATAACTATTTTGGGATGATGACTTCCATCAGGATTCCGTCTGGGCTTTGGTCGACATCACACAGCTGCCACATGGCTCAGCCAGGCCTCCTGGGCCAGCCTCCTCATGCACTTGCCCTGAACCTCATCTGCCCCATCCCCAGAGCTAATATCGGATCTTCACTCCACATTAGCCTCACCACAAGGCGCTCCTTCTTCAGGTTGTTACACAGATGATTTCTCAACTGGATGGGAGATTTTGCTGTTCCCATTCAAGTAAGTCCTCAAGCACCCTTTCAGAAATACACCTTTTAGAAATACACTGCAGGCCGGCTCGCATGGAGACCTGTTCCCTTGGCCTTTGTCTGTGGCTCCTTCAGCAGGCACAAGGGTGGGGGGGAGGCAGCTGATGGCCAGGCCTGTAGAGTGCTTTCTTTCTTAAAAGGATTAAGTTTTCCACTCTTTGCTTTTTTTTTTTTTTTTAAACAAGGGAATTTTTCTGTAACACTATAAATTCTATGAGCAGATACTTATCAGCAGGCTCTGTGATAGCAAAATACTTTTTTGCAGAGAGAGTCGGTTTGACAGATCAACGCACTGCATAATTAAAGGATTAGCATCCTTTCTCCTGAAATTAAATTAAGAAGGGAGGACTTTTGCGCTAACTTGTTTATGATAAAATTATTTGTTGTCATTTTGCAGGGAATGGCTCTCAAGCCATGAGGTGGTGTCAATTTTGATATTTAAGCCTCAGAGGCAGACGGGAAATGACATTTACACATTCCACTGACCACAGTGGCACATACCTGAATTGTCTCCAGGTTGTCAAATCCAGACGTTTCCCCTTTCATTGAGTGTGGGGGAATACTTCCCGCCTTCTCTCTGTTTTTGTTTTTCTCTGGAGGGAAAAAGTTTCATCTTCTAGTCGATTCTGGAAGCAGCTTGACTTTGGTGCAGAGCAAGTGGGTGCTCTGATTGGGTGGTTCCATCTCTCTCTGACCTGGGCGACAATGACTGCAGAGGGGGTTTGGGCAAGACTGTTGGGGGGGTGTGGTTTGGGGGACAGAAGAGCTGGCTAAAGGATTGTGCAGTTTTATCTAGTTAGCAAAGCCTGTTTTGCAACTTCTGATCCTCTGTTGCTTTCTTTTCTGCAGGTGTTTTCTTGTCTCTACAGAAGCAGATCTCATCTAGCTGGAACATTCTGGGCATTTGCTTCATCAAGCCCTTTGGTGCGGGACGGTGGGGGTGGGGATGCTTGTCTTTAGCAGAAGCTCTGGCCAAGCCAGACTCTGGGTGTCCATGCTCGGGGAGGGAGTTTGTGTCTGAGAGACCCTGGAGGAGCCGTCCTGAGGCAGCAGGAAGAGCTGAGCCAGGTCTTGGCAGCATGTTGGTCCCCAAAGCCCATGTTCTTCCTCCATATGCTGCCTCCCAAAGGTGGTATTCAGAGTGGTGCTTTGAAAGATGGTAGGCTTATTTTAGGCTCAGATTAAAGTGGGGGTGGGGAGGGAAGCCAAGAGTTGCATGGTGAAAGCAGGAAAGTTGGAGACATCTTTGGGAGATTTTGGAAGGTTCCTTGTACCTTAGTCACATCTCTGTGGCCACCTTATGATTTCTGTACCTCTGTGGCACCCGCAGTGGTGACCAGCTCCATAACACCATCCTTCCTCCTGCCTTGTCTTACTCTCTGCTCCTTCACACCTGCTTCCGGGGCTCTCCTTTCAAAGAAACCACCTGCGTATGATCTATGGGCATGGAGGGAAACACTGGCAGGCACACAGTGTTTGTTAGCTTGAGCTGGCTGGTGGGGAGCGGTCAACGGAAGCCACGGGCTCTGCGTGAGGCAGGGGGAGGAAGGCATGGGGAGTGATGGGCATAATAGATACTGGGAACCCCTCTCCCCCTTAAACACAGCCTGCTGGGTTCTTTGATAGATAATCTGTAAGGAAAATAAAAGTATGGAGGGGGAACCTCTGAGGAAAAGAAATGAAGATTTTTCAGATTTTTAAAAATATGTCTAGGATTTCACACTTGGGTGATAAGACGATAAAGAAACACAAGGCAAGGATTAGCCAGAAGTCCCGATGGTGATTACCTTCCAGAGATGGGTAGTGGCTGGGACGGAGCATATGACAGGGATTTCTAAGGGGGCTGCAAAGTTTTATTTCTTAACCTGGGTGGTGGTTATAATAATTCATTACTATTTACATTTGCTTCGAATGCTTTTTTTCTGCACCTGCATTACATTTTACTTTATAATGGAAAATTTAAAAATCCTGGTAAGTATGATACCATCAATGTGTGCACTTATGAAAAATTATACGTGTGTATAGAAAAACAAACAAATGAAAACAGCAGCTGAACAGTGGGTGTGTAAAACTACACCCAGCAGCTAAGGAGAATATTCTAGAATTAGGTCGGGGACTCGCCCTTTCCAAATCTATGAGGCCTCAAGGCACCAGGCTGGGCAGCTTTCTTCCCTAACTTTGTCCAGACAGATGAAGGCAGGAAGGATCAGTTTTGATCATGACTGCTAGATGTGTGAGTAACATTCTGCCTGGTAATTATTTTTGACATTTGACAGTTCTGGGCACCACCTTTTGCAGCTCAGAAATGTTGGCAGGGCACTTATTTTTGAAGGTTTCACATTTTCCTATAAGTAACCAAGTATTCATGGGGTACTTCTTTTAGGTGCTTAGTTACCAATTAAGGTAGAGAGTTCTGGAAAGTCACAGACCCAGAGGGCAGCTCGGAGTTTCAGGAAATAACTCATCACTTAGCAACAACAATAACCACAACAAAAGTGGGACTTTTATTTCTTTATTTAAAATTTCTTTTAAAGTTTACTTATTTTTTTTAGTAATCTCTACACCCAAAGTGGGGCTTGAACCCATGACCCTGAGACCAAGAGTCTCACGCTCTTCCAACTGAGCCAGACAGGCACCCAAAAAGTGGGACTTTTCAATTAACTAAAAACAACACAGAATAACCCAGCCAGTGTGCATGGAACTGGGCTTACACTCTTTCAGAGCAGATACCAGGTAAAATCTTTGTCCCCAGATTTCTCCCCCACCTGTCTGCCACATGCTGAAATTCCAGGTCTTTTAGATCACATGGTGGGCTAGTGAGATTAAAAATGCCGATGTGCCTGGGAAAAGTAGTCAGTGAAGACACTCATGCTATGGTGGAAAGAACACATAAAGAAAGGGATTCGGAACTGGAGATAAGAGGGGAGGAACATTGTAAAGGACAGGGAATGGCTCAGAAGAGAAATACCTGGAGCTTTGACCAAACAGGCAATAAAAAGGCACCAAGTGTCTGCAGTGACAAATATGGGATTTTAACGATTAGGTTCTTTAGGGTTTCTTGGGGTTTTTTTTTTGGGTAATTTTATTTTATTTTTTTCAGTGTTCCTAGATTCATTTTTTATGCACCACACCCAGTACTCCATGCAATATGTGTCCTCCTTGATACCCACCACCAGGCTCACCCAACCTCCCATTCCCCTCCCCTCCAAAGCCCTCAGTTTGTTTTTCAGAGTCCACGGTCTCTCATGGTTCATCTCCCCCTCTGATTTCCCCCAACTCACTTCTCCTCTCCATCTCCCAATGTCCTCCATGTTATTCCATATGCTCCACAGGTAAGTGAAATCATATGATAATTGACTCTCTCTGCTTGACTTATTTCACTCAGCATAATCTCCTCCAGTCCCATCCATGTTGATACAAAAGTTGGGTATTCATCCTTTCTGATGGAGGCATAATATTCCATTGTATATATGGACCATGTCTTCTTTATCCATTCGTCCTTTGAAGGGCATCTCGGTTCTTTCCACAGTTTGGTGACTGTGGCCATTGCTGCTATGAACATTGGGGTACAGAAGGCCCTTCTTTTCACTACATCTGTATCTTTGGGGTAAATACCCAGTAGTGCAATTGCAGGTCATAGGGCAGCTCTATTTTTAATTTCTTAAGGAATCTCCACACTGTTTTCCAAAGTGGCTGCACCAACTTGCATTCCCACCAACAGTGGAAGAGGGTTCCCCTTTCTTCACATCCTCTCCAACACTTGTTGTTTACTGTCTTGTTGATGTTGGCCATTCTAACTTGTGTAAGGTGGTATCTCAATGTGGTTTTGATTTGAATCTCCCTGATGGCTAATGATGATAAACATTTTTTTCATGTGTCTGTTAGCCATTTGTATGTCTTCTTTGGAGAAGTGTCTGTTCATGTCTTCTGCCCATTTTTTGACGTGATTATCTGTTTTGTGTATGTTGAGTTTGAGGAGCTCTTTATAGATCTTGGATATCAGCCTTTTGTCTGTAGTGTCATTTGCGAATATCTTCTCCATTCCGTGGGTTGCCTCTTTATTTTGTTGACTGTTTCCTTTATTGTGCAGAAGCTTTTGATCTTGATGAATTCCCAAAAGTCCATTTTCGCTTTTGTTTCCTTTGCCTTTGGAGACATGTCTTGAAAGAAGTTGCTGTGGCTGATGTTGAAGAGTTTACTGCCTATGTTCTTCTCTAGGATTTTGATAGATTCTTGCTTCACGTTGAGGTCTTTAATCCATTTTGAGTTTATCTTTGTGTATGGTCTAAGAAAATGGTTGAGTTTCATTCTTCTATACATAGCTGTCCAATTTTTCCAGCACAATTTACTGAAGAGACTGTCTTTTTCCCACTGTATATTTTTTTCCTGCTTTGTCAAAGATTATTTGACCATAGAGTTGTGGGTCCATATCTGGGATCTCTACTCTGTTCCACTAGTCAATATGTCATTTTTGTGCCAGTACTATGCTGTCTTGGTGATCACAGCTTTGTAGTAAAGCTTGAAATCAGACAAAGTGATGCCCCCAGTTTTGTTTTTCTTTTTCAACATTTCCTTAGCAATTTGGGGTCTCTTCTGGTTCCATACAAATTTTAGGATTGTTTGTTCCAGCTCTTTGAAAATGCCGGTGGAGTTTTGATCAGGATGGCATTGAAAGTATAGATTGCTCTGGCAGTATAGACATTTAAACAGTGTTTATTCTTCCAGTAAGTTCTTTAGGTTTTAAGAGAAAGAAAATTTAACCTAACTGGGATTAAGGAAACAATGGAAATTTATTGGCCCATATAATTTAAAATTCCTGTGATAGATTTGGAGTGAGGTTTCAGGCATGGTGTGATCAAGAAGCTCAATCCATACTTTAAAATTTGGCTTCTCTGCTCTTGCATCTGCTTTTTCTCTCTTTTGGATTCCCTCTCAGCAGGTCCTCTGCAACTGGGGTCTCCTGTCATCTCCAAAGTGCAGCATAACAGGCTTTTCCTTACCCTGATCATGCAGAAAATAATCATGGGATTAGCTCCAATTTGCTCTGTTTGGCCATACACTTATCTCTCAATCAGTCAGGCCACCAGATGCAGTGGTCTGTTGGGCCTTGCTGAAGTCATGTTCCTTTTCCTGGAGCAAGAGGTGGGTCAGTTCCATTAATTCGTTTGCACTGAGCTAATGCAGGAGTGAATAGAAGAAGGGGAAATGGGTGCTGGAGATGTAGATGGTGCATGTTCTCCTTGGTAGTCTTTGTGAGTTCCAACCCAGAGTGGCTATGAAACCAAGTTGGTGGATCACAGTCAGCATCACAAAATTATAAAAGAAGGAAATTTAATAGAATAGAAAATAACTTGAGTGTGTACATATATATGTGAATATATGTAGATACATGTTTATATTTATCTACGTGTGTATATATAGGTGGATAAATATGTATAAAACATCTTTCACCATAGGGCATGGTAAGAAGATATAAAAATGCTGCTTCTCAAGATCCTATATGCTGGCAGTGTGAGCTGATGTTGTTCTTTCTCTTCACACCTGCCTCTTCCAGTCTCCCTCATGTTGTTCACCCAGCTTGGCATGACTTCTCTCCTGTTCTCATCTCTCTCTATTTTCAATGTTTGGCTCAAATGTCCCTTTCACCACACTTTGTTTCCTGATATCCCCAGCCATGCTGAGTGCCCGGCTTTTCTTTATGTCTTCAAAGAGGCTGATACTTGCCTTACCCGGGCCAGCTATGGCTGTCAAAGTGTTTGCCTGAGAGAGGTGTAGAGTTGCACCATCCAATATGGCCATGGTTAGTCTCAGGTGGCCACAGAACCTTGAGAGGTGATCCGTCCAAACTGAGATGTTCTGTAAATGTTAAACATGCCCTAGGCTTTGAAGATAAAAAAAATTGTAAAATATCTTGTTAATAGTTTTTGTACTTATTATATGTTGGTAGGATAGTATTTTTGAATATATCAGGTTAAATGAAATACATATTAAAATTAGTTTCTTCTTATCTCTTTCCAAATGTGGCTACTAGAAAATTCAAAATCATATTTGTGGCTCGCATTATATGCATTTAAAACAGCACCAGGATGGAGCATTAGCGGATGAAGGCTGGGCCCCAAGGGCAGAGGGAACTGAGCATGGTGTTGGGTGAACTCCTAACTTTCATAGTACAGATAATAAGAACTGGACTCGTAGGATATTTGTGCTTACTAATGGAATAATTAATGGCACACGGGAAGCACTTAACAAATGGTTGCTGTTGCTTCTGTTATGTATGGCAAGGTCCCATCTCTCTCCTGGATTAGCTCTCTCACTGTTTCTTTCATAGCACCAAACACACTGCCTGACTCATAGCAGAAACCAATGAATGTGTCTTGAATGAATGACAAAAGGAAGGAATGAACATCAGAAACAATTTTGAGAAAATTTCCCCAAGACAAAATCTACCCACCTGATAATTTGATTAAGAACAAGTCAGCCAGAGATTCTAAGCCGCTTTATGGTTGCCTGAAGGAAAATTCATAGTTGGTAGCTATGGCAACTGGGCAATTCCTGTCAATCTTCCTCACCCCAGACCTGTCTCACTTCTTGTTGGTGGGTCTGGAGATTGCCTAATCTCCTGTCTGAATGAGCATTTAAGCATTTTAGTTTATACCATTCTTGTTTGCCTTTTTCTTTTTTGTTTAAACTTGTTTTTTTTTAAAGCCACATCTTTTTCAGTTTTCTACTTGATACGTGTAATCTATACCACATGACAATTACATGCACTTTGGAGGATAACTTTATGTGGTTTTCCCATGAACTATGAAATATGTGTGTGCTTTTGTTGCATGTGTGTGCACACATGTGCCCATGTATGCGCACACATACATTTTTTTAAAAAAAGATTTTATTTATTTATTTGACAGACAGAGATCACAAGCAGGCAGAGAGGCAGGCAGAGAGAGAGGAAGGGAAGCAGGCTTCCTGCCAAGCAGAGAGCCCGATGCGGGGCTCGATCCCAGGACCCTGGGATCATGACCCGAGCTGAAGACAGAGGCTTTAACCCACTGAGCCACCCAGGCGCCCCAATACATTTTTTTTAACCATAAGGGCATTTGGTGTAGTGGATTCAGAAATGAAGTCTTTGTGTTACAAGTCCCCACAGGAGATTGGGGTACAGTGATGTTAAAAATATTAGGGTAAGAGAAAATTTCCTTCATACCACAGAAGGGCTAGGCTCATAGACATTGGCCAGGGGTTCCTGGGAGAAACGCCTTCAGATATTTCTTGACCTCATTCCTCCCTGCCTCTCCCCACCCTTTCCTGAGATTCTGGCTCTAACATTTGCATAAATGTGCCAAAATTCAATTCCTCTGGACATGAAAGGCTGGGAATCTGGAGTCTCTGCTTATTATGACTGAGAGATACTGGGGCAATGCTTGTGCTCCACAAGGACATACTGTGACCCTGGGACAAGTAGTTCAGCTCTCTGTAGCCTCAGTTTATTCATCTGTAAAAGGAGGGTACCTCACTTGCTTTATAGAGATTAAATATAATATTATATTTGCAAATCGTGGATCAAATATGAGATACCTTAAAGATGTAGGTAGAATATGCATTTGAATCTTGGAGTTAGCAAGAAAGTTAAAGACCTGAATGAAGATAAGATCTGAGTAGGGGGTTTCAGAGTTGTCCAAACTCAGCTCACCATTTTACAAGACTAGGCTTGCATGATGAACAATTGGAAAGTCTATTTAACTGAAACTCTAGCTAAAGTGGAATTGGGTCCTTGAAACAAAGAATAGACTGTTAAACAAAAGCCAGTTCCTAGAGACACTAAGCTCTCAAGATGACTAGAAGGTCCTAGTGGGGTACAGGTACCCAAATGACAGGGCCTATCTGAGCTCAGATGAGGAATTTTGAAGAAGAGAACCCTCAAAGGGCATGGATTCCCTCTACACCTGTCCCCAAATATAACTCCCAGACAGAGGTGCGAACAAAGGGCCACAGCTCTGTGAGGAGGAGCATCATTAACTCCCACTTGGAAGGAAATATGTCCATGGTGGGCTTTCTGAGGGAGGTAAAGTTGGGCAGAACCTGTGAGAGGGCAGAGAATGGGTAAGTGGTGAGAAATGGGAAGGGAGAATGTACTTGGCGGGGGATGGTATGAGGAAAAACATGGCAGTGGAAAGCCTCCATGCCATCTGATGGGAGACTGGGTAGGCTGATTGAGCTGGTCTGAAGGACTGGAGAAACACAGGGGCATGGGAATAAAACTGAGTGTTTAAGTTGGGGTCATATGAGCAGCTAGATGGAGGTGCTTTTGCTGTATTGGGTAAATATTAAGAAGCCACTGAAACATTCTGAGCAGGAAGTGTCATGGTCAAACTGATATTTTAGGAAGATAGTGTAGAATGTGTGAGATTGATTGGAAGTAGACAGATAGGGAGAGCTGCTATTGTCAACTTCCAGTGGAAAGAGTAAATGAGAGATGAATTGGACTTAATTTTGGTTCTTGACTTTGAGACTTATTAGCAGTGTGAATTTGGGAAGGTTACCTAACTACCTAAACCTCACTTTTCCCAACTATAAAATGGGGGTAACATACTACTTACCTCAAAGGGTTGTTCATTGAGATTCTGCAAGTATCTGACAGGGTCTGGCACATACTAGTGAATGGGCACATACTAGTATTAGTAGGGAGAAGGCACATAATAGAGCTTAGACAAGAAGCCCTAAAGGAAACCATGAGAAGCATTAATAATATCCTCTCTTCCCTCCCATCCTTTAGATCAGGGGTCAGCAAACTATGGCTAATGGGTCAAATCCATCCAGTAGTCTGTTTCATACAGTTCTTAAGCTAGAAATCATTTTTACATTTTTGAAGGGTTATAAAAACCAACCAACCAATCAGCCAACCAACCAACCCACCAATCAACCAACCAACCAAATATACAACCAAACAAAGAAGATGTGACAGAGACCATATGTGGTTCACAAAGCTTAAGGTATTTATTATCTGGCCCTTTTCAAGAGAAGTTTGCTGACTCCTTTTCTATGGCAAACCCTTGAACATCTAAGCAAATTCCTCATCCCTGGAAAGCACACAACTATACAATGACACTAGTATGTGGAAGGTCCCATTGGGCACTTTCTTGGCTGGGAGACTAACAAAGCTTTTTGCCTGTTGGGAACAGTTGTTTTGCTTGAGAGCTTCACCCTGTGAGTCTTTTTGTAAATGCAATTGTCTCCTGGGTCTTGGGAACTCAATATCTCATTTCTCTTTTAAATCTCTGGCTCTTGCTTGTTATAGAGGAATATTGTGAGAATCTGCAATCTCTGCAAACATTCATAGGCCCTTGAGGGAAAAAAAGAGGTCTTTAGTATTTGCAAAATATTTTGGAAAAAAGTCTGCATGTCCTTGAAATTTCTAAAAAGTTTTTTTTTTCTTTTTGTATCTTTTCTTTTTGTAAGATAGCAAAAGGAGATCCCTAGGTGCATTGATCATATCATTGTGTTACAAGTCTGAGGCTTATCTAAGGCAAAACAGATTTGCTGGCCCAGAGATTTAAAAAAAAAAGATAGCTAAGCTATAGTTATGAAATACATGACATAATGGAAACATGCATGGATATTTCAGAGACAAAAGAAGAAAAAAAGGAAAATAAAAAGCAGCAACAAAGATCTGACTAAATCAGAGCCAGATGGGATATGTGGATTTGACAAGAAGGAATGAGCTTCAAGAATAATATTTTTCATGCTAGTACTGTGTTTGATTTTATCTTTAAAAAGATATTGAAAAATGCATTCTCTTCTTTATTAAGCTATCATGATGATACTCAAATTTAGAATCGTAATTTTACAAAAAAAAAAAAAAGCCACCCTCCTTGAACTTTATTTTGACATTTAGGGAATAAATCCATTAATTCCACATGTATTCCTTCAACAGATATCGTAAATGCTTACTTCGTACCAGAGACAGGGTGAGGACAGTGGTTTCAGTCCTTATGCAAGATGCAGACTTGAGGCTAGACAAGTAATAAGTAAATAAACAAGGGATTCGATATTGGGGTAAATTGTATAAGGGAAATAAGCAGCATTTTGTGATAAAGAAGAATGGGAGACTTTAGAGGTCCCCTACTTCAGAAAGGAAAGTCCAGGGAAGTCTTTCCTTTTGGGGATTTGACATTTTAGCAGAGACTAGGGGGTGTCTCAGGTCAGGTTCTCCAGAAACAGAGCGGGTGGTGAAGATTGTCTGTGAGTCATTAGTTAGGAAATGCTCCTGAGAGGCTGGGGACTAGGGAGGAGGCCTAGAGCATGACATTTCAGGAGGCACTTGCTCTCAGGTTTGTGCAAGGATAACATTGGCACCTGAGAATGAACCCCTCCTTAAGTTTTGTGCCCAATATGCCATAGTCACCTCACCTTGATCATGGCCCTGATTGATAAGTGCAAGCATGAAAAATATATAAAGTTACAATAAGTATTTAAAAGCTTCCATCCACACTGCTCCCAGGTTCTGCTTCCAGCCAGGTAACAATTAGCATTAGTTTCTTGTTTTCTTCTGGAGGATTTTATGCATATAAAAGTTAATACACACAAACCTATAAAACACTGTTGAAAGAAATTAGGGAAGACTCAAATAAATGGAGGGATGTTCTGTGTTCAAACTGGAAGACTTAACATTGTTATAATGTCCATACTACCTAAAGCGATCTATAGAATCAATGCAACCTCTATTAAATTCTAATGACATCTTTCGCAGAAATAGAAAAATCTATGCTAAAATTCATATGGAATCTGAAGGGGGCACTGAATAGTCCAAATAATCTCAAAAATGAGGAACAAAGTTGGAGAGCCCACACTTCCTGGGATCAGGAAGTCAAAATTTACTACACGCTACACTGATCAAAATGGTGTGGTGCTGGCATATAGACAAACATAGAGACTGGAACAGAGAGTGAAATAGAGAGCCCAGAATAGAAAACGCAGAAATAAGCCCTTCTATATTTGGGAAAATGGTTTCGACAAGAGTGCCAAGACTATTCAATGGGGGAAAGGAGTGTTTTCTTCACAGACGGTCCTGGGAAAACTGGATATCCACAGGTGAAAGAATGAAGTTGGACCCTTACCTCACACCATATACAAAAAGTAACTCAAAATGGTTCAAAGTCCTGAATGTGAGAACTAAAACTGTAAAACTCTTAGAGGAAAGTGTAGGGGAAACACTTCACGGTACTGAATCTGGCAGTGATTTCTTGGATAGGACATCAAAAACACAACCAGTAAAAGAAAGATGTGAGGCTTCATGGCCTGGGCACCTGCTCTCATTTGCTTTCCTTGCTCCTGAAGGGCTGGGCAGTAGTCATGTCCTGCTGCTTGTTCACAGGTGGCTCTAAGTTATTTTGAGAACTTTCAGCTGCATGGATGTGAAGGTAGGGGGAGTTGTTAGGGAGGCTGCTTGGGCTTTGTTTGCCCTGTGTTCCCAAATGACGAGGGTCATGAGGGATCTACCTTCCTTTCTATCTCAATGCATGGAGCCTGCAAGTATCTGAGTGAATGACACAGTTGGGTAAACATGTCAGTAGCCCTGACTCATGGGTACTGTAGATCGAGGAAGGCACAAGCAGGGGTGTGTGTGTGTGTGTATGTGTGTGTGTGTGTGTGTGTGTGTGTGTGTGTGTATGCAGTTTCTTTTCTTTCCTTTTGTTTCCTCCAAAACAAGGATGCTAGCAGATGGGGAGGGAAAGGGAAAAGTTTTACTCGTGCTTGGAAGTGAAGGAGACATTATATTAGTCCCCTGGGGCAAGAAATCTTTAGATGCTTCCAAGTCAATCTCAGGTCACTCCTCAGGAGCTGAATGAGAACTGGTTTTAAGACAGAGATATGAAAATTCCTTCCTGGCCTAGGCTAGCTTGCTCCACTTCCCACCCAGGACAATGCAATCCAGGTGTGGAAGGGAACAAGAACATTTTTATGAAAATAGTTACCTTTTCCTATTCTAGAAAAGATAGTTTTGCCCAGTGGACACAGAACTGGGTGTATCTTGGGTGAGAGTGTGTTGGGGGTATTGCTCTGGTGCTCTCTAGGGAGGATGGGACAAAGTCTAGGAAGAGGATCTGTTGTGTCTGGGGTATTCATCTGCCTGGGGGAGAAGGAGAGCAAGAGTGCAGACTAGCTGGATGGTGGAATGACTGAGAGAGGAGGAAAGGGGAATGATGACAAGAAAGAACCATTATGTGGGAAGGAGTAGGAAGTTCTCATCATATTTAGTCATGGCTTCCCTGCTTTTGCCATCTGCCCCCACACATCCTGTCTCAGTCCCTGGCTTTAAATCTGATGGAGTCAATGTGGAGCACATGGATGCCACCTTGGCAGGAGTAAGAATGGGTTTATCTTCAAATACAAAGACGATATCTGCATGGATGTTGTCAGACAAGGCATCTCTCTATTTGGACAAAGACAAAAACATTTTTGGAGAAAGAAACATGGCTGGAAGAAGCTATGTTTGTTAACAAATGTGACAGATTTTGTTCTTGGTGTGAAAGTTTTGTCCTTCTTGTGATCTTCATGCACTAGGTTTTCTCCAGGAACACCCACAGGGAATGGGCCACAGATGGGGGGTTCCCTTGTGCTGAGGGTTCAGTGACCTGGGGGCTCACCATGGATTCCTTGTCAGACCACTGAACCCGACATAACCTAAGGCCCACAGTGGCTCCTCATTCTCATATACAACCATGTTGTCTGGGATCAAGTTGTAGAGCTGAGTTGGGTGGATATCTGCAAAGAAGATATTGAAATGGTCTGAGTCAGCAAAGGAAGATACAATGGTGGCATACGGAACCCCATGAATAGTGTAGGGAAAAAACCCCACCTAAGTCATTACCATGGTGTTTTTGAAAAAGATTTATTTATGTATTTGAGAGAGAAAGAGAGAGACAGTGAGAGAGCACAAGTGGGGGAGAGGGGCAGAGGCAGAGGGAGAGTGAGAATCTCAAGCAGACTTCCTGCTGAGTATGGTGCCAGATCTGGGGCTCAATCCCACAACTCATGAGATCATGACCAGAGCAGAAATCGCAAGTTGGAGGCTTAACCTACTGAGTCACCCAGGGGCCCCATTACCAGTGGTCTTTATTCATAGAAAGGTGGAGAGTTCTGGGTAATGTGGCTCATTCTGGCTCCTCCAGACTCCCCATTCTGGCTTACCCCTCTTAGCTCCTGGGTAGCGAGCCTAAGAAAGCAGACTTTAGCTCCTATAAGGTCAGGAAGGCTGATAGAGAAAACAAAGCCTACAGGCAGGGAAGATTAAGTCCACTCTTAATTATCTGACAATATTATAAATCCATAATGTTATTAGACTGTTGCTAATAGAAGTCCAGGAAAAACTTCATTAACAAGTAGGTGCAAAGGGCAGGATTGAGAACTCTGGACCTGTGACTCCCAGGCAAGCCATGTGTTCCTGGACCTGAAGCTCAAGCACTTCAACATGGAGGGAGCGATGGTGGCCCTGGGGTCACGACCTGAGCCAAAATCAAGAGTCAGATGCTCAACCAATTGAGCCACAAGTCTTCCCCCTCTGCTTCTAACCCTGTTTCCTCCTCCCATTCCCCAAATCACACCCACAGGAGAAGATAAGAAGCTCCCCCGAAGCAGGATAGCTCATGAATGGAATAGTGGAGAGGGACACTGCTCATTTGATAAGGAAACATTTTCAAATGCTTTGTGCTCATGCCTGGGGTCCATAGGGAGGTATGGACACAGAACCATCACTCAGCTGGTCCAGAATTATGATTCAGAAGGTGCTGCTGACAGTGGCCACAATGGGAATGGGGCTCCTGGGGTCTCATACCTGTATCATATTCCTAGAAGCAGCTTCCATGGCAGGTTTTGATATGGAGAACCTTGCTGGAACCTTCTGGTTTAGGGTCCATGATAGACAAGGGTGTTCTACTTCTGAGGACTTCCTTTCCTTTCCTTTCCTTTCTTTTCAAGATTTATTTCTTTATTTTTGAGAGAGAGAGAGAGCCTGCACACACAAGCTAGCAGGAGGAAAATGGGGAGGGGCAGGAGAGGGAAAGAAATCTTCAAGCAGACTCCCCATTGAGCACAGAGCTCCAAGTACCCTGAGGTGAAATCAGGAATTGGATGCTTAACTGACTGAGACATGCAGGTACCTGGTGAGAACTTTCATCTAGAAGTTCCACCCACCCTAGAAGCCTGAGATGAAATTATCCTGATACTTTCTTGGGGTCACAGCGGCAGGTGTGGGTTTCTTTGGGAACGCCCAGGGGCAGTTCTGGGACTGGTGGTAATTGCCTTTTCAGTTTCTCTGAGAATCAGGGTCTGTTCCTTGATGGGAAGGATGGGGCTGATTCTTATTCTAGTTTAGAGGAAAGCAATTCAGTTTTGGAGAGGATCTGGGCTGAAGTGATAGGAGGTGTATATCACCATCTTCAGGGATTCATGCTCTCTCCTCTGATTTAGGTAGTTTACATTTGCGACAGGATGACTTGCCAAGCCGTTGTCTCCTTCTTCTTGCCAGGGGAGACTCCAGAGGGTTGAAAAGCTAATTTTGTCCTCTTCTCTTCCAGGAAGTCCTGGGTTTCTGTGTCTGGGAAGGTTCAAGGTTTTTAGGTTTTCTGACCCAAAATAGAAGTTTCTGGGCACCTGTGACACACCTGACCCAGGTGTCCCCAGAGAAGGAGAGATGGAGTCTGGCTGGGGATTTTGGGTCAATAGAGGGGCAGTTGGCCAATGTTTACAGTGGCTCCAGGGACAGGGGGAGAGGAAGATGGAGGCGAGCCCCACTAAAGGCAGAGTCTGGTGTGGGAGCGTCTGAAGAGACAGCAGGCTTTGATGGAGTGAGCCGATGTGTTTGCTGGAAGGATTAAGCATTGAGTGCCCATGTGTTGAACACAGAAGCAGGAATGGAGCCTTGCCTCACGAGGAACCATTGGGATGTTAGCGATGGGATGCATGATTTATTGGCTTAAGCAAAAAGACCGGAAGTATTAATTCACGTGATTGACAAGTCTGGGATTAGGGCTGCAATGAAGAGCTCACTTGATGTCATCAAAATTCAGGTTTCCTCTAATTCTTGGCTGTATTCTGAGTTTCTGTGTTCTCTGGCTTCATGTGATAAAATGTCAGGTACTTCAGATGTTGAGTCCCCTGGGTTCAGTTGCAAGTTCATGAAATAATCTTATTCTTCTGTACTGGCTGTGGGTTAGGGTTGCCAGATTTAATGCATAAATATACCGTTACCCAGGTAAATTCATTTATTTCTTACCATCTGCGCATATGTACCCTGAGATTCATTTTTGTTAATTTATTCAGTGCATAGACATACTGATATGAAAAACTATTTGTTGTGTATCTGCAATAAAGTGTGAGTACCTAAAGCACGTTCTTTCTTTAATTACACTTTTCTGATCATTTGTCTCTTCTAAATAGTTTCTTATTTCACAAAATTTACTTATAAAATAACTTATGGCTACAGTCTATGTTCCACTGATATTGTAACATAGCTTAGACAGTAGTCACATCTAACTTACTTAATTCTTTCGTCCAGTGAACATTTATTAACATACGAGTCTGCATATAGAAAATGTGTTGCATGAAGTTGACAACTCTAAGAATTGCTTTCAGATTTAATTTGATGAAGCACACAATACGATTTTTCGTGGCATGCTTTGTTTATCCAATCGTAAGGATTACATTTGCATCTCCCGATTAACGACTTTCAAAATGTCCACTGACAGAAAAGGGCGGGAGGTCGTCAACTTTTAATCCCTTCTTCAACACTGCACTGGATGGTTCCACTTGCTTTCGTGCCGGAAGGGTATTTATTCAGTGCCACCCATGGCAAAGAATCGAATTCTTAAGGGATGAAATCCATTTCAAAAGCCATTCATGGAAAGTGGTGTAATAACCATCCACTTCAAGCCAGAATTTCCTTTCCTGTTCATACATTGTCCCTTTGAAGCACACAGTCTTGATACTTGAAGGAGTATGTTTTCCATAGGTTCTTTTTTTTAACGAGTTTCTTTCAACAGTGGAATTACTTCAATAAAATGGTTTCTTTTTCTTTCAGTTTGTATATTAGTGTTGTCAAAGAGACAAAAAGTACAAACAAGAAATAAGTAGGCTTTACTCACTGGATTATTTAATAAGTCAACCAGAATTTTAGAGCCCTTTCTTTCAGAATTTAAATGTGATTTCAGGGCTTCAAATTGGAAACATGGTGGATTTCTAGGGAGAAAAATGACTTGTTTCTAATTTATAGAGTAAAAAGATAACTATGGTTGTTAAAATACTGTTTGTCATTTATAGAGTTTCTATTACATGCCAGACACTGTTCTAAGTTCTTAAGCTGTGGCCTCACTTCATTATCACAAACAGGTGTATTTTTTTTCCATTTTAAAGAAGAGGGAACTGAGGTTTATGCAAATCAGCTTTACTGAAGTATAATCTCTAGATAGTAAAATCAACTTATTTTTTAAGTGGGCCTATTTTAAATGTAATAGTTGATGAATTTTTGGCAAATGTATTCAGTAAGATAGCTGCCATCACAATCAAGATCCAGAACATTCCTGTCAGCCCCAGTAGCTCCCTCGTACTTCTTTGCAATCAATCCCCAACTCCAGCCCCAGCCTAGGCAACAACTGGTCTACTGTCACTCCAGATTAGCGGATTGATCTTTTCTAGAATTCCATATACACACACACAAACACAAACATACATAAAATGTAATATATATAGTGTAAGAGTACAGTGTATGTAATATATACTCTTTCTGGAGGGGGAGGGGGCCTGACTTTTTTCAGTCAAGCATAATTACTTCGAGATTCACCCATGCTCCGGCATCGGTCTCATTTGGCCTTGCTGAGTTGTATTCCACTATGCAAGTATGCACTAACCAGTTGTTGATGGGTGTTTGGATTGTTTCTAGTTTGGGGAAATAATGAATAAAGCTGCTAGAACTTTGGTGTGCAAGTCTTAGTATAGAATGTATTTTCACTTCTCTTGGGTGCAAACCTGGGGGTGGGATGGCAGGTCATGACCAGAGAGATTTTATCCAAGGAATAAAACCAAGAAGCCATTTAGGGGACAGTAAGACAATCCAGAGGTTTGAACAGCCAGAAGGCACTACAACCCCAAGGTAGGAGGCCACAATTAACCATGGAGCTCTGCGGACAGGAGCTGGCTGTCCGTTGCAGGGAAGGTAAGAAAGTGAGACCAGCTATTGTCGATTTGACTCTACCAAGGTGCCTGTAAGGTACAGTGAGTTGCTTGCCTAGGGCACAAAATTTAAAGGGGGTGCTCACAAAATCTCAGTAATCAAGAGAAGTAATATTTTAATGCAATATTTTACAAAATCAAAATTAGGGGAAAAGTCCATGATGAACAAAATCCCCACATTTTAGAACAGGATCTGACTCTCCACCTCTTGCAATCACTTCATCCTAATCTTAACTGTCCCATCTTGTCTTTATTTAAAATGTGACCTTTTGTTCACTATGGATTTTTTCATTACTTTTTGAATTTTTAAAACATTGCATTAAAGGGACACCTGGGTGGCTCAGTCAGTTGAGCCACTGCCTTCGACTCAGGTCACGATTCCAGGGTCCTGGGATTGAGTCCCACATCAGGCTCCTTGCTCAGAGGGGAGCCTGCTTCTCTCTCTGCCTCTGCCTGCCTCTCTGCCTCTTCCCTTGCTTGTGCTCTCTCTCTCTCTCTGATAAACAAACAAGCAAATAAATAAATAAATAAATAAAATCTTTAAAAAAACCATTGCATTAAAATATTATTTTTTGATGACTAAGCTTCTTGGTGTTCCATAAATTCTGCATCCAAAGTGAGTGCCCTTCTCTCTTCACCCTAGATGTAATGCTGGGATCAGGACCGGTGCTACAGAGCAGAGTGGGAGAGGAGTGAGGGTGGGATCTGAGGCCAGCACTTGTGGTGGGTGCTCTGCTAGGGAGTGGGAAGCTAGACACTGTGTTCAGAAAGAGTGACTCCAGACCTTGCATTCTTAGCCAGTTTGGAAACCCAGATCTGGATCAGAAGGCATTAGAATGGAATTGGGGGATGAACTAGGAGGGCACCGCAGTGATTCAGGCCAGAGATGAGTTGTCTTGGGCTTGTTGATGCCCATAGGTCAAGAGAAGTGTGTGGATTCCAGCAGACCAGTTATTAAAGTATTGAGCAATTTTCATTTCAACTGGTGTGATGGCTAATTTTAATGTGTCAACTTGACTGAGTCATGTGGTATCTAGATATTTGGTCAAAGATTATTCCAGGTGTGTCTGTGAGGGTGTTTTTGAATGAAATGAATTTTTAAATTGCTAGACTGGGTGGGTGGACCTCATCTAATCAGTTGGAGACCTGAATAGAACAAAAAGGCTGACTCTCGCCTTAGTAAGAATTCTTTCTGCCTGATGGCCTTGAGACTGGGACATTGGCTTTTTTTTTTTTTTTTTTTTTTCCCCTGCTTTCAGACTCAAACTGAAATACCAGCTGTTCTTCCATCTTAAGTCTGCTGGCCTTCAGACAGAAGCTCTACTATCAGTTTTTCTGGGTCTTTGACCTTCTGATTTACCCTGCAGATTATGAGACTTGCCAACTTCTCTAACTGTGGGAGCCAATTTCCTGTAATTAATCTCTTTCTATATATACACACATCCTATTGGTTTTGTTTCTCTGGAGAACCCTAACTAATGCAATTGGTAATTAGCTGCCGTTCGCAGCTCCTCGAGTACTCCCTACTCCCATCAATCCAGCCTGCCTCACCCTACATTTGAGATCTACCCCCTTAGCCATGATCCAGCAACTGAGTGATAAAACTAGACCCAGCAGAGGGCCTCCAGATCCACACTGAGTGTCCTTTGCCCTCTCATCTGTGGCTCTGTTATGGCCCTGCCAATTGACTCAGCAAGACTTGGGTGGACCCTGATGAGGGCCACTCTAGCATCCACTGGCTGCCTCACCAGCTCACGGAGGCTGCAATGCGCCATTTGCCATCTTCACGGGACCCAGTGGAAGGACAGTACCCATGGCAGTGTTAGCCGCGAATGCTCGTAACATCACGCCTGGTGTTAAGACATATTTTTGAGGTAGGCACAACAGATTATTGCTTGACTGTAGGAAGTGAGTCAAGGAAAGAAACCAATGACTTTCGGGTTTGGCTAAAACAACTTGGTAAGTGGTGGTGCCATTTTGTGAACTGGAGAACCCTGAGGAAGAACAGGTTTGGTGGGGAGGGGAAGGAATCAGGAATTCTGGAGGGATCTGTCATTTTAGATGCCCCTGAGACCTCCAAATGGCCTGTGAGAGGCTGCTGAGTCTCAGTCTGGAGGCCAGAGGAGAGTCTTGAGTGGAAAGTAAACACGGGGCATTGACCCCACATAGAAGGGATTTAAAGCCATAGGGATAGAGATGGTCCTTTTGGGAGAGAATGATGAAGAAAGAGAGGAGGAAGGGACTGAGCAGCCCACAGGAACTCCAGTGTTTAGAAATCTGGTCAGGAGGATGAGCCAGCCAAGGGTATGGGGGTGGAACCACCAGTGCGGTAGGATAAATGCCAGGAAACAAGGATTTCAAGAGCAGGAGTGCTTGTATTGAATCCTGTTGAGAATAAGATTGAAGAATTATAGGCTTAAAAGGCTTCAGACTTTATTTTTTCATAATTTGTAAGATACTGGATATAAACCAGCCTCCAAATTTTTCAATATGGAAAGGAAAATTGTAGTCGTTGGCTGCCAGGATGGCTGAAAGGATAGCCCATTTCTTTTATGCCATGGATTGGCTCGAGGCAGTGACTCCAAGTATTTGTGGATGAATGAATGAATGAAATTGGTCTACTGAAAACAAATAATTCTTTTTTTAAAAAATCTGTTCTCTTTTTTATTAAAACCATCACAAATCATGCAGGTTATATGAGGCTCTGATTTTGTTTATTTATTTATTTTTATTATGTTCAGTTAGGCACTGTGTAGTACATAATTGGACCTCGATGCAGTGTTCAACGATTCATTATTTAAGTATAACACCCAGTGCTCATCACAGCACTTTAGGAGGGCACAAATGCTTCTAATACCCCTGAGAAGGCCAGACTGGTCTGACCAGTTTTCCTTGGAGCTCCTGGCTGCCCCACAGAATCTGGGTTTCTCAGACAGTTAAGGTTAACCTGTTGGCCAGATACGCTGTTTGTGTATGTAGCTCTTTGATCCAGCTCTGCAGCTCTCAACCTCTGCCAAAAACATAAGACCACATATTGAAATGTTTTCAATCCTCAGAAATACGGTTCTGTAAAAAACATTTTAAAGATTATGAGGGGTTGTTACAGGCAGAGCTGAAGCTGGAGCAGCTTCCTTTTCAGACATTCGTGAGTACAAATAAGCCTCCCAGATCTCTGAATTTCACGATGGTGTCTCTTTCCACTTAAAGTTTTTGTTTCCAGGATAGAAAATGGACCAAGAAGAAAGAATTTACTGGGGTTTTTGCATGAAAGGAATAAGCCGGACATATTTTCTATTTTTTTGTGTGTGTGTCAAGTGCACTAAAATTTTGAACACATTAATAAGGTAAACTCTTGCTTAACTGACTGATTGTCCTTGTATTTCCCTGTGTGTCTGGTGTATGTATGGCCAAGAAAAACTGGACATGGTGGGATAGAGTAGTTCAAGGGTCTCTGTTGGCCATGGGGCCCTGTTGGGCTCTGCCAGACAGGACATAGAGATTAACTCAGTTCCTTCCTTAATTCCATTCACACGTAACCTGTCTGGGTATCGTTATGAGCAGTCTGCAAGTGTCTGTGCTGATGTTGGAGGTTTCATGGCTTGAGATGCATAAGGACTCATGTGAATAAGGTTAATTCGGAAATCAAAAGAAAACAGTAGATTGAAGATAAGAGATACCATATGAAGTCAGCCTGGTAGTGAAGAATGACCTATGTCGCAGGGAATAATAGTCTTGAGACATTCTTATGTTTCTGGCTTTTACATCAAACTTCATTCTGAAGTATGCGTGAGTTGCAAACTCTGATTTAGGAGAAAACAATATAGCTGAAAGAAAATACGGAATGACCATGATCTTGCTTTGGAATGTGTTAATTCAGCCTTGTTTCTTGGGTAGTAAAAGGGGTGATGGGGATGGTTCTTCCCAGTTGAGGGATGAGGAATGGAAGGAAATAGACAAAGGAATCACAGGGATGCTTAATCAGTTAGTTAAGCATCTGCTCTCTGCTCAGGTCATGATCCTGGGGTCCTGGGATCAAGTCCTGGGATTGAGTCCCGCATTGGGCTCCCTGTTCAGTGCGTAATCTGCTCTTCCCTCTCCCTCTGCCCATCCCCACCGCTTATGCTCTCTTTCTTTCATGCTCTTTCTCAAATAAATAAATAAAATCTTAAAAAAAAGACAAAAACAGAAGAAGTAACATGAAGGAAAAGAGAGGAAAACGGGCTGGAGTGGGGGTTATAGTGGAAGGCAGGCAGGGAAAGTGGTTCTAGATGGTTCAGGAACAAAGGTACCACAGGATACTGGGTTGAGGTAGAAGAAAGAGAAGACACTTACGTGGCATCACCGGGAAGGCACAGCCTAGGGCTTGATGCTATAAAGGAAATGGGTAGGACCAGATAGATGTTAAGTGATAATTATTTTTCCAATGGGTGATAATAGAGGTTCCAGTAATCCAAGGCATAGGTTAGCAGCATTAGGTATGTCTTTAAAAAAGTACCTAATTGGCAGTTGAAAATGACATTTATTTTATTTTATTATTTTTTAAAATTTTGTTTTATTTTATTTTTAGAGAGAGAGAGAGAGAGAGTGTATGAGTGGGGAGTGGCAGAGGGAGAGAAACTCCTGGGCAGGCTCTGTACACTGAGTGGAGCACAACTTGGGGATCGATCTCACAACCCTGATATTATGACCTGAGCCAAAATCAAGATCAAATGCTTAACCAACTGAGCCACCCAAGCACCCCAAAAATGACTATTTATTTAACTTTGTATGCATTAGTGACATAATTAAAAATTAGACCTGCACTCTTATATAAAAGTTCAGACTTTCATCAAAGGATAGAGAGGTGAAAAACACCCATAATTCTACCACTCAGAGTAAATATTTTCCTTAATAATTACATTATTATTGTTTTACATCAATATTTATATTATTTACAGTATTTACATTACTACTGTTTTACATCAGTATTTTTCTTAACATTTATGAAAATTGGATTTAATCAAGCATGTTGCTTTTTTATTGTGGTAAGATATACATAACATAAATTTATCACATTAGCCATTTTGGGCTATACAATCAGGGGCATTATGTACATTCACATGTAGTGCAAACATGCTGGGTTTACTCTGAATTGTTTGACTTACACTGATAGCTTCTCAGGTGAAAAATGCAGGCGTGATTCTTTAAAGGTTCTCTAGGGTTCCACTATGGGTCTGGCCCTGTGTCCCCACTGATGAACATAAAGTTGTCTCCAATGATTTTAGCTGTTAAGAACCATATGGCGATGTACATTCTTATGTCATCAACTTGTACATATTTGCAGACCTACTTACTTTTGGATGAATCCTCAGAGGGTGAATGGTGGAATGAACAGTATTCACATTTATAATGCATTTTATACATATTATCAGCTTGTCTTCCAGAAATGTCCTACCAATTACACTCCTACCAGCAGGGAATGATAGAGTGTGGGATAATATTTTATTGATGCATGTATACTTTTTTGTGGGTGAATTTTTTTTATAGAGTATAAGTCATTAGACCATTATCTCTCCTATACACCTACTACAAATACACCTCTGATTTGTCTTCTGGCTTTTATAGGTTTTTACTCTGTCAAACCTGTTGATTAAAAAATTTTTTGGTGTTGTTTTCTATTGTATTTATTTTTCCATTGTTGTAAAGTGGTAAAAGTCCTCCCCTTTAGATATTGAATCCAATGATTTGTTGACTCATTCAGATAATTATTATTCTTTTTTCAAAATTCTTTTTCTTTCTTTTAGATTTATTTATTTATTTATTTGAGAGAGAGTGGGACGGGAAGGCAGAGGGAGAAGGGGAGAAAGAGTCTCAGGCAGGCTCCGTGCTGAGTGCAGAGCCGGACACTGGGCCGATCCCACGACCCTGAGATCATGACCTGAGTTGAAACCAAGAGTTGGGCGCTAACCAACTGAGCCACCCAAGCATGCCTCAGATAATTATTTATTGGATACCAACCTGATGCTAGACATGTTATAAACACTGTGCATAAACTGTGAACAAAACTATTCATTGTTCACAAAAAATTCCCCACTTTCAAGAAACTCTTCTTTTAGTGGAATAACTAGAATATCTACTTTGATAAGCCTCAAATCCTTTTTTATTTGCATTTTGTCTAGTTTAAAAAACTTTTCTATCTACAATATATTTTGTATATGGTGTGAGAAAATAAGCCAAATTGATTCACCCCCAAATTGCTAGGCAATTGTTATCAAATTGATTAAATCAATTGATTAAATACTCCCTTCATTCCCAATTTGATTTGTGATGCCTACTTTCTCATTTTATTGAGAAAATGGCCCCACTTTCACTTTTAATATGTAATGACACAGAACAGGGTTACTGTTAAATTGATAAATGTTATTGTTTCATCCAAATGCCAGAAGTTTCAAATTATAAAAGTTTATCATAGTATCTCCTTTTATTTTATTATATTCCAAGGATTCTATTATTCCTCTTAGAGCATGGCCCCATTTTATCATGGACATTTATAGTAATAAAAGATTTGGTTCAGTTTCCTATCTCAGGACAGTTTCTTGGAGTACTTATTGTGTAAAGAATGGTAGGAGAGACATCATTACCTTAATGATGCAGCACACTTGGTAAAAGATTTCGGTGGATGCAGTCATAGCTCTTAGGCATCCAACATGGTTCCTGAATAAACACTTAAATTACATATATTAATCTGTAGGATTACTAATGAGTAATGATAAAACAGCAGGGTTACCCCTAAATCTTATGGTCTGTTTGTGTTGGTTGATATTTGTCTACTATCCACCCACCCACCCATCCATCCATCCACCCAACCATCCACCCATCCATCTACCTGCCCACCTACCCATCCATCCATCCACCCATCCACCCACCCATCCATCCATCCACCCACCCACCCATCCATCCACCTGCCCACCTACCCATCCATCCATCCATCCATCTACCCATCCACCCATCCATCCACCCACCCACCCATCCATCCACCCACCCATCCATCCATCCACCCACCCATCCATCCACCCACCCATCCATCCACCCATCCACCCTCTATTTCTAAAAGTAACTGAAAATGGTCATGATATGTTGTCAGTTTTTTGAATTGTGGTTTGCAGGCATTTACATGAGAATAACTCCAGGTGTTCTTTCAAAAAAATGTAGATTCTTGAGCCCCACCACGAACCCACTAACCCTGGAATCTCTAGTGGGTGGAGCCTGGACACCCCACCCCACGTGATTCAGATGCATTCTGGTTTGTGAACAGCTAGAGAACCGTGTGGAAATCCGATCCTCCAAGCAAGTTAATCAATCTATGTATGGAGTGCAGTGGCTGTTCTAATTCTGTGGCTATTTCTTCAACCACTGGCTGTTTTTTATTACTGGGAGTCACGCAAAAAATGTTGCCCACCCTCAAATGTTATTACATGGCTTTAGAAATCCCTTCATCCCCATCCAGTGTTTTTCTCTAAGAAAAGAAACAATGTAGTGAAGGAAAACATCTGAGGAGCAATACACATTTATTTTTCAAGACTAGTTTTGAAAGAAATCTTAGGTGTTTTCAAAAGCAACAGTTTTGCCCTGAAGGCAAAGGGCGAGAACATGGACCTTTTGAGCCGCCTACCTCCACTGGAAGGGAGCCACACATATGTCACTGTGGAAGAAGCAGCAACAGTCTTTTCCTAATTGCCACAGAAAGAACCTTTTAGGGGTAAATGCCAAAAATACAGATTCCGGGTTTCTACCGCAGAGATGTGAAATCAGACTCTCCAGGGGAGTGCCCCGAGAATCAGATTTTGAACAAATGCCATGAAGATTCTTAGGCTCAGGCAAGTTTACTTTGCAAGGTAGATATCCTTGGGCTTAAATCCTTGCTCTCTTAGCTTGGTGCTTTTGGGCAGATTAACTGCTCTAAGCCTCAATTTCTCCATTTATAAACTGAGGTGCTTATGAAATGAAATAAACTGATAGTAGGCAGATCTGCAAGCACAGTTTCTAATGTGTAGTTACAGCTTATTAACCGTTACTTCCCGTTCTGCTCCCTTTAGAATGACTGTGTTTGTTCTAATCCTGCTGACTTCTCCAGAGCTGATGATAGCCCTGTATGTAAGTAATCCAGACTGGCTTGCTGACAGGGAAGCACATGTCAAAAGTACTAAGGGAAACATCTCTCTGTAGATCTGAGCTTTGTTTCTCAAATTGTGGTCCATGCTTCTGAGTTACCTAGTGCTTGTTTGTAAAATAATTATACCAATAAACTAGATGATCATGGCTCTCATTCCATACTCATCAAATCAGAAACTCTAGGAGCAGGATCCATGAGCATCTTTTTAAACAAATACTCTCAGTAGTCCTTATGTATCTGAAAGTGGGGAAGCAGAGATAAGGGGCTTTTCTCAATCAGAATGACCTCCTTCTAAGGAGACCCCAGACTTGGCACTGGACATGAGAGTCTCTGTGCCAAAGCCCCTCTTATTTCTCAGCATCCTTCCGGGTAGTCTTCTTGGTCATTCTGGCCCCACTGCCCTTTGCTTCACTGCGCCTCCCTCTTAGATGTTTAGGGGACAGCATCATTCCAGCTGGAGTGGAAAAGAAATTCTATCTAGCATTTCCTGCTCTGCCTTCCGGGTTCCATCACCTTCTTTCATGGTCTTCCTCCACCCCCCCTCTCTCCTGGCAGTGAGAGCCGTGATGTATGCACAACTGTTCAGTGGTGTCGTCTCAGGTGGACAGTGGTCCTTCTGGGAGTGCTGGCTGAGACCACCTTTGTTGAAAAGCCACCTAAGAAACATGATAGCTAAAACAAAACTTGGAAGTACAGCATGTCTTGAGAGCTGCTTTGCAGAAGTGACAGGTGGTAACCAGGCTCAGCCCAGAGATGCTCGAATGTGCCAAGTTTTGGTCCCTCCTAGCCTCTCGGTTTTCTGCTGATGCAAAGTTCAGTGTTGGAACACAGGGAGAATCTCAGTTTCTAACTGTGTTCTCATTTCAGGGATGCTTGGCTTGCCTGCTGATGGTCTCCAAGAGTCCCCATCGCTTCATGATCAGGCTCCTGTGCCTAAGTGTTAGCCAACAGTTAATAGGTGAGAGCAGGTTCAAGCTCAGAGGTGGAGCTTTGTGTCTTCTGTGACTGTGCCGTGGAGGAAGGTCCACCCAGAACTTGCTATGAGGAAGTCAAGTAAATGAGGGGCCGAGCTTCTGAGTACTCAGGGTGGCCCCAATGTTAGTACTCAGGTTTATATTTCCAAAAGAGTACAAGGGTGGGGGGCAAAGCGGGAAAAGTTTCTGCCCTTTTCTTAGAATATAGGTTCCTCCTTCTCTGACCTTTCCGAGTAGAGATAAAGGGTGATTTATGGCAAACAGTGTTTGAACAGTATTCCTCATCCTGGCTTTTAATTTTAAAAGTCTGAGAAAGATTAACCATTAGTCAGGTCTCCATGGCCACAATGAGTCACACGACTGAAAAAGAACAAAAAACAGAAAACAATGAGCTGAGCTCCCCCTCTTAACGAATGTATCCACTCTGGTTTTCTATGCTGCTTCTTTTTATTTGATAACAGTTTGCCCTAATGTTAATAATTCTTGTATCCAAGAAACACACATTCTCGAGTCAAATGCCTCAACAAATTGATGATCCAAGTTTCCTATGGATTATTTTTCAGGCATGAGAAATGAATTGTTCAAGCATAATCCAATGGTTTAGCTGGAATTTTAGCCAGTTTACCATAGAAAGTTGTCAAGAAAGTCCCAGATGTGGATAGTGTCACAGGTCAGGAGGCAGATTCTGGGAGGGAATTTGGCTCATGGGGTATTTATTAAGAAGTGTCCTTGGGAAGGGGAATGCCAAAAGTGAGGAGAAGCCATCAGGAGTGGATAGAGTGCAGGCATGTGGCAGTCTCAGGTGAGTCCATGGGAGCTCTGGAAGCTAGAGTACCCCTTCAGAGTGGCCCCAACTTGGGCTAGAATGGACAAGAAATGTATCTGGGCTGCCCAGGAAGGGGCATGATTTGGGGCAAGGCAGCTTTGCCACCATCTTGGTACATCTGTACATCTGTACAGAGTACATCTGTCATAGATGGTGTTCCACCTACATGCCAGTAACATCTTGGTGACAAATATATCGTTGTGATTTTGCACTACTTCCCAACTTGCCATGGGGATCTCCTTCTTTCTTTCTTGATCTTGTCTTATTCGCTCTCCTGCCTTTCAAGACAACTCCCCAGCTCCTAGCCAGGAGAAGGCAGACGATTACCATCTCTGTTAGCATTCAGTGGCTCCTTCCACACTGGACCCCAGTTTAAGGGTTGCTCTTCAAGCACTGATCCAAACCTCTGCATTCCTTAGGGCCTCAAGGGTCTGTGCCACACCCACACCTTCCTCTGACAAAGGCCATCACCCTCTCTGTGTATCTCAGCTTCATTTTACAGAAAGAAAACACTAAAACCCAGCTTGGATTTGAAATAAGGCAATGACCCAGAAGCCGTGTACTGTCTTTCGTAGTTAGCTTTGCCATTTCCCTTGACGAAGACCCTCAAGGTTCTGTTGGGACCCATCCTCAGATGTGCATATACTGCATTATTCCCAGTCTTTGTCTCTTCTAAAAAATGAGCTGGCTACCCATTAAGGGCCCTGTGGTCAAGCTCATATCCATGAATTTTTGAGGGCATGTCATCGAGTGGTCTTTACTACCCAAGACCTGTAGATCTGGAAGAAATGAATCTCCTTGAGTTACTACCACCAGAGCATTAGAAATAGCAGCTGCTTCTTATTTGCTGCTCAGATTCAGCTGAAATGCATCAGAAATCAGATCCGTTGAGGGCCTTAGTTCTGATGACTACACTAACTTCATTTGATCAGATTTCCAGCAAGTCAAGCTGGTTGCTGAGTCCTTTGTCCTGTTGTTTCCTTTGGACCAATTTGGAATGGTGGTGCTTCATGAATAATCCATGAGCATTAACCAGCTGCACACATACGGGCATGTCCGCTGTCTTTGCCATGGAATTTTAGATGGTTCTCATGTAATTCATAAATCATCTAGAGGAGCCAGACTCTGACAAAGTATCTGGAGACCTTTGAGGGTCCTTTCAAGTTCCAAAGGGAAGGCACAGTATTAACTTAGTTCTAAGGGGTCATAACAGGGGTATTTTCCCTGGAGAGTCTTCACAGTTGGTAGTATAATAGGGACAAAGTCTATATGAAGATACCTCTCAAATTATTTGAAACAAACTTTATGCCAATTTTGCTGTTGTTGTTGTTCTTTTGGTTTTTGCTGTTGTCTTAATCACCAAGTAGTGAGGGTTAAAACAAAGGCTATAATTAAATTGAACTCAGTTCTGTGCGGGGCGGGGGGAATTTGGGTAACTCTGCTTAAACAGAAGCAGGTGGTGCTAGAATGCTCAGTGGAAGTGAGTTGTGAGGAGGGAATGCAGATTTCTGTCATTGAAAACAGTTAAAAATACTTGTGGTCTTTTGTGCCAGGCTGTGATTAAGATATACATACATATATGTGCCTTAATCACATGTATAAATCCCAGTTTCAAAAAACGGTGATAGAAAAGCAATACAGTTTTAATTTAAGAGTGGTCTTTTGCAGTAAGGGTGGGTGGGATTCTGTTTGTGTGCCTTTGGGTTTGTGTATTTGTTTATGTGTGTTTATTTCAAGGGTTGATTTAAATAAAGATGTTCCATCCCAGTTAAAATGAGATTTCATTTGTAGTCCATTCAGGTCTTCGTCTGTGGCACTGAGCAATGCACATGTTCTATGTAGCTAGCTTCCACAATGGAAAGGAGGAGGGATGGGAAGATTCATCTCTTATTCCATTGGCTGCTTGGGATGGGAGAGCTGATTGGGTTGACAAGCAGGTACCCTATTCTTCCCTAACTGTTCTGGGGTTTTCCCTTCTGAAACGATATGTTTGTTGCATGGAACTCTCTCTGTAAAGTAACACGTCTCCAGGCACAGTGAATTAATACAGGGCCATAGCCCAACTGTGTGAATTGCCAATTTCCCTTCAAAGGACATTGCCAGATAAAATGCATGGTACGTAGTTAAGTTTTAGTTACAGATAAATAATGAATAGTTTTTTGGTATAAGTATATTCTAGGCAGTATTTAGGAGTAAAAAATTATCTTTTATCTGGAGTTCAAGGTTATCTGGGTATCCTGTGTTTTCAGTGGTTAATTCGGACACCTCTACCTCCAAGGGGCAATTCTTCCCTCTGACTGATAGTAGGCCAGACACTTCCAGAAGACTCAGATTTTTGTTGTTGCTATCGTTTCTCTTTTTGACTTCATTAAATTCACAAGGATGCCTGGATTTTTGCGGCTCCAATTCCTTCATTAAAATGGAAGCAGATTTGATTATTTCTGCTTTTTTTTTTAAAGTATAATTGGCCAGTATGCTCTCCCAATTGTGAGTTACCATTCAATTTTTTTTTTTTAGTTGAATGCACAGTGCAAATGCCAAGTTGGTAAATGTAATTTGCCAAGTTGGTTCTTTGAGGAGTTTTACAGATGAGAAAAAACATTGGGATTGTGTCATGAGAAAGCCAGATATAAAAATAAAGGAAGTGTATCAGAGCCCATAATGCATTGAAGATACTCAGTTAAATGTGTGGTGATAGTAGAGGTTCCTGCTTCCAGTTCTGAAGCTAACTAGCTACATGCCCTTAAGCAAAGAACGTACTTCTCTGGGCCTTATTTTCTCCTCTTATAAAATGAGCTGGCTAGTTTAGATGACTTCTAAAGCTCATTCTGACTCTCTTATTCCACTACAAAGAAGTAATTTTTCCGATACGCCACTGCTATTCCTTTTCTAATTCGGTAACTTGGGAATCTGATTCTGTGGGAAGCTAGGAGAAAGTACTTACCAGGCATGAAGGGATTTCTCCAATGAATATGGCTCACGGTTCTAACGTAATAGTAACAACGGCTTATTTCAGGAGCAGTTCTTTCTTATTTCACTTGTTCATTCAGCCATTTTGTGTAGTTGTGTGGGTTTGAGAAACCAGGAAGTATAAGACTGGTTTTCTTTTGTCATCTGGGTAGAGCAAGGATGGGCATGGAGAAAGACACAACAGGCGAGTCAACTCCCTGTGGTAAATGCCAGGCTAGAGACAATGGTGAAGTGTTAGGAAACACAACACATGTGACTGATTTTAAGGAAACTGTTTTCCTCATTGTTGCTGATTGAATTAGCTATAAATTCTAGTATCTCCAGTATTTGGTTACTCTGATCAGATGTAGTTGTAAGAATCATGTTATTCACTCTCATAATTGTGGCGTGCATGCACACATGAACTAGTGCACAGACACACACATACACATGAATGAAACCTGTTTAGAGAAGGAACAAAAACACCCAATAACAACATGGATGCCGAAGAAAAACAAGCTCTGGTTCAAAAGGGCCCCCTTTGTCTCCATTTTTTCTACTCTATTATTTTTGCTAGGATAAAGGATTAAAAATAGTAGCCAAAATCTGGGGTGCCTGGGTGGCTCAGTCAGTTAAGCCTTCAGTTTTTGGCTTTGGCTCTCGTCATGATCTCGGGGTCTTGGGACTGAGCTGCACATGAGCCCCACATTGATCCCCGCATTGAACCCTTCATTGGGTTCCATTTTCAGTGGAGAGTCTGCTTCTTTGCCTCTCTCTCCCTCTGCCCCTCTGCCTCTCCCCACTCATGCTGTCTTTCTCTCTAAAATAAATAAATAAATCTCTGGTGCCTGGGTGGCTCAGTGGGTTAAACCTCTACCTTCAGCTCAGATCATGATCTCAGGGTCCTGGAATCAAGCCCCATATTGGGCTCTCTGCTTGGCGAGGAGACTGCTTCTCCCTCTCTCTCTGCCTGCCTCTCTGTCTACTTGTGATCTCTCTCTCTGTCAAATAAATATATAAAGTCTTAAAAAAAAATCTTAAAACAAAACAGCCAAAATCTATGAAGTACTTATTATATGCTAGTCATTTTTTAAAATGTGTTACACACATTCACTTAACTTAATTCCCTCAACAAGTCTGTAGTAGGTATTAGCATTAACCCCATTTTATAGATGAGAAAACATAGGTACAAAAGGCTTTTTCTTTTTCTTTTCCTTTTCCTTTTTTTTTTTTTTTGCTGGTATGTTTTAAGTTTTCATATATTGTTTTAGATTAGAAATCCCTCTGCTGTCATTTAAATGTGATTAGTACAGGTTTAAAAATACATTCAGTATTTATATGAAGGACTGTACTTCTTGAAGAACTAATAATAAGGATTTTGTGAAATCTTTCTCTATATCTGGCTTTGCATATCTCAAGTATAATGCTTTATATTATAACTATTTTGTATATTTTCTCCAGATTCGACTGACTAGTTTTTTTCTTCATTATTTGCAAAAGGGCTGGAGTTATGCAACGTGTATGTCACCCTGCCCTGAAGATGGATCTGTGTATTATTTGAATTAGTTTGTGCAAATAATTGAAAAATCACTTTTTTAAAAAAAGATTTTTATTTATTTATTTCACAGACAAAGATCACAAGTAGGCAGAGAGGCAGGCAGAAAGAGAAGAGGAAGCAAGCTCCCTGCTCAGCAGAGAGTCCAACGCGGGGCTCGATCCCAGGACCCTGAGATCATGACCTGAGCGAAAGGCAGAGGCTTTAACCCACTGAGCCACCCAGGCGCCCCCAAAAATCACTTTTTAAAGAACTAGCCCATATGAATGTGAGCATTCCAAACTGGACATTTGATTAGAAACCCCTGAATCTTTCACCATGACTAGGATAAGTATTGTGCTAGAAACTCTTGTGAAGCTTTGATTAGGGGCTGGTGAAGATAGGAAGTAGTAGTGCCATGGAGGCAAGAGCTTGTTCTCGGCCGTGATAGTAGTCCATGCCATCCTCTTGAGGATGGAGAATAGCAAAGGATAAAGCAAATGCTGACAGTCCTCTCCATCATGTACCTGGGAAATTCATCTTGGATTTATTAGCCATGTAAATTGTTTTCCTGTAAAACATAGCCATAAATCACCACAGAAAGATTGAAATGGTATCATTTCCTTGGGAATAACAAGCTAGAGGTGGCATAGTGGTCCAAGAGCAATTACAAGACAATTAAATGTTCAGGTTCCTCCCTCCCCCTCATGATTTATGCCTGAGAAAAGTGTACTGAAAGGTCAGGACTGCTGAGCAGCCAAGAACAACAACAAAGACATGGAAGATTCCTAAGCAAGGGACCAGCAACTTGCCGTTTCTTTCTTAGAAAGGAAAACATGTATACCATGTAAAACATGTAAAAAACATATATACCACTAAAACACATATTGTGTGAACATGTAAACATGTATAAAGACATATACCAAAACTAATGTATATTTTCATGACTTTTCTAAGAGTGCAATGAGACACAATCTGTTGGTTTTGGGAACTTATGATATATCTGAAATATGATTGCAAACAGCCCTGGAACTCTAGAATGTTTGAATGGGATGGGAAGTCTGTTATCATTCTCTTCAATCCAATAGATATAGGAAAACATGTGACAAATACCTATTGACTTCCTACTCAGCGTCTGGTGGTAATTTAGGTACTTTGGGTAAAAAAGAAGTACAATGACACCAAAAGCACGAGCAACAAAGGAAAAAATAGGTAATCAGACTGGTTCAAAATTAAAAACTTGTACATCCAAGGAATTATGAAGAAACTGAAAAGACAGACTAGAGACTGGGAGAGAATATTTCCAAATTGTACACTTGATAGGGCCTAGTATTCAGTATATGAAGAAGTCCTACAACTCAATGAAAAGAAGGACAAATAATCCAATTAAAAGAGGCAAAGGGGGACGCCTGGGTGGCTCAGTGGGTTAAAGCCTCTGCCTTCAGCTCAGGTCGTGATCCCAGGGTCCTGGGATCAAGCCCCGCATCGGGCTCTCTGCTCAGCAGGGAGCCTGCTTCCTCCTCTCTCTCTCTTCCTGCCTCTCTGCCTACTTGTGATTTCCGTCTGTCAAATAAATAAATAAAATCTTTAAAAAAAAAAAAGAGGCAAAGGACTTGAGTAGACTTCTTCAAAGAAGGCATATATAAGGGGAACCTGGGTGGCTCAGTCATTAAGCATCCGTCTTTGGCTCAGGTCATCACCCCAGGGTCCTGGGATCAAGCCTGGCATCGGGCTCCATGCTCAGTGGGGAATCTGCTTCTCTCTCCCACTCCCTCTGCTTGTGTTCCCTCTCTCTCTCTGTGTCAAATAAATAAATAAAATCTTTTTAAAAAGGTGCATATATAATATATATGTATATACATATTGATATAGAGATATATATATATCCAATAAGCCACAAAAAAATGCTCAACATTGGTAGTCACTAGGGAAACGCACATAGAAACCATAGGCGATACCACTTCCCAGCCACTAGGATAACTATAACAACAAAAAAAAGAAAGACAAGAAAATAACAGTTGTTAGAGAGGATGTGGAGAAACTGGAAACCCCCATTCATCGCTGATGGGAATGTGAAATGGTTCAGCCACTGTGGAAAACAGTTTGGTGGTTCCCCAGAAAGTTAAACATAGAATTACCATACAACCCAGTTATTCTACACCCAAAGCATTGAAAACAGAGACTCAAACACATACATGTATGCGCATGTCCACAACAGCATTCTTCACAGTAGCCAAAAGGTAGAGACAGTCCAAGCACCCATGACTATCAGTGGAAGATTGGATGAACAAGTTGTGGCCTTGACACACAGTGGAATGTTTCCATCACATTTAGGAATCCTATTAAGGAAGTACTGATACATTCTACGACACAGGTGAACGTCGAAGAATGATGCTAAGTGGAAGAAGCCATACAGAAGAAGTCATTTATGGTCTGTTGCTATTTGTACAAAACATCCAGCAGAAGTAACCCAGCGAGACAGAAAACAGACTGGTGGTTGCTGCTGGTGGTTTGGGGTGAGGAAAATGTTTTGGAACTTGACAGATGTGGTGGTTGCCTCACTGTGCTGGACATATACTAAGTGCCACTGAATTCTACACTTTAAAATGGTGAGTTTTATGGTAACATGAATTTCACCTTATTGAAGAAATAAAGGAAAAAAAGTAGAACATGGTTTAATAAAAAAGACACTGGCTTTGGAATCAGATTTGGGTTTGTGCCTTGGCTCTGCCACTTTCTCTTCATCTGAATCTGGAGAAATCGTTCAGTCTCATTCTGGAAACATGCATATTCATGAAATAAGTAGTCTTGTAACCTGCCTCAGGCAGCCATTTAGCTAACAGTTGGTGGAAAATTGAGATAACACATCAGATGCTTTCTGACCCGTGCTCATTATTTTCATATAAACTAGAGATCCATGAATCTCAATGTTGCCATTTTGCTGGTAATTACAGTCATGCCTGTGGGACAAAAACACAGATACAGCGGAGAGGAAGACACGCAAGAGGAAGCTAAGGGAGGGGCAGGAGCGCGCAGCGGGACCAGAGGTTTCAGGTCCTCTGCTGGCCTTTTCCCATTTCTGGGGAGGCAGGAACACACCATGCGAGTCAGGCAAAGGATCAGGCAATGGTGGGAGAAAAAGATGAGGCCCCTGCCCCAGCCCCAGTGGATCAAACCGCTGCTATAACTGACAGCTGGCCAGCCCTGGGACATTGGGATCAGCCCCGCGTGAGTGGCCCTCAGCCAGGCCTGGGCCAAGCCCACTGCTGCTGACTCAAAGGACTGTTCGTTATATTTGTTTTGCAATACCCAGATGTGCTTAGTTACTCCGGCCTGGGGCACAACGGTGATAATCATGCAATTCTTCAGGCTTGCTTCGTCTTCTCCTTGAAGCCAGGCCATGAGCCCACTGACAGGTGACTCTGCTGAGGAAGAGGCGGACAGGGAAGCTCCTAGTGACCCAGGGGGAGGGGTTTGCACAGGCACGTAGGGGTCGAGGGGCTGCGTCTGTCTTGAGCTGTCTGCAAACTACTTTATCTTCAAGAGCAAGGTCATGGATGAAGCCCTTGCTCAGGAAAAAGACATCCTCTGTGTAGTGGGGTCAGCAAAAGTCAGAAAGACAAATTTGCTCTATTAGTTCCAGTCATGGAAAAATAGGTTGTTTGCCACAGACAGGTAATTATTTATTACATATATTTGGTCTTGCTCTAAATATTATCTAGATGCATGTGTTTGTGCATATATGTGTATAAGCATCCTAGCACTTACTATAATTGAACTAGAATTCCTACCTAGGAATGAAGAGGAAGGATTCATTTATTAGTAATCAGTGTCTGTGAAATAGTCATACAAAGAGAACTTCAGATTTTTTAGGCCAAAGTAGGATACATTTAAAAATTTGGAAACCGTAAGCCTTCATCCTGTGGACGTGTGTGCACACACACGTGCACACGTGAGTTTGTGTAAATGCCCACTGCTGAGGAACCACAAAGCCCTGGTGAAGATTTGGGTCTTTGGCTCATCCGACAGCTGATCTGGGGCTCCAAGTGCTTACGGTTCCAACTGTCCGCAGTGTAAAAAGTTAGGGTAGAAGCACTGATTCACCCAAGTCTAGCTTCCACTTAAATCTCACGAGGTGTCTGTTTCTAACAGAAATAGATCTTGAGCTTCTTTGGATTTTCCTTTTTTTTTTTTTCCTTTTAATTTAGGACAAGACCTAGTTTTCTATTTGAGAAGGGGGAAGGACTTTAGAAACCTTACAGAATCGATGCACAGTATGTAAGTCTCTAGACTCTGCAAAGTTGAACTGACATGGAAGGTGTGACAAAGATGGGATTGTTTCCCGAGGTCTCAGTGTGGCTATTTTTGCCGTGTCACAACGGCCTGTGGAGTAACAAGAGGGCAAACACGAGCCTGAGCAGAAAGCGCTGATGGTCTCCCGTTGTTTGGGAGAAGAGGCCAGTATGTTGAGGCCAGAAGGTCATCTTGAAGAGGAGAGGAGCCAGAATGGGGAGGAGGGAAGGAGGAATGCAGTAGGGCTACTACCTTGGATGAGAGACATGAAATTCCAGGAAAAACAAAAGGGAAAAATGGTTATTTTTCTCCTTTTGAAGATGTCCCCCCCCACCGCATGCCTGCCTCTCAGAGAGATCATTAGAAAAATGTAGAATTGTGAAATGGTTTTAAAGGATGAAAAACATGTTTGAGATGAGTTGTTTACCTGGCACTGGATTCCCCAAATTAATTTTTAAAAATTGCACAAGAGGAAGACTTACTTGGAAACATGTTTCTGTTCATTGTAAGCCACCATAATGGTAAACAGCACTGTTAAGACACTCCAGTCGAGGCCTGAGACACACTTCGCACTCGGTAGTACTTTATAATGTTGGCAGTGGCTTCTGGAGGTGGAGGGCATTAAGACATCTTATGGCCTATTAATGCTGCCTATCAATCAATCAATCAATCAATCACTTTTCTAGATTAAGGACTTCCTTCATCTATTGTCCTTTCTATTTAAGTCTCTACAGGTAGGAAGTTATATAGAAAATCACCAGAAGACAAAAAACATTCACTGGTGATTGGCCTCTTAAAGCATTAGTCCTCCCTCAAACACCCTTCTGTCTTGATGGTAAAGTCAGTTTTGCTGATTGTCAGATGTTGTAAACATTCAATAAAATAACATCACTACAGTGTCAGCCAGGAGAATAGAATCCCTCCGTTGAGAATGGGGAAGGCAGGTCTCTTCAGTGGCCCCAAGGGGTCTGTATCCCTACCCAGTGAGGTTTTTGGCAACAGCACAGTGTCTTAGGGACTTGAAATCTGGAGCTTTCCCTGCTGATGGGGACCATGCTGGGTGGTCTCTGCTCTATGGTCTGGGGGCTGTCCTATGCTATGTGCTTTGCTTGTGTCATATCAGTGTCATCTGTGGGACAATAATGTATATGTACGTCTTAGTTCATTTGGGCTGTTCTAACAGAATAGCAAAGACTGGGTGATTTCTTTCTTTCTTTCTTTCTTTCTTTCTTTCTTTCTTTCTTTTAAAGATTTTATTTGACAGAGAGAGAGATCACAAGTAGGCGGAGAGGCAGGCAGAGAGGGGGGAGATTAGCAGGATCCCTGCGATCATGATCTGAGCCAAAGGCAGAGGCTTAACCCACTGAGCCACCCAGGTGCCCCAGACTGGATGACTTCTAAAGGACAGAAATTTATTTCTTATAGTTCTGGAGGCTGGAAGTCCACGATCAAAGCACCAGCAGATTCCATGTTTGGTGAGGATCTCTTCGTGGTTCATAGACAGTGTCTTCTCACTGTGTCCTTGCATAGTGGAAGAGGCTAGGGAGCTCACTGAGGCCTCTTTTATAAGGGCACTAATCTCACTTTGGAAGCCTTCACCCTCATGACCTAATCACCTCCCAAAGGCCACACCTCCTAATATCACCTTGGGGGTTAGATTTCAACTGATGAATTTTATGGGGACACAAAATTCAGTTCATAGCAATGTGAATAGATGACCAGGCCTGTGTAAGGGAGAATACGGTGCCTAAAAAGCAAGAATTGAAATAAGACCAGACCCATGGTGTGTATCAATTGTGGAAAATATCAAAAACAGGGAGAAGAAAAATGTGTTTTGCTGACCATCATTGTAAGTGCAGAGCCATGAACTTGCCATAGCCTAGCCCTACATCATGGGGACAACACAAGACTCAATGTCTGCCCTGTCTATAGAGGCCAAAAAACCAAGCCCTCTTGTTTTGGTCTATAGTCTATGGTCTTGTTATAGTTTATAGTCCTTAGGCTTTTTTTCCCCCCAAAAGAAGCAAGGAAGGACAAATTTTGATGCAGTCTTTTGAGTGAAAGTCAAGAAAATTTTAAGAAAAAGTCGCATTTAAAAATTCTGAAAATACTCAAAGTACATCATGGGATACCTTGGTGTGTAGGGTGGTTTCTGCGTCCAACCATTGTGCTTTCTTAGAGGGTCAACTCCCTTGGTCACCATGCATCTGAATCAGCCAGTTCATTTTGGTCCAAATCCCCCTGTGAGGGCTCCAGCTTCAGTGAAATTCTCAGAGGACTTCTGTTGAAGGGCCGAAGGAAGAAAAGGGCCTACTGAGGCCATGGAAGAATTTCAGCAAATCAGATGTACTCCCCAGAATCTTTTCGACTCTATATCTAAGGCAGAAGTCCCTGAGAGTACAGGGCAGAGAAAGCTGGTGATCACAAGACACCGTTACCATATTTCTCCATAATACAAGGCAAGCAAGGGCTCTGGGTCTTGGTATTGAAAAGTCATATTCAAGGGCAGTGTCAGAGGCAAACTCTCTGGGATGCACCCAGATATGATGGGCAGCAGCCACTTTCCCACCTTTTCTTTCTTGCTTGCTTGCTTCAGAGGTTGGTTTGTATCAACCCCACCTCAAACAAATGAGAAATAAAGTGTTCCTCTGTGCTCCATACCACGGATGTTGGAAAGTACAGTGTTCCTTCTTCTTCTTTTTTTTTTTTTTAAGATTTTATTTATTTATTTGACAGAGAGATAACAAGTAGGCAGAGAGAGAGAGAGAGGGAAACAGGCTCCCGGCTGAGCCGAGAGTCCCATCCGGGGCTTGATCCCAGGACCCTGAGACCAGGACCTGAGCCGAAGGCGGAGGCTTTAACCCACTGAGCCACCCAGGCGTCCAGTACGGTGTTTCTTCTTAACCCTATTGTTGGCATTTTCCTGGGTTCTCATGCTTTTGCGACTTATCATAAACTGGCAAACCTCAGCATGTGTTCAGTTATATTTCTTAAAGTCCCTCAAAATACAGTTCTATGTAAGGAGATGTTAAATTTGGACATATTTGCCTTAGAAGTTAACACAGAGAAGAGGATCCTTTTATAAATAGTCCACGTAAGGCACCTTCCTTCCTTCCTTCTCTTCTGTCATTGGCTTTTCTCCCTTAAATATGATGCATGTTGTTGCCTCCACCTTCCCCTCTCCTCTCCTTGGTTCTGCAAAAGGAAGCAAGGAAAAAGGGTGGAAGCTTCCATGCTAATAAATTTTGTCCAGCTGCACATGATATATTTTATTCTTCCTAAACAGGGCAAGAGACCTAGTTCGTTGATGGGAATAAGAAGTGAGTTGGCTCCCCGGCAGTTTCTCCCCACCTGCTCCCATCACTTGCCAACCGACATCCCAGTACAGGATTTTCTTTTCATTTATGGTGGCAGATTTTCGAAAAACTACATTTCTCCAGAGGCTGTCCTGACGACACCAGCTGTGATTCATTCAATGAGGAAAGGAATGGGGATGCTTGATGTAATCCCGGAATACGAGATTCATTCATTACAGTGTCTTCAGGGCATTTCTGCCTCCCAAGTCTCCAGCACAGTGCCCAGCACCATCACAGAGTCCATAAATGCCAACCGGATTGAACTGACATCCAAGATGGTTTTTTCGGCCAGAAAAACGATGATGCCTTTTGTTAAAACCAACACTTGGGAAGGAGCCTTGGGTTAATGATGCCAATCCTTAAACACGCTCTAACACTAGGCTGGAAACAGGTTTTGTTCGGAGGTGCTAATGTGAAAGAAAGCACAATGTCCACATTCGAAGTTAGCTCATCAAGTAGCTGATGGGAAAAGGGTGCAAATTCCATTAAAGAAGAAGGAAATTAATATTTTTTATAGAACACCTGGTATATGCCAGACAGTGTGACCTGCAGAAGTATAGGTGAGACATGAGTTGTTTCATTCAACCCTTGAGGGGGATGAAGTTTTATTATTTGCATCTCACAGAGGAGGAAAGGCTGAGGTTCAGAGAAACTTGTGACTTGTACAGGATGATTGTTAATTAGTGTCAGAGCCAGGATTCTTACCAGGTCTGGCTAACTCCAAAACCTAGACCTTTCCCAATGGGAAACATTCCCCTCACCTCTCTAAATGTAGGAGGAAAAAAGTAAATAAGTAAACTTAGGAGGATATAATCATTGGAAACACCTCTCTGCTATCTCCAGCTGCACCCAGCACTCCTACTCACAGCTCCCACACAGAAAACCACTCTTCAGAAGCGTCTACTCTTCAGGAGAATCCACAATGCCAATAGGATTCATGTTAATATTAATAATGGGATCAGTAGGTGTCTCTCTTTTAAACACTTGGGAACTATAGAGTGGGACAGCTGAACGGGGGCCTGGCCCAGGGCAATGCTCGGAGGGTAGGAAAGATCACCGCATGAGTTGTGGGGAGGTGTGTGACGCAGAATTCAGGCTCTAGAACCTGGGTAAGTCTCCTTCTTTGGGGGTTACAGTTCATAAAGTCAACACAACCTCAAATAGTGTCCCCTGAGCACAAAGGGAGGTGCGGCTGGAGAAGAGTGGACCCAGCCATGTCAAGTCTTTCTCCTTTAGGATTGTACTCATTTCATCACCCTGTGGCTTACATTTCATTGTTATAGCAGCACTGAGCTCAAAAGATGTAAGGTTTTAGCTCACTTTTTATAAAGCTCATCTTTTATTTTTTTATCTTTTAAAGTCTGCTCCATGTCTAGCATGGAGCCCGATGAGGGGTCCGGACTCATGATCCTGAGATCAAGAACTGAGCTGAGATCAAGAGTCAGATGCTTGGGGTGCCTGGGTGGCTTAGTGGGTTAAGCCTCTGCCTTCGGCTCAAGTCATGATCTCAGGGTCCTGGGATCGAGCCCCACATCAGGCTCTCCACTCAGTGGGGAGCCTGCTTCCTCCTCTCTCTCTGCCTGCCTTTCTGCCTACTTTGAACTCTGTCTGTCAAATAAATAAATAAAACCTTAAAAAAAAAGAGTCAGATGCTTAACCAACTGAGCCACCCAGACACCCCTCAAAACTTATCTTTTAAAATGCATATATAGGGGCATCTGGTGGCTCAGTCATTTGGGCGTCTGCCTTCGGTTCAGGTCATGATCCCGGAGTCCTGGGATTGAGCCCCACGTTGGGCTCCCTGATCAGCGGAGAGTCTGCTTCTCCCTCTGCCCCTCACCCTGCTTATGTTCTTTCTTTCTTTCAAATAAATAAATAAAATCTTTAAGGAAAAATTAAAGCCGTATGTAGGTATATATATGACTATAGTAAAGCAGGAAAGAATTTTGCTTAGTGAGAGATGAAGCCCCTCTTGGGCAGATCCAAATGTTGGGTGGAGAATATGGAAGAGCCAAAAAAGAAAAAATAGAGAACAAACAAATAAAACTCCTTTGTTTACCTAAAAGATGACGGGATCCCTGGGGTCATTTCTCTCTCTAACTTGTAGACTGGCATAATTAAGAGAAAAAGGATAAAAATCAGGGCCTGGCAAAGAGCAAAACATTTCGAATATAGTTTAAACTGCTGTATGCCCTCTGTGTCTAGACTCTATGTCCTCATCACACTCACACTTTAGATGCAGGAGGTGACTTGGTAGAAACAAGCTTTTAAGAAGGAAACACCCAGGATCTGGGAGGAGGCTTCTATTTTTCCTTCTTAGATATTTAATATCACTGGTATATCACTGATGAAGTGACTCACATTGTAAACACGCTGGAGAGACACGAGGGAGTTAATAATTGACTTTATTCACAGGATGTGATTCAGAGGCGGAGCTTGCCAGATTTATGTGTGTATTACGGCGATGCTACTTTTGACTCATGGAAAGAAATTATTTTATGAGGCTTCATTGGTTTTACAAGGAAAATTCTCCTCAGAGGAGAAAATGAGTTTTGAGCTCTATCCTTTAGACCTGGATGGTCCTGGTATCCTGAGATCTTTAGGGTCTGTGACCTAGAAGAGGAAGGAGATTCTGCAGTGCTCCGTGGGTGGCTGGACCCAATGTGCAGGGTGCTGCCTGCCATGTTGGGTGACGTGAACGAGCCGACTCATGACGTGGCATCCAGAGAGATGAACAAGGTCACGACAGTCCCTTTCCCAGAGCTGCACGGAGGCTGCACCACTGGTTGCTCTGAGCTTCCCCACTTGGCTGACTTTTCCTCTTCTCGGTGAAGATTCTACCGAGGTCTGAAATCACCTTAAAGCCTAAACAGTAAAAACAAACAAACAACCCAAACAATTGTGTAAGAGAACAGGAGAATCAAACACTCATTCTACATAGAGGGGCCTCTGCATGTTCTCGTTCTGTTTGTGAGGAGCTCACCAACCAAATCTGGGCATGTTGGATACTGGACTTTGCCAGAAATGCCAAAAACGATGTGGAAAAAGTAAAAAATAATGAGAAGAGGAATGACATTAGAACTCACTTGTTCCTGTCCTGTGCCTGAGCTACAGTGAAAGGATCCATTGCTTCCAGCTGGCCACATTTCCTCCTTGAGAAAACACCACCAGAACACCTTGGGTGTTTGTTCTCGCCAGGATTCTTACCAGTGTCCTGAATCAACTGTTGACTGACCCATTCATTCATTCATTCATCCACCCTTGTGTTCTTTCATTCACCTGTTCATTCATTTATTCATTCATTCTCCGTGGCAAAGTGATGACAGGATCAATTTGCAACAAGCCCGATGCCCCAAAACTTGAACATATTTTCATTCGGTTTTTGAGTGTAACCATGGATACACAGATGGAGGACCAAGGCTCTAGGCTCTGCTTGCTGGGTTCAGATGGATCAGTGGTTCACAGCCTTCCTACGTGTGCCTGACAATCATGGTGACAGTGAAATTTCCAAAGAATCTGACTCTTGTTTTTTTCTTATTTATGGTCTTGTCAATTTAAAAAAAAAAAAGATTGTATTTGTTTATGTATTTGAGAGAGAGAGAGAGACAGAGCAGAAGATGAGAGTGGGGTGGGGGCAGAGGGAGAAGTAGACCCCCTGCTGAACAGGGAGCCTGATATGGGGCTCAGTCCCAGGACCCTGGGATCATGACCTGAGCTGAAGGCAGATGCTTAACCAACTGAGCCACCCAGGAGGTCCTTAGTCTTGTCAATTTTTTTATCCTTTTTTCATTATCCACAGTTTAATCCCTCAGGAAGGGGAAAGGATAGGAATAAGAGCAACACGATCGAGGTGGGAAGAAAGAATTCCTATAAAATTCCAAATTATTATGTGTACCTTGAGCCTTTGTAAACATTATCTCGATGGGTCACACACTCTACCCGCTCTTGCTTTGTGTGTCTCTTCTTGCAGCAACCTGCTTCGGAAGATATAAGGGACTCACCAGACCAATGTCAAACAGCCAGAACATACAGAAGTGGATTTCACTGGCATAGTCTGTTCTGTTATTTTGCAGGGACCTTGGTGATCCCATGCAGGGACCTGCCTCTTGGTTTTTCAATTTGCCTTTGCCAAAACTAAAAGTTAAACCAATGTGTTGTGTCCTTTATTGGAGAAAGGGGGAATTGGGGGAAGAATCTCCTCTTGTGCCTTTCCATTGGTTGGACCTAAAACTGACTGGAAGCTAGAGGGCTTGATGTGGTCTATTCAGGTCCACCTTCTGGGCACACAAGAAGGAGAAGGCCGAGGGAGAATGAAGACAAAGAGAATTCTATCACCCAGGTGTTCAAAGAAAGTTGATTTACATAGAGCTGAGTACATGCCCTCACAGCTTTCCAAATTTCTCCATCTGTGGTTATTTTCCAATTTTGTCTATTTGTTTTCTCCTTCTTTAAAAAAAATACTTGTTTACCTAATGGTCTTATCCCTTCTTTCCCCCTTTCCTTCCTTAGTTCCTTCCTTCCTCCTTTTCTTCCTTCCTGATTAAAGAACTAGATCTTCATGTTATTAATTTGCTTATCTTTTGTTTAATAATTTATTAATGTCTGCTTTTATCTTGTTTAGTCTCCAAACTGGTATTTCAATTTATTTCTGGTTCTTTTTTTTTTTTTTTTTGCTTTCTATCTATGATACTTTTTTTTATACTAATTCGTTTCTTCTTGTCTACCTCCTATTTTGATTTACCAAGTTTTCTTGATATTTCTCTACCTTCTACTGATGGGAGAGTATACTTTCCTGTTCTAGTCTTTCGTGGGTAACTTTGCTCTTAAAAAATGTGTCTGGTTTTTTTTTTTAAAGAAAATTTTTATTTTGGAATAATTTTAGATTTACATAGAAGTTGCAAGTGTAGAATAGAGAGTTTTTCATACTTCTTACCCAGTTTCCTTATTAACAACTTATAAACCATGGCACATTAGTTTAAATTAAAAGAACAAATCAACAGGAATGCATTACTGTTAATTAACTCTAGATTTTATTTGGATTTTACCAGTTTTTCCACTCGTGTCCTTTTTCTGTTCAAAGATCTAATCCAGAGTATCACATTTCATTTAGTACCCTTAGATTTTTAATATGCATCTTTGACCCAACAAGATCCAACAAGATCTTGACAAGATCAATTGTGTTCAACCTTTTTTGAACAATCATTTTCCCTGACATCCTCCTGTGGTTTGCATGTAATTTTTGTCAAGTACTTTTAATCCATTTGGGTTTAAGCTATCCTAAATTATTCATTATAATTACTATTAATTTCATAGTCAATGTTTATTTAGTGGAACTTAAAAAAATACATATGGAGAGAAAGAAAGAGAGAGAGAGAGAGAAAGCATGTGTGTGTGTGCAAGGGTGGGGGTGCAGGGAGAGTGTAGGGGAGGAGGGGCAGCGGGAGAGAGAGAATCTCAAGGAGGCTGTATGCTCAGTGTGGAGCCCAATTCCACATGATCCCTGAGATCATGACATGAGCCAAAATCAAGAGTCAGACTCTTAACTGACTGAGCCACCTAAGCACCCCAGGTGTACCTAAATTTTAAGTGGCTGATTAGTCAATCTTCGCCTCTTGGTTTTTTTGTTTGTTTGTTTTTTGTTTTTTGAGTGGGTATCTGTGAATTACAAATTATGTCAGCATTTATTTGCCTGAAATGTTTTTAATTTGTGTGATGTTGCTTACAGAATGAAGTATAAAATTTTATCTGAGGAAAAAGTTTTAGGTGGAATGTCTTGCTCCTTGGGATTTTCACAATATTCTGCTCTCTTCTGGCTTCCACTGGAATTTCTGAGTTATGTTAGTTACATTTTATTTCTTTGTAGGTAATTTCTCTTTTCTCTCTGGTTACTTTAAGGAATTTCTCTTTAACATTAATGTTTTGTAGTTTCAAGGTGCTGTTCTAGGTATGGGTTTATTTTTATTTATTCTGTGTGGGATTCATGCTTATTAAGTCTGAACATTCATGTCTTTCATCTATTTGAGCAAATTCTCAGACACTACTTCTTTAAATATTGCTTCTACTCCAACTAGACATGTGTTGGACCATTTCATTCTGTCATTGTGTTTTCTTAATCTGTTTCATATTTTCTACCTCATTACTTTTCTGTGCTATCATTGATCATTTTTTCAAATCTATCTTCAGTGATCTGCTGTTCTACTTACCCATTCAATTTTTAATTTTAATGAAAATGTTTTCCATTTATAGAACTTTTGATTCATTCTTTTTCAAATCTACTGGTTCATTTTTCATGGGGTCTAATTCTTTCCTTATATTTCTAATATGTAAAAAAATGCTTTTATACTTTAAACATACTTACTTTATAGTTTCTATTACATTTTTTTCTGTTATCTCAAGCCCTTGATGAATTAATCATCTGTTGTAGCCACTGATTGTTTTCTTAAGCATTTTGTAATTATTAATGGAGAATTAGTTTCAGAAGAGCTTTCACTTTATATTTCTTTGTTCATTTCTTGGCTTTGGTTTGAGATTTCAGAAACCACGTGTATAGCTAAAATAAGAATTTTAAAGTCATGTAAGATACAGGCACAGAGAATTTTTTTGCTCATCCAGAATCATTGTAGATAGAAGCTTCCTGGTAATTTTGCTGGACCAATGGGGGCCACTGAAGTTTATTAATCCTCATCTTGGGGTTGTAGCCTTTTGAGAGTTCTAACTTTGGTAGGATTCTCAGCTTCAGTTCCCCAACTCTGACATCCCAAGACCTCATATGCTGTTGCTGTACATTTTTAGAAACATAATAAACATAGCACCTACTCCATGATACCTTGGCCCAGCCCTTTGCCCTCTCATCCCCTTTCTCCTGTGGGTCTTGTCATGCCAACTCTTGCTCATTGCTTGAGTCTTAACATTGTCATTCTGCTAGTTCTCTCACCCAGACTGGAAAGTAAGTTCCTTCCTTGTCTTGCACAATGCCAGACCAGCAGGGCCTACTATAATGCCTGGCACATAGTATTAAACAATCAATCCTGTTGAATGAGTAAGTGCATGAATCTATGTGAGCTGTGATGGCACACTGTGATGGCACATATGAAGAGAAGTGAAACAGTTTCCACCCTCAAGGTCAAAGATGAGATGTGTGGACAACTAGTTCTAACCCAAAGGGGTGCTATCATGGAGGGGCAGGCAAAGTATCATCAGTGTAGACAAAAGGCTTCTTGGAGAAGGCGGCACTTGAGTGGAGCTATGAAGGATGAGTAGAATTTCATTTGGTAGTGGAATGGAAGAGAAAGCATGGCAGGCAAGGAGGAAGGCAGGAACAAAAAATTCATGGGTGAATGGAATTAAATGGCTTGCTCTGAAAACTATATGTTACATTCTTTGGCTGACTTATATCTTGTGGCAGCTATAGGAATGCCCCTTGAAGACTTCCAGTTTCAGGGGTTGACCAAAGACCCAACAGCTGCTCTCTGAGCAGTCCACAAACCAATCCACTCTGGGTTTCATCAAGGCCAAATGCATCTCCCATAGGCTATTTTCAGCCATTGGCTGAGTGAGGCAGGGATGCAAAGAGCAGCCTGTTCCTAGAAGCCTTGGAACTCCTTTGTCAGTTAAATTTCCCTCAGTGTGGGCTGACATCACTCCCCAATGGCGTTGGTACAACTCCCTTAGATTCTATTCTATTCTTGGCATTTCCTTCACTGTGTGTGTGTGTGTGTGTGTGTGTGTGTGAGAGAGAGAGAGAGAGAGAGAGAGAGAGAAACTTTCATTATATTCTGACAGTCCTTCCAGCTTTCTCCAGCTACTTCCCCATATTCTCTTCCACAGGTGTTGGCCCTAATTGAATCTATGCACTTTTAATCCCATCATGATATCTGCTTTTGACAGACCCAGATTAACATGTGCCCTGTGTATCTTCTGCAGGGAGGGTACAGAAAAAGACACTGGATAGATCTATCTTGTCAAGGGCTTTTATTTTATTTTTAAAGATTTTATTTACTTATTTGACAGAGCAAGAGAGCACAAGCGGTGTTGTGGGGGAGCAACAGAGGGAGAGGGAGATGCTTAGCAGGGAGCCTGACATGGGACTTGATCCCAGGACCCTGGGATCATGACCTGAACTGAAGGCAGACACTTAGCCAAGTGAGCCACCCAGACACTCCTTGTCAAGTTTGGGACTTAGGCAGAAGGTTTGGCAGTGAAGATCTTACAGGAGGGAAAAGTGAGATCTTGCTTGGATTTAAGGAAGGTGGTTATGGTGAAAGAAGAAAGAGTGGATCATTGCAGTGACCCGGATGGGATGAGGTGGGGCCGAGGCCATGTGGCAACAGTGGAGATGATGAACGGACTTCACCGCTCCCACAGAAGAAAACAGGTGACTGGTGTGAAATTTTACCTTCTCTCACCTTTTCAGAAAATAAAGCAACTCTTACATAAATTTGCTTGAAAGGACCCTACATGTGAAGCATTAGCAGAAAAAAACCCATGTGGGCCGGATCCACTGTTACTTCCGGGCATTGCCTCCGCACAGGGTATGTCAGAAAAGCATCTGACAAACAGTCATGGTTTATGCTTCTGTCACCAGCCTCCTCCTTTCTCGAGACCACCTGGAAAGGAAAAGGATGCTTTCCACTTCTTTGTGACTTTCTCCGTCTAGGGTCTCCGGGGAGCCGGCCAGAAAACAAATCCCAGAAAGGCCCCTTGTGCTGTGTGAACCCTTTAAGGTGCAGTGTGGTGTGTGAGGGATTCCGGTGAGGGAGGAGATCACAAGCCTCAGAAGTTCCAAACTTTGGATTTGAGAGTCCAGGCAAGGACCCACAGCCTGCCTGTAATAACCGGACGTGGGGGCGCAGGGGAGAGGGCCAGGAGGGGAGTTCTCCAAAGAATGTTGGCCAAGCCAGGTCCAGTCTCAACTTCCAGCGCAGCTGTTCCCTTTTATGCCCAGACCAGAGCAGAAGAATGGTGCCCTGGAAAACAGAAGGGCACAAGGGTCCTTGAGAGGCCCCTGGCAGTGGGAAATACAAGAGCTGCCATGCCCTGAGCTAACTGTCAACCTTTTACACTTCCGGCTGAATGGGCAAAGAGGAGGCGGATCAGGTGCTTGGAGGGCCAGTTGGCACATGCACCTCCAGACACCATTTTGAAGTGAGGCATTAGCAGCTTCCTCTCCGAACAAACAGGAAGCCTATTAAAAATGCCATTGTCCCTTCCCGCCTGTGTTGACAGGACTGTTAAATGACCAAGTCCAAGGAGCCCTGCCAAGTTCAGAGACCCAGGGAACATGCAGCTGCCGATGCCACCTGTGTCCTTCTGAGTCCAGCTAACAGTTTCCTTTTCAGCACCCGCATTGTGCAGCAATGGGTCCTGTGGAATCAAGGGGAGGCCCAGGGATTGAAGGAGAAGGGAGGGAAGGAAGAGCGGTTCCTGGCCAACGTGGGGGCAAGAGCTCAGCTCCTTCCGCTGCTCCCTCTGTGTCAGCAGCAATCAGGAATTTGTCCCTGCCCGCCACCCCCACCTCTGAAATGTTCTGGCCAGCAATCAAATCCAGCGTGGAACACCTGCCCTCCACTGCTGTCCCGCAAACACAATACACCACATGCCAGTTGGCAGCAGAGAGAAAAGAGGCCTATTAAAGTCCCGGACATTATTAAGAAGTGCAGTCCTGCTGTTGTGTGCTCTCTCTCTCTCACACACACAGTCACACACACACACACACACACACTCCCCAGGCCTCTAAAGCTTTGCACATGTCCTTGGCTACTTCACTGTCAATCAGACACTGAATAAAAGAGATAGCCCTCTCCTTGGGGGCCACAGCCTCTGTGGATAACAGGTGTGTGTGCAGGAGTGTGTGTATGTGCATGTAGGGGTTTGTGGGTGTGAGTGCAGATGTGTGTGTGTATGTAGGAGTGTGTGTGGTAGTGGTATGTGTGCCTAGTGGGTGTATGTAGGTGCATGTGTATGTAGAGGGTGTGTGTAGGTGTGTGTATGTAGGAGTATGTGTGTATGTGTTTATGTAGGGATGTGTGTGTAGGTGTGTGTGTATGTAGGGATGTGTAGGTGTGTGTGTATGTAGAGGTGTATCTGGTGGGGGTGTGTGTAGGTGTGTGTGTATGTAGGAGTGTGTGTATATGTGTTTATGTAGGGGTGTGTGTAGGTTTATATGTAGATTGTGTGTGGTGGGGGTGTGTGTATGTAGGAGTGTGTGTGTGTATGTGTTTATGTAGGGGTGTGCGTAGGTGTAGGCAGGGATGTGTGTGTATGTAGGAGTATGTGTGTATGTGTTTATGTAGGGGTGTGTCTATAGGTGTGTGTGTGTGTGTATGTGTGTGTTTTATGTAGGGGTGTGTGTAGGTGTGGGTATATGTAGGGGTGTGTGTGGTGGGGGTGTGCATGCGGGGATGTGTGTGTTTGTGGAAGAGGTGTGTGCATAGGTGTGGGCATGGGCGTCGGGAGGGGTGTTGGCTTCTGGTGGCTGTGGTCGGACCCAGGGTCACCTGCGCGGCGGGCGGGGTGCGGAGGGCAGGCTCACGCGGGAATGGACATGGACGAGCATCCCTTGCGCAGCCCTCGCAAAGGAGGTGTGGCGGTGGCTGGAGAGGTGGAGGGGCTGCTGGACCTCGTGGCAGGCATGCGGGGGGGCGCCTTCCACCCCGGCACTGTCACCGTTGGCCCCCCGGCCCTTGTCCGCGCCACTCCTGGGAGGCTGGCTTGTCCTGCTGCTAGTGGCGGGTGGCTCCCTGCCAAGCCCTCTTGTCCCCCGCCCCCCCGCCGGCCTGGCGCCCCAGACAGTGGGGCTCTGTGAGTCGCCCTCCTGGGGGCAGCTGGATGTTTTTCTATAGAGGGGACTCGTCATTAGAGGACCCAGAGGACGAGGGGTGGCACCTTGGGCTGTTTTCCTTTCTCTTTGGCCCCATTTACTGATGGTCTCGGAAGGAGCGCGGCGCGGGGCCGCAGTTCACTTGTCGCGGTGAAGGCAGCTTGACAGCTGCATAAATCACGCCGAGATACCACTAATAGGTTGCTGCCCGCGACTGTACCGGACCACCCAAGCGCAGCTCCCCGGCCGCGGAGCCCAGCCGCACGCATACAGTAATGCAAATCGCTTAACCCTTTGTTCCCCCTGCCCGCGGGCCAGCGGCCAGGGCGCTCCCGCTCCCCTCTGGCTCCGAGCCCCCAGACCTGCACCTCCTTCCGCGCCCCACATCCTGCCCGTCTCTCTAAGTTTCAGCTGAGTTCATGCTCCCAGCAGGTGATGAAAGGACAAAAGGCTTGCCAGGGCCTTGGGCAGAGATGGGATGGCGTTGGCCAGGGACACTGGGAGCGAACGAAGCGCTTGGAGCAAACCAAGCGCAGTCGGTTAGCTGCTGAGCGGTAGGTGGGCAGAGGGTGGGAGCAGAGCACGCAGGATTCCAGGCCCAGGCACCTGCAACTCCTACTTCTTGGCCTCCGGGGTGGTTTCTACACCGTCCAGTGACAGCCATCAGACCTCTGTCCTAAATGCAGAAGGGAAGGAGAAGCTGGCCATGAATTCACAGAGAGAAAAGCATGTCCCATTTCCCAAGCGCTAATAACTGCACAGGCTCACACTCTGCAGGTGCCATGGGACACCAAAGAGAATGAGACAAGGTCCCTGCTCTCTGGACCTCACAGTCCTGTACAAGCCAATGTGAGGAGGCCTTCCTTGGCTGGCCCTCCCATTAGGATCTGTTCTCAGCTCCTGCAGCTGTCCCCTGGCTGATTCTCCTGTAGATCAGCTCTCCCCCATCTGCTCCAATCCTCCCAGTCCTCTGGCTGTTCCTCTGCTGGGGCTTTGCCTAATTTGCTATTTCTGTTCTTAGGGAATCTAAGGAAAGGTGTGGCTCCCTCCCTCACCCTTCAAGGCTTTGTTCAAAAGCCATATTCCCCGCTAAGCCTTTCTTAACCACAGATTTGGCTCCTAGCACCGAAACTACCTCCTGATAGGGACTTCCCACCCCTCTCCCCAGCTTTATTTTTTAAATAGCATTTAATCACTTCCAAATATGCCATATAATTTCCTTTCTCCTCCTTCTTCCTTTTTCTCTTTTATTTTATTTTTTAAACTTTTTAAAAAAAGATTTTATTTATTTATGTGACAGAGAGAGAGATTGCAAGTAGTCAGAAAAGCTGGCAGAGAGAGAGGGGGGAGCAGGCTCCCTGCTGAGCAGAGGGCCCATGCGGGGCTCATCCCAGGATCCTGAGATCATGACCTGAGCCGAAGACAGAGGCTTAACCCCCTGAGCCACCCAGATGCCCCATCCTCCTTCTTCTTTTTTATTGTGTGTCTATCCCTGCTGCTGTGATAATTTTTTGAGGATAAGAACCTTCAATTGTTTTCTCACTGATATATCCTGGGTGATTAGAATATGACTTCTACATAGTAGGTGCTCAATAAATATTTGTTGAGTGATTAAATGCTCTAATAGAGGAAAGTGCAATGAGCCGTGGAGATTTGGGGGAAATAGGGCGTATTAGCTTATGGGGGTTAGAGAAGCAGCATGAGTCCCACGTTTATCAGCACAGGGATCAATCTTCCTGTCAGAGAAGATGGAATTCATAAGGGAATCAAGGAGGTTCACTTCTCCTTTGTCACTGCTCAGTATCGCATCATTGCTTCCACGAAATACTCATTTCACAGTATGTATACTTGTGTTGGGTGAATGATGGTTCCCAAAAATGTCTATGCACGAATCCCTAGAAATTTGGTAGAGGACTGCGCAGATGTGACTCAGGGTAAGGATCCTGAGATGGGGAGGTTATCTTGGCTGATCTGGGTGGGCCCGCTGTCATCATAGGGAGACAAGATGATCAGAGAGGGAGAAGGCAATGCAATCATGAAAGTCGAGGACAGAGCCATGTGGGGCCATGAGCCAAGGAAGGCAGGACCCTTCGAGAAAACAGAACAGACAAGGAAATGGATTAGCTGATAGAGCCTCCTGAAGGATTGCAGACCCTCTGACACCTTGCGTTTAGCCCAGTCAAACTGGTTTTGGAGTTCTGAGCCCTAGAACTGTAAAATAATAAATTTGTGTTATGTTAAGTCATGAAATTTATGGCAATTTGTTATACCAGCAACAGGAAACTAATAAATATCCTGTTTATAATTTTTGACCATTTGTTTTCCTCAGTCCTAACCTCGTTTTGGGCTTTTGCTCTGCTGACATTACTCCTGGAGGTGGGCGCCACTCATTCATCTTCTTTTCTCTTGGCACATGATCTTCTCAAAGTGGACCTAATCTGAGAGTTCTTTGTCCAATTCTTCAATGATTTGCATTTTTTAAAAATTTATTTATTAGACAAAGATCACAAGTAGTGAGAGAGGCAGGCAGAGAGAGAGAGGAGGAAGCAGGCTCCCTGCCAAGCAGACAGCCTGATGTGAGACTTGATCCGGATCATGACCTGAGCAGAAGGCAGAGGCTTTAACCCACTGAGCCACCCAGGTGCCCTGTGATTTGCATTTTTAAAGGCAATTTTCCTCCTCTGTTTCTTGTTGGAGTGTGCACAATGTGCATTTTTTCCTGTGCATTTATTTGTAAGAGTGTCCCAACCTTTTTAAGGTAATCTCAGCAATTCCTGAAGGGCTGTGTGGTGGTCTCTGGTGTAGGCTGGACCTTCCTTGTCTGTGATGTCCCTGCTGGTGTCCCTAAAGCCTGGTCACAGTGCTTTGGTGCATGTCCCGGCTGTGGCAGTCTGCACCCCTGACACATGAGGGGTATACCAGAGTAGGAGGATTCTAGTCATTCATCTGAGCAGAGATAACTGGTGACAGCTTTTCTCTTGTTATCATCAGGTATCTCTGGATGAAAGACTCTTGGTCAAGGACATTACCCAAAGAACAGGTCAGAGAAACTTCTCTTAAATGATCTCCTTCAGTTTTTCCATGATCATAATTAATTGGAGAATGTCTCCTAAATAGTCCCTTATTTGTGCATTCCCCATGGATTTGTTGAATATGTACCATGCACAATGCTCGATGCATACCAATAGGGAATTGGCAAAAACACTCCAAATTATATGCAGGTGGAATTCCTGCCCTACTTCTGCAGCATTTACAGACGTGAATGGAATCATTAAGAAACTATCAGTAGAGCTCAGGTGATGAATTGGCTTTGTTCTTTCAGATTTTATCTTCCAGAATATGGGGCTAACCCTACTGCAGATGGAGTGGGTTGATTTTATTTATCTATTTGAGAGAGCGAGCATGATAGAGAGAGCACGGCACGGTGGAAGGGCAGAGGCAGAGGGAGAAGCAGACTCCCTACAGAGCAGGGAGTCCGACACGGGGCTCCATCCCAGGTCACCAAGATCGTGACCTAAGCTGAAGGCAGACGCTTAACAGACTGAGGCACCCAGGTGCCCCTCTCATTTATAATTTATATTTTATATGTGTTCTTGGGACTTTTCTGCCTAAAAACAGCAACAACAGTGACTCAGGTGTTGTTGTAGTTGTCATCATCATAGGAGTGCTGTGTCACTCTGATCTGACACACAAGTGAACACTGTGTTAGTGTGGTGCAAGCTTCGATCTACACAAGACCACTATGCTGCTTTAAGCCCCAAGGCCTTGTTCATAGTGGATACACATATTAAAAGCATAAATTAATGAGCCTAATAAAGACATCCTTGTTATCTGAAATGATCAGAAATTGCATAAGAGCTAATATTTATTATGCATATGATATGTGCCAATTTTGTGCCTCATTAATATGTGTATTATTAACCCTAAGAACACCACAATACTAACTGTAATAGTATCTAATATTTACTGAGCATTTGCTCTGTGCCAGGACTCTTCATCTCTTCTTCATGCACATTCTGGGAGGGTATGGAGAGGATTCCCTCCTTACCCCCAGTCTCCCTACACAGAACCTCCTAACCACACTGCTCTGCTCTAATATGTTGGACAAAGCATTAAACCGGACTTGCCACTTTCAACGTGACCTTAGTTTATAGATGGACACAGAGTCCCTGTGATGAATCAGAACCTTAAGCCCACACTGGGGTCATCATACAGGAGAAGTGGAACCCCCTTGTTAATATAGAAACTTAAGTGAGGTCCTCAATGGATGAGGGCAGTTGGGCTCAGCAGAGTAAACTCAAAACCATGGCAAGCGACCTCCATAAGTTGGGGCACAGGACACAAGTGACAAACTTGTTGAGAATGAGCTCATACTGTGAAATTAGGATACAAGAGAGTAAAAACACCACCCCAAAAGAATACCCTCAGATGAAAGAAATGACAAAGAATCAAAGGAAAAGAAAAGAAGTTCTAATATTTGTAAAGTAAAGTATCACTTCCAAACACATGGGTTAAAACTAAAAAGGAATCTTAATGGTAATGACAAAACATGTGCATTAAGTGTTTCAACTCAAGAAAGTCAAAAGACAAAAACCCAACCAACCAAACAAACAATAAGCCAAAAAACATTGAAAGAAAAATAGAAGGAAATAATAAGGATGAAAGCACAAATGAATGACTATAGGCAAATTCTTTAAAATTGAAAATTGGTCCTTTAGAAAGTCTATCTCTGATAAGATTGATAGATGTGTGGCTGCATGTGTGCACGAGAGAGAGAGCGAGAGAGAGAGAGTGTATGCACATGGGAACGAGAGCTCCAGAGAACAGATAAACAACATTGGGAATAGAAAAGGTGAGATAATTCAAATATAACAGAGATTTTAATAAAGAATATTAGGAACATCTCCAGGCCCATGATTTTGAAAACATAGATATTAAAGAACAAGGGTAAGACTTCACTTACCCCTACCTCCTTGTCCACACACCCTTCAATGACTTGCTTTTTCTGGATTTTTCCTCCCAGCTGAAAATGCTCTCATTGTCATCTTCTCTTAGCTTTACTTCCATGAAATTGTTGGAAGGAACAAGTTAAGTGAGTAGGGTTGCCAAGTGCAGGATTCCCAGTTAAACTTGAATTTTAGATGGACAACACATCTTTTTGTTATATTTTTTAAAAACAAAAATTCAACTAAGTAAATTTAAAGATCTAATTGGCTTTATTCAATGATTCATGAATTGAGCAACAATCCATCTAGCAAATATAAAGGAACTCTTAGGAGCTGTACAAAATGGAAGACATTTACAGGCAGAAGAAAGTGGGACAAGGAGATTATTCCAGCAAAGAGTGGATAGGTCAGGTTGCCTTCCTTTGGGAAAAAGTGGGAATATATCTCGCAGATTACCTTACTGGCGCTGATTAGGTGATTCCACATTGACTAGGTTAAAGCTTACATTCCTGGGAAAGGCTGAAACTACAATTAAGTTAGGTATTAAGTCTTGGTTTGCTGACTTGGGAGTTAGCATGAGAGACTCCATTTTGGATCTGTTGTTTGTTTGTTTAACAACATGTATGTCCCAAGTGTTGTAGCATGGGACCTACTAAAAATAATTAGTTTTTGATCTAAAATTCAAATTTAACCGACCAACCTACAGCTCATCTGGCAATGATCTGCAAATTCTGGCAAGGATGTTGAGTTGGGTAATTGGAAGGGTTGCCAGATTTAGCAAGTAAAAGTACAACACCCAAATATGTGATATTTGGGGTCACCATACTCATACTGAAAAATCATTTGTTGTTCATTTGATACCCACATTTAACTAGACATCCTGAATTTTCTATGGCAACCTTAATTCTTGAGGAAGTGGTTTCCTATGCATGAGCGTGGACTACCCGTGGAAGGGTCAGGAGTGGGAATTAATGTTCCTGTCTAAAGTTCTGATAAAACATAGAGAAGACCTGAAGCCTGAGGAGTTCCTGTTGTAGGATGCGTTCTATTCGGGGCTCTGGTAAGGGGTTCAGGCATGGTGCCCGATTTATGGAGGTCATGGGACTTCTACAGCTCTTGGGCAGCTTTGGTGAAGTGTTACTATTTCAATCTAATTCAGGTGTACTTTTATGCTGTTGGATTAGACTCTTCCCGTTCCACCTGCTCGTCACTGCCTTGCATTCCGATCTTGATTTATTAAGTGGAGCCTAAACCGTTTCATCATTAAGGAAGATTTGTAGCCCAGAGTTTCTGAAACAAACAGGAATTGAAAAAAGAGTGGGTAAGAGAGGGAGGAAACAGCTTATGTCCTTGACATCTTTTTCCAATTGTTAGTTAATCATTTAGGGTTGTTAATGGTAAGACAGAGAAAAGTAAAAAGACAAGAGGAGGGCGCTGACCCCAGTCTCTACACTGCCTTTAGCCATTCACCTTCTGGCTTAATTCTTTTTTTTTTTTTTTTTTTTAACTTTGTTTGCCCTCCCCCAACCCACTCACTTGCAAAATACTTAAAAAAAAACACAACAAAACACGTTAACAGGAGGAGGATCAAGGATCTTGTTTTCTTTTCATTCTTTTTGATTTATGTTCCTTTGTCTTGAAAGCTCCTGTAATCTCCCACATCTTCAGAACCAGTTCCCTGCTGACAGCACCAAGGCAGCAAAACCTCCCCCGGCTTTGAGATAAACCATCCCAAGCTGGATCATTAGCTATACAAACTTTCTCCCCTGAGCCTTCTTTTAAAGGTTTGGAACTGGAGACCGGCTTCCATGAAAATGAAGGAAAGCAAACATCACAGGTTGTGTCTTTAGAAGCATCGTAACCAGAGCTCTTTATTAACTCTGGTGGGAGTAAGACTTTGATCTGAATTGGTCTGGTAACTTCTTTATTGCAGTTGACATTTATTGAGCTGCTACTATATGTCACTGGCGGGAGCAGTAGGGGAGGCAAGGGTAAATATGATCAGGTCGTACCTACAGGAGCTTGCTTGTAAAATAACTGGGGGCAATTATACTGGTCCTCCAAGGAAGAATGCATTTATTCAACTTACTTCTGTAACGACGAGTGTCTTGCTCTCTCACTGGGTTCTAAGCACTGGGAGCTCCTAGAGGGGAGGGGCTGTGTCCCTTTGGATTTTTGTTATACGTTCAGCCTCCAGTTGGTACATTCTACACATTTGCTAAATATCAGCTGAATGAATGAATGATTGAATGAACAATTTTGTCCATCCATTACAGATGAAGAGTGGCGTGAGCACATAAGTCAGCCACTCATTCAGGAAAGGCTTTGGCTTTGATGATGAGGGGAAGGAGAGAGTGGTAAGGGACCAGCCTGTGGAGAGCTGATGCTGGAACTGGACCCTGAGCATCCTGATGGCAGAGGCCATGCAGCTCTGGTCTCCACACAGTCTGAAGGCCTTTGTTCCAAATCTGGTCTAGTGCTCTGCGATTCTGATATCTTTGCTCTTCTCTGGTCTATAGTTTTCTGCTAACTTAAATGAAAGGTGACTCCTTTCTTTCTGACCTTTTCATCTTTCAGCTCTATTCACTCCACCATGGTGGAGAGGAGCTCTCTGTAGACCCACTAGACACTTCATGCAGAATCTTGAGGCATTTATTTTCCATGAATTGTAAAGTGCCAGGTGCAGAGCAAATGCTATGTAGTTGTTTGCTATTGTTTTTATTAAGTAATAATAGGGGAAGGGAAGCATGTGTGTTTCAAACTTCCATAATGGGGCAGACATTCAACTTGGTGATTTAAGTGCATTTTGTTTTAAAGTCTTCACAATAACACCACGTTCTTGGTATTTTAAATCTCATTTTAGACATAGCGAAACTGAGACTCTGATAGGCTGAATAACTTTTCTTATGCCACATAGTTGGTTTCTGTTCTGGGCACCGTCGTGCTTCAAGGCCTGGGCTCAATCCATTATTATCACTTTGCACCCGCAGAACGAGATCTTCCCTCCTCTGCTTCTGGCTCAGTCACACACGGAACACACCTCATCAGTTTCTCCTATGTTGAATATTCCTCAGATCTCCGAGACTTTGCCTATGCTGTTCCCTCAGCCTGGAAAGCCCTTTGTTCACTTCTTTAGCAACATAGCCTTCACTTTGCTTCTGATTTTTCTCCATGGTGCTATTGGAGGCTCCCCTCCTCCATCCCCATAAGAACTTTTAGCCCAGTCTGTGTAATTATTAATTGTCTCTCTTACTAGGCTATAAGCTCCTTTTGTTTGTTCCCCAACAGGAAGTATGATACTGGGGTACTGGTATTAATACATTCATGCCAATTGGATGGAATTATGAGTGGCTGTGGGAGATATGTCTGGAAAGAGATAGCTGTTGGAGAGGGATGGTCTGGAAACGGTGAATGTGTTGAGGACCCAGACTTCAGGTAGTTGCAATATGAACACTCAGGAGAGCTTTGAATAAGAGGCGACAAGAGGAGCTTGGGAATTTCAGTCCAACCGTGCTCTGTCACATGGATCAGAGATTAGACACCATGAGGACATGGAAGAGATTCCTAAAATAGGAATAAACTTCAGATGAGGTTGGCAAGAAAATTTGAGATGAGAAATGGGACAAAGAGAAAATTGATAGGGGTTGAGAGAAGATTCACACTGTTCCTTGCTTTTGTTCAAGCCAGATGTTAGAATATGAGTCAAGGCAAGATAGGAAATCAAAGTTAGAGACCAGACCCAGGGCAGATGGGGTTCTCCAGGTTACCTGGAACCTCCCTTCTATGACACAGGTAGGAGCCAGAACCAGATTAGTTGCTAGAGGTCTGAAGTTTTGGGGCAAACCTACCTTCTATTTCCAGGTCTGAGCCTTGGAAACACAACACAGACACAAGCCTCAGAAAGACATTAAAATAAAGGGATTTCTTTCTTTAAATAATAAGCCTTTACTTTTTTTCCTTCTAGGATATGAACCAGTCACATGGCTTCACAGGGCTTATCCAGACACCCGGGAGAAATGTTTGGGCCACGTGGGATACAGCTAAATATGCTAGTGGTGACCAGAGACTCAGTTTCTGAATGTTGAAGGAAACTACCTGTATTTGTTAATTGATTGATATGTGGTAATTTTTATTTTATTTTATTTTTTTTATTTTTTTACACAGGGCCTGAACGCACAACCCTAATATCAAGACCTGAGCTGAGATCAAGAGTCTGATGTTTAACCGACTGGACCACCCAGGCACCCTGATACACAGTAATTTTAAAAAATAATTAACATTATTTTTTTTAAAGATGTATTTATTTATTTGAGGGGGGTGCAGAAGGAGAGAGAGAATCCTGAAGCAGACTTCCCGCTGAGTGCAGGGTCTGATGTGGGGCTCCATCCCAGAACACTGAGATCATGACCTGAGCTGAAGTCACGAGTCGGCCGCTTAACCAACTGTGCCACCTAGGCACCCCTTAGCATTATCTTTTTTGTTTGTTTGTTTATTTTGTTTTGCTTTCCAAATTAATGCATATTTACCACAGAAAATTTGAAAACAGGACTCACAATGAAGGAGATGAAATCACCAGTAATCCAAATGCCCAGTGATGATCATAACCGATGTTAACATGTTAGCGTGCAAACTTTACTCGTTTGGGGGTATTCCCATAGGTGGTCACTGAGCAGCCTTCAAACTGTTGATGAGATTCAGGGAATAGATCTGGGATGAATGCATTATGAAAGCAAAAGGAAAATTCCATTATGGGTGGAACAGAGCAACATTTATTGATTGACAAGACATATGCTGGGATTTTGGTGATCTTTCCCAGGCAACAAAGGTTCGATCTGTCTTCTGTGCTTTTCCCTGGTGAAACAGGATTTTTCCCAGGTTTAGCGACTAAGCACATTAAAAACAGGGACTTTATTTTAACTTCACCTTTCCACAATGCCTGACCCACCAATATTTGCAGAACTGACTTGACATACATTCCTCTTACTCAAAACACTTCCAAGTGCTCCAAGGTGGAAATACTACCTTGTTGCAAAATCCTACCAAACTGTGTATTAGTTATCTGTTGCTGTGTAACAAGTTACCCCCGCACTTGTTTACCATCTCACAGTTCCTGTGGGGCAGGAATCTGGGAGCAGCTTGTCCGCATGGTTCTCGCTCAGGGTTCCTCAGGAGGCTCTCATCAAGCTACTGGCCAGGGCAGATATGAATCATGGATTGAATTGGATTGAATTGAATTGAATTGAATCATGGAGGGTTCAACCAACTGACCTCCCTCCTGTGCCTCCTGGTAGCAGGCTGGAGTTCCTCACCATCCACAGGTCTGCTCACAACAGAGCTTTCTCCAAAGTGAGTGACAAGAGAGTCAGAGAGACAGAAAGAGATAGACACTGAGAGAGAAGCCACAAGCCACAATCCTTTTTGTAACTTAATCCTGGAAGAGATGTCCCGTTAACTTCTGATACATTCTATTTCTTAGAAGCAAGGCGGCAAGTCCAGCCCACACTCCAGAGGGGGAAATTGAGTCCCATCTTTTCCAGGGAGAAGTATCAAGGAATGTGGACGTATGTTAAAACTATCACAACAGATACAGCTGTATTGCTGACTTATATAGAATCTGAATATCTTCTCTGAGCAGAGCACTTCCTCAAGATGAAATAAGCAAAAACCGCCTAAATGAGGACAGACCAAGGCCACTTATTCGGGGTGTGCTATAGCCACCCAACTAGCCACTATTGCTTGTGTTTGTAGAGATTCAAAGGCAAGAAGGTGAGTGGGGAGGCTTTATTATGAAAAAAGACAAGGCTTCAAGAATGCTCTCATAGGAAGCTGTTGGCGTGGGGAAGCTAGAAGCAGGCTGACTAGAAGCTGGGCATCCTATGTGATTAGTCTGGCGAACGTATTTGGTTTTCTCTGTTTGGTCCTTATTTGGAAACAGAGTCCAAAATTAAGGAAGCTAGAAGTTACTGATCAAGTACTGACCGTTCTGGGCCAGTTGCGGCCGAGGCTGGAGGACTGAGTTCTTTTGTTATATGTGGTCCAGCCATTGAGTGTTTGTATGTTTCTGCCCTCCGATTTAGGACAGATGTTAGTTGTTTTATTGCCAGAACCTTGGGGGGATTGTAATACATTTATTTTCTCACAGCTCTGAAGGTCAGAAGTACAGAGTCAGTTCCGCCAGGTTGGCTGGGCCGGGCTCCTTCCGGAAACTCTAGAGGAGACACTGTCTGTTGCCTCTTCCAGGTTGCAGGGATTGCCAGCACTCCTTAGTTTGTGGTCCCGTCCCTCCAAACTTTGCCTGTGGTCACGTGGCCTCTTTCTCTTCTCTGTCTGATCTCCCCTCCCTCTGCCTACCAGGACATTTGTGCTGATATTTAGGGCCTGTCTTCGTGTGTTCATATTTCTATAACAAAATGCCACAGACTGGGAGGCTTAAGCAACAGACATTTATTTCACAGTTCTGGAGCCTGGGACGTTCAAGATTAGGGTGCCAGCATGGTCAGGTTCTTGGTGAGGGCTCTGCTTCTGTCTTACATCTTGCTGCCTTCTTGCTATGTCCTCCCACAAGACAGAATGAGCTCCGTTCCCTTTCTCTTCTAATGAAGACACCGATCTCACAATGAAGGTCCCACCCTCATAGCCTCATCTCAACTGAGTAACCCCTCCAAAGACTCCATCTCCTGCCACCATCACCCTGGGGATTAGGGTTTCACCATATGAATTTTGGGGAGACACAAACATTCAATCCATAGCAGGGCCCCCTGGATAATCCAGGGAGTGTCTCAAGATCTTTAACTTAATCACACCTGTGAAACCTTTTTATATAAGGTCACATTCATAGGTCCTAGTGATTAGAACATGGACACATCTCTGGAAGCCATTATCAGCCCACCACAGTGTCCTTAAGCCCTCATCCCGTGGTTCTCAAGTGTGACTCCTGGACCAGCAGCATCTGCATCCTCTGGGACCTTATGAGAAATGCAAATTCTTGGAAGTCCCAGACCTACTCCATCAGGAACTCTAGGAGGGGAGCTCAACAACTGGTGTTTGCGCAAGCTGTCCGGAGATTCTGAGGCAACGTGCAGTTTGATAACTGATACCCACTGTCCTCGGTGAGGCTTCTTGTCTTTGCATTATGGTGAGCCATCTAGAGTATAAATATTTTTGGTCAGAGTTCATTCAGGGATTCCTAGATTATCTTCCCAACTTAGTCTCCACTTCTCTGTCCTCTCGGATGGGTGGGTGAATGCCTGGACTGTTTTGCTTTGAAGAAATCATACCATGATTGATTAGCAAGGTCCGTCACAGGAAGGGAGGGACAGTGCTGTCAACAGCTTCAGCCCTCCTTAGCTCTTTGGGGCCAATTTGTGGTTGGAAAAAAAAAAATTGCACACTTTCACATTTTCTTTAGGACAACATCATGAAGGGAGACACTTAAATTCTCCTAGGTTTGTATTATTATATATCACATTTGCCATCTTTGTATTGTTAGGAGAGATCTTATTTTGTATTAACCACACATGTCTACATGAGTAAAACAAAGCAAAACAAAGCAACAGAAAGAATCTATACTGTTAGGTTGTTTTTTAAGCTATGTTGCATGCTGACAGAAAGCTCTGTATTTTTATTTGGCAACTAGACCTCGAGGGCCTGGGGGAGAATTTATTCCCTTCCCAGGGCTCTCGACCCGGGCCCTACTCCACGCCCACAGAGGGCTCTGTGGTTACTTTTCATAAGCTGCCATAATTTTCAAAGCCCGAAGGGCTCATAATCAGATTTGGGAGAGCTGCTCTATTTGTAAGCATCTGAGGCTGGCTTTCCCGTGGTTGCTCCCTGAAGGGAGCGATGAGTGACAGCAAAGACATCCTTTTTTTCCCACTTGGGGATAATCCTTTGTTGAGCAGGTCTTTATTGTTGCGGAGGAAGTTTACTTAGCTTCTGATCCCACCGGACTGATTCAGCAACTGCGCCGGAACCCCACCCCGACCCAGCACCTCGGTGCAGCTGGACCTGACTTCCGAGAGGGGGCGAGGCGGGGGCAAACGTGCGGGTGTGCAGGTTCTTGTTTCAGGCAGAGCCTTTTCTCTCCAGCTTCCTGGATTTTGTCCTTCCACCTGCAACCTCAGTGTCACCCATGTGGGAGCGGTTTCCAGGGAGGGTTATACCAAGATGCATCTTCCGCAGGGATAACGTGGCTCCTCCAGGGAAAGGACGAGGGCCGCACCTTTGCCTTCTCGCCGCAGCTCGTCCGGCTCAAGGAAAGCCCAACATGGAACCTGTAGGTTCTAAATCACACCCAGTTTCTCAAGATTGAGCGAGTGAGTCTTCCGCGAGCCTCCCCTCCTGGATTCCTTTCCTTTTCACAGCGTGCCCTTCCTTGGGCTTCTTCAAGGACATTTTTTTTTTTTTTCCAGTTTGATTGGATAAGACTCACTGAATCCGATACTTAACTGCTGTTTTCCTCTTGGTCTCAATGACTTCTCCCTCAGTCTCCAAGGTCAAGTCCCTTGAGTCTCATCAAGTAGCTGCTTTCACAAAAGAAGAATTCTACTGATCCATCATTTATATTTTATAAGAAAATACGGTTGATCTTTGAACAACAAAGGGAGAAGTAGATTTTTTTTTGGCATATACAGTGCAGTTTTATATATGTATTTTCTCTTCCTTAGTACTTTCTTAATAAAGTTTTCTTTCCTTTAGCTTGTTTTGTTATAAGAGTACAGTGCATAATACATATAAATCCCAAATATGTGTTAATGTTATCAGTACATTTTCTGGTCAAGAGTAGGCTATCGTAGCTAAGGTTTTTTGTTGTTGTTGTTGTTGTTGTTTTAAAGATTTATTTATTTTAGAGAGTGAGTGAGAGAGAGAGAGAGAGAGAGAGACCGTGAACAGGGGGAGGGGCAGAGGGAGAGAATCTCAAGCATTTTCCCTGAGGAGCATGGAGCCAGATGTAGGGCACCATCCCATGACCCATGAGATCACGACCTGAGCCGAAATCAAGAGTCTGATGCTTAACTGACTGTACCACCCAGTAGTTAAGATTTTTGAGGGTCAGAAGTTATATGCAGATTTCTGCACAGTGTGGGGGGTGGTTCAGTGTCCCTAACCCACACTGTAATCACATTCACTACAACTAACATTTATTAGGCACTTACTACACACAATCTTCTAGGAGTTTTCCATGTGGGAACTCCTTTTATCTTGGCGGCATCCCTATGTGTGGTAGTTATAAACTGAAATTTTTTTTTATAAGTATGCTCATAATGAAAGGTTAAGTAACTTGCCAAGGTCATACAGAATGCTTCATTTTTCCAACTTGGTTCAGCATTTTACTCTAAGTTCATCAAAGTCTTTGGCAAGAAGGATTCTACTTCTAGGAGTCTGTTTAGGAATAGATCAATTTTTGGTCATGAAAGAAAGCTTTCTCATCGTAATATTTATTGTTAGCTGGGCCTTGTGGGGTTTGAAACTTTGGGCCTTGGTAAATGTTAAGCTCCCAACAGTTGAGTTAATTGGCGAGTGAAGGGTCATATATCTGCAAAAAGGAAAGCAAGCTGTCTTTAGCCCCAACAAGTATGACTTTCATCAGCTAAATCTGATTTCTCATTTCATGGCTTAAGAATGCAAATAACACTTTTCCCTGATTAGCACATCTTCTCCAAATTCACCCTCATCCCCTTCCTTCTGGGCAGAGACCTTTCCCCTTTTTTAGAGAGAGAGAGAGAGAGCAAGTTGGGGAGAGAGGCAGAGAGGGAAGGAGAGAGAGAGAGAATCTTAAGCAACCTCCACACTCAGGCTCTGGGGCTTGATCTCAGGACTCTGAGATCATAACCTAAGCTGAAATCCTGTCGGGTGCTTCATCACCTGCCACCCAGGCGTCCCTGGGAATTGACCCTTTTTAACCACCATTCGGCTTGCTTGATGTCAAAGGTGTTTCCTATGCTGGTTTCTTTGCATTTGTTCCTGGTGCATGCTTCTCCAATAGAGGCAAGTAAATGTCCTAATAATCGATGGCTTTTTTTTTTTAATTTTATTTATTTGTTTGACAGACAGATTACAAGTAGGCAGAGAGGCAGGCAGAGAGAGAGAGAGGAAGAGGCAGGCTCCCCACTGAGCAGGGAGCCCGATGCGGGGCTCAATCCCAGGACCCTGGGACCATGACCTGAGCCGAAGGCAGCGGCTTTAATCCACTGAGCCACCCAGGTGCCCCAATCGATGGCTTTTTAATGTTTTTACCTAGGTGTTCAGAATTTTAGAGACTCAACTCACCAATAAAATACAGAATTGATTTTTGTCTCAACTGTATTTCTAGACTTGATGATTGTTTCTTTTTTGTTTTGAGAGGAAAAATGTCACCATATTCAAGTAATTCCAGTAACTTTCTATCAGCTGTGGTTAAGGATTATTATTGGAGGTTCAACTGCCTTCATTTCTTCCTTTTCAGACTTGAAATGTAGGGGTCTCACAGAGAGGAGTATGACTCACCTTCCCTGGGGGAAGGTATTTTGGCTGTCCTGGACCCTCACTTACCTAGCAGATGTTTGTGAGACCATGGGCAGCACTGAGCCTGTGGGAACGCACTCCTCGCGGATCGTAATTCTAGATGAGCAAATGCTGTGGCACGATCTCTTATGTCATCATTCGGCATATTTCTGACTGCAGGGAGGAAACCGGAGAGAGCTAATAATAATTTCCTGTTCAGAGGATGGTGCTGGATTTGGGATTCTAGTCAACAGGTGTGGGACCATCCGTAGCTCTCCAACAGTGCCTTCTTGAATAGGGCTTTATAAACATAACTAATTCCACTTTCAACTGATTCCACTGTATTGACGGAACAGGACTAGATCAGAGGAATTAAGTACTGAGTGCAACTAGCTCCCCTTAGTTAATTCTATAGTCGGAACTTTTGCCTCTTCAGGAGGACTTCCAGAATTAGCAGTTGACCAAGCATCATGTTTGCTTTCTTAAGTTTTATTTTGCCATTTTTTATCATTTTGACATTTATCATTTCATTTTCATCACTTTGTCAGTTTCTTAAGTTTTATGGAGAGAATTAGATGAGTTTTGAAAATTCCTACTTGAGTTTAAGGAAACCAAGTTTTTTTCTTTTTATTCTCTAGATGAGCAAAACAGTGGAGAAAAACACAATATCTTTTCCTAAATAGACTGTCCATGAAAAGTAGGCCATAATGTATCGTCCATATCCCCAGGAATCTAAACTTGAAGGCAGGACTGACCAGCACATCAGTGAACTGGGTTTCACTTTCACTTTTTCTCTCTAGAAAGAGCTAATTGCTAAGTTGTTTTAAGTCAAATATACTTCCATAGGGAACAGAAATAAAAACCATTCTCATTCATCCCTGCTTCCATAAGGGGCAATCTTTGACTTGAACCCTTTATTTCAAAGGCTTGATGTAATTTCTTGACCTAGTGAGGAATTATAAATCTTGGATTTGAGTTATAAAGCCAGAGCAGTCCAAGTGTGTGAGTTTTGGTTGTAACAGAGCACTTATCAGTCCCAATGCCGCCGTGTGGCTTATTCCAACAGCTCTCGCCTTTCCTCTCCCCCAGTATACAAATGCTTGCTTTTCAATTAGAACTTGATTTATCTCCAGAAAGTTACCAAAATAAACTCACTCTTAGTGAGCTCATAGGAAAATACAGCCCAGGTGCTGTAGCTCGCAGGGGTCGTATCTTCAGCCTCCTCTCCTACTTATCCTCTCCACCGTTCTCAAGAAAGACTTCCTAAATGAATCGATTGCCTTTAAGTGTCCTTAGGAATTTGAACAGATTGAAACTGCCTGAAGCTATGGGGCTGACTGAATGGCTTTAAAAAATAGACGTTTCAAAGAGCAGGGGTGCGAACAGAGAAGGGAGACCTCCTTCAAGATGGTTCCATGGTTTCTTGTTAACAATAGGTGACAGATAAATATTCCAGGACAGCTAATGCTCAGGAATTGGTCTGGCAGCCTACCGCAGATGCTAGTGTGTGTGTGTGTGTGTGTGTGTGTGTGTGTGTGTGTGTGTTGGGACGGGCAGCAATCTATCAGCTAAAAACATTTATACACATGAAACCATGCACTTCTGTGTATGCATTACATGTATTCGTATGTCATGTTCATGTTCTACTGTACCAAATATATAAAGCACACTAACTCACATATAAAAATAGAACATTTAAAAAGATGAACTGAGGGATGCCTGGGTGGCTCAGTCAGTTGGGCATCTGCCTTCAGCTCAGGTCATGATCCCAGGGTCCTGGGATGGAGCCCTGCATCGGGCTCCCTGCTCAGCAGGAAGCCTGCTTCTCCCTCCCCCTGCTGCTCTCCCTACTTGTGCTCCCTCTCTGACAAATAAATAAAATCTTAAAAAAATAAAAGGATGAGGTGAGAAAAACCCTGCTAGCCATGCCAGTATTTTCTTACTAGAAGCTGTCGTGCACCCTTGGGGCATGCTCACACTACTTTAGGGTCCACCGCTCTGGGGAACAGAGACCATCCTCAAATAAGTGGCAGCCTCGCGTAGAGAGTATTGTGAAAACGAAGGCTTGTGTGGAGTGTAAGAGACATTGAACTGGGAGCCAGTACATAGGGGCTTGGCTCTTTCCCAGTACCCAGAGCTGCTGCTTTACTTCCTCTGTACTCTCTTTTGGCAAATGAACACCCCAAAGGGTTGAATTTAATTCCCTCTGGCCCCCTGGAAAAATGACTGAAGTCGGGGGAAGCTGGAGAAGCTACCTTAGAGGAGATGTTAGAAATGGGTGGGACTCAGAGAATCAGATGGAAGGAAGGCGGGGATTCCACACAGGGAGGGGGGAGGGGATGGGGAAGTTGGGGGGCGTTTGGGGGTGGGGAGGCTGAGGCGGCTCCAGTGAAGGGCTGATGCGGGGGTGAAGGTGCAGGGACAGGAAAGCGTGAAGTGGTGGAAAAGTCAGGGTCTGATGGGCAATGTCTTTGGGCTGGCAAGGAACGGCTTTCCGGATTTGGGAGTCCTCGAAGTGGAGCACAGAATTTCAGCTTGTTGTGATAGATGAAAGTAAGTCACTTTGAGTGATGGGCTGTGGTAATGTTTTGTAGTTTTTTTTAGAGGAATACTCATGTGGTAGTGGTATGGAGGACAGATTGAAAGGGGATCAAAGTCTAGAGTCAGTGTTGTGGTCTGGAAGGCTGGTGCGTTGTTTCATTTATTCATTCAGTCAGTGGAGCTTTCAGTCACTGGACATGGTCCCTGATTACAGTCTGCCGACCGCCTGTCAGGGTAACAGGTAGCAGTAAGAGTCATGCGCCTGGCTTTCGTGCAGCTTTTAGAATCAAGTGAGGAAGACCCATAAGAAACAGAGACATTTATTTCATTAACAAGTATGATGAATGCTGTAAAAAAATGGAAACATTGCTCATCAGGACAAGAATAAATTTGTGACAATTCATGGAAAGGAAGAGAAACAGTGCTTTTCACAGAGATAGCAGAGGAATAATAGCATGGTTTGAAGGCAGATTAAGAAGACAGATGGAGGTATTGGAAGAGTCAAAGATGACCCCACTGGTATCCAGCCCAGAAGATAATGTTCTATTCTAGCCCCCAAATTCTGGATTTTGATGATTGTACCTTCCCGTGTCAGTGTTCATGTTTTTCTAGCCCTTGTATTTCCTATAAATGTCAGTTTAATATGGAGCTTGATTAGTTCCAGGATCAATTTTTATGGCTAGGATATATTATAGGTGGGGCTCTGTCTATCCGAGCACCTCAACTCAAAAGATAACTAGTCTTTGATAGTCTTTCTTTTTTGTGATGTTAATGTCAATCAGTGGCTTTGGGCAGTGACAGCCTGATTCATCCATTATAAAGTTCCTTATCCACCTTTCTCCCCTGAAAGTTTTAGCAGACTGTGATGATCAGTAAGGTCTATCAAGTGGTGATTTTCTAATTCATTGTTGGTTACAATTCCCTCGTCAACTATTTCGTCGTCCTCAAAATCAGATTAAACAAGAAAGCTAGAATGAATGCATTGGTCATTTTTCTTTATTTACGAATTTTCAGAATGAGTTGGTTCCTTAACATCCTCCAGAAATGACCAATGTTTGCTGTTTACTATTTACAGTATCATGAAGAACTTATGAGTTTTTAGCATAATTGATGTGTTTCAATCCATCGCAATAATAGGGGAGAGGAAAAAAAAAATTCTTCCATCCTCTTAGGTTGAGTGGCGGGGACCTGTGAATCAGACTGATAAAAGACAGATTAATGGAAGAAAAGGTTTATATGTACTTCTACAGAGGCCTCAAAGAAAAAGAAGAACCAAAGGAGTCAGACTGTGGGCTTATTTAACATTTTAACAAAGGGCAATGAATTTGTGGGAAAGTCACAAGACAAGGAAAAAAGTGTTTAGGTTCCTAAGGCAGTAAATTTTGGGAAGGTAAATATTGAGGGAAGTGGCCAGAAGATGAGGGTTATTATTATTATTATTGTTATAGTTCTTTTAAAGAACTATTTATTTATTTCAGAGGGAGAAAGAGAGTATGTGTGGGGGGAGAGGCAAAAGGAGAGGGAGAGAGAATCCTCAAGCAGACTCCCCACTGAGCATGGAACCCGATGCTGGACTGAATCCCAGGACCCTGAGATCATCACCTGAGCCAAAATCAAGAGTCAGCTGCTTAACCAACTGGGCACCCAGGTGCCCCAAGATAAGGGTTGTTTTAGTAGGTTTTTTTGTGTAGGTCTTTCTTGGTAGCATCTCTAACTCTGGTGATAAATGTTCTTCTTCTCTTCCTGGTATGAAAGAAGGAGACACTTTCATAAACAAAACAAAACAAAACATTTGGCACGTTGGAGAGAAAAAATTACGGTTTAGGGATTAAAACAATTTTTTTTCACAATATTCCTTAATAATGTTATAATACTTTCTTTTTCCAATGAAAAAAATCACACAATTAATTATAGAAACTCTGAGAGAACAGATAACTTCCAAGTGTTGGAAAAATGAGGGGCGTGTGTTCCACTGAGAACAGTGCTATCCTGTGCAAAGAGAAGCACACAGCACCAGGGATTTTTCAGAAGGATTTGACCCTATGCAATTGTGGGAACTGGAAAAATCATCTTTGTGTCTGACGTTGGAACTGCCATGATGCTGGAGAAGATGGAGAGGAAGATGGCTGGAAAGTTGGGTGGGGAGACAAGCTGGGGTCCCAAGCAGGAGCTAGAAACCATGAGAATAGACCAGACCCCTTAGTCTCTCACCACTTCCAGCTTGAGTGACATGGGTGATCTTGAGCAAGGCCTGCACCTGGCCCAGGAGCTGAAGAAAGTGACAGAGAATCAAGGAAGGTGGGAGCAGCTGGGGGCTGGCTGCAGCCCCCATCATCAGGGAAGCTTCCATAGATCCCAAGATGTCCAAACTGCCATTTTGAGGGCAGTAATAATTGGGCTGCTGCTTCACTTACACTTTCCCCATCTCAGAATGCTTTCTGTGGCCCACTTTGTTGATTTGCTTAGTCTTTGCGTCACATGGGTGCGATGTCACATTTCTTCCTCTTTATTTCAGGTAAGGATTATAGTTGTGTTGCTGCCTGTGGCACCTGTTCTTAGCACTGAATTCACAAGGCTTAAATCTTATTCATTTAGTCTCTCATTACAACAAAAAAGTTGCATCATGAGGCCCTTCCTGCAGGGTCACCATTTTGCTCTGAGTCGGGGGATACCTGAAGTAGGAAATGACAGTTTTAACAAAAACACATTTCTCCACCAGGGTGTGGATGTGTGGCTACAGCCCTCCCTAGAAATAAATAAAAACTCAAACAGAAAACGTCTGTGCCAAAGTACCAGAAAATAAGTCTGCCGGTGAGCTCACTGGTGATGGTGAATTCAGCAGATAGCATTTACTGCTGATGCCAAATGACACACAAGAAACACAGCATCTCGTAAAGACTATAGGAATTTCAGACATTCCTTCAGGTTTTATACTTGAGCGTAGCAACAATTAGGGTAATCTAATTAGGAACTTACAATACTCCTTGATTCACAACTCAGTGGCGGCTTTTACAGAAGAAATCTGACTGCTCTTAAAGGAGGTTCCAAATTCACTGGAAGGCGACCTCTATTCATTGGTTCACTTCTGATTCTTAATCTCCTCTCTGGGAGTAATTTCCACACTTCTGAAAGCTGACTTCTGTTCTGTCCTAACTAGCCCTGTGATCGCGCTCAGAGGCGCTGGAGCCCCACCTGCCACATCTTGAAATGACAGGGTTGGACATGAATGATTCCTAATGCTTCTAATGGCTTTAACGATATGTGTGACTATGATGGATTAAATGACCACTTTCCCGTAACCATCAGGTTTCTCTCTTCACGCTGCGGAAGACAAATTTATGGCCCCATGTGACATATAATTAGTACTGAGCTTATTTCTGGCTCCATGTAATGCATACCTTGGTTTTCTCTTTGTTATTGCTCTTATCTAATTTTGTTTCATGAGCTTTCATTGTACTTTATATTATCTTTGCAAGCCATCTTAAATATACTTTGGAAAACAGCAAGGTGTAAATGCCTATTTTAAAAATTTCTATATGCAGGATCAACGATACAGGATTATAATTAAGAAAATAACTTCCCAGCCATTGAATATAGAAAAAAGGATTTCCATTACTAGGGCACTCCAGTTCATTGAGTTGTATGAGGTGTTATGGGGAAGGTATTTCAACATGTGAGCAAGCATGAACACAGCAGAGAGAGTGGTGGGCTCTGGGCTCTGGTTCCCTCCTTTATACAGTCTCTTGGCTCTAGCTGGATTTCCCTACTTTCTACAAACCTGTCAAGCTCATTCTTGACTTTAGAACTTTGCTACTTGCTCTTCTATTTCTATTAACCTCTCTCTCTCTAAATCATGGGGAAAGACGATCCATCTCTTAGACATATGTTTATTATCTATCCTTCAAAGCCCATTTCAAACCTTATCCCTCCATGGGATATATCTTTCTTTCCCAGTGCACCCAGTGCATGCTGGATGAGTCTGCATTGTGGAATGGGGCACTCTTCAGTTTGTACCATCCTACATTGTTTTGGAAAAAGTATAGTATTTAGTACCTTTTTTTTCTTAGCAAGTAAGTGAATGAGCGAGAAAGCATGTATATCTGAGTGGGATTGAGGGGGTAGGGGCAGAGGGAGAGAGAGAATCTTAAGCAAACTCTACACCTACCACGGGGCTTGATCTCACGACCCTGAGATCATGACTTGAATGGAAATCAAAAAGTCGGATGCTTAACCAATTGAGCCACCCAGGCATCCCCAGAATTCAGTAACTTAAGGTTTACAAAATTTCAGTTGTATGTGGCTTTACTTCTGAATATGTTATAATTTCTAGCCCAAAGACTTGGAGCTCAGAAAGTATCCCTTTTTAAAAATTATTTTTAAAATTTTTTATTAATTATTTTTATTAATATATAATGTATTATTTGTCCCAGGTGTATAGGTCTGTGAATTGTCAGGCTTACCTACTTCACAGCACTCACCATTTCACATACCCTCCCCAATGTCCATAACCCAACCACCCTCTCCATACACACCACTCCCCGCAACCCTCAGTTTGTTTTGTGAGATTAAGAGTCTTTTATGGTTTATCTCCCTCCCAATCCCATCTTGTTTCATTTTTTCCTTCCCTACCCCCCAAACCCCTCACTCTACCTCTCAAATTTCTCATATCAGGGGGATCATATGATAATTGTTTTTCTCTGACTGACTTATTTTGCTCAGCATGACACCCTCTAGTTCCATCCATGTCGTTGCAAATAGCAAGATTTCATTTCTTTTAATGGCTGCATAGTATTCATATATATAATCTATTCTTTATATATATATATATACACACACACACACACATGCACATATATATATACACACACACACACACACATATATGTACACACACACACACACACACACATACACATACCACTTCTTCATTACCAATTCATCTGTTGATGAATATCTAGGTTCTTTCCATAGTTTGACTATTGTCAACATTGTTGCTATAAACATTTGGTGCACATGCCCCTTTGGATCACATTTGCATCTTTAAGGTAAATACCCAGTAGTGCGATAGTTGGGTTGTAGGGTATCTCTATTTTCAACTTTTTGAGGAACCTTCATACTGTTTTCCAGAGTGGCTACACCAGTTTGCATTCCCACCAACAGTGTAGGAGGGTTCTCCTTTCTCTGCATCCTCTCCAACATCTGTTGTTTCCTGACTTGTTAATTTTAGCCATTCTGACTGGTGTGAGGTGGTATCTCACTGTGGTTTTGATTTGTATTTCCCTGATTCTGAGTAATGTTGAACACTTTTTCATGTGTCTGTGGCCATTTGGATTTCTTCTCTGCAGAAGTGTCCGTTCATGTCTTCCGCCCATTTCTTGATTGGATTATTTGTTGTTTGGGTGTTGAGTTTGATAAGTTCTCTATAGATTTTGGATACTAACCCTTTATCTGATATGGCATTTGCAAATATCTTCTTCTTTTCTGTCGGTTGTCTTTTGGTTTTGTTGACTGTTTCCTTTGCTGTGCAAAAGCTTTTCATCTTGATGAAGTCCCAATAGTTCCTTTTTGCCCCTGTTTCCCTTGTCTTTGGCGATGTTTCTAGGAAGAAACATGGCTGAAGTTGAAGAGGTTGCTGCCTGTGTTCTCCTCAAGGATTTTGATGGATTTCTGTCTCATGTTGAGGTCTTTCATTCATTTTGCATCTATTTTTGTGTGTGGTGTAAGGAAATGGTCCAGTTTCATTCTTCTGCATGTGGCTGTCCAATTTTCCCAACACCATTTGTTGAAGAGACTGTCTTTTTTCCATTGGACATTCTTTCCTGCTTTGTCGAAGATTAGTTGACCGTAGAGTTGAGGGTTCCTTCCTGGGCTCTTTATTCTGTTCCATTGATCTATGTGCCTGTTTTTGTGCCAGTACCATACTTTCTTGATGATGATAGCTTTGTAATAGAGCTTGAAGTCTGGAATGGTGATGCCACCAACTTTTGTTTTCTTTTTCAGTACTCCTCTGGTTATTTGGGGTCTTTTTTGGTTCCATATAAATTTTAGGATTATTTGTTCCATTTCTTTGAAAAAAAATTGATGGTATTTTGATCGGGATTGCATTAAATATGTAGATTGCTTTAGGTAACACAGACATTTTCACAATATTTGTTCTTCCAATCCATGAGCATGGCACATTTTTCCATTTCTTTGTGTCTTCCTCAATTTCTTTCATGAGTACATTATAGTTTTCTGAGTACAGATTCTTTGCTTCTTTGGTTAGGTTTATTCCTAGGTATCTTATGGTTTTGGGGTGCAACTATAAATGGGATTGACTGCTTAATTTATTTTTCTTCTGTCGTGCTATTGGCATATAGAAATGCAATTGATTTCTGTGCATTGATTTTTATATCGTGACACTTTACTGAATTCTTGTATGAGTTCTAGCACTTTTGCAGTGTAGTCTTTGGGTTTTCCACATAAAGTATCATATCATTTGCAAAGAGTGAGAGTTTGACTTCTTCTTTGCTGATTTGGATGCCTTTTATTTCTTTTTGTTGTCTGATTGCCGAGGCTAGGACTTCTTGTACTATGTTGAATAGCAGTGGTGAGAGTGGACAGCCCTTCTGTATTCTTGACCTTAGGGAAAAAGCTCTCAGTTTTTCCTCATCTAGAATGGTATTCACGGTGGGTTTTTCATAGATGGCTTTGATGATATTGAGATATGTACCCTCTATCCTGTGAAGAGTTTTGATCAAGAAAGGATGCTGTACTTTGTCAAATGCTTTTTTAGCATCTATTGATGCTGAAATCATAGAGTTGATGATCATCATGCTGATGATCATAGAGTTCTTATTCTTTCTTTTATTAATGTATTGTATCATATTGATCGATTTGTGAATGTTGAACCAACCTTGCAGCCCAGGAATAAATCCCACTTGGTCATGGTGAATCGTCCTTTTAATGTACTGTTGGATTCTATTGGCTAGTATTTTGATGAGAATTTTTGTGCTTGTGTTCATCAAGGATATTGGTCTGTAATTCTCCTTTTTGATGGGTTCTTTGATTTTGGGATCAAGATATGCTGGCCTCATAAAATGAGTTTGGAAGTTTTCCTTCCATTTCTATATTTTGGAACAGTTTCAGGAGATTAGGTATTAATTTTTCTTTAAATGTTTGGTAAAATTACCCTGGGAAGCCGTCTGGCCCTGGACTCTTGTTTGTTGGGAGATTTTTGATGACTGCTTCAATCTCCTTACTGGTTATGGGTCTGTTCAGGTTTTCTATTTCTTCCTATCTCAGTTTAGGTAGTTTATATGTCTCTAGGAATACATCCATTTCTTCCAGATTGTCAAAGTTATTGGTGTATAGTTGCTCATAATATGTCCTTCTAATTGTTTGTATTTCTTTGGTGTTGGTTGTGATCTCTCCTCTTTCATTCATGATTTTATTAATTTGGGTCCTTTCTCTTTTCTTTTTTATAAGTCTGGCCAGGGGTTTATCAATATTATTATTTCTTTCAAAGAACCAGCTCCTACTTTTGTTGATTTGTTCTACTCTTCTTTTGGTTTCTATTTCATTGATTTCAGTTCTGATCTTTATTATTTCTCTCCTCCTGATGGGTAGGCTTTCTTTGCTGTTCTTTCTCCAGATCCTTTAGGTGTAGGTTTAGTTTGTATACTTGAGACCTTTCTTGTTTCTTGAGAAAGTCTTCTATCGCTATATACTTTCCTCTCAGGACTGCATTTGCTGTGTCCCACAGATTTTGAACAGTTGTGTTTTCATTTTCCATTGTTTCCATGAATTTTTTCAATTCTTCTTTGATTTCCTGGTTGACCCATTCATTTTTTAGTAGGATGCTCTTTAGCCTCCATGTATTTCAGTTCTTTGCAACTTTCCTCTTGTGGTTGAGTTCTAGTTTCAAAGAATTGTGGCCTCAAAATATGCAGGGAATGATCCCAATCTTTTGACACTGCTTGAGACCTGATTTGTGACCAGGATGTGATCTATTCTGGAGAATATTCCATGTGCACTAGAGAAGAATGTGTATTCTGTTGCTTTGGGATGGAATGTTCTGAATATATCTGTGATGTCTATCTAGTCCAGTGTGTCATTTAAGACCTTCATTTCCTTGTTGATGTTTTGCTTGGATGATCTGTCCATTCCAGTGAGGGGGGTGTTAAAGTCCCCTACTATTATTGTATTATTGTCCATGTGTTTCATTGATTTTGTTTTTAATTGGTTTATATAACTGCCTGCTTCCATGTTAGGGGCATAAATATTTAAAATTGTTAGATCTTCTTGTTGGACAGACCCTTTAAGTATGATATAGTGTCTTCCTCATCTCTTATTATAGTCTTTGGCTTAAAACCTAATTTATCTGAAATAAGGATTGCCACCCAGCTTTCTTTTGACATCCATTAGCATGGCAAATGGTTTTCCACCTCCTCACTTTAAATCTGGATGTGTCTTTAGGTCTAAAATGAGTTTCTTGCAGACAGCATATCAATGGGTCTTGTTTTTTATCCATTCTGATACCGTGCGTCTTTTGATTGGAGCATTTAGCCCATTAACATTCAGGGTAACTATTGAAAGATAAGAATTTAGTGCCATTGTATTGCCTGTAAGGCATATTGTCTCTGTTCCTTTCTGGTCTACTATTTTTAGGCTCTCTCTTTGCTTAGAGGATCCCTTTCAATATTTCCTGAAGGGCTCATTTGGTGTTTGCAAATTCTTTTAGTTTTTGTTTGTCCTGGAGGCTTTTTATCTCTCCTCCTATTTTCAATGACAGCCTAGCTGGATATAGTATTCTTGGCTGCATGTTTTTCTTGTTTAGTGCTTTGAATATGTCAAGCCAGTCCTTTCTGCCAGGTCTCTGTGGATAGATCTGTTGCCAATCTAATATTTCTACCATTGTATGTTACAAACCTCTTGTCTCAAGCTGCTTTCAGGATTTTCTTTTTCTCACCGAGACTTGTAAGTTTTACTATTAGATGACAGGTGTGGACCTATTTTTATTGATTTTGAGGGGGGTTCTCTGTGCCTCCTGGATTTTTTTTTTCAAAAATTTTTAACATTTTTATATATTTATTTGACAGAGATCACAAGTAGAGGCAGACAGAGAGAGAGGAGGAAGCAGGCTCCCTGCCGAGCAGAGCGCCCGATGTGGAGCTCAATCCCAGGACCCCGGGATCATGACCTGAGCCGAAGGCAAAGGCTTCAACCCACTGAGCCACCCAGGTGCCCGTGCCTCCTGGATTTTGATATTTGTTCCTTTTGCTATAGTAGGGAAATACTCTACTCTAATTCGCTGCCATATACCTTCTGCCCCCCTCTCTCTTTCTTCTTCTTTGGATTCCCATTTATTCTAATATTGTTTTGTCTTATGGTATCACTTATCTTTCGAGTTCTCCCCTCATGGTCCAGTAGTCGTTTGTCTCTCTTTTGCTCAGCTTCTTTATTCTCCATCAATTGGTCATCTATATCACTAATTCTCTCTTCTGCCTCATTTATCCTAGCAGTTAGAGCCTCCATTTTTTATTGCACCTCATTAATAGCTTCTTAAATTTCAACTTGGTTAGATTTTAGTTCTTTTATTTCTCCAGGAAGGGATTTTATTTCTCCAGAAAGGTTCTCTAATATCTTCCATACCTTTTTTGAGCCCAGCTAGCATCTTGAGAATCATCATTCTGAATTCTAGTTCTGGCATATTACCGATGTCTGTACTGATTAGGTCCCTAGCCATCAGTACTGCCTATTGTTCTTTTTTTTTTTTATGGTGAGTTTTTCAGTCGTGTCACTTTATCCAGATAAGAATATATGAACGAGAGAATAAAATACTGGAAGGGTGGCAAAGACCCCAGAAAAATGTATGCTAAACAAATCAGAAGAGATCCAAAACCAGGAAGAGAAGAAAGGGGGAAAAAGTAATTCAAAAAAGATATATATATATATATATATATATATATATATATATATATATTAGACTGGTGAATAGAACAGAGCCACCCACTTGATTTTGGGGTTATTTTCGTCTCTTAGAAGAAACTTCCTCTCAAAATTTTAAAGAAAGAAAAACTTATATATGTATAAAAATAAGGGTAAACATGATGAAGGGATGGAATATGACTGTAAAGATGAAAATTTTAAAAACAATTCTAAAAAAGGAATTGATAAGTAAGTTGGTTGGAAAAAGAAAAAAAAAGAGGAGGGAATGTGCTCAGGCTGGAGACTAGAATAAAGACATGTGCTAGATTAGGGTATATTTTGATCTATTAGAAGAAATTATGACTCAAAATTTTTTAGAAAAGAAAAAAAAACCCTAGATGTATACAAAAAGTAAAGTTGAATACAATGAAGGGACACAATAGGACTATAACAATGAAGGTTTAAAAAGATTTTTTTTTAAGAAAGGTATTGTTAAGATTAACTAGTTAAAACATATTAAAAGAGGAAAGAGGAAAAGTTCAAAAAATAGAATAAGAAATAAAAGAAAATTTAAAAAAATTTAACTTTGCAAGACTAAAGGATCATGGGGAAAAAGCCATGAATTCTATGCGTTGCTTTTCCCTAGCTCTGGAATTCCGCTGTTCTCCTTGATCGGTAAGCTTGTTCTTGGCCAGATGTTCTTGCTGATCTTCTGGGAGAGGGGCCTATTATAGTGATTCTCAAATGTCTTTGCCTGGGGTGGAATTGTGTGGCCCTTGCCAGGGGCCGGGCTAAGTAATCTGCTCGGGTTCACTCTCAGGAGCTTTTGTTCTCTGAATGCTTTCGGTAGAGCTTTGGAGGAATGAAAATGGCGGCCTCCCAATCTCTGGCTGGAGGAGCCAAGAGCTCAGGGCCACACTCCTCAGTGCGCGCTTGGAGAAAAGCACTCAATCACTTCCATCTCCCTGATCTCTGGCCGCGCTCTGAGCTCACCTGGCCTGTGACTGAGCGTTTCTGTCTCTGGTGCACAGACCCATTTGGAGTCTCCAAACCCAGCAGATTCCTGCCGTACTGCTCATCCCAGAGGAGGAAGGTGAGTGTCCCTGGATCTGCGACTTGTGGGGTCCCTCCTCGAAGAGCAGTGGCCTGACTGCCTTGGATCATGGTTTAAGGTAACCCCGAGCTGAGAGCTCACTCCTTGGCTCTATCTCCATCAGGAAAGTCAGCTTCCTGCTCTGATACTTGGGCGCTCTGCCACACTCAGACACCCCGATCTTTCTGTGACCCCACGGAATCTGAGACCACTCTGTCCCCGTGAGGGCTCCACAGCCAATTAGCCTCTGGAGTGATGTCTCCCAGTGGAGCAGACTTCTAAAAGCTCAGATTTTGTGCTTGGCTGCTCCACTGCTTGCCGGGATTGGCCCGTCCTCCCTGCGGTCTAGTTTCCTGTTGCTTGGGATTCACTTCTCCACACGTCCTACCTTTCAGAAAGTGGTCGATTTTCTGTTCCTAGAATTGCTGCTCTTCTTCTCTCCTGTCTCCTGTTGAGTTTGTAGGAGTCCAGAATGGTTTGATACCTATCTAGCTGTACTCCTGGGATCTGATGTCATTTCAGTCTGCTACTCCTCCGCCATCTTGACTCTCACTCCAAAGTACCCCTTATTTGATCAGTAGTCATAATGAAAACAATGTAAACAAAAATGTAAGCTCCAAAGAGTCTAAAAATATTTTGAAAGGGGGGGAAAAGTGGAGCAGGAGATGATTTAGTGGTCACTGAGAATGCCCAGTGTTTTCACTGAAAATATGAACTCAGCCATTTAAAAAGTGGCTCATAGGTTTGTTTTTGTTTCTCACCTAAGTTTCTGTGACTGGCAGATAGGGCAGGAAACTCAAACGTCCTGCAAATCATGGCTAATAGGGGAAATGCATACTGTGGCTTGAGGTTAAGTGTGGCTCCTGAGCTCACATACCATTTATGACCTTTCCCCATCCTGGCCCCATGGCAATTTCTTATTTACCTGTGACACTGTCCTCTGGGTCACTTATTTTTGTGGGCAGAACCTGGGTCTGTCACTTCCACCACTGGTTCCCTAGACAAAAGCCTCACTCAGGAAATGAATTCTGAATCACAAATCAAACACTTTCAGAGCAAAGAAGGCTCCACACCACAAAAAGAGTTTTGATACTTTTGTTGCCAGACAGATAGTTGTGGGAACTAGTTTTTGAAACAGTGTTAAAATCCATGGCTTTTTGCCAACATAGACTGATGTCTTTGTACACGTTTGGCATAAGGTGCTACACCTCCAACACTGTTAAGATCGAGACACATTATTCTCTTTATTTGGCTTGTTAAACCACAGTTCCCCTTTGAGACCCCAATTATTCAAACGTAGTGAAATTTGAGGATGGGTAGCTGCCTGGTAAATATAGTTATTGTAGCAATGCAAAGCACAGAATTTAGAATAGAAGAAATTCATGCAGAGACCCTGTATAATAATTGTTCCTATCCTACCAGACTTTTTCAACAGATCCTATCTTCCTTGAGGAATAGTGTCTGATTTGTTTTTTGGATCCCTAGCACGGTTCCTTATCTGTACTATGAACTAACTCTTCAAATATTTGAATATTGAATGAATGAATATTGAATGAACAATGAATGAACGAGTGAGTGAGTGAATGAGTGAATGTATGATTCTCATCCTGTATCTTCAGCAGTGCTTTCAGTGGGAGTCTCGCCAGCTCGTGCCCATGGCACACTCAACAGAAGCTTGGCAAAGCAGGACGAAGCACGCCCCTGTGCCAGAATTCAAGATGAGGTCCCCAGTGGATAGCTGTGTGTTTTAAAATTATTGCAAGAGGGGAAAACATGTTCTGTTTGACAGGAGAAACTCTGGTGTGCAAACAACATGTCAAGTAGGTATCAAAGAGGTGACTGCAAGCCTTTTTTTTTTTTTTTTTTTTTTTTTTTTTGACAAAGAGGATGAAGTGTGTTAGGTAACGCTAAGGAATTTGTTATTTACAAGCATGTTCCTGACATTCTGGCCATCAGGAATTTTTCTGAGATGAAATGCCAAGAATGTGCCTGAGAGCAACAAATGCCTTTCATTCAGAGGCCCATTGCTGGGCTCCTGATGAGGTGTCTCTCCCCCTCAGGTGTGCCCTCCGCGGCCCTCACACTCCAGCTCCAAGAACCTCGCCAACCTTCTCTGATTATCTGGGCAGCACATACCAGCCCTGGGGAGTTCGGTACATGTGGCCATCGCCCCGAATAAACACTGAAGAAGCTGACCTGGTAGCAAAGGTCTTGGAACCTCCCCAAACACTCCTATTATGATACTTGATAAATTCAGTATCAGGCCTTTTGGTCTGATACACTCTCTTCCAAGGATATGTTTCCATTTTTGCCTTGGAAACCAAGAATTTGAGAATTACACTGAATTGCAATAACCCTGTTTCCTTTTGGCTTTGGAGAAGTGTGTAGCTTGCTACCTGACTTTCCAAAATACCACAGACAGGTGGCTTTATACAATGGGAATTCATGTTCTCACCGTCCTGGAAGATAGGAATCCGAGATCAAGGTGTCAGCAGGGTTGGTTTCTTCTGAAGATGGTTGTCTCCTCTCTGTGTCTTCACATGGTCTTCCCTCAGCACCTGTCTGTGTCCACATTTCCTCTTCTTAAAAGGACACCAGTCAGAGGAGATGGGGACCCATCCTAATGGCCTTATTTTGCTGTAATTACCTCTTTAAAGGCCGTTTCTTCAAGTACAGCTCTGTGCTGAGGGGCTCGGGGTTAGGTATTCAACATATGAATTTGGGAGCATACAGTCTGGAGGCCCTTAAGAGGGAGTAACTTGTCTACGGTCGTGGAGCTGGAAAGTAGTGCCACGATGAATGGAACCCAGGCCTTCTGACCTGGAGCCTGAGTTCTTAACCATGGCATCGCAACTCTCAAATTCGTATCTTAGAAAGCACACTGAAGCTGGAGTGGGGAGAACGTGTCGGAGGGGATGGAGCAGGAGGCAGGAGGACCAGAATGGTGGCTGCTGCAGTTGTCTGGGGGAAAGATAGTCACACTTGACTAGGACAGTAGCAAGGGGCGTGGCCGAAATGGATAAATTAGGGGACATTCTGGAGGTACCAGAACCTGGCGATCTAGGGGTTGCGGGGAATGGAGGAGAGAGAAGAGGGCCGAATGCCTGCCAGATTTCTGGCTTGGGCACCCGGCGGGCAGGAGCACTGCTTAGTAGGAAGGTAGGGAACAGACCATGTGGCCCAAGGCTGATCTCTGCATCTGAGCTCACTGCAGACCCTCTGCTGCAGCGTGTCGAATCTGTGTAGTAAATGCCACGGCTGGTTGTCAGAATCCCCGTGGGCTGATGTGAGGCAACTACAACTATTCCCAGCTGATGGATGCTCTAAAATGCATCTGTGTACTCTTTCTAGAAAGGCTTATGACATTCCTGAAATGTACACTTTCTTCTGTTTTCATTTGAACAGTCACTTTGATATTCCTCATGACCTTGATCTGTGGACTGATTTCTCTGTGTGTTTCATTCTTTATGTCCCATCTCAGTGAGGAGAATTCCAGAACCCTCTGGGTGTGTGTGTGCTCGTGTGTGTGTGTGCTCGTGTGTGTGTGTGTGTGTAGTCATGGGTTCCGTCAGCTCTGCAGTCACCTGAAATTATAATTCCACTGAACGTGGAAAGACAAAGTGCTTTCATTATGGATTAAGTTAGAACTGGTAGTCTCATTGCCACCCGGAGAGACAGTGTAAGAGCAAACTGTGAGCCCTTGCCCAGAGTCTGGACCAGGACTCAGGAAACTGTAGTGCATGGGCTAAATTCAACCTACCCATTTTATTTTTATTTTAATTGAGGTAAAAATTCCCTAATATCAAATTAACCATTTTAAAGTGAACAATTCAGTGGCATTTCATGCATTCTCAACGTTGTGCAGACACCCCTTCTATCTGGTTCCAGAACATTTTCATCACTCCAAAAGGAAATTCCTTCCCGTTGAAGCGTTGACTCTCCATTCCCCTCCTTCACAGCTCCTGGCAATCACCAATCTGCTTTGTGTCTCTATGAATTTACCTTCTGAATATTTCGTATCAGTGGAATCACACAGTAGATGACATCTTGTGCATGGCTTGTTTCACTTAGCATGATGTTTTTGAGGTCTATCTCTATTGTGGCATGAAATCAGTACTTCGTTCCTTTTTATCAACTGAATATTATTTCATCTTATGTGTATGCTGCCATTTGTTTACCCATTCTTCTGGTGCGGGATATTTGAGTTGTTTCTACTTTTTGGCTATTGTGGATAGTGCTGCTATGCACTTTGTGCACGTATTTGTTTGAGTTCCTGTTTCTGATGCTTTTGGATGTATAGAGTAGAATTCCTGGGCCATATGGTAATTCTATGTTTAAGTTTTTGATGGACCACCAGATTGTTTTCCGCAGAGAATGAACCATTTATATTCCTACCAGAAATGTGGAAGGGTTCCAATTTTTCCACGTCCTCACCAACAGTTATTCTCTCCTCTTCCACCTTTTAAAAATTATAACCCTACTCGTGAGTGTGAGGTGGTGTCATCGCGGTTTTTATTTTGCATTTCCCTAATGGCTGGTAGTGTTGAGCATCTTTTCAGGTACTCATTGGTCATTTGGACATATTCTTCTGAGAAATGTCTATGCAAATCTTTGTCCATTTTTCAAATTGGGTTGTCTTTTGGTTGTTGAGTTGAAGGAGTCCTTTTTATACTCGGATATTAGACTCTTGCTGGTCTCATAGGAGGAGTTAGAAAGTGTTGCCTCCTTTTCTCTTTTTGGAAGAGTTTGTGAAGGTTGGGTGTTAATTCTTCTCTAAATGCTTACTCTTTGTTCTTATAAATAAAGTTTTATAGGAACACACCTGCATCCACTTGTATACATATCATTGATGGCTACTTTTGCACTATCAGTGGCAAGATCAAGTATGGCCACAGAAGCTGTATGATCTGCAAAGCCAAAAATAGTTATTATCTGTCCCTTTACAAATGGTTTTGACCCCCAGCGTAGACTCTACATCTTGTTTCCTGCTCACAAGATTTCACTTTAATGGAAAACTGAGAAATCTGCCTTTTCAGAATAAAATATTCATAGTAATTAAAAAATTTCAGGGGCACCTGGGTGGTCTAGTCCAGTTAAATATCTGCCTTTGGCTCAGGTCATGATCCCAGGGTCCTTGGATGGAGCCCTACATCGGGCTCCCTACTCAGTGGGGAGTCTGATCTTCCCCTTATCTGCCCACTCATGTGCATGCTTTCTCTCTCACTCAAATAAATAAATAAAATCTTAAAAAAATAAAAATAAAAATTTCTTTTTTTAAAAAAGATTTTATTTATTTATTTGTCAGAGAAAGAGAGAAAGAGCACAAGTAGGGAGAGCCACAGGCAGACTGAGAAGCAGGCTCCCCACTGAACAAGGAGCCTGATGTGGGACTCAATCTCAGGACCCTGGGATGACAACCTGAGCCCAAGGCAGATGCTTAACTGACTGAGCCACCCAGGCACCCTAAAAATAAAAAATTTCATTCTGCCATTTCATCATATAAATGCTGTTTCAGAGGTATATTTCTATATTTTGGAGAATGGAATGTGGCCATTAACTTAACTCCCAATGAAATAATGCAGGGTAGGGTGGCGACAGTGGGTAGGACCGGACTGAATTGGTTATATGAAGAAGAGGTAAGGGAGAGAACGTGTCTGACCTGTACCACCAGTGGAAGTGGGCCTTGGGGAGCCCCACTCAACTAGGGAAGACATGAGGAAGTCTGATGGGTAGGGAAGATGGTGTGTTCAATTTCCGATAGGCTGAGTTTAGGTGAAATTTACACACCCTAGCAGAGATGGCATGAAGAGGAGACAAATCACCACTGAGAAGTACTCCTCCTTGCCTCTAAATAATTAACATACCAAGGCTGACTCTCAGATCCTTCTTACTTGGAGAGGCATTTACTGCCTAATTGGACACTTCCAAAGAGATTGGATGTAGCTGACATTCCCCACCCCCCACCGCCATTTAGAACCTTAATCCCATCTTCCTAGGCCTCTTCTGTCAGCCCCCAGAGCTTTCTGCATGGTTTCTCTTTGGAGGCATATCACGTCCTCCACAAACTGAATTTCCAGTGACCTGCTGTGTTTTCAAGTCTGAGGTGCCTAAGCAGATTATGCTTTCCCTAACTCACTAAGTGCACAATTACATGTACCCAATTTCTGCGATTTGCATTAAACTGAAAAATTTCTAGTATATTAAAAAAATGCTTTCTTGCATTGAAAAAATAATGTGGAGCAAGAGGTGAATCATAACAAAGAATTCAAGAATGGAAAGATGGTGGTAGAAAGACAAGTTGTGACCATGGAATACATTAGAATATGGATCAAAGAAGAAACTACGGGGACATTTATGGTTTATGTGAATGTTTCGGATCCTGACAATATAGAAATGATATAAAGCAACAAAAATTAGAAGGTATAGGGGAGACAGGAGGAAGTGAAAGAGAACTTCATCTTTTCTAGTGGGGAAATCAATCCAAAATGTTTAAAGTATAAAACATGTATTTTATTTTTAGTTTTATCTTTTAACGATTTTATTTTTTTTAGAAGGAGAGAGAGAGTGAGCAGGGGGAGGAGCTGAGGGAGAGGGAGAGAAAGGGAGAAGCAGACTCCCTGCTGAGGGTAGAGTTTGATGTGGGGCTCAGTCCCATGACCATGAGATCATGATCTGAGCCAAAATCAAGAGTCAGATGCTTAACCGAATGCACCACCCAGGCACTCCTAAACTATATATTTTAAATTATTAGCAATAAATTTTGACTCCAGGTTGCTAATGACTTTCCACTCCCTTTCTTAAGTTAGATGGCAAAGAAATATCTACCTAAAATTCTGATATTTCCTTTATTTCAATTTCTTTTTTCTTTGTTAAATGTGTGTAAAATAAGATGAACTATTTTAAAATGACATGTTATATGATTTCATTCTAACAATGTCTTTATATCTATTTATATGCCTATCTATCAAACTTTTATTTTTTTATTTTCTTTTATGTTTTCCAGATTTATTGAAATAGAATTGTCATATACTATTCATTCTTTAATCTGTATGTTTCTCATTCTGTTATAATAATACTTATAGACTTTTTTCAGGGAGTAGGGGCAGAGTGAGAGGGTAAGAGAGAATCTCAAGCAGGTTCCATGCCCAGCACCTGAACCCGATGCAGGGGTTCGATCTGATGACCCTGTGATCATGACCTGATCAGAAATCCAAGAGTCGGACACAACCAAAGGAGCCACCCAGGTACCCCAATGCTTGTAGACTTTTTGCATTGCTTCTTTCTGGATGGTGAAGTGGAGAGTAAGTTGTTTCTTTCTTGAAACTTTTTATTTTGCTAAACTTTTTATACTTTTATTGTAAATATAAGTTAAAATAGATAATTAGATGACACTTAGGAATTCAGATTTTAAAGGTTTCAGATTTTTAAAATTCCATTTAAAATTCTTGAATGCATTTGGGATTTCACTTACCATCACACTGTGATGACCATTTTACTACTTCTTGGTATTCATTTGAAAGGAAGATTTTTTAAAAAAAGATTCTCCTATTCTCCCAAATACTGCTGAACTCACACAATATTTAATCTGGCAGGTGACATTTGCCCAATCCAAAGTGTGATCCTTTTCCTTAAGTTCCATAGTCTCTCTCTCCTTTTTTTTTTTCTTTAAAGATTTATTTATTTATTACTTTAGAGAGAGAAAGAGAGGGAGAATGAGAGAGGGAGAGGCAGAGGGGCAGAAGGAGAGAGAGAATCTCAAGCCGACTCCCACTGAGCATGGAGCCTGACATGGGGCTCAATCTCACGACCCTGAGATCATGACCTGAGCTGAGATCAAGAGTTGGAGGCTTAACTGACTGAGCCACCGAGGCACAGTCTCTTCTTAATAACCAGAACTGGCTTCTATTTCCAATACAGAATCCCAGCCCGAAGGGAGGAACATCACACCACTAGTTTTATTGGTCTTGAGGAACAGTAAGGCCATTGAAAATACTCAAAGCAACAGAAAAAAATCAGTGTGTGTTACATGGGATACTTGGATCTGTTGTAAAAGGGGAAAACAAATTGAAAATTAAATATAAACTGTGCTGAGATAACAAGCGCTGGTGGAATTCCTAGTAACTAGGAAATTTGTTTAGGTCTGCCACATGCGACTTAACACGTTCTTTGTGACTATGTTTCCATTTGAATGGAAATGGATTATTTTAAGAAGGAAATTGAAGTTTTGATCAATGCATTCTTAGCTTCTCTTTCTCTTGTCCTTGTATTACTTCCGTTCTTACGTTTCCTTTCTCTCTACTTGGGTTCATCATCTTTCCTCCTCCCACTCCATCCCCTCTCTCTTTATGTTTTTCTTCTGTTCTTTTTCTAAATGCTCGGAATTGTTTACTTAGGCCTCCTTTCCACATCCTGACAGATGCGAGTGATGCCCTAACACCTTGCGTCCAAGTCAAGCTTCAGTGTGCTCCAGCCCCACTGTTTATGCTACCCATTAAAGGCATCACTTTTTGGAAATATATAGGGAGTTAAATGATCTCTGACAGCTGTGAACTGCAGGAAAAAAAGAGGACTGCATTGTTCAAAGAGCTGCCTTTAATATTGAGAAGCTCTTGTGAAACATTGGAGTCTGAAGTATGGCAAATGTAAATTGGCCGTAAACTTAGAAAGAGCTGGTTTTCTTCCCTTCTGTCAACGTCCCCCAGCTCATTTCTCCACTGCTCATTCCCGAGTTCTGGTCTCCAATACAACACTTCCTGCACATTGTAAATTCACCTTCGACAGTCTCTCAGACTTTTGGGAATGTCATCTTCTTCCCATACTTTTTTCTTTCTAGAAACCAAGAGTATACAACTCAGACTCATGAGGCAAGAAAGCAAACGTTCTGAATCTTTGAATGTAGAGGGTCTGGAAACACTTGGCATCCTTAACGGGTTTCCTACATACTTCTGCCTTTGTAAAATATCTAATGTCCATTTCCTCCTACTGCCTTGACAATGATTTTTATTTTATTTATTTATTAAAAAGATTTTATTTATTTATTTGACAGACAGAGAGAGATCACAAGTAGGCAGAGAGGCAGGCAGAGAAGGCGGGGGGGGGGGGGGAAGCAGGCTCCCTGCTGGGCAGAGAGACTGAGGTGGGGCTCGATCCCAGGACTCTGAGATCATGACCTGAGCCGAAGGCAGAGGCCCAACCCACAGAGCCACCCAAGTGCCCCTCGACATGATTTTTAAAAGTGAACTTGATTGTGTCTGGACATTTTATAGTCAGGTAGCAAAGGTGATAAAGAACAGTGTAGGATCATTATTAAATCATTCAGAATGAAGGAGAATCCTGCAACCCCTCATGGTGTTCTTCCTCCCTCTGATCTTCCTTCCAATCTCTTCTATGATCTGAATCCCATGTGTCCCATTAGGCTCAACTCAAGACCCCCTTCGTCATACTTTTTCTGATTTCCCCAGTGGACACACTGTTTTCTGACCTACGTTTGTAGTGCCTATAATAATTGGGGTGCCTGGGGCACCTGGTGGCTCAGTGGGTTAAAGCCTCTGCCTTCGGCTTGGGTCATGATCCCAGGGTCCTGGGATCGAGCCCCGCATCGGGCTCTCTGCTCAGCAGGGAGCCTGCTTCCTCCTCTCTCTCTGCCTGCCTCTCTGTCTGCTTGTGATCTCTGTCAAATAAAAAAAAAAATTAAAAAAAAAATTGGGGTGCCTGGGTGGCTCAGTCGGTTGAGCGTCTTTCAGCTCTGGTCATGATCTCAGGTTGTGATCTTGGGGTTGTGAGATTGAGCCCCATGTGGGACTCCAAGCTCAGTGCTGAGTCTGCTTGAGATTCTCTCACTTCCTCTCCCTCTGCCCCTTCCCCTGCTTGCACTTTCTCTCTCTCTCTAAAATAAATAAAAGAATCTTTAACAAAATGATTAAATATAGCTAACCCTTGAACAATTCAGGGGTTAGTGGCATCCACTCCCTTGTGCAGTCAGAAATCTGTGCATAATTTTTGAATCTGCAGAAACTTAACTACTAATAGCCTACCATTAATTGAAAACCTCAACAATAGCATAAACAGCCAATGAACACATATTTTGGTACGTTATATATATTATATATATTGGTATGTTATATATATTATACACCATATTCTTACAATAAAGTAGGTCAGAGAAAAGAAAACATTTTTAAGAGAATCATAAGGAAGAGAGAATACATTTACACTACTATACCATATTTACTGAAAACAAAAACACCACAAAAAACCCCAGGTTTAAGTGGACCAATGCAGTTCAAACCCATGTTGTTCAGGGTCAACTCTGCTCATATATTTTGTTAATTTATGTATATTTTTGCCAGAATTTAGATTCCTATAACTTGACTACTTTAAGGAATAGGCCATTGCAAGCGTTACTAACTATGGTGACATGCTTATCTCCTGCGGGTCAGCTTACAAATCTAAGAGTGTCTTGCTGGTTGTATCATTTACGGACCTCATCTTCAGAATCTACACCATACAATCTGGTGATTAGCTCAGTAACATCAGTAGAGCAACGTATCAAATCGCCTCCTGAGGTGGGTACTGCTGGGTACACATTTCCACGCATTAGTTTGGTTCCTTACCAAGGTTGTAAACTTCTTAAGGACTGAGACCGTGGCACATAGTGGTATCCTCCCGCCTCGCTCCACACTCAGTTCAGAAACAGACACAACGCAGGGACTCCATCAATCCTCTGAATGATCAAAATGAATGTTTTTAAAGCTGGAAAAGAACTTAGAAATCATCTGTCACTGTCATGCTTCCTATTTAATTAGTGTACTTGCTTTTGTCTCAAATTCTTTCATGGTTTTATGCAAACAACATTTTTATTTTTCATTATATAAAATTTCATTAAAAATTACATGTGTAGGGCGCCTGGGTGGCTCAGTTGGTTAAGCCTCTGCCTTTGGCTCAGGTCATGATCCCAGGGTGCTGGGATCGAGTCTCGTATTCGGCTTCCCCTGCTCGGTGGGGAGCCTGCTTCTCCCTCTCCCTCTGCCTGCCACTCCCCCTGCTTGTGCACTCTCTCTCTCTCTCTCTCTCTGTCAAATAAATAAATAAATAAATCTTTTTAAAAAAATTACATGTGTAATTACCTGAAAAAAAGTTTCTGCTCAATGGTAAGTTTCAGCTCACAAACATGCCCCATGGTAAAGACTTCCCTGATGTTTCCTGGTTGACTCATTCACTCATCCTCCCAGGGCAGCCATTATTCCATAACCGTCCCTCATTGTGGGTTATGTGCTTTTATATGTTAATTGTTGTTCTCCTTCCTAGACTTTGTACGCTCCTCAAGGGAAGAGACCACATCACTGAATTTTGTAAGCAAACACTGACACTTTGAATAAAATGGTAATGATGGAAGGACCCTTCTCCGCGTTAGTCGTTAGTCATTAGTTGTAGTGGGGAGAAGAGACTGTCGGTGTGGGAGTTGCTAGGCACGCATCATTCTCAAACTAGGGTTCCCTCTGCCCAACTTCAGTCTCCCTCTCTCACTTTCTTTCTACATTCTGTCCAGCTTTACGAAGAATACCAGTGTAACCAAGAAAAGATACGACAGAATTTAAAAAAAAAAAACACTTCTCTGCTTTTCTTTCATATTACAAAAGCAGTGTAAACTGATTGTAACAAATTTGTAACATTTATTTATTTAAAGATTTTATTTATTTATTTTAGAGAGAGAATGAGAGAGTGTGGGTGTGTGCGCCAGCTGGGGAAAAGCAGAGGGAGAAGAAGAGAGAACCTCAAGCATACGCCATGATGAGCCCAGTGGGGGGCTTGATCCCACAACCCTGAGCCATGACCTGAGCTGAAATCGAGAGTGAGACGCTTAGCCAACTGAACCACCCAGGCACTCCACAAATTTGTAACACATTTAACTGAATGTACAGACAAATAGAGAGCTAGAAGGAAAAGTTTTTTCTTGCTCATTCCATTTCCTGTCCCAGAAATAAATATTGTTAACAGCTTAGGGATATCATTAAACTTTTTAGATTGCTTATACAAATCTTCACAAACAAATTTGCATTTTTGGCGGGAAAAATTTAATTGACTATTGTATGATTTGGCAATCCACCTTTTTCCAGCTATATGGCATAGATATGTTAACACATGTAGAATAGAGTGTTATAAAGTTTATTTTACTTTTTGACTGTGATGAATATTTATTCACTGTAATTTTGCCATTATAAATAATACTGCAGAAAATATATTTGTACAGCTTGAGGTACACATGCATTTGGTCATATTTCCTTAGTAAATGCTCCTAAAAGTGGAATCATGGAATTTGAGGAGATGTCCATTTGTAGTTTTGAAGAATATTGGCAAATATTGGTCAGAAGTCGTAGTGATTCACACTGAAACCTGTGCTGTGTGAAGATGTGTTTCTTTACGCCAGCGTTTCCACTGAGCAAACTCCACCTCTAACTTCTTTGCTATGTTGACAGTCATTATAGTTAGCATTTTTTAAGTTATTAATCATGTAAAACATCTTTTTGTAGCTTAGCCATTTGTATTTGTTCTTTTGTGAATTGTCCATTTATAATTTTCCCTCGTGTATTGTGCTACACATCTTTGATATTAATTTATAGGAATTCTTTATTTATTAAGGATTTAATCTTTTTTTCTATACAAATATTTTCTTTCAATTGGCCACTTCCCTTGTAAATTTTGCTTGTGTGTCTCTCGCCATCTAGAAGTTTTACATTTTAATCTAGTCATACTTATCCATCTTTTCTCACTAAGAAAGTTCTTTATGATCTGTAAACTCAATGCCATTCAGAGAGATTCATGGAAGGGGCTGGGATGCTAATTGTGGCTAAGTGATATTTAATAATTAACGGGGGATTCAACAAACATGGGGACATTTACTGTGTGCCAAGCACTGGGATAAATGAAGAGTCAGACACAGTCTATGCCATCAGAAAGCTTATAGTTTATTGTGAGAAACAGACACTCAAAATGTTGATAGACTAGAAAGATTGGTGCTATGTTAGAGATAAGCACAGAGCAGAGCTGAAGGAGGACCTAGCTAGGCATTCAACAAAGCGCTTGTGGGGGTGATGCAGGACTGACTTAATCTGGAAGAATTCCCTAGTGAGCTGCATTCTCAGCTTGTCCTGGAGAGATGAACCAGAGCTGGAGGGAAAGATGTCGATGGCCTATCACAATGTCGGTCGCCATCCTGTGGGTCTCAACTTATCATCAGACTAGAAGGCACCATAGCGTTCCTGAGCCTTGAAATGCTAATCCTGGAGTTGCAAGAAGTCCAAGCAAAGCCACACCTGGGTCTCTGCAGAGCCTGCCAGTTAGGGACAGCCTCGCTTGCTACCTAACTTCTTTAGTGCCAGCTTCCTAAACTGTTAAACCAAATTAGACATTTCTCACATAATCGGAAAGATTCCACTGCATAACAAATGGAAAGCTCGTCGCACAATACTTGCCACATAGTCAGTGTTCAATAAAATTTTGTTTCGCCGTCTCTTCTTGAACTTTGCCTAAAGTACAGCAAATTTTCTTCTCGCCATTTAAAGAATTCCTTGATATAAAGAAGGAGAAGTCATTGACTTTGTTTAAAAATGGCATCTAGATTTTACTGTGTTATAAATGCTTATGGATTAAAAAAAAATTAAGTTCCTGTGCCCCACAAATATGAGATGTGGCATTAAGTATCCTCCCCCCAAAAAAGACAAAAATTTGTATTTTTCTTCTCTGTAGGGAACCAGCTTCTCTTCTCTCCCTTATTTATTACAGTCTGCCCCTAAGCGGGACTCTGTTATCTGAAAAATGCATGCAAGTTATTTCAGAGTCTTTGACAGATTTCAGCCTCCCCCCCCCCACTCCTCCCTCCCTCTGTCTCTCTCATGTGTATGCACACACCCTTATGTACATATATATATTTGGCAATTGTGGCATGATGATTTATTGAAAAACTGACATATGTTTTGTTGTTTTTTACCTTTCCCAATTTATTTATTCACTTGTTTATTTATTTATTATTTTTAAAATATTTTACTTATTTATTTGAGACAGAGAGAGAAAGAAAGAGCATGAGTGCATGAGTGGGGGTTGGGGGAAGGAGCAGAGGGAGAGAAACAGACTCCCCACTGAGCAGGGAGCCCGAGGTGGGACTCCATCCCAGGACTCTGAGATCACGACCTGAGCTGAAATGAACAGTCAGATACTTCACTGACTGAACCGCCCAGACGCCCCTGCTCTTGCTGTTTTGCTCTCCAAGGTACTTGTCCTTCCTGCCCCCACACCATGAAACACCCCAGAAAACATGTTCAATGAGCCTTATTTTTCATGAAACACCAAAGAGGTTGCTTGCCAGCAGCAGTATTTATTTAGATTCTATAAGATCTCTAAAGCTGAGAGAGAGCCCGCCATTTTCCACATAGTAAGTGTCGTTGAAGGGGGTTGTTGAAGGGGTTGCTTGAGGTTCTCTCTCTTGTTCTGCTCCTCCTCGCTGCTTGTGCACACTCTCTCTCAAATGAATAAAAGAATGAATGAATGAATGAATGATCTTAAAACAACAGCAACAACAGCTAGGGCAATAGTGAGGGGCGGTTTCTCAATCTGAAATGTGATCAGATGCCAGCAGGTTTCTTGAGTGCTGGTACCTGCACCTACAAGGTGGGATGTCCCAATGAACCTCTGAAAGCAAAAGGCAAGGACCCTAGCTTTAGAAGTTCTCCCTGTAACTGATCTCTGCCACCACCTGCAGGAAGGCTCCAGGGCTGGCTAACGAGAAGACCAAGGGACCAGGGCGTTCTGAAGAGTAGGGCTCTACAGCAGAGTCTACTTTCTGAAGATGATCTGGACAGTATGTCTCATCCCACTTGCCTTTCTCCAATATGGCCCTGCCACCACCCACATCAAAGGGAGGGGATTCATTTATCTCCAGTTGAATCGGGGCTAGCCTAGAGATTTATATGGCATCTGAAGGAGCCTTGCAGCTTCTGGGAAGCTAGTTCTCCAGAGACGTCTTCCAGGGAGGCTATTCCTCAGAATGCCCCTGCTTTGCTGTAATAAACTCGAGCTACATGGTCGGGCCACGTGCAGGTGCTTCAGTCAACAGTACCAACTGGGCTCATCTTTACAGCTGGCCCAGTGCGCTGCTCAGCCCAGTGCTCAATGTTGTCAGCAAAGAAGCCTCCAGAGGATTCTAACTCCTCATCATTCAAGTCTTCCCATCAGAATCCATGGCCATTCTGGAGCAAAGACCAGCCAGACTCATGGTCCTGACTGAATTCCTAACCACAGGATTCATCAGTGCAATGAAATCATTCCTTTTTCTTAATGCAGTTTATTTTATGCCACTAACTTAAAAAAAAGCTACCTTTATTGAGATATGAGGTATTATTTATATACCAATATATACCAATGGATATTTATATATCCATTGAAAGTGTACCATTCAATGAGTTTTAGGTATCACCACAGTCAATTTTAGGACAAGCCCAACACCCCAATATTTCCATTTTCATCTTTTCTAGTCAATGTTTACTCCTAACTCTGACTCTAGGCAACTTCAGATCTGTTTTCTGACTCTGTAGTTCCTCCTTTTCTAGATATTTCATATAAATGGGAATTCCATTTCATGTAAATGGAATCTTATATAAATTTCATATAAACGAACATATGAATCTTTGTGTCTTACATAATTGTGTTTTAGGATAGTTTGTTATGTATCAGTGGATGACTAGAACACTTCTCTCTACTTCCCAGATCCCGGGAACCCTTTGGACAATTTTGCCTCATAGGAGGGGAAAGTGGCCCCAATAATGATTGAGATTGAACTGCCCTTTAGGCTAATTTAGTCAGATTTGAAAGAAATTGAAATGTGGTATTCCCTGTTTGATAGAATAAGATTCATTTATGGTTCATAATATGAGGAAGTCAAGGAGCTAATTCATTTCTAGAACAGTATTGATGAGTTCTACAAATGTCCACAAAGCACAGATAGCCACAGAAGATGGTTAGCAAACGAGCTTCCCTCTACTTCATGGTCTATCGTTAAGTGGGAAAAGCAACAAATCTTACCCAGCCATCCTCTGTTGCCACCACACGGACATGCAGCTTCATTTCTCTGTTTCAGTGTTGTAGTAAGAAATGAAAGTCACAGTTCCTAGTGGGAAGCTATTGTGCTTCCATATTTTCAGGGAGTTCTAAACTTAAAATCCCTTAGAGTCTTGAGAGCTTTATATTTTTATTCTTTTACAACCTAAATATCAAGAAGTCTGAGACGAAGGATTAATTAACCAAAGGAGCTGTGATCAAGATGTTCCTTATTTATAGGAAAGTGGCAATAAGCAACATGGAGACAAACTCTGTGAGAAAAGGAGTGGGGGAAATAGAGGTGAACTCAGAAAAGTGTGCAAGAAACCTAGAAGCAAAGGTAGGAGAGAGCAACAGGAAACATGTCATCTGTCCTCACCTCTAAATGCACACATAGTCTCCAGCCTACACAAGTCCTGCACAAGTCCTTGGAGCTCTTTCCAGAAGGTCTAGGGAGGGCACTCACAAGTCTTCTCTTGGTAATTCAGTGTGATTTAAAAACAAGGAAGAAAGAGAATATGGTTGAGAGGGCCTGTGTTCTTTGCTTAATGTAACCCTCATTTCTCAAACTGTTTTGACTCTGGGCAATGTTTTTATTGGTATCTCTCAGATGTTTTAGTGTCATCTCCTTGAGAATTTCATTTTTAGTTCTTAGTCTCTTCAGAAGATGTCATTCGTGGAGGGATTGTTGCTGGGGAAGAGGCCATCTTGATTCAGTTGGAGAACAATTTGGATCGCATTACAAAACGTCAAGGAGTCTAGGACAGTCCTGTAGGTAGTGAAGATAACTATGGTTTATTGTAATACTTGGTGAGTTCCCCAGCTGGAGGAATTATCTACTCACTGATAGTGAACGTTGATCAGAAAAGATGAAAACAGAAATGTTGGGGCATTGGGTTTATCCTAAAATTGACTGTGGTGACCTCAAAAACTCATTGAATGGTATACTTACTATGGATGGATCTTATGGTATATAAATTATATCTCATATAAAATCTCAATAAATCTAGTTTTTTAATAGTATTTTATTTATTTTCTAAAGATTTTATTTCTTCATTTGACAGAGAGAGAGAGCGAGCGAGCGCACAAATAGGCAAAGTGGCAGGCAGAGGGAGAGGGAGAAGCAGACTCCCCACTGAGCAGGGAGCCCAATGTGGGGCTCCATCTCAGGACTCTGGGATCACAACCGGAGCCAAAGGCAGACATTTAACAACTGAGCCACCCAGGCATCCCTTATTTTATTAACTTTTAAAAAGATTTTATTTATTTATTATTTGAGAAAGAGAGAGAGAGTTGGGGGGGAGCAGAGGGAGAGGGACAAGCAGACTCTGTGCTGAGCATAGAGCTTGATGTGGGGTTTCAATCTCACGACCCCGAGACCATGACCTGAGCTGAAACTGAAAGTTCGATGCTTAACTGACTCAGCCACCCAGGCACCCCGCCATATCTGTCTTTTAAAACAAATGTTGTGATATTGTTCACATCATTCCCTTGCTTCAAAGCTGTCAGTAGCTGTGGGTCTTGGTATCTTGTATGTTTTTAGAAATTTTTCCATTCTACGTCATAGTTTGTTGGCATATAAATGTTCATAGTATTATCTTATGATCCTTCATATCTAGAGGCATCAGTTTAATGTCTCCTTTTTTATTTATAATTTTAATTATTTGAGTCTTCTCTCTTTCTACTGAGGAATAAAGGAGGTAAAAGACATGTACACTGAAAACTATAAAACCCTGATAAAAGAAATTAAAGCAGACACAAATAAACAGACAGACAACCTGCCTTCATCCATTTGGGCTGCTGTCACAAAATATTACAGACAGGTAGGTTATAAACAACAGAAATTTATTTCTCATAGTGCTGGAGGCTACAAGTCCAAGATCAAGTTACCAGCATAGTTGAGTTATTCTTTTGGATTGTATACTGCTGACTTCTCACTGTGTCCTCGTGGTGGAAAGGGTGAGCTAGCTTTCTGGGGCCTCTTTTATAAAAGCACTAATCCCATTCAAGAGAACTGTGTCTGCATGACCGTATCACCTCCCAAGGCCCTGTATCCTAGTGCTATTGCCCTGGAGGTTAGAATTTTAACATATACATTTAGGGCAGACACAAACATTCAGATCATAGTACATTCCATGTTCATGGATTGGAAGAACTAATACTGTTAAAATGTTTATACTACCCAAAGCACTCTCACCACTCCTATTCAGTAAGTACAAGAAGTCCTAGCCAGAGCAATCAGGAAAGAATAGAAAAAAAAAAAAAAAAAAAAAAAAGAAGGCCTTCAAATCAGAAAGGAAGAAGTAAAATGGTTTCCACTTGCAGATGACATGATCTTACATATACAAAACCCTAATGATTCCACCAAAAACTGTAAGAACTAATGAATGAATTTAACAAAGTTACAGAGCACAAAATCAACAAATAAAAATCAGTTGCATGTAATATGTTCAAAATCAACTCTCCGAAAAGGAAATTAAGAAAGCAATCCCATTAATAATTACATCTGAAAGAATAAAATACTCAAGAGTAATCTCAACTCTATCTTTGATAATTACCTGTTCATTATGCACGCGGGGGCTGGCTGCTTCCCACCTTACACATGACTTTCAGCCGGCGTGCATCACATCAGAGCTTCCCAGGAAGCTCCTTGGCGACCTACTGAAGGGGGCTAAAGTTCAGATCTGGAGAGGAGCAGCTCGTGGTATACCTGTGTGAGTCCTGGGGGTGCTGTCTCAGGGTCGAGGACATCTCCTTCAGGACAGGATGGCAACACCTCAGGTCTTAACCCTGCCCTCTGTGTTCTGGTCCTGTGTTCCACGGCCGTGCATTCCCTTGTCCTCCCGCATCGCTGACTGGCCCACATCTGACCCGCATCAAAACTCTTGATAATGTTGGAATTGTCAGTTTCTGCCTCTGATCACACAAAGTCCCGTTTTCTAAAACACAGAGATGTTCTGCTTTGAAGCCTCGGTATTGTGTGACTATTTCCTATGCTTGCTATTTCTCTCCCTATTTGTGCTTGCGAGGATTTATCAATTCTGTTCAGGCATTTTTCTGAGCCACTCCTCCAAACCAGAATGCTCTCCGCTTACATCTGACCTTAGAAAAGCCTGTGGGAGAGGCTTACATTCAGTGACCTAGTTTCAGACCGAAACAGGACGAACGTACAGACTACAGGCTCTTTGGCAGTTTTCTCAGTATTCAAAAGCTCTTTTTTTCCTCTGGTCCTTTTCCATCTCCTATAATTCAAGCGATAGTGTGGTGGCCTAATGCCATTTCAAATGAGGTGAGGCTGTCACCACAGTATCACTTTGCAGTGTCCCTGTTGGTTTGTCCCCTCACTGTGTACAGGACACACGAAGGTTGCTGATGTTAATTAGCAAGTAAGAATAGAAAAGAAAAGAAGACGGGGTGGTGGTGGGGTGGGGGAAGCAGCAGCTTCTCGAACAATCAGGGGATTTTGGATTCATGTGCCCAACCTGCTGTGGGTGCATGGAAATGAACGAGGCCATGCGTGGCGGTGTCAGAGTGGGCACGCCAAGCACTTTCAATAGACCTTTACTTAGGTGGTCTTGGGTGCCTCTGCCTTTTATCCTCCGGAACAATCTGTGTTCTTCGCCATTGGCTGGAATTTTGTTTTGTATCTGAGCCAAATCCCATCAAGGCTTCTTTAAAAATAATGAGTTGCAGTCATTTTCTTGAGAAAAGGAAAAAGAAAAGGCTAATCAGTACAAGTGATATGGAGGGAAAGTTGGCAGGCATGTGTCAAGTGATTTAAGTCCCTTAGCAAGCGAGGGCGTCCTCCATCAGGCACAGGCAGACCTTGCCTGGTGTACTTAATTGGGAGTCGGGTGGGAGTTTGGCAGCCCCGCAAGTCAGAACAAGCCCTGGGGGAGAGGCGTGTGTGGGAAGAAGGGGGAGGGGCAGGCTGCACACCTGAGCAGTCAGAATTGCAAAGGTCTCCAGGCAAAGGCGTCTCTGGTCTCAACAAGAGCCAATTAGGAGAATGACAAAACCCACACCACGGCTTCCCAACTCATTAATTCCTGCCACTAGAGAATGCAGACCTGTGCCCCCATGTCTCACGTCCTAGACAACAGTGTGCTCACAGCTTGCGGGGTCACTGAGTGAGCCTTGCTGCTGCGGGACCCCTGCGGTTGAGGGCTCTGTGGGACGTCCTGATAATGGACAGGGGCGGGGTGTGAAGTCATGGAATGTGGGGAGAAGGGACCTCTCAGTCTGTCCCCATTGAACCTCACACTTTGCACAAGGACAGTGATGCTCAGAAACCCTGAATTTTCTGGGAACATGACTTAGCGCTAAGGCCCCACCTGAATGTAAGCCGCCTGGTTCCAAGGCCAAATGCTTTCCCCTGTTCTGCTCTGAGGCATAACGGGTGTGTGTGAGTTAGCCTGGGTTGCCATAACAAGTACCACAGATGGGGGCTTAAAACACAGAAACTTCTATAAAACAATAAAAACAAAAACAGGAAAAGAGAAGTTTATGCCTCACAGTTCTGGAGGCCGGATGTCCAAGATAAAGATGTTAGCAGGGATGGTTTCTCCTGAGACCTCTCTCCTTGGCTTGGAGATGGCCGCCTTTCCACTGTGCCCTCCCTGGTCTCCCCTCTGTGCCCGTCCCTGATGTCTGTGTGTTCAAGTTTCCCCTTCTTATGAGGACACCAGATGAGATTAGGGCCCAGACTAACGGGCTTCATTTTTAACTTAGTCAGGAATTAAAGGCCCTGTCTCCAAACACAGTCACATTCTGAGACATTAGGGTTAAGTCCTAAACACATGGGTTTTGGTGTGGGGCCGGGGGGGGGGGGCAAAATTCAGCCCATAACAGAGTGTGACGAGGGAGAGTGTAGTCTGTGCTCCTGCGGGTTTGGTGCAGTCACTGGCTCAGCGTACAAACAATCATTATGTCGCTGCAACCCTATTTTATTGTCTTTGTTTTGCCTTGGAAATAATCTTTTGTGGTCCTAGAGCTTTAGAAGGTTACCCACATTCCACAAGGGGGCTGACGTCCCCTCTCAATGCTGGCCATTGCATGGCAGAAAAAGCTGGGGGAGAGCTAGTGTGAGACTCTGTAAGACTTGGTGCTCTTTAAAGTTCTCTGGAATGTTCGGGAGAGAAATCCTAATTTCCAATCCTAATTTCCTTCTGTTTTGTACATCTTTTTTTCCCTCTCCCTCAGGAATACACTTTATATATGTTTGCTTTAAGTCACATAACATTTTTTACAATGTTCTTTCCTTCACATTGGGAACATCATACACTCTCCCTCTGTATTTGTGACACACTCTGTGACAGCAGCTACAAAGGCCACCGAGGCCCTGTCCACGGGGTTCCAGCTGGAGCGGCATCCTGGATCCTAGATTTTATGTCCCAGCTGTCATTGTTTGTTTGTGTTCCAAATACAGGGACTGGGCTGTTTTCTTAAGAGAAGAGTCATGCCTGGAGAAGGTAGCAACAGCTATAATTTTAGTAAAAACCCCAGGACTTGAAGGTGTCAGATGCCTCTGATGGTATAAAGGTGGCCAGATTTCTGTTAAGAACACTGATTTTTTTTTCCACTTTGCAAAGGTTAGGGGTGCAGTTTTCCACCAGGCTGGACAGCCTCACTTGACATGGGGCAGAAGCACTGGGCAGAAGCATGGGGATTGGGCTGCTTTGGCTTAAGCTGACAGGAGCATCAGCCCCTGGGCAGTGAGCTGCCGTGGGTGCAGGGGGGACGTCCTAGCTCCGTGCATCACCGTGGCCTGGTATGGGTGCTAGGTCCGGTGTCAGAGGGGCTGTGATGGATATCATCCGCCCTGGTGGGCCTCCTGCAGCTTTTAACCCGCCCTCAGTGCGGGGAAGTTCACAGCTCCCTGGCTGGGGCTCTGGCCTCTTTCTTGCTGCTCTTATAAAGCCATAATCAGGAGGTAAGAGCGGCTCACACTGGAAGTGTGGAGGTGGATGTGTGGGTGAATAGACACAGCAAACACAGGGGGCCAGGAGAGCTGTAAGGGGCTGTCACTCCCCACTCTCATTATCAGAGACCTGTCTGGGGTGAGACTGGCTGCTCCCGGGCTCCCTAGGACCTCATTCACCTGGTGGCTGCTTCTAGTTTCCTCATGGGACATGGGACAAATTTCTGCCCTGCCTATTTCATGCATTATCCTGAAGATGAGATGAGAATATGTTTGTAATTCTGGAAGTGCGTGGTAGATAAGTGTATATGCGTAAGTCTGTAGCTATCTGTACACTTACAGGTATAAGTAGTTAATGCATATGCAAATGTGTGAATTACTCTTATCATCTCCTAGTCATTGTTTTATGTGAAATGTGACAATAATGAGGGACAGAGACAGGGGAGAAAAATGTAAGTTTATAATTCGAATTCCAAAACGATCCTATGTTTGGGAGAGGAGGAAGGCACACTCAGTGTATGACTTCATCTGTGGTAAGAGGGCTCATAGAGTTAAGTATGTGTGGCTTATAGATTGTCTCCACTTTGTTTTCCAAAAATTACATTCCTGGACATCTAGCTTTGGAAAGATGAAATGTTTCCCTCATGAAAGAAATTATTGTTAACAGTTAGTCAGGAATATCAAAAGAAGCACATAAGTATGTGTCCTACGATGTGGTTCAAGAGGCCTGTCATCCTTGCTTGCTTTCCTCCCGCCTCAGGAAAATAGCCGTTAATATTCCAGAACTATCCTGAGAAGTATTCATTTTCTCCCCTGAGATGAGATTTATTGCTCCCTCTCCCAGCAGTCTTTCCTAGTTAGAATTTAACTCTTCCTCGGTGGGATGTGCATGGGTGTCTGCTGGTGCTTGTGTGGACCATGAGCAGTGGGAGGCCAGGTGGCCCCCTTGCTGGGGTGGTGGGGGCAGGTCTGACCCACCTTAAGATGGTCCCCATCTAGCCTTGGGTGTGGTTCAGAATCCACCCAGACTCACGGAAGGACAAGACCTGCAGCAAGACTATGGAAAGACAGGCCAGAGTTCCAGAGTCTTCTGTCTGGGCCAGTCTCTGGAATGGAAGCAAAGTTAATGTTGGGTTTCCCATGCTGGAGCGGCAATGGCCATTCCAACCGGGAAGGAGCCATCTACGTGGGAGTGGTGTCTCAAACAAGGAGAAGGTTCATAGGAGGTCCTGTAAACTCCACTCTGCTTTGTTGTTGGTCTGTTTGTCTCTTTGGTTTTAAGGCTAGCTACCTCAGTGGGCATCACACCCCTCTCTTGAAACATGACTCATTATTACATTTCATTTAGTGACTTCCTCCTATGCGAAAATAAATTGGAGAAGCTTACTGTGACACTACAAAGGAATAAAGTAAATAAATAGAGCCCTTGTGGTGTGTGGGAAGTAGAATGAAGGTCAGGTTAAGACCCAATGTACAGAACCCAGATCCTTGGTGTGGCCTTGCTTTGGTTCTCCGGGGAGGCACCAAGCCCTTCCCCTTGGGCTTCCCATGGTACGGGGCCCACAGGTGTTCACAGAGCTGCTCGGTCCATAAAGTCTTCTGCTCCATTCCCTACTCCCTCTCTCTCCTCCCTGACTACGGCTCAGAAGCAGAGGACACAGGCCTTTGAAAACTCCGAGACCCTCCGGAATGGCAGAGCCACAGCAAGGAAGGGCCCAGGTCCGAAACTACCGGCTGGAAGAGTTCCTGCCCACCAGCCAGGATCACCCATAGAAGTTCATACCAACGAGCATCAACTTAGGCTGAGTGTGGGACTGTCTGTGACCAACACACTTCCCACGGCACTCTGCGCGACCTTGGGAAGCAGAGCTTGAGAGACAATTAGAACTGGGTCGGCTGGGAGCTTCTCCTTGGTGATCTTGAGATTTGGGACCTGCCCTTTGAAACTTGTCCCCGCTTGGTGTCTCAGTTGGTGCCAGGGGCCTCCTGAGGACAGATTTCTGGTTCTGCCACTGAAGTTTCCGTTGGTTCTGACTGTTGTCCCCATGAGGGCCCTGAATGAGAACTTTCTGAAGGTGGGCAGGCCATCACTTCACAGAGGCACGAGGGCACTGGAAACTGGGGGTACACCGCTGCCCTGCAGTCTGGGGCCCCCTGCTTTCCCTGCTCGCAGGCCATGTATGGTCGCAAGGCGAGGCCAGCCCCGGCCTCTGGGCAGGCTCGTTCCTCCCCCGGGCGACTCTAGGTGTGCAAATAGCCCAGGGAAGGATCATTTAAGATGGCCTTTAAAGCCTGATTTGTAAATAACCTAAAACCGAAGACGGAGCAAGCTAAATATTTATTTGAAGATTATGTCTCTAAAGAGGGATTGTTGAAAATTAGCGAGTGCTTTGCCATCTTCTCTCTCCCCTCCCCTGCTGGAGGGCATATTATTTTTACGGCTGTGTTTGACAGCCAGAACAAGCCTCTGTAGATTTACTGGTTGTTTGTAGTGGCATTTATGTGTTTGAATGAGCTGGGCAAACAGGAGGGAGGGAGGTGGGGGAGGCTAATTAACTCTGGGAATCTCTTGCTAACACTTCCACACTCAGAAAATGCCGGTAAAAGAACCATTCACAGGTTTTTACAAAAGAAATCCTTCCCTGAGCATGGCAGGTTTGGAAAGCACAGCTAAGCCACACTCCTGCCCTTACCGATTCAGGGTCTCCAAAGCGAAAGACTTACTTGAGGGCCGAAAATATCCGCGGCCATAACTTGTTGGTTGAGAAAACCCATCCCTGGGATAACGCGGCTCCCTCACTCATTCAACATGCATTTGCTCCTTCACTGGGCCCTGGGTATATACAGACATCTATATGCAAACTCGTATACAGGTACGCATTCATACACATACACAGACATAGACACGTACATATACACACCAAACCTTCTTTCTAAAGTACACACAGAAACGTATTCGAAAAAGCGCTCGGGCACCTTGGTGGTTCAGGCGGTGAAGCATCTGCCTTCAGCTCAGGTCGTGATCTTTGGGTCCCCTGCTCTGCTGGGGGTCCGCATCTCCTTCTGCCCCTCCCCCTGCTCGTGTTCTCTCTCTCTCTCTCTCTCTCTCTCTCTCATAAATAAATAAATAAATCTTTAAAAAAAAAAAAGAAAAATCACTTTTTTTTGGTGGCAAATAGATATATAGTGAAAATCAAGCTTGAGGGAAAAAAAAAAATAACACGAGAACTTTGCCTGGGCAATATATGGTTGTACCCAGAACACTTTCCTTCCCCGGGAAATTGTGTTAGAAGGTAAACTCATCCCATGTTCCCATGAGACTGAATTCTTGGCAACTCTCCTCTCTGGGCCTCGTCTTGGAGATGAAGAGGCTCGGTTAAATCAGTGCCCCCTTAACAGGCATGAACTTAAGAATCATCTGGAGCTTCTGCTTCGGTAGATCTGAGATGAGAATTGTTTTTTATGGTTTCGGTGCGTTTATATTGGTTTTCTGCTATAATTCTAACAAAGGCCCAGGGGATGCTTAAGACCCAGAATGTTTGGAAAACACTGTAACAGTGTAACAGATGATCTATGAGATCCCCCCTGGGTATGACATTTTAATATCTTCATTTTTCTAGAGGCTCCTTAGTCCCCTTCAATTGCTATCACTGAAAAAGCTTTAATGAGAGCACTGATGATCAGTAGATTTAAAAAAAAAAAAAGATTTATTTACTTGTTTGAGAGAAAAGGAGCGTACATGAGCTGGGGAGGGGCAGAAGGAGAGGGAGAGAGAGTTGTCAAGCAGACTCCTTGTGGAGTGGGGAGCCCGATCAGGGGCTGCATCCAGGACCCTGAGATCACAACCTGAGCCAAAATCAAGAGTTGGTTGCTTAACCGACGGAGCCACTCAGGCTCCCTGATCAGTAGATGTTTTTAACCAAGTAAAAGAGGAACGTGTGAGAGAAGAGCCATGCTGAGGCGCTACAGCTCTCTGATGATCTTGGTGGAGGGGGTAGTGGTGACAAAATGGGGGCAGATTTGCTCAGTGGTGAAGTTAGGACAAGGCCGCTGTACCCCAGGACCGTGCAGGCCTCACGCAGCCATGAGCGAGGTTTAGGGCCACCCTCCAGCTTCCCTGCTCTGGAGGCCGCTGGGCACAGCCTTTCAGAGGCCTAGAGCTCCGTTCATTTTCTCTCCCCGACCTGCCATCGTTCTCCTGGGGCAGGGGGTCAAGAACTGACAGGCACTTCTCTCTGCCCTTTCCTCAGTTTCCCCCAGCCCAGGGATACTACCACCGTGAGTGCTTGCTCTACTTCTGTCTCTTCTTCAAGGCACCATCACACCTGGCCTTGCCTCCATCTAGGACACCAGTTCTGACTCAGCGGCCCACCCTTCGAGTGCAGAAGGGTGAGGGGAGCCATCTGTGCTGGGCACAGCTCTGCCATGTCCTCCCCTCCCCCCATCACACCACCTCCTGTAGAAGAGCCCCCGGCTCTCCTCCCGGCTCCCCAGGAACTCCTGCAAGATGGCTCAAGCTCTTGGGCTCTGGGGACGCCTCCTCTACTCATTGTCCCTTCAACCTCAGAGCAGGTAACCACTTCCTGCTGTTCTCATTTCTGGGTTGCCTTCACCTCTCTGGTCGGGCTCCTCGGGCTTCCACCGTCTCTGCTCATTCCCTGCGTTAAATTCCCTTGGCGTAGAAGACCCTGTTTTCTGCTCTCGACTCCAAATAGCTCAGCGCTCAAACGACATCCGTGGTGAGATGAAAGCCATATCTGCGACAGCCGCGCCTGGCAACTGGCCCACGGAAATGCTGTCATCCCATCCCCAGGATATCCCATGTGAAAGGTACCGACCTTCCCAATTCCCTCCTCTTTCTGTGCGCCTGGTCTTCCAGCTCTTTCCATGCCCCAGGTGCAGAGTCCAGAGTCCTCGACCTCCGCCGCTCCTCCCTGCACCTCCCCGCTGGCCTTCCACACCTCACCAGCCCCCGCGAGCCAGCGCCTCACCTGTCCACCTCCGCACCCCTGTGTGCATTCACGCCACCCTTCCTTAGGCCGCCTTCCTCTCTCGCTGAAAAGGCCTCTCTGCCAGTCCCTGGCCTGTGGTCCGGCCCCACCTGCAATCCGCACACAAGCTCCCGGAGTGACCGAGTCAAACTGTTCCGTTCTGTTTACGGCCAACAAAGTCAAGGTCCAACCCATCCCGGATGGTGAGTGCTGCTGCCACCTAACCCGGCACACAGCCCCTAGCCCTGCCAGCGACTCCACTTCCCCGTCGCTCAGGCGACCCTGCCTTTCCTGTATGTCCTCTGCTTTCTCCTGCCGCGACACCTTTCTTATTTTTTACCTGTTTTCACGTCTTGGTTTAACACCGGCTCCAACCTAAAGTCTCTCCTAATCCTGCTATCCGGAACTAATCTCTCCTTCCTCAACGGGCTCCCATGTTCCTCCATGCAACTCTTTCACCTGTTATCACGTTCTGCCTGGTAGGTTAGCTACCTAGCTTTCATCGCCCCACATGGTAAGTTTTTGGGATGAGGTTTTTGTTTATATTTACAGCTCCTATTACATAGCTGACTCTCAGTGGGGCGGGGCCGAAGTCCCCTTACCTGTTAATACTCAGTTTACTATGTTTCACAGCAATGCTTTCCTGTAGTTAGTTCTCTCTCTATTTGAATCTGTTTTCTCATTCACATGGCTATTTTTTCTTCCAAGTACTTGTTTCTCTTTTTAACCCAGTCTCTGAAGCGTAATCGGCAGGTATTAATCATCTACTGGACTAGTTTTCCGATATGATCATATATGGAGTGTCTGTCATTGGTAACGTGTTCAGTGACTTACATAGTTCAGTTTATCCTCTCCAGGAGGGATTCTCTTCACTGGACAGGTGTGAAAAACTAAGGGTCCGAGAGACTCGAGTTGTAAATACCCAGCCGGGGCCTGAGGTGAGTTCGGGATGACTCGAAACTCTACATTGTGAAAGGGGAGAGGCTCTTCTCGTTCATCTTGCGAGGAAATGTTGCACCTGAGGAGAAAACAGGGCAGGTGACCACTCCCAGCTCTGGTTTACTCCTGGTGTTGGAGCTGCCCCTCTGCCTCAGATTCCCCTGGACAGTAGTGAGGCAGCCCACCATACATCCTTTCTCCTCTGGCTCAGTGCATAGTGATCGGGATTGCCTCTCACTCCAGCCATGTTTCCCGTCAGCTCCCTTACAATGGACCCCACCCTTACCCAGAGAGGCTCAGCCATCCCAATTCTCAGTAACTCAACAATTGCAAGAAAAATGATTTGTCCTTACAAGAGACCCACGCGATGTCAACTCTGGCCTTCGTGGACATGGATCCAGCTATTAGGAAGGGGGCCATGCCCTGTACTGTCCCAGCACGGGACGGGAGCCATGGAATTCCTGGCCTGGCTTCCACGTAGGGTCTGGGCAGGCAGAGCTGGAGGCTGTCCTTTCCGGGGCTCCCTTGTCTGCCAAGCTGGTTGACCTCTGGGGCATGGTGAAAGGTACAGCTTTTTGGTTAGCTTTTCTCAGGCCTTTTGGATTCTCTTGCTTCCTTTCCCCTTTGACTTTTATTTGCCGAGACTCAGCTTCTTCATTCATTGCAAGAATGCAAATGCATTGAGGCACGGGTGCCTGGAGTAGCCGAGTTCATTAACAGGAATCCTGCAAGTGAATATTAAAGTGAGAACAGAGTAGCGGTGCCGGGGTGACTCTCCTTTCTCGGCTCTTTTTTAGATAATCCTCCCTGCCTTGTTTCCCGTCTCAAGTTTCTGTTGCCTTCTTCCCCTCCACACTGAGTCTTCCTTCTGCCTCCCCTGAATTCTTCTCTTCATCCTGTCTTTTCTCTTCTCTCTGTCGAGGCAAAAAAGACACAGCTTCGGCGGCAGCGGCGTTGGCGGCGGCGTTGGCCTGTCAGACTTCTTGGCCCTCAGGCTGGAAAAGTTCTGGAGTTCTCAGGAATCCTTGCAAGCCTGGCCCCAAGGAGCCCCTTCCCCTCGCCCGCCCAGACCACAGGGAGGAACAAGAAGCCTTCAAGGCACAGACCAGGTTGGACTAGATTCAGGAGCCTAATTACCACCAGAAAATTAAAGAAAGGTAATAATTGCTTTTAAACACTTAACAAAAGGCAATCTCACCTCGCAGGTTTGTAAATTTGTAGTGAGAACTGATTACAAGGGGGCACTTGTGCTGCCTTCTTTGTGTTTGATTTGCAAACCAGAATGCACACGCCCCCATATGCATAATCGGACCCTCACGGTCCCCGCATCAATGTGGCGATGCAGCAGAACTTTATTTATCCCGTGCTCATTCAAAGAAAAGCTGAATGGAACAAGAAAACTCCCACTTTGCGATGGGATTAGATACCGTGGAGTATTCCTTCCCCGTACTCTTTCAAGGATTTTTTTTTTTTTTTTTAAGTTTCTAAATCTGCTTGGGAAAAAAAAAGTAAATTGCCAGAAGTGAGATTAGTGGGGAATATTGTTCTTAGGACAATGGTGTCTTTATGGCTTGACTGGTATGGGCTCCCTGCTTCAAAAAAATACAAGGGCTGGAGGTGTGGGGGTTCTTAATTGCCTACATCTGATCAACGGGCAGCAGAAAAAGAAGAAAGAAAGAAATCTCATTGAGCTCTGATTTAGCCTGGATCGAGTCCACTTGCTAATCAGAGTTTAATGAGGATGCCACTGGCCCTGTTGTATTTGCCAACGCTCCCACTAAGGTCCCTGGCCTTCTGTTTGTGCAGGGAGCACTTTCGTCCTGCCGCCCCACGAAGCAGGATGCGGGCTGAGATGGAGGAGGCCCAGCCCGGAGAAGTTAATTAAGTTTAGGCCCTTGGCATTCCAAGTCACCGGAACCCATGGTGGGAAGCCTCACCCACTGCACAAAAGAGACCCACACGGAGCTCTGAATGATCGTCCCGGCGGGGGTGGCTGGGCTCCTGCGCGCCCCACTGCCAGCTCTTAACCCCGGGAACTGTGTCCCCTCCACTGCACAAACTGAATAGGCCTGCAGGACCGCGGGCCGCTCCGGGAGGCGGGAGGATGCGGGAAGCGCATGGGCCGTTATCCAATGTCACTAACAGACGTGCAGGCCCCGGAGGCTGCAAAGAATCCGCAGACCTCTGAAGGCCCGGACGAGGGAATGACTTGCTTCCAAGCTGTGTTCTCTTTGGTCTAAACAAAAATTCTCGGAAGCAAAACATTGACCTTTAGGTGGGCACGCTACTGTCTCATGGCGTCCCCTATCATCTCCAGGGAGGGAATGCAGCTTCTGTGGCCTCCAGGAGGATGCCCGAGGGCGCTGACACCTTGGGGATGTGAAACACAATTCACAAGGAGCGGGGGGCCCCCCAGGTGAATGGAGCACCCCCTCTTTGCTATGCATTTGAGTTTATGGCACAGGAAGGCAGGAGGGCAACGGAGAGAAGAGGCCACCTTCCTTCCCTCCCTCCTCTTTCTTCTTTTTCTTCCTCCTCACCCTCCCTCCTTCTTTCCCTCCTTCCCTCCTTCCCTTCCTCTTTCCTTCCTAATTTGTGTTATTTACTGTGGTTTCTCTAGTGTCTGCAACAGTGCCTGGCCCATTGCGGGTGTCCCATTAAAATGTATCAAACTAATGAAAACAGCCCCATGAAATAAATAGATGAAAACACGAGGTTCCAGAAAGATAGGTAACTTGGTCAAGATTACACAACCAAGAGATGGCAGAGAAAGGACAAGCACCAGATAACTGTGGCTTCAAAGCCAGTGCTCTTAACGCCCATGCCAGCTTCTGTCACTCCCAGCATGCTCTGGGCTGAGGCAAATCTGGGCACATTTCCTTTGAGAATCTGGAAATTCTGACTGGCATCATCACACAGGGCTCTGAAGGACTCCTTCTCTCCTAAGAGCAAAACTGAAAGTGTAGGGGGCAGCTACTTGGCCTCAGATGGTAAAGGTGGTCCTCTGAGAATCTACCACTGAGACAGCCCATTCTTTTTGAACACTTGGAAGTATGCAGAGAGAATTTTACCAACATTCTTTCCTTCATTTATTGGAGAGCTGACTGAAATGTTTTTCTGCCTCGTAGTTTGCGTTTAGTCTCCAAGGAAATTCTTCCTCCAGACCGTGGGCAAGCTCTTGGATCTTGTTTTATAATCCCAGCTGTTGAAACAGCAGTTATAAACTCTGTGGAGACCCATTTGGTTATTATACACCGTGAGAGGTCCAATAAATGTTTGAACAAATTAATGGACAAAACATTTTCAGATTAAAATTTTATTTTGAAGCTATAGATTCATGTGCAGCTATAAAAATAATACAGATATTCCTTGTACCCTCTATCCAGTTTCTCCTAAGTAGTGACATCTTGTAAAGCGAATGTACAATGTCACAACTAAGATATTGACATTGACACAGCCAAGATGCAGAGCGTTTCCATCACCACGTGGATCCTCATGTTGTTCTTTTATGTACTCCTCACTCCTTCCTGCGTCTCCCTCTCCACTCGTAACGCCGTGGAAATCACTAATCTGTTCTCCACTTCAGTAATTTTGTTATGTCAAGAACGTTAGGTAAATGGAATCAGGTAGCATGTTTCCTACTGAGACTGATTTTCTTTTTCACGTAACACAATTCTCTGGAGATTCATCCAAGTTGTTGATGTATCATACGTTTATTCCTTTCTTGCCAAGTAATATTCCACGGTATTAAACTGAAGTTTGTTTAACCGTTTATCTGTTAAAGGACGTTCGGATTGTTTCCAGGTTTTTTTGACTCCTAGGAACAAAGCTGCTGTGACCATTCATGGATAAGTTTTTGTGTGACCAAACATTTTCATACTTCTGAAGCAAATGCACCAGAAATGTAATTGTTGGGCTTCAAGAGAGTTTATTTATTTATTTATTTATTTAATGAAACTGCCACACTGTTTTCCAGAGTGGTCGTACCATTTTACACCCCCTCCAGCCATGTATCAGTGATCTGGTTTCTCTGCATCCTCCCTAATATTACTTTTTGTCACCATTTTTTATTTTAGCCGTTCCTGTTCTGTGTGTACCGATATCTTATTATGGTTTAAGTTGTATTTCTCCAGTGGGTAATGAAACTAAACGTCTTTTCGTGTGCTTATTTGGCATGCGTATGTCCTGTTTGGTGAAAGGTCTGTTCGTGTTGTTTGCCCATTTTCTAGTTGGATTGTTTGTTTTATTACTTTTGAGTTTTTAGACTTCATTATACATTCTAGATACTAGCCCTTTTTTAGATATGCTGTTTGCATATCTCTGAGTCTGCAGCTTGTCTTTTCATACTCTTGACAAAGTCTTTCATGGAGTAAAATATTTTTATTTGTTTATTTTTTAAAACAATATTTTATTTATTTATTTGCGAGAGCGAGCATGAGAGAGTGAGAGAGAGTGCACAAGCAGGGGTGAGAGGGCAGAGGCAGAGGGAGAAGCAGACTCCCTCCTGAGCAGTCCCCTGATGTGGGACTCCATCCTAGGACCCTGGGATCATGACCTGACCCAAAGGCAGATGCTTAACTGACTAAGCCACCCAGGCATCCCAGAGCAAATACTTTTAATTTCGATGAAGTCCAATTTATCAGTTTTTCCTTTTGTGGACCATGCTTTTGGAATCAAGTCTATGAACACTTTGCGAAGCCCTGGATTCTGAAGATTTCTTCACAGTTTTCTTCCAAAACTTTTATACCTTTATATCTTACATTTCAATTCATGATTTACACATTGAGTTAGATTTTATATAAGGTATAAGCTTAGATAGAAGGGTTTTTTTTTCCTGTCTATGAATGTCCACTTGCTACAACACTATTGAAAAGCATATCTTTCCTCTGTTGAACTGTTTTTACACCTTTGTCAAAAAGTTGAGTATATTTGTGTATCTACTTCTGCATTCTCTATTCTGTTCCATTGGTATCTTTTCCTCAATACCACCCAGTTTTGATTCATGTAGCTACAAAGTAAGTATTGACGCTGATCCTTCCCACTTTAATCTTCTTTTTCAAAGTTGTCTAGTTACTCTATTCCTTTTGTATTTCCATATAAATTTTTGAATATTCTTGTTTGTATCCATAAAAACTCTTGTTGATATTTTGATAGGAATTGGCTTAAATCTTTCAACCAATTTTCATTTTTATCATGTGAAGTGTTGAAGTTTATGTCCATATGACACATATCATGTTTTTTATTTCTTTCATCAACATTTGGAATTTTTGGCATACAACTTCTGTATGTGTTTTGTTAGACATATCCGTAAGTATTTCATTTTTCTGAGTGATGGTAAATGGTATTGTATTTTAAGATTCAGTTAACATGTGGTCATTACTACTATATTACTGATATATACTAATATACAACTGACTTTTGTATCTTGTTCTTATATCCTGTGAACTTACTGAGTTCACTTATTGGTTATGGAATTCTTTTTGTAGATTTCTTGAGAATTTCTATGTAGGCAATCACATAATCCATACATAGTGGCAATTATAGTTCTTCTTTTCAAATTCTCTCTCTCTCTTTTTTTTTTTTTTACCTTATTTCACTTTACTTTTTTTGCCTTGTTATATAGTTAGAACTTTCAGTAGTATGTTGAATGAGTGGTGAATATTGAGTAAGTGATGAATGGTTGTCCTTTTGAGATATTCTTGCCTATTCTCAATTTTAGCAGGAAAGCATTCATTCTTTCACCATTAAATATAACATCAGCCTGAGGTTTTTTCAGTAGAAGCTCTTTATCAGGTTGAGTTAGTTCCTCTTTATTTCTATTTTTTTGAGGATTTCATCATGAATGTCTGTTGGATTTTTGCCAAGTGAATTTTCTGTATCAGTTGGTATGGTTATGTGATTTTTTTTTATTTTAATAAACATATAATGTATTTTTATCCCCAGGGGTACAGGTCTGTGAATCACCAGGTTTACACATTTCACAACATTCATCATAGCACATACCCTCCCCAATGTCCATATCCCCACCACCCTCTCCCGTCCCCCCTCCCCCCAGCAACCCTCAGTCCGTCTTTGAGATTGAGTCTTTTATGGTTTGTCTCCCTCCCAATCCCATCTTTTCATTTTTTCTTTTCCTAGCTCCCCCCAACCCCCCCACATTGCATCTCCACTTCCTCATATCAAAGAGATCATATGATAGTTGTCTTTCTCTGATTGACTTATTTCACTAAGCATGATACCCTCTAGTTCCATCCACGTCATCGCAAATGGCAAGATTTCATTTCTTTTGATGGCTGCATAGTATTCCATTGTATATATATATACCACTTCTTCTTTATCCATTCATCTGTTGATGGACATCTAGGTTCTTTCCACAGTTTGGCTATTGTGGACATTGCTGCTATAAACATTCGGGTGCACATGCCCCTTTGGAGCACCACGTTTGTATCTTTAGGATATATACCCAGGAGTGCAATTGCTGGGTCATAGGGTAGCTCTATTTTCAACTTTTTGAGGAACCTCCACACTGTTTTCCAGAGTGGTTGCACCAGCTTGCATTCCCACCAACAGTGTAGGAGGGTTCCCCTCTCTCTGCATCCTCGCCAACATCTGTCATTTCTTGACTTGTTAATTTTAGCCATTCTGACTGGTGTGAGGTGGTATCTCATTGTGGTTTTGATTTGTATTTCCCTGATGCCGAGTGATGTGGAGCACTTTTTCATGTGTCTGTAGGCCATCTGGATGTCTTCTTTGCAGAAATGTCTGTTCATGTCCTCTGCCCATTTCTTGATTGGATTATTTGTTCTTTGGGTGTTGAGTTTGCTAAGCTCTTTATAGATTTTAGATACTAGCCCTTTATCTGATATGTCATTTGCAAATATCTTCTCCCATTCTGTCAGTTGTCTTTTGGTTTTGTTAACTGTTTCCTTGGGTGTGCAAAAGCTTTTGATCTTGTTGAAATCCCAATAGTTCATTTTTGCCCTTGCTTCTGTTGCCTTTGGCGATGTTCTTAGGAAGAAGTTGCTGCGGTTGAGGTCAGAGGTTGCTGCCTGCATTCTGCTCAAGGATTTTGATGGATTCCTGTCTCACATTGAGGTCCTTCATCCATTTTGAGTCTATTTTCGTGTGTGGTGTAAGGAAATAGTTCAATTTCATTTTTCTGCATGTGGCTGTCCAATTTTCCCAGCACCATTTGTTGAAGAGGCTGTCTTTTTTCCATTGGATATTCTTTCCTGCTTTGTCGAAGATTAGTTGACCATAGAGTTGAGGGTCTATTTCTGGGCTCTCTATTCTGTTCCATTGATCTATATGTCTGTTTTTGTGCCAGTACCATACTGTCTTGATAATGACAGCTTTGTAATAGAGCTTGAAGTCTGGAATTGTGATGCCACTGACTTTGGCTTTCTTTTTCAATATTCCTTTGGCTATTCGAGGCCTTTTCTGGTTCCATATAAATTTTAGGATTATTTATTCTAGTTCTTTAAAAAAAGTGGATGGGATTTTGATAGGGATTGCATTAAATGTGTAGATTGCTTTAGGTAGAATAGACATTTTCACAATATTTGTTCTTCCAATCCATGAGCATGGAATATTTTTCCATTTCTTTGTGTCTTCCTCAATTTCTTTCATGAGTACTTTATAGTTTTCTGAGTACAGATTCTTTGCTTCTTTGGTTAGATTTATTCCTAGGTATCTTATGGTTTTGGGTGCGATTGTAAATGGGACTGACTCCTCAATTTCTCTTTCTTCTGTCTTGTTGTTAGTGTAAAGAAATGCGACTGATTTCTGTGCATTGACTTTATATCCTGACACTTTAATGAATTCCTGTACAAGTTCTAGCAGTTTTGGAGTGGAGCCTTTTGGGTTTTCCACATACAGTATCATATCATCTGCAAAGAGTGATAGTTTGAGTTCTTCTTTGCCAATTTGGATGCCTTTAATTTCTTTTTGTTGTCTGATTGCTGAGGCTAGGACTTCTAGTACAATGTTGAACAGCAGTGGTGATAACGGACATCTTTGCCGTGTTCCTGACCTTCGCGGAAAAGCTTTCAGTTTTTCTCCATTGAGAATGATATTTGCGGTGGGTTTTTCATAGATGGCTTTGATAATATTGAGGTATGTGCCTTCTATCCCTACACTTTGAAGAGTTTTAATCAGGAAGGGATGCTGCACTTTGTCAAATGCTTTTTCAGCATCTATTGAGAGTATCATATGGTTCTTATTCTTTCTTTTATTAATGTATTGTATCACATTGATGGATTTGCGGATGTTGAACCAACCACCTTGCAGCTCTGGAATAAATCCCACTTGGTCGTGGTGAATAATCCTTTTAATGTACTGTTGGTTATGTGATTTTTTTAAAGATTTTATTTATTTATTTATTTGTCAGACACAGAGAGAGCACACAAGCAGGCAGACTGGCAGGCAGAGGTGGAGAGAGAAGCAGGCTCCCTGCCAATCAAGGAACCTGATGTGGGACTAGATCCCAGGACCCTGGGATCATGATCTGAGCCAAAGAGAGTGGCTTACCTGACTGAGCCACTCAGGTGTCCCAACATGATTTTTTTTTTTCTCAGATTACAATGATTGATTTCCAGGAATTCAATCAGTTTTGCATATCTAGAATAAAGCCCACTTGGTCATAGTGTATGATTCTTTTTATGTTTTCCTGAATTTGATTTTCTAATATTTTGTTCAGAAGATTTGCATCTGTATTCATGAGGGATAATAGTCTTTAGTCTCCTTTTCTTTTTTTTTTTTTTTTTTTTGTATTGTCATTTTCTGTGTCTGATTTTGATATCAGGGTAATAGTAGCATCATAAAATGAAATTTTGGAAGTGTACCCTCCTTTATTTTCTTGAAGAGATTGTGTAGAATTACTGTTAATTCTTTAATCATTTGGAAAAATTCTTCAGTGAAACTATGGGCCTAGAGATCTCTTTTTGAGAGTTTTTAAATTACAAGTTTAATTTTCTTAATAAATGTAGGGCTATTCAAATTTTCCAGTTATCTATTTCATATTGGGTGAATTGTGATAGTTTGTGCTTTTTGAGAAATTGGTCCATATCCTCTAAATTCCATGTTTATGTGTGTAATGTTGTTTGTGGTATTTCCTTATTATCTTTTTGATATCTGTAGGGTTTGGAGCAATATTTTCTGTTTCATTTCAGATACTGGTAATTAATGTCTTCTCTGTTTTTTCTTTGTCAGTGTTGCTAGAATTGAATCAGTTTGGCTGATTTTTTTTTTTTTAACCACTTTTTCTTCATTGAAATTCTCTATGTTCTATGTCATTGTTTTACTTCCTTTGAGCTTCCTCTTTGATTCATGGATCTTTTTTAGAAGTGTATTGTTTAGTTTCCAAATGTTTGGAGATTAAAAGAGCTCATACTGGGTTCTAAAATTCTTCCATTAAAAAAGTTTTGTGATATGTAACATTGCTAACATAATATGGTCATAAGTGACCAACAGTGGCAGATTTCTTATCTATGGGTGGCTATAGTGTGAGATTAGGCTACAGCAGTGCCTGATCAGGGCAGACTTTGGTCTTGACTTTTCTTTCTTCTCAGGAAGTTGCCTGAGAGCCTTGACTTTTAAGTCTCTGGTCCAGCCTCCCAGGAATGGCGGATAGGCCATTGATAATCGTACTTTTGTGGAGACTAGGGAGTTCCCTTCATTTAATAATGTTAAGACATTAATAATGTCTTCACTGGCGATCATAGATAAGATCTCTCATAAGTGAGAAGCAAACCAGTGAGAATAAGCTGTGTCAAAATGAAAGCTCTCTGGAAACTTAAATGCATATCATTAAGTGAAAGAAGCCAATCTGAAAAGGTGATGTACTCTATGATTCCAACTATATGGTATTCTGGAAAAGGCAAAATATTGGGGACAGTAAAAAGATTAGTGGCTTCCAGGGGCTAGGGGGCAGAGAGGGATGAGTAGGCAGAGTGCAGAGGAATTTTAGGATAGTGAAAATATTCTGTATGAAAATATTCTGTATGATAACGTAATGGTGGATACATGTTATTGTACACTTGTCAAAACTCAGAATATACAACACCAAGAGTGAACCCTAATGTAAGCTATGGACTTTGGGTAATAATAGTGTCAATACAGATTTATTGATTATAACAAATGCACCACTGTGGTTCAGAATCTGTAGTGTGGGAAGTTGTGAATGTGTGAAGCAAAAAGCATATGGGGCCTTCTGTACTTTCTGCTCAATTTTTCTGGGGACCTAAAACTGCTCTAAAAACTAGTCTGTTAAATATTTTTTTTTTTTAAGATTTTATTTGTTTGACAGCGAGAGATCACAAGTAGGCAGAGAGGCAGGCAGAGAGAGAGGAGGAAGCAGGCTCCCTGCTGAGCAGAAAGCCCGATGCGGGGCTCGATCCCAGGACCCTGAGATCATGACCTGAGCCGAACGAAGGCAGAGGCTTAACCCACTGAGCCACCCAGGCGCCCCCTTAGTCTGTTAAATATTTTTAAAACCATCAAAATTAGGTACTACCTCACACCAATTAGGATGCTTACTATAAACAACAACAACAAATTCATGAAGTAACAAGTGTTGTTGAGGATATGGAGAAATTAGAACTCTGACATACTGTTGGTGGGAATGTCAAATGGTGACATCAATATGGAACACAGAAGGGCAGTTCCTCCAAAAATTACAAATAGAACTACCATATGATTCAGTAGTTCCACTTCTGTGTATATACTAAAAGAATTTAAAGCAAGGTCTCAAAATAGATATTTAGACACCCATGTTCATTGCAACATTACTCACAAAAACCAAGAAATGGAAATAATCCGAGTGTCCCTCAACAAATGAGTAGAAAAAAATAGAGTATATCCATATAATAGAATATTATTCAGCCAAAGAGAGGTAATTCTGACACATACGACAACCTGGATGAACTTGGAGAATATTATGATGAGTGAAATAAGCTGGACACAAAAAGACAAATATTGTAGAATGCCTCTTCCATGATGTGCCCAGAGTTGTCAAATTCAGGGACAGAAGGTAGGATGATGGTTACCAGGGGTCGGAGGAAGGAAGAAATGGAGAGGTATTCAATGGGTATAGAGTTTCAGTTTTGCAGGATGAAAAATTTCTGAAGATTTGGTTGTACAACAATGCGAGCATACTTAACGTTGCTCTCTGCTTAAAAATGGCGAAATGGTAAATTTTATGGTATGTCTATTTTACCATAATTAAATATATTTGAAAACAAACAAACAAACAAACAAAAAGGAAGCTCTTGGAAGCAGAAAAAAGTCAACTAGCTTCAGAAGTCCATTCAATTTAGTTTGACCTCCATTTAAACGCAGTCCCTAGCTGTTTTATGTCTAGTGGTAGGCACTGTTGTTTTCTCCTGGTGACACCGTCTCTAGATTTCTCCAGTCAACTTTCCCAATAACATAACAGTACCTTCACGCGAGGCCCCAGGAGGGCACTTACATGACAAGCAGAGGCAGGTCTTGGCCCGAGGGGATCATAACCTGACGCAAATAGATGCTTGATTACAGAACGTGATCCTGTTTGGATAAAATAGGATGCCATTTGAAATCTAGCCTCAAATTCAAGTCTTTTTTTTTTTTTTAAAGACAATTGTTATGGTTTTATTTACAGCTAATTTCTCAGCTCCAGCCCACCTTTCCTCTCCAAGTCAAAATTAGTTCTCTTTCACATCTGAAGTGTGTGGGAATGGTGAATGACACTGGCTCATCACCCAGTTCCTACGGCAGAAACACGGTGGAAATGTGTTACGCTAGCTTCTGTTCAATAATATAAGCAAACGTCCGATTTAATTTGGTTTTCTTGCGGTAAAATATACATGGCACAAAATTTACCATGTTAGGCATTTTTAAATATACAGTTCAGTGACATTAGCGTATTCTCATTGTTGAACAACCATCACCACTATCCATGTCCAGAGCTTCTGCCTCATCCCTGTGATGAGACTGTGTTCCCTTGAAGCAATAAGTCTCCATTCCTCTCAGAACCCCCAGCCCCTGGCCCAGTGTAATTTTGAAATTTATGGCCAGGGTTCAATGAACACACAGCCCTGGGAGACATATCAAGTACATGATCTCACTGACTCTTGCTTCTCTTTTTGAAAATAATCCTTTATAATGCACCTGAAATTGTGTTACTAGATTTCCCTTCCTATTTTGGAGAACAGGAAACCAGGCCTAACAAGCTAACACCACTCCTCTTAGCTGTGTACAGTTCTTACCTGGCTTTTTCTTCTTTCCCAGGGAAATTAGCTGCCTGCCAAGACTCAGAGAACTGAGGCACGCTTATGGCCTCTGTGGCTGGCGCAAGCACTTGCCTAGAATTTCTGGGATGCCCACGCCCTGGGTATAGTGACGGCGCTGATTCTGGGCCTGGGTTACGTACGACAAGAAGCTGCTGCCCCTCCTGAGGGCTTCCACCACGAGGAGGTGAGATCTCCGGCTGCAGTGGCTTCTTAGCCTGAGTTCCAGGTTTGACGCTCTCCTAACAGCTGTTCCGTTTTGAGATGACTTAGTCCTCCCGGATCTCACCTTCCTCATGTCAAGGAGCCTCTGTTTTCTCAGTGTGCAACCAGGACAATGACATCTCTGACATTTCCACTGTGATACCTCGTAGGCACCTCCAACTCAACAGAGTGAAATGGTGCTCTTGTTTCTTCGTCCCAGATTCCTCTCTTCCGCAGCCCTCCCCGGCGTGATAATACATCCTCGCCTGATAGTTTAGGACAGAAACCTGGGAGGAGTCCTTCATTTCCTTCCCTGTTCATCAGGAAGCCCTAACGATCACACATCTGACTCTCATTATACTCTGCACAGAGCATCGCTCTCCAACTTCACAGCCACTAGGAAGGACGAGCAGAATAATTACCTCCCAACCTGTCTACTTGCTTCCATTCTTGGCTCTCCTCCAACCTATTGTTAGTAATCAGAATCAGGATAAGAATACTTTGAGAATGCTGTCTAGACTGGCCACTGTTCTAAGTGCATTATGTGTATTACCTCATTTACTCTGTGCGCTACAAGGAGACGAATCCCCAAACCTAAGACGAATCCATGGCTTCCGGTGATTTGAGGAATCCCCTTCTACTTCCCTGTGTTGCTCTGCCAAATTCTCAGTGATCTGACCCGCCCTCCTCACTCTTTCTCCTCTGTTCAGGCCAACTATGCTGCCTTCCTTTCATTCTTCAAACATGTTCTCAAGTCTCTGCAGTTCCTTTCCCTTCTCTTGCAATCCCAACCCATGGCAGGACCAGGTGGTTCCCCGGCTCTAGGTCGTAGAGCACAAAATACCTGCTTGGAGAGGTCTTTCCAGACTTCCTCCTCCTGCTCGTAGGCCAGGAATTTTATCACAGCATCCAGTTTATTATCTGAGCAATTTATCAGAGTTTGTCCTGATTTTGTTTCTTTATGTGGTTGTCTCTGTGTGGTCGTACCCACTGGGCTAGGGTGTGAGCTCCGCGAGGGCAGATGCTTGATCAGTTTTGTCCCTCGATCTTGCCAGCACCCCACAGAGTGCCTGGGACCAGTTGCTATATATCAACTATTGTCTGATACTTATTATATATACTTTTATAGGGTTTATTTGAATTTATTCCAATAAAGTCCACATATTTTCATTGTTTGATATATCTGACAAGTATTTATAGGTTTTCTTGTTTTTTTTTCTTGAAATCTTCTTTTTAAGAAACTATATCATTTGTTCCATCAAATTCCCCGCACTCTGCATTTTTCTGATTGTATCTCTGTCGTGTAGATAGCACATTCCAACTTTCTTTGCATTTCCTATAAATCACAGAGACTTGATCAGATTCAAGTTCTTTTCTTTTGATAAGAGCACATTCTAGATCATGTTCTGTTCTAGGTTTTTAGAATAGGACTGTTCAATAGAACTTTCTGATGATAGGAATATCCTATATTTGTGTTGTAGAACTATGGTAGCCACTATCCACACGTGTCTATTGAGCCCTTGAAATGTGGCTAGTGGAACCAAGGAATTGATTTTCACATTTTCTTTGATTATAATTAAAAAAAATAAAATTTAAAGCCCTATGTGTGGCTGGTGGCTGCCAGATTGAAGAGCACAGCTCTACACTTTCCAAAGGGACTGTTGGTTTGGTGAACAAAACATGGCCAGTGGGGATGGAGTTAGGCCTGTGACAGACTATCTTTTCAAAGTAAACAAGCCATTAACCGCCTTCTCTGTGTTATGTAGTCAGTGAATTTGTATCCTTCAGTTTCTAGAAGTTCCTGGAAGGACCAGAGTGGGGATCCTATCACCTTTTTTTTTTTTTTTTAACACAGGTGGGAACTCAATCCTTTGTGCATCTCTTACAGGCTGAGATATGGACACTGGCTTCCTCTACCACTTGATCTGTAGAAGTTTTCAATCACCTTACCCCCCAAGGATCTTTAAGAAATATACACCGATCATGCATAGTTCTCATAGATGTCTTCTATTCAGAAGAAACTTTCAAATATATTTGGTTTTAATTTTTCAAGTGTGTATCAACTTCTTGGAGAAGCATGATACCACAGAGGGAAAGTGAAGAGGGGTAGGATGTCATCAGACTGAAGACACCATCATGGGAAGGCCAGTGATACCAAGGGATCTGCTGCTCTTGGGCTGACATGAGACTGTCTTTCAGGTGATTTTGGTCCTGTGAAACACACTGAGACAATCGTTAGTACTATTAACAACTTCTTTTTTCATTCCAAGCACATGAAAGGCTAAGTGTCTCTCTATGGTTGGGTGGGGACTTCTGGCCAGCTCTGGCTGGTGAGTTGTGAGTTGTGAGGTGTTGCAAGCTAGAGGAGATTTGGGTTTCCTTGGGCTTCCTTCAGGTTGGGCTCTTGAGTGAGGAAGACAAAAGGAGAGCATGTTCCATAGGAAGGACATGTAACATGACTGAGAAATCAGCCTTTGTTGCTTTTTGCTACCGGCATTTTTAAAAGTGTTTTTGACTACAGTACAGTGTAACTCATTCTAATTAATGCATATCTTTAAAACCTAGAAAGAGAACAACTCAATGTACTGTGAAGAGTTGACATACCCAGATTACAGTGTATTTAGGGAAAAAGAAAAAAAAAAAAAGAGGAACTTCTCAAAGCTAGAAACTGGGTTCCCTGAAGATTGAATCTGTAGAGTGGGATCTGCTCTTCTCTCCATAGGACTCCATTGTTCCTGCCGAGTCTTTGTCATGGATGTTCATTGCATAAAATGAAGACGAGGGGCAATTGTGCAGTAGAGCTGACCAGCCATGTAAAGTGGTAAGGAGAATCTTCGATTTGAGTGAAAATCAGTGTTAAAGCCACATCTATTTATTTTGGTGATTATTTAATAATGCTCACTAAACTAGATATTAATATTCATGATAACAAGGATCAAATCAATTTGCTTATCATGGAGTTCCTAAATAGCTATTGATGAATGAATAAATTTACGTACATGTGTATCAGTAAGCATTCCCTAAGTGTTGCAGTGGACTTGGAGCAGCTGTTTATGTCAAAGGCCTGGGTGGGGTTTGGGAGGAAGGAAGGGGGTTTAGGGTGAGGGAGGACAGGGAGACTGTGGTATGATCCACAAGCCAAAGCAAGCAGATTTCTTGACTCAGAGCTCAGAAGAGAAACCTGCACACTTGAAGTCTACGGACAGGAGGAATGTTTGCAAGTATAGTACCATAAAGTCAAACACAAAATCATATCAGGATCATAACAATAATACATATGCATTATTTATTGGTCATGACTCAAGGCTAGGCACCAGCTAAAAACAACGCAGCTGCATGTCTTGTTTTAGCTTTGGCCTTTGAAAGTACATATATATTTGTCTTCATTTTGAAAGATGTCAGTGCTAATTTAGCCAATTGTTTATTAACAGCAATGAGAAGTAGGTGATTATTTTAAAGACATTTTAAGTAGCTCTTAAAGCAAGTATTAATAGTAATCCGTCAGGAAAAAGTTATACTCATTTATATGTAAAGTGGAAGAATGAAGTTTCAGACTGAATATTGCTCTTCATTTCTATTCATTTAAAAAGTCCTTGGGGTTGTGCTTGGTTTGTAGTATCAAGCCTCTTCAGGTCATGGGATGGGCTGACCCTTTATTACCGTCTGAGGCTTTCTTCAAGCAATACTGAATGCACAATTGACAGGTAAGTAATTGAGATGCATTTTCCTATTGTAAGTAATTTTAATTTCAAAGTATGTCTCAGATGACAGAATTTGGGTGAATGTTTATAGAATTCTTACTATATCTTTAGAGAAAGAAAAGATATATGAGAATTTGTTCTCGCCTCATGGGGATGCAATGAATGAGAGAAGTCCAACAGAGACAGGATGATATTTCTTTACCAGTTAGTATAATGCAATATCATACATCATATTATAAGATAAAAAGCTATAGAAGGTATAGAAATACATAGAAAGAGACATGAGTAAGTTGAGTTAATCAGAGAAGGCTTTATGTGGACCTTCACAGCTTGAATTGGGTATGGCACCCTAAGAACAAAGGGGAGGGCAAACTAGATAGGGGATTGTGAGGATAATAATGAGGGAAGAACACATGGTGTGTGTCTCATCAAGATTAGCAGGTGTGTGGTCAGGAGACCTGGAAAATATGGTAGGATGAGTAGGGTAGGGCAAGACTTCAGAGAAATCAGAAAAATCACTCTAAAAGAGATTTGCTGGAGGTAATGGAAAGCTATGAGAGTAAGTGTATTGGTTTGGATGGCTTGGGATGCATGTAATAGAAAACTTGATTCTACTTGATTCTACTTAAAAAGAGAAAACTGTAATACGACTTCATTTAGAGGTTTGAATGTAGGGCTAGGTTTGGCCCTTTTCCTTCTGCCATTCTCTGGATGGCTTGTTCTGAGGTTGGCTGTCTTCATGGTCACAAGATGGTTGCTAAAGTTCCAGACATCACACCTAAACCTAACAATATCCAGATGACAAGGATAGGACATCTCGCTCAGCTGAATGGCTTCCCCTCTGCCCCTTACCAAAAAAGTAAACCTTTCCCCAAAAAAGACCCCTTGGACCTTTCTTCCTATCCACTGGCCAGAATTGCATCACATGCACATGACTAAGTCTGTTGCTGGCAGGAGAAGAGCAACATGAGGGAAAATGTGAGCAAAGAAAACTGAAGTAGAAAATGACCATGGCCACACCCAATTGTGGTGAAAATATCTTACATACACAGGTAACCTTGAAGGTGAGAGCTTGATTTTTCCAGACTTTGGGAAGGAGCCCAGCCGAGTGAGTGGTGTGGGAGCTAAAGCTTCAGTGGCTTCACGGTCAGTGGTGAGTCTACCTCTGCCTTGCAGGAAGACGATCACCAGTGTCTGCTGTCATGACGGAAGAAGAGTCGGCAATCTTTAGGAGCAGTGAAGTGAGGAGAGCCTGGAACCAGGGATTGGAGGAACCAAGCCAAACCTGGTTTCTAGGAGGACCTAGATTCAGGAGTGGCAGGGGGTGTGGAGTGGACATAGGAGGTGAGAGACCCTGGAGGAAATGTTTCACCACCTGGTGAGTAACGGATATAGCAGATGAGCAGGGGCTATATTAATGATGTATCCTAGGTGATCAAGGCTGGACCAGCAGGGAGATGGGCATGACTGATGCGGACAAGTGATGTGGAAGGGTAGCATTGTCCCAACCTGTAATGGGCACAGTGTGACTTCATGATGGTGGTCAGGAGGGGCTGAGATCTGAAGGAGCTGAGCTCTCAGCTGATGTTGGGTTATTCTTTAGAGAGTGGTGAAGCTGGAGGGGAACCGGGTTTTTCTGACTCCTGTTTTTTCTTTACCCCAGGCTGCCACCCAAATAAAACCTCATGCTACACATTCCAAGCTGGAAGTAGGCATTCGTTCTTGCCTGGGGAGAGCCTTCCTGGGAGGTGCCTCATCAAGTTCTCGTGGTGGGTGGCTCCTCTTACTGATGGTCTTATCAGTTGTAGGGAATCTGTGCTGGGTGCTAAGAACATCCATAAAACAGGGGAGGAGAAACCTATTGTATTAAATCTTTTTTTCTCCTTTCAGCTTTCTCCCTCTTGCCTCCCACAGACAACCTGGTATTGGTGCCAAAATATGCATTTTAGTGCCTTTAAGCGAAACTAGTTCTTCTGCCAGAGAGAACTCTGACACTACCCTTTCTATTTTTCTACCTTTAAAAACCTTCACCAAATTTTCTCCACGCAAAGGCTGAAACATTTCAGTCGCTGAAGCCGTTCAGCGATGCTTGTGGTTGCTGTTTCTTAGAGGGGATAGTCATTCATTCATTCATTCATTCGTTTGTTCATTCAACAGATAATTTGCAAATACTGCAATTTGATAGACATTGAACTTGATACTAGAGCAAACACAGTCACAGTTCCTGCCAACTTAGAGACTCTCATCAAATAAATCACAAACAAATGTAAAATTGCAACAATCACCTAAATGAGAGGCACGTACTTGGTTGATGTTCAGTCACTATGCAAATATACTGCTGTGTCCATCTTTAAGATATTTAAATGCATCCACACGGATATTTTCTTCAGATGGCCACCATTCTTTCCTTCCCTCTGTGTACACAGATGCTTTTTCATCCATCAAAGGGGAAGTCTTGCCCCTTCTCTGAATGAGGCTGGCCTTGGAACTTGCTTTGACCTGGAGAAGGCCCAGAAAGGAAGCTATGAGGCTTCTGAGTGAAGGCTTTAGAACCTATGGCTTCTGCTTCTATCCTTTCGATGTTATCCGCCACGGAAAAAGCCCAATATCCTGAGATCACAGTGCTGTGAGGAAACCAAGCTAGCAGTGGGGAGAGGCCACATGGAAGGAACGACATTCAGCCAGGTCCCAGCTCTTCAGCCTTCCCAGCTAAGACGTCAAACGTGATTGAGGAAGTCATCTCATCTCGGGTGTTCTTACCCCAGCGAACACCACAAGGAACCACCCCGAGGAAACTAGCCTGGATTGCAAAACAAGAATAAATGGTTGTGTTAAGTTATTAGGTTTGGGGGAGGTTTGTTACACAACAATAGATCATTAAAACACTAGTAGAGCTGCTGCCGTGAGCCCCTTGAGTGCCCCCTCCCCTGTGGCGCAGGCCCCTCAGATCCCTCTCCAGCACCTCCAGGACTGTTCTCCACCACGAGTTAGCACTCAACGGTCAATCCCCAGCACAGCGGGAAGCTTCCAGTTTCTTGTTCCAGAGGCTATTCTGATGGGGTCTATGCTCTATTGGCTGATGTCTGCACAGGGACAGTAAGTCAATGCTTTGAATACCATCACTTGGGGGTACGGTGGCATGGGGCCATGTACCTTTGACCTACTCAGAGAGGCCAGGGAAGGATTCCCCAAGGAAGTGACACTTGAGCTGAGATCTGAAGTAGTGTAAGTGTTCCTTGGGGGAGGAGGGAGAGGAGGCCTGACCACAGAGAAGGATGTAAGAGAGCTCTGTGGTGGGATAGGAGACAGCAGAAAGAGGCACTCGAAGAAGGCCAGTGTGACTGGTATTCACAGAGCGAGAGGGATGTGAGAGGTCTGGACCTTGTAATTCTTTTCCCAGACTTCAGCTGATTAAGCTAGGAAGTTCCCCTCTTCAGGCTGACCCTTGACTAAGGTCATGACCCATGACCCAGCATTACGGCATGCTGCAAGGTGACAAGCCAACCCAATCAGATTCTTTCTTTCAGAGAGGTGACTAGCCAACCCAATCAAATCGTCTCTTTCAGAGAGTTCAAATCAGATGGACCAAGGGAGTCCATTGGTCAAGAGCAGACCGGCTGCTGAACCTCTGTAGGTGGACCTTGGCTGGGGCAATGGACACCTCTTCCCAGCTGAGGACTGACTTCTAGAATTGCTATACAGTAGAGGCAGCAGGTGGTGGCCTGCAAGCCAGCTGGCATGGGCAGTACACCTTTTTATTATTTTTTTTTCTGTCCATCTACATGGACAGAACAATGGTTCTTATTGTCAGAACAATGCTTTCTTATTAAATTAGTTGTGAACACTGACATATCAAAAGTTTTCAAATACAGGACTCTCAAACATTTGGGATTCTTTGGAGTATTTCTGCCATGTCCGTGGTGGCAACAGTAGACAGAAGTGACCAGAAGCTACTTGCATTAGTTGGACAACGTGAAGTGCACACTAGTTTTAACAGTTTCCATTGCTCGCTGGGGCAATCTCTCAGCACTTGAGGTCAGTGTCAGTTGCCATATATTATCGTATACAGGTCCTGTGGCTCATAGTCACATCACCTCCTCCCCACCCCCTGACCCCTAGAGGCATTGGACACTGCAATCTCTGTTTGCCACAAGCCAGCTGCCACTGTAAACCTAAGACCCTTGATGTCCTCCCTGTTGTGTGTGAGTTAGGATTGCCAGATTTAGCAGACATAAAAACAAAACAATAACAACAATAGCAAAACCAAATAAGACAGGACAGCCAATTAAATTTGAATTTCAGATTAGCTACCAGTAACTTTTTTAGCATGAGTGTGTCCTCCCTGTTGTATTTTCTCTGGCAACCCTACGAGGGAGGCCAAGCTGCATGATGGCTGACACTAACGATGTCCCAGTCTCTGTGTTCCCCGACGCATGTCCCACCCACGGGGGCAACCCTGAGGGAGGCTTCTGCTTCTTGTGCCCGAAGTGCTTCACAGCACAGGGGCCAGCGAGCAGCCCATTCCCAGTAAGTTGATGTGGACGCTTGGTGAGAGCAGAGCTTGGAAGATGGTGTGGGAACTAACCAGGAAGGGTGCCGGCTCAGAAGGGAGGGGTACCCCATGGCAACAGTGTTTCAAGAAGATGCACCTGACAGAGCAGAAAAGGGGACCCCTGCTAGCCAAAGGCCATGGTGACACCGAAATTGGAGGTCACAAGAGTTTCTATTGGAATGCTGAGGCTGTAAAGGAAAACTGTTTCTCTGCTCACAACACTTCCGACACCAAATGTGCAGGTTTTCCACACCGAGCAATTCTCTGGTTCTCTGTGTCTGCCAACTGGGTGTCATATAAATTTTATTTTTGAAGATTTATTTATTTGAGAGAGAGAGATAGAGCATGAGAAGAACGGACACAAGGAGAGGAAGAGAGAATCTCAAGCAGACTCTGCCCACAGCGTGTATTCTGACGTGGGATTCAATCCCCCAACCCTGAGATCAGGACCTGAGCTGAAACCAAGAGTCAGATGCTTAACCAACTGCACCACCCAGGCGCCCCAGGTTGTCCTTAGTTCACTTCTGACACTAATCTACAAGACTCTCCCCTTCAAATACTAATTTGCAAGTCATGGGTCCCCAGGTTACCCCCATTTCGCTGCCTTGGCTACAAATTGAGGGTACCCTGACCCCCTGCTTAAGTTTGATAATTTGCTATAACAGGTCGTAGTACTCAGGAAAAACACTTTACTTACTACTACCAGTTTACTTTAAAGGATATTATAAAGGATACAAATGAATGGCCAGATGAACATAAGATAAAGTCTGGAAACATCCCAAATGGTGGGAACTTCTATCCCCGGGATGCATGACCCTCTCAGCACATGAGTCCATTCACCAACCTGGAAGCTCTCTAAATCCTTTGGGTTTTTAAGGAGGTTCCATTACATAGACATGGTTGATTAAGTCATTGACCACTGATTAACGCAATCCCCAGGTCTTTTCCCCTCCCCAGAGGTTGGGGGTGATGGGACTAAAGTTCTAACCCCCTTTTCACAAGCATCATTTATCTGGCAACAATCCCCCTCCTTCTTCTGAGAGTCATCTCATTAGCATAAACTCAGGCATGGTTGAAAGGGGCTAATTATGAATAACAAAGATGCTCCTCTTGCCCCATCACTCAGGTAGTTCTCAGAATATTAAGAGCTTTGTGCCTGGAACCAAGAACCAGGGACAAAGACCATGTCGAGGTATCACAGCTGGAATGGAGAGGAGGTGACAGGCGACTGTTTTTTTATTTTTATTTTTATTAAAGATTTATTTATTTATTTATTTAAAAAATTTTTGAATTTTTTTATAAACATATAATGTATTATTAGCCCCAGGGGTACAGGTCTGTGAATCGCCAGGTTTACACACCTCACAGCACTCACCATAGCACACACCCTCCCCAATGTCCATAACCTCACCCCCCTCTCCTGACCCCCCTCCCCCCAGCAACCCTCAGTTTGTTTTGTGAGATTAAGAGTCTCTTATGATTTGTCTCCCTCCCGATCCCATCTTGTTTCATTTATTCTTCTCCTACCCCCTAAACCCCCCATGTTGCATTTCCACTTCCTCATATCAGGGAGATCATATGATAGTTGTCTTTCTCCGATTGACTGATTTCGCTAAGCATAATACCCTCTAGTTCCATCCACATCGAGGCGACTGGTTTTGAAAGAAGAATCATGAGGCTTTGGTGACAGTTTGGATGGCAGGAGAAGGTGGGGGCAGGCGGGATCAAATATGTTGGTGGCACTTCTGTGGCTTCTCAGATAGCAACACCACTGCCTGGAGTTTTATTTCCAAGGAAGTGGGAGGAGTTGCTGCTCTGAAGAGAATGGCAATACCTTTCTAGATGTATTGATTTTGAGGTACAGTCAAATGAAAACGTCAAGTGAGTGGCTGAAAATTCCATTAAGTCATAAAAGCAACCATTATTGAATCTGTATTTAGTATGTGTTTCTTGTTCTAAGAACTTTGTACACATTAATTGCTTAAATCCTCACAAAAATTCTATGAAAGAGATCTTCCTATTATTATTTCTGCTGTATAGATTAGGAAACTGAATAACAGAGAAGTTTAGCAACTGGTCTAAAATCACATAGGTAGCCATATTCTACCCCAGCTGTCTCTTAATGCCTTTGGCACACTTCCTCTCCCCTTAGACCCAGGGATTTTCTCCTCTGCTCCCCTTTTAGTTTATCAAAGCAGTCTAGAGCTGAGAAAAAAGTTTTATTTGTCAGTATCATATTACTTAATTAAAATTTTATAAGGGGAAATATACAATTAAAACCAGACATCTAAAATTAAATTATATTTGCATATGAAAAGAATTGAGATGGGTTCTGGCCATGAGGCGCAGTTATTTTGTGGCTTCGAATTAGGATGTTTTAATTTTACCATTGCCATCTTGGTATTCAATTTTAGTGGAGAAAAAGCAGTGAGATGAAGCATGAACAGTAATTTTGAAGAGCCTCTTAAACACGATTAAAGCAATATTATATTAGCAATAATATATTAATTAAATAATTAATATCAACTTTATAATGGGAATCCACAACAGTTTTGTTAAAGGGGTTGCTGAAAGTAAGCTCCTAGCAGGGATTTCAGTTTACGTCATCTTTTTTTTTTTTTTAATTTTATTTATTTATTTGACAGAACTACAGCAAGAGAGGGAACACAAACAAGGGGAGTAGGAGGGAGAAGCAGGCTCCCTGTGGAGCCAGGAGCCCGATATGGGGTTCAATGGGGGACTTGATCCCAGGACCCTGGGATCATGACCTGAACTGAAGGTAGATACTTAACAACTGAGCCACCCAGGCACACCTCAGTTCACTTTATCTTTAAAAATATGTTATTTTGTTCTGTGTAGAATAGTAACGCATTTTCATCAATCATTTGAACTGAAGTCATGCATTCTTGCTGGACTGAAAATTCTTATTTTGTCTTTTTGAAGGGGATTGTTGAATCCATGTTCTCAGATTCATAACTCGCACTGCTCCCCTGTCTTGGAAACACTTTGAAAGAAGACATTGCATTCCGAAATCAAAATCTGGTTTCTGATTTCAGCCTTCATCCACATAAGATCTACTGGAAGAGGTAAATTTGAGAAATGGGAAATTGTATCCAATGGTGACATCAAGGGGTTATCACCAGGGTAACAGATTTAGGACGCAGGTGGATGGGGTAATTGCCACCTCTTCCCACTGAACCAGCAACTGTGCTTCCAACTTTACAAACAGAAGGGGGAGCCAGGGCAGAAAAATGTCTTTGCTCTTGTGCATGGTTTGACCTGTTGTTGACTCTGCCACAGGCCATTTGGATGTCAGAGTGGCCTCAGTGTGTGTACAACCTGGCTCTTTTTAACATTGTATACTTCTCATGCTGAGAGAGCCATAAGTAAACCTGGAAAAAGTAACAGCCTGGAGAACTCAATTCGAGACTGCTGTACAGTGACTTTGAACAATGGGAAGTCCCCAGTTCTCCCCAGGAATGCACTGCTGACACCAACAGAACGTGTTTTTAAATGGCAGGGCTGAAGTAGTTTGGGGTGGACTGAAGGCAAAGGCCCTGAGTGCCCTCCAAGATGTTGGTGGGCTCAGGGCAGTGAGATATTGAATCACTGTAGGGCAACTGACTCGTTAATTCCATGAGAAAGTTGGCAAAACCTTTGTGAACCTGTGTGATTCTGATGCACAGGCTTGAAGTAGAAGAAATGGATCAGTCCACAGAACTTGGCTTAACATAACAGCTATAGGAATCAAAATGCTGGGGAGAAATCCTATGGCAGCTTTGCTGAAGCAAGTGTGTGTGTGTGTGAGTGTGTAAGAACCTAAAAACTTATATCCCAAATTGTTATGCAACTTCCACTACTTACATCAGAATCCATTTCCTTTTCTACCAAATGGCATTCTTAGCCCCAAGCACCCTCCCATTTCCTCTCATTTCTGAATATCCACAGTGATTTCAACTTGATGTTTTTACCCTATTTGGACAAATCCTTTTCTTAAAAACCAAGGAAAAGGAAGGGAAATCTCCTTGCAGATTGATTTGGACACTTGATCAAAATGAGTCTTACAATTAAGAGTATTAATAGCTCAAATTCTTTAAAAAGGTAGAAAATCAGCTTATTTTGAACAAGCTCTCCTGTTGGCCATTTGGAGTAAAGTTAAAGTACCTTTTGAATAGGTCATCCAAATGTATTTTTCTCTTATAAGCAGGTATAAGCAGGAACAGATTGCTATTTCCTTGAGTTCACTATGTGCTGTTGTTTTTCTGAAATCCAGACACAAGATGAGGTGTGTGTGAGTGTGTGTGGGCATATGGAACCAGTTTTCCTCTCAATGATGAACGCATGAGTGGATCCCATGTTTCCTCCCTGGTTGTGGAGCTCCAAGCCCACTGACAGTGAGGTGAGCCCAAAGCTGTGTTACTTGGCCTAAAATGAAATTCTCCTGCAGACACCTCTAACTTCTCTTCTAGTAATGGCTTGAAAATTAAGATGAAGACAGGAAGCAGCTCTTCAGAAATGACAGGTCTAAATCAACCTTCTAATTTGGGAAAACTGCCAACTTGATTACTTACTTGACTTAAATTCAACTGTTCACATCCCAGGGGGTTTTGTTGACTGTGTGTTGTATTCTCAGAGGCCATGAATGCAAATAAGATTGGTATTTTATTTAAAAAAAAATTATTTGCTTTTATTTCTCCAGATGAGGGTGAGAGGAGGGTGGGGTCAGAATAAATCTATTTCCAAGTTCTTTAAAGGAAAGTTATTAAGAAATAGATGGTTTATTTTACGTTCAGATCCTAGGAAAAAACCTGGGCCATTTATGTTTATTGTGTTTAGGGATAATCTAAGAAAATAGTGTGAATAAAATATTTCACTTTTGTCTAGTCATTTTATATGCACATTTGGTTAAATGATAGAGAAGACACATAAGGGAAAATTTTTTAAAGTACTAGTGAAAAGGAGAAAAAAATGTGTATATTCTTGGTAAAGGCTGCTAAACTGGCTTGATTAAATATAAGCTGTAATCGCTAAAAAACAAATAATAAATTTATTTTTAGGCTTGGTAGAATGTGTAGGACCATAATAATTACTGTCCAAAGGTACTAGGATGGTCTATTATGGTACATTCTTTAGCAGACAAGGTGAGGTTTCTTTCTTGGTTTTTGGGGTTTTTTTTTCCCCTTTTGTTGTGGCCTTTCCCAGTAAGCATAGCCTGGCTGAATACATGATTATGTCAAGTATCTGTTCTAAGTTATAGAGGCCTCAGTAGCTTCTTGGTGTTTGGTTGTTTTGGGGAGAGTGAATGTTTTTACACAAAGACAGGAGGGGAAGAGTGCTGGAAGAGATGAGTGGGCGTACTCTAATCACCTGTGGGGCTTTTTAGAGCCTGGTAAAGGGGTTACGTTCTCTCCCTCACAGGATTGTGATATTGCAGAGCCTGTAACCCCTTTATGGGACATCCAATTCCCTACTCAACCTTAATCATGCCTAGAGTCACTGCTGTGACTGGGGGAGTGTGTCTTATCCCTCAGGCATTTTAGGACAGAAAAAGTTTGTGAAAAAATTAATATTCTTGACAGGATGTTAATTTTCAGAAATAGGAGTGTGTTCTGTCACCAAATATCATCTGCCAGTCACACAAGACAATGTTGTGCATCTTCAATTAATTATGTTTATATTTTAATACTCAACCTAGGAGACAAGTTTGTTTTGAGCAAGAACTTGATGACTTTGCTTAAAGGGCCACCATGAGGACTGTTTTAGGCAAGGAATCTTCAAGTTCTGCTCTTGAACTATGGCAGGAAGAAGAGGATGTATGCTCAGTTTTTTTTTTTTTTCTTTGACCCACTGAAAGATTCTATTATAGTTTATTTTCATCTAAAATGTTATTTGTGCTAGTACCAAATCCCAGCAATCATGAGAGAACTTACGTCTTTCTGTTGGACCCACCAACTTGAATGATGATCTATCAGCTTTGGAGACTTGAACTTCTGAGATTAGAGACAGCTGTGCAGAGAAAGAAACTCCCCCACCCCATGTTCTACCATTCCCACAGAAATAAATATGCTTTCAGCTGAGCCAGCTCAGACACAGAGGAGTCAACACTGGAGCATTTATCTGAAAAGGAAACCCAGGAAAAATCCTGACATATCTTGGAAAGGTCTCTAAAAATCTAGACCTGACTGCAGTTCAAAGGCCCATGTTTTCTCCTCCCCCTCGGTGAAGGGCAGGCTCTCTCCTGAGGCATTAGCTCTCAGTTTTCAATCCTGAGGCTAACTTCTGGCTCTGCCATCAACTACATGGGTGGAGGGCTACTCAGTGAGCCTCAATGTCTTCATCTGTGAAGAAATGACTTTTCGGAGCTGCTGTGGGAAATAAAGAGGACTCTGAAGATGAACATCTCAGCGCAGTGTCAGTCATTAAAACAAAACTAAATAAAGACCCTACAGAATGGGGACGCCTGGGTGGCTCAGTTGGTTGGGCGGCTGCCTTCAGCTCAGGTCGTGATCCCAGCGTCCTGGGATCGAGTCCCACGTCGGGCTCCTTGCTCGGCAGGGAGCCTGCTTCTCCCTCTGCCTCTGCCTACCACTCTGTCTGCCTGTGCTCACTCGCTCACTCTCTCTAACAAATAAATAAATTAAAAAAAAAAAAAAAAGACCCTACAGAATGTTAGCATTCTTAGGTACATTCACTGGTAAATGGGGACTGAACCCAGCATGCCAGAAAACATTATAATAGGAACGCTAATTGCTCTTATGAACATTTATTTTATTTTATTTCATTTTATTTTATTTTTTATTTTTTAGAGAGTGGGGAGGGTCAGAAGGAGAGGGAGAGAGACAACCCCAAGCTGGGCATGGAGCCTGATGGGGGCTCGATCTCACAACTCTAAGATCATGACCTGAGCTGAAATCAAGAATCAGATGCTTAACCAACAGAGCCATTCAGGTGCCCCTCTTATGAACATTCTAATGTACAGACACAGACATATCCTGTGAAGGCTGTGGGTTTTGCTAGATTAGAAATGGTGAACATTTCTGTTTTAGAATAAAAAGGTAAATCCTTGCTAGGAATGCAATTGATCATTAAATGGGTGGTCTGTGAGAACATAGAAGAGGAAGTCGTGTCACAAGAACTGGCAGGTGTTGGATAAGGTAATATATACCCAGCATGCAGTCCCTCATGTGTTTTTTAGGGCCAAATGGGCATACATGGAAAAGTAATTATGTCAATAGAATTCAAGACTTCAATTCAAGTCTTTGAAACAAGCTTGCAATTTTTTTTTCTTTGAATGAATGTATACATCTACCTATGTATTTAGTTCTGGGCAAGGAATCACCACGGACTATTAATTTTAAACTCTGTGAGGCTAGGCAGTGTTTCTGGTGCTCAGAACGGTGCCTGTCAGTAATGACCAGTTATTGAATGAATGAGTGAATAAGCAATGAATCAGTAAGCAAATACCCAACCGCTGCTGCAAAAAAAATAGGGAGTCACCAGAATGAGGTTTTAATTGTATTTGTTTGTTTTGTTTTTGGCAACACATATCGCACATTTTAGCTGGGTTTCTTTGGGAGAATTGGGGTGTGTGTGTGTGCACTGCAAACTGTTGTATGTTCTTATAAAATTGTGTGCATTCTTTGTGGGTCATTGTGTTCTGAAAGGCTCAGACTTGATGAGGTGAGGACTTCTGGATGTTTATGGAGTTGAGTGTATCGTCCTCCTTGTGCAGCAGAAGGATCTGTAGCAACAAATTGGTCTACGTGTGGGTAGATGTGAAAATGACCATTCCTTAACATATTGAAGTCGGGCAAGTATTATCAGCAATCACTAGGTGTCGTTGATCTTCAGGGGAGCAAGCAGTAAGGGGATGGAGGTCCTCAATGTCAATCCTATGGCAGAAAGTGCTTTTTGTCATGGGATGGGAGGCTGGGCCATAGGAGGAGGGCTCTCTCTCTCTCTCTTGTCTTTGGTTCTTCTTCAGGGCTTTATGGCAAAAATCTGCACTCCAGAAAGAAGGTGGAAGAGCTGGACTTCGAGACATAGTGGCAAGCTAGGAGCCAGGATAGAGGATTCTTGGGACCTGAGTAGGGTAAGCACGTGGGCTAGACTACTAAATAAACAAGGTCATCCTTAAGGTGCTTCCATGACTATCTGGGCCTTTGGGGAAATGAATTCAATGGATTGTGATCATGTCAGTCCCTTAGTTGGGTCGCTGGCTTGGACAAGTATTTAATGATTTTTGAAGTTAAAGGGCCAGTGTCACCTGAGTCTTCTTTTTCATCATAAATATCTCTTCTTGCTTCGAGTGATTCCCAGGTCCAAGAGTCCTGATTTCATTGTCTTTCGTCTTGTCTATGTTGCCTTCCTTGTTCGGAAAACAGCATTTTTGTCTCTCAGATCTTCCCTTTGCTTGTCATATAAGCTGGCAAATGTGCAGCATATAAGCTGAGAAAGGAAAGCAATGGGATCTGGTATTTATTAATAAAGGATCGATTGTGTGAGGCATTTTGCATATGTTCTTGTATTCATTTCTCTTGACAACGGTGACACATAAGTATTAGTATCCCCATTTCGCAGATGTGAAAGCCAAGACACAGAAGGCTAAGTCTTGCCTAACCTAGGGAACGAGAGCACTGTACCTAGAATTTATTTGGCTCCAGAATCCCTGCAATTTCTTTCACGGCATCAATCTGTGCTTCACTCCTGGGCCCTTCTTCAATGTCCTCTCTGGATAGAGAGGTAGACATGAGGTAGCATCAGGAGCAGGACAGACGTGTAGGCATGCAGGTAGCAGGGAGGAACGGGCGCCATCTTGGTGAGTCCTCAGCTCCTGCCCTTTTCCTGCTTCTGCCTCCTCCCTCACCCCACCACAATCTCCAGCCTCTGAAAGAAGTCACAACAAGGGATTTGTCACTCAAGATCAAACCAGTGATCCATCCAGCTCAGTTTCCTGCCTCTCGAGTTTGGCTGAGTCATGACACTTGAGCAGAAGGCTGGGCAGCCCCAAGGCGAGCAAACAATATTGCGTGGTGTATGTGGGATGAAAACATGCCGGCTGACCCCAGACCCGTGTGTGCCCCAGAGCAGTAGATTTAATGAAGAGAGTGGCCAGGTGAGGTCACAGACCAAATTCCAGGCATGTTTTGCCCACACCAGCTTGAAGGGTCTCCTTGCATCTCTCTGTCAGATTTATAGACACATCTGAGTCTCATTTTTAAAATTCCAGCCTCTGAGCTTTGATATATTCCTTTCTAGTACTTTTCTGCTGGGCCTGAGAAGCCAAAAAAATACTTGCATCTGCCTCACAATTCAGGTGAACAGGAGAGGAAAATCTAAAATGGTCTTTGAAATTATTTTAATACCATTTATAATGTTGGCATCCTAGGGTGCAAGGAGAGAAATGGTCATTTGTTTTAAAGTGTTTGCTTCCTTCGAGTGGCGTTGGTTGATATCCACTGCCCTGTCTTTCATGTCATCTTTCAGTGAATTTCCCCACCACTTAAGCAACAGACTTCCTCTAAAAGCCATTGAGATCTTATGCCCTAACCAAGGCTACTGGTTCATCAACAAAGCACGCCAAAAGGGCCATTTCAGCGGCCGGGATGGGAGATTCTGGGTCAGATACGGTAAGGACCCTGAGTCCCAGGAGGCAGTTGGCCCTGACTCCAAGAGTAAGTGTGGAGAATAGAAGAGTCTTGAGTCAAGTGCCACGTCAGAGGTGGGGGTTCAGACCCAAAGCCCCAAGGCCATGGAGTTTAAAGATCCATGCCTCAGGTCTCCATAGTAAGCAGGCCAGGAGTTGCCTCCTCCTGTCTGCAGTGGGTCCTCTGTGAGGGACACCAGGCTGGACTGGATACCCCCCAGGATCTCCTTTAGTGGGCATGCCTCACTCAGCCAGGAAACCTGGTACTGGTGCTGCTACCAGGAGTAGAGTTGAGTCTTGTGTTGTTTTGCCTTGCCTCGTCTTTCCCCTTTCCTGCCTGCCTGCCTGCCTTCCCTTCTTCTTTCCTTCCTCCCCCCCCCACCTTTCCGTCTCTCCTTTCTTCACTTTCCCCCCACTCCTTTCTTGCCTGGAGTGTGAATTTGGGTGTACTCTTTTCACATCTCTTTTGTGCTCATTTTTCTCTTTATTTATGAGGTGGAATTAAGTCTGGCCCCCGGGAGTGATGGGGCTTTCGCCAAAAGAAGAGCAACACCCCCGCACCCCCCGCCTTTGCCCCTCTTGCCTTTATCATGAACATAACAAGTGGATTTCTGGATCTTGCCCGCAACTTCTCTCAGATTACCAGAGTCCCAACACCGTGGAGATACAGAGAGATCCTCTGAAGGATTCCATGTTTGAGCTCTTCCGGGCGAGCCCGTACCAGGGGCCCAGATGTTCATGGTTGGCGTGTCTGGAAGATGAACTGAGCCCAGAATCAGGCGGGTTGAGAAGACGGGCAGATCTGCGTTCGGAGCGGTGGTCAAGAGTTCAAGTTGATTACATTGGCATTTTTCTTTGGAAAGTTGCAAAGCACTGACATTTAAATATCCTCCCTGTTAATTAAAGGTTTTAATACAACAGGGGCAAAGGACGTTAATGAGCATCGTGGCACCCTGATTGCTGAATTAATGACTAAGCGAAGGAGTCCCAGAGTCCGGGCTTATCTACCATTAGGCATCTCTGAGCTGGCGAGAGGAGCGAACTGACAAGAATCACCGTGGAGATGATTGAGTTTCTCAAGCAGCCTGTGTTATTTTAATTAGACCGGGATATTGAGAACATGGTGCATTGATAAACTGAAGAAATAATGAAGGTTGTTTCTTCTCCCTTCATCTCTTTTCACCCCCTTCAAATGAAGCAATTATTTCCCTGACCTCAGGAACTGAATTTCAAAGAGGTCTGAAGACAGGCTGAGGCCTGCTGCTCTGGTGAATTCTGTGGTGCCCAATTACTGACCTCAGGAGTCAGCATTCCGAAGATTAGAGTCACGGGGAATTTGCTTCACAGACTCACTGCTAATAATATACCTTCCGCGCAGACACCATTAACCTGCCTTTTCCAGTTAGCCAGTAAGGTATGTCTAGGGGCAAAATTGTTATCAGCTCTCAGGGGGTCAGGCCCCTGGCTCTAATTAGAAACAGAGGCACCTGCAGGGGAATGTAATAAAAGCAGCTAGTGAGTCAATGCTGACAGCCAAGGAAGGCAAGGTGAGAAGTCGTTCTACGTGCTGGAACCTTCAGGAACAACGCACCTCTGATGCCGAAAGAAGGGCGGATCCTTCCGTGATCCGGCCTCTTACAAGGAGCTCTGACATTCCCTGCAGGTTTAAGTCTCACGAGCGGGGCAGGGGATCTTGTTGATACCGACCTGATTTAGATGCTCCTGAGGACACACTGGGTTCCTCCCCCAACCCGGAGAGCCCCATCATTGAGCTGAATTAAGTGGACATTTGCTGAGAGGTGCTGGGTGTGGGACGTTGTATGTGGGTGGGGAGGAGGTCCTACCAGGGGGTTCCCTGAAAGAACCGAACCCGAATGCCCAGGATATGCATAGCAGGTCAGGAATTAACTTGACTCCTATGCAATGTGCCGTCCATGGAGGGTTGGGAACACACTGGCTCATTTTCCGTGGGGCTGGATTCCTCAGGTAACATCCCTGACAGAGGCTGGATCCCGGGCTCAGCGCTCTTCTGCCACCAGCCCTCTGACACTTCAGTATAAAAGCGCACTTCTTCGCTGGAAAGCAGGCCTTGCCATTAGCTGATGACAAACATGCCCCCGGTTCCGGCTGGTGGGCCATGCCGAGTCCCTGTGTGATGGGCATTCCGAAGTTCTCTTCTCTCTCTGGGTTTTATGCATTCCTCCCTCTTCTCTGTCTCTCACTTAGCTCTTCTTACCTCTCTGTCCTTCTCCCGGGGCCCTGGCACCACCTGGAGTGAAAAGCCAGAACCTCAGGTCCTGAGGTTTGGGACTTTGGGACAAACCCCCAGTTCTTCACATTCTATATAGCAAAGCAGCTGGGAGACAACCCTCTTTCTTCCCATGGTGTAACTCTGCTGTGTCATTTAACTTTGTATGAGTCTACGCCTGTTCTCTCTCCACTTACCACCTTTCCAAATGTCCCAAGTAGGTCATGGCGTTGTATCAGGACAGCGGAATTAGCCAGAACTCTTCTCAAAGCTGTCACTGCTGTGGGAGGTTAGTTTTAGTCTAAACATTCATTTTATAATGAAAGCAGTGTCTCAAAATTGTTTTTGCCTTCACCTCAGGGTTTTGCTCTTTCCGGTGATCGAGAGTCTTTTCTTGACACTTTTTTTTTAAAAAAAGGTTTTATTTATTTATTTGTTAGAGAGAGAGAGAGAGCATGTGAGAGGGGGAGCAGCAGGCGGAGGGAGAAGCAGGCTCCCTGCTGAGCAAGGAGCCTGATTTGGGAACTCTGGGATCCTGACCCAAGCCAAAGGCAGATGCTTCACCAACTGAGCCACGCAGGTGCCCCTTTTCTTGACACTTTTATAATGTTCACACCGCATTTCTTCCATCTCAGACTCAAAGAGACTCTCAGACTTAAGGATGGTTTCCAAACTGGGCCCCTAGTCCGGGAGCTGGTCCAGGAGGGGAGTTTGAGCCCTTGTACCCCTGCTTCAACCACAGTGACTTGACTTTGCTTGGGAGCTACCCTTGCTGTCAGATTCTATCGGAGTTAAGGGTTCAGCAAAGGCTGAGAACCACTGCCGCAGGGAGCAGCTCCAGGCTGACTGCCGGGAAATGGGCAAAGAGCCACTAGAAGTCAGCACCCCTGAGTACCTTGTCTTCAGCCACTGGCCTGGAGGAAAAGTGCTCACAGGCTCCCTTCAAGGACCTGTGATCATTTCTGTAGGGAATCCTTAAGGCAAACAACCTGAGAGATTTAATAGATAAAAACTGCAGGAAGCAATCAACAGTTTTTGACATCTTTTAGGTGTCAGGCCTCGTGCTAAACACTGTGTGAGAATTATTTCTCTTACAGCTCTCATAATCCAGAGGAAGAACAGGAAAGAAGAGGAAGAAACATTGATTCTACGTCCAAAAAGTCCTAATGCAGCACAGATGAACCAGAAAGAACATGACCTTAAATTCCTTAAGGAATTTAAGGAAAGGTCAAGTTAGAAGCAATGTCTCTGAAGGTTTCAACTTGTCCTTAGTAGAATCATCAGTAATAGACGCCATGGAACTATGCGGTGCACGTTCTAGAATCGAGGCTCTCCAGTTTTCATCCATCAGTGTCACCTGGAAGTGTGATAGAACTAGAGACTTCCAGTCTCCACCTGCAGACATTCTAATTCCCTAGGTCTGGAGTGGGGGTGCGAGAAGCGACGTTGATTACCAGGTGAGAATGACTGGTAGACTGTCATCCTGGAAGCTGGCTTTGCTTAAGTTCATTTGCATCAGAAAAAGGCATGGCTGCTAATTAGCTGGGAAACTGAGGTCATCGGGTAGATCCACTTTCGGTCATTCTGCTGCAGAGCATTTGAGCAAGTATGGCTGGAATTTAAGATGGTCCAACATCGTCAGCATTTATAGTGGCATGATAGAAATGTTCTTTCCTCTCTTCTGTTGTCATTTTTGTTTTAGGCTGCAAGCTGTGCGAATAAGTAGCTCAGTTGCTTCACAGCTTCACAGCTCGTTATTTTGTGGAGGAGGTCTCTGTGCCTACCACCGAATCAGCCCTGCAAATATAGTTCCCAAAACCGTAAGCTTGAACACAATCTGGGCAGACCCTTCCTTCACTGTTGCCAGAGCCCCCCAACCCTTGTGCCTTTGTATGTCTCTTCAGCAGCCGATGCCCTCTTCACCCTGTCAAATCTTATCGATCCTTAAAAGTTTATTGCAAATGTCATGTCCTCCTAAAGCATTTCCTGATTTGCTTCTTCCACTCTCCTTTTCCTAAAGAGTCAACTCTGATTTCCATTATCTTTGGACCCACAAAACTCACAGATATATGTTCCATCTGTCCTTTAATTTGGATTTGAACACTACAACACAACCCGTAGATAAATTTGTGAGTGGGCTTCCTAGTCTCTCCATCTTGCCCCGACCTCTTTGAGGGAATGAGGTGTTCGTTCTGGGCTCTCCTTGTGGCCCCCATGGAGATTCTTATAGGTGGGAATAGCAGTGTGACCTGGATCGGCTCCCCACCCTCTTCGTTCCCCTCCTCAGTTCCTTGCCTTTTTGTTTTTATTAAAAATTTTTTTTTTTTTAATTTTAAGATTATTTATTTATTTATTTGTCACAGAGAGAGAGCCAGCGTGCGCACACAAGCAGGCAGAGTGGCAGGCAGAGGCGGAGAGAGAAGCAGGCTCCTGCCGAGCAAGGAGTCCAATGCGGGACTGGAACCCAGGACCCCAGGATCATGACCCGAGCCAAAGGCAGCGACCCAACTGACTGAGCCACCCAGGCGCCCCAGTTCTTTGCCTTCTTATTCCTCACCTGGAGTGTGGTGAACCTCTTCTCTGAAGGGCCAGAGTGGAAATACATTAGGCTTCGAAGGCCATGGGCTCTCTGTTGAACTGTCCAACTCAAAAACAGTGGAGAACCCTGGGATTGTGACCCCAGGGTCACTTTCGTGTCTAGCCACCCAGACGCCCCATCGGTCTCCCTGCTTGTTGGGGAGTGTGCCTCTCCCTCTGCTCCTCCCCCTTGCTCATGCATGCACTCTTTCTCAAATAAATAAATAAAATCTTTAAAAAAAGAAGAAGAAAGCAGCAGAGACAATGTGTAAATGAATGGGCATGTCTGTGTTCCAATAAGCCTTCTTTATGGACACTGAAACTTGAAAACTTGAATTTGATTCCTTTTATTTATTTATTTTTTCCCAACTATTCAACAATGTGAGAACCGTTCTTAGCCCGCAGGCCATACAAAAATGGGCAGTGGTCCAATTTGGCCCAAGGAGCTTATGTTCCAACCCCTGTCCTCCTGGAAAGTTCACATCCTTTTGCGTCTGGCTCCGGATGAAGTCGCCAGCAATTTTCTATTCCCCTTGTAAGGGGTGGGGCGGGGTCATGGATCCTGAGGTCCTGGGGCCTGAAGAGGGAAGGCAGAAGAGCCCTCAAGCTGCTGTGTCCTTCAGTAAGTATCTCAGATGCAACAAACAAAAAAGCAAGGGGAGATCTTCTGATCTTTCTGCTTGTCAGTGCTTTTCTTATTGACCTAAAGGAGTATTTCCTTCCAGTCTTAAAGTATCATTGTTTACTGTACATATTTTACTCCATTTAATTAATTTCCTGGAAATAAGCACTTTCAAAACCGTATTGTCTCTACATCCTCCATCCAAATGCTTGGTACAAATTCAGGGCTCAAACCTTTTGAAATGAATTCCTGTCAACTTTTATTTCTCCACCAACACCCTTGATCTGCATTCTAGCCATCTGCACTCCTTTCTGCTATCCCCCCTATAAATCAGCAAATAGAGAACAACCAGAACGTGTCCTCAAAATTTGTTTACAAACCTAGACTATCTTGAAAATCAAACAAAAATGGGATAGAATTAATGGAAGACATATCTACCTGTCTAGACACAGTTTCATGTCTTTTCTTAAATCCCAAGGCAGCTCTTCCTGGGGATGGAAGACACAACGGTACATCATCTGAGGGCTAACCCTCAACATGGAGGATTTGTGCGGGCTCGTTCAAGTGTTCAACACTCCCGCCACTATGTGTATGAAGACGGCAATGAGACTCGGCCTACACTTGGGTTGGACTTGGTTGAATGTATCTTGCCTCCGTGAACGAGTCTAATGTTGCTCTGAGCCCCACCTCCACCCCATGCCTGCTTTCCCTGCCTTTCTTGAAAGCAGATGTGGAATTCGTAGTAGACAAGGAGTCTTTCTTTATATGATTAATGTCAGAGTTTTAGTGACCACAGAGAAACGGACATCGATCAGAATGGCAGCAGGGAGCAGAGTGGTCAGACAGAAACATGCTCCGAAGTACTTAAACGTGGCTTTGACTCTGGAATCCGAGCTAACACATCGGGGTCTCCGTTTACAAATTTTTCCCTGGTCAAAAAAATAAAACGTCTAACGAGCCCAAAGTATACTCTGTAGCCATATTAAAGTTCTCATAAATCATTTATAAGATGCAAAGTAAACACGCCTGGCTCTTTGTATTTTAGTTCCTTGGCAGAAAGCACACTTTGGCTGGTCTCACGTCAGCATGGGTATTTTCCCCAAACATTCAAACTCCTCCTTCTAATGTGATCTTTTATTTTATTTTAGTTTTTGAAATGAATACTTGACTTTCTGTCCCCTGGACATTTAACTGTGTGGCCTACGTGGACAGTTTGGAGATGTAAGTAGCTATCCCTGATGACGTGATGTCCTACTGCTCATTAGCCAGAGGATAAGCCTGCTCTCTATTTATCTAGAAAGTGCTTTTCCGGGATACATTTGCAAGGAATCATGGCCCTATTTTCCAAAGACCTGTTTCAATTCTGCTGACGTAACATGGTTAGGAGTGGCTCATGAGTTAAGAATGATTTTAGCATTTTAAAATTATTTTAAAAAATCAAGAGATTATTGAGTGATCTGTGGAAATCATATCAAATTCAAATTTTGGTGTCCACAAATACAGTTTTGTTGGAGCACAGCCACACCCATTTTTTTCTGTGTTGTCTACGGTTGCTTTTGCGGGCAGCGTACAGTCCTGCAGCAGAGGTCTGCAAAGCCCTTCCAGAAAGTTTGCAGAGCACTGGTTTAGAGCCTGGACTTTGGATCGGGCTTTCATGGCTTGAATTCTGGCTCTGCGTGGCTCTACGGTGTGAGACTTGTAAGTTGTCTCGTTTATAAAATATTTTCTGGTCTGTGAAATATGGTCTACTCCATTGTTTTCTTGTGGGAATTACGTGGGATTCTCCGGTTTCTTCACTCCCTCTAGATGTCACTGGTCCAGTTGGGAGAATTCCACCCCTCCCAATCAAGGTCCCCATGTTCACTGAAGGCTTTGCGAGGTTGTGGACTTATCTGGTATTCGGATTCAACGAACAGCTGCATATCAATCTTTTGGGTTTGTTTTCAGTCAGGTCAACATCCTTAGCCGTCACAGAAAAGCCATGTTTTTTCTTTGTTGCCTGGAGGCAGGAATTCCAAGGTTTGAGCATGTAGTTTTAATTCAAGCTTATATTCAGAAACAACCATCCAGGCCTATGGCCTTGGCATTCCTCCCCCTGGGCCGTGAACCACCCAGTTCCTTTGAGTCCACCTGCTGTAGGTGTGCGGGGTCCATGGCCTCAGGCACTGGTTTGATCAGAGTTGTAGTTCTTGTAGGGGTTGATTCCTGACCCTCCACCATCATAGACGGGAGTCTTACTTCCTGTGTCCATTTCTGGGTGATAGCCATCCTTCTTTCATGGTGTTCTTCAGTATAACTTATCATTTGTGGTTGTTTGTTATTCAGTCTGGTAAAAGAAAGAATATTAGTTGGAAGGATGCTGCATGGCAAACCAAATGGAAGGAAGACAGAAGGGTTCTCCACTGAGCCTTAAGAAGGAGCCAGGGAAGTCGTGTGGATTTCAGAGCACAGAGCTCTTTTTTAAGATGTTACTTTCATGACTCACCCCCATGATTGTCGCCTCTGTGACTTTGCAAAAGATTGGAAAATCTGGAGGAGCAAATCTGATGCGCTGCCCATGTGGTCAGGAGGGAGGGTCTTGTCATTGAAATCGCTCAAGAATCACATTGAGTGGTAGAATGCCCACTGCCCACTGCCCACTGGTCTCAAATAAGGACTCTGCCCTTTAAATTCTTTTGTGGTGGTGTTGGTGGTGGTGGTTGTGGTGGTGGTGGTGGTGGTGGTGAAGGTAGATATTACTTAGATTTTTCTCTAAATCTCAGTTTCCTAAGCTACAAAATCCAGATACTAATACCATTTTGCTCTGTTGTAAAGAGTAAATGAAATAATAACAGAGAAATTGGTGTGTACCAGGGTTGGCATGCAGTAAGCATACAGTTGTTATCCTGGGTATTGTTCCCTGCGTCAATTCCCTCATACAACAATGTTTCCCCATCAACAGCTGTGCTCTCAGAACCTAGGGTTCATCACTTAGAACTCCATTTCATTTTCCAGCCCCAAGCCCAGCAGAATTGCACTCAGGGATATAGGGAATAGATCAATGAAAAGTTCATTACTCTTTAAACAAATTATTCAGGTCACCATCAAGGCTGTCTGTACTCCTGGTCAATAGTTACTTCCTGACCTATTTCTGTGTGAGACTGAAATCTCTCTCAAGACAAGGCTGGGTCTTCTTTGTTTTTTTAAGCTCAACCAATACTTATTGAGCATCTGCCACAGGTAAAATTTATGGTGGGGTGGGGAAGAAGGGGTACAAAGGGAATTCTGTATTAGTAAGAGTGAGGACATTGTACCTTCATTGCAAAACAATTTCAATGTGGGAGGAAGGGTGTTAATCTAAGGCAGCTGGAAGGCAGCTGACTCTGGCGGAGGGGTATTCCTGGGCTGCAGAGACTGTTGAAGATTACAACAGTGTCCTATGGTTCTATCTGAAGACAATGTTGTTGAGAAAATGCTCTTGTGCCGTGTTTGCTGATAAAGCAGCTCAAGTGTGTTTTACTACCGTCGCCTGAGTGTATTTGCCAGCCAAATGGTGGATAAAAGAAAAAAGGACACCCAATTGACTGTCTATCTATGCATTTTAGAATACAAAGATTTCACATGTCTAACAAGTCTTGACATCAGCCCCCATCCTATGAGTCATTTTAGGTAATAAGTGGTAAACATAGCTGCCAACAGAGATGCGTCTCTAGGCTTCTCCACCATTTTCGTCCCCAGGGATGTTGGCTCTAAAAAAAAAGTCAATAGAGCCAATTAAAGATAAAATTGAATATCCAGTGAGATGATCTTTTAAGAATGAGGCCAAAATAAAGACATTTTTAGACAAAAACAAACAAGAAAACCAAAACCAAAACCAAAGCCCCAAAGGAGGTTACTACCATCAGTTCTTCCTTAATGAAAGGCTGAAAAATCTATTTCAGAAAGAAGAAAAATGAGCCCAAAGGAACATCTAAGATACAAAAAGGAATGGGAATAAATAACAATGTGTGTTTCTTGGTAAATATAAACAAACACTGACTACATAAATGAGCTAATTTATGGGCATATAACACCAATGTAGAACTAAAATCCTCAAATACCTAACATAGAAGTCAGAAGGCATGTGATCAGTGTTGAAGTGCTCTAATGTTCATTCATATAGTGTTCAAAATGAAGGTAAAATATGGATTCATCTTTACTTTTAAAAGTTAAATATGCGTCGTGATCATTTCTAGGACACCGTGAACAGAAGAGACAACCAAAGTGTGATTTTTCAAATCAGAAGAAGCAAAAAGTGAAAGGGGAGGGAAAAAAAAAAAACCCAGTGCTGAAGCCAAAAGAAAGCAAGACAAGGAGCATAAACTGCAAACTTTGGACAAAGAGAAAATATTGAACAAGGTGGTAAAAATCAATCCAAATATGTCATTACTCAAAACAAATATGAGTAGTCTGTAATTGATAGTTAAAAGACAAATACTGGGTGCCTGGGTGTCTCAGTCAGTTAAGCATCTGCCTTTGTCTCAAGTCATGATCACGGGGTGCTGGGATGGAGTCCCGGATCGGGCTCCTTGCTCAGCCAGGAGCCTGCTTCACCCTCTCCCTCCACCCCTCCACCCTGCTCATGATCTCTCTCTCTCTCTCTCACACTCTCTCTCTCAAATAAATAAATTTTTAAAAATATTTAAAAAAAAGACAAATACTGTCACACTGGATGAACAAGTCAACAAACCAAAATCAATGCAGCAGATTCAGACACAAACTATTTATAACATAAATATCAATGCAGCAGATGATTCAGATATGGTCTATTTATACATACATGTAAAAAGATATCAAAGGTTGAATGTATATGAGTAGAAAAAATTATACCAGACATATGTGAACTCAAGACAACTGAAATAGCCAGCTTAATATTAGATAAAAACTGGTTTTAAGATAGAAGACATTTTGGAGATTGTTATATAATGCCAATTGAAAAAGATTCAAAATTTGACGAAATTACAAAATACACAAAACAACCACCATAGTGGTAGATTTTCAAGCTACTCCCTCAGATACTTATAGATAAGACAGATAAACAGTAAGTACATAGATTGACTTTATATATGGAACACTTCCTCAAGCAACTGGAGAATGTACAGAGGATCTATGAACATTAACCTTATTTTTAGACATAAAGTAATCCTCAACAAAAATTAAAATGAGTGTCATTTAGACCAGGTTGTATGAACAGAATGCATTAAGTCAGAAATTGTAACAAAAAAGGTAACTTGAAAACACAGTATAGGTTGAGAAATTTTAAAATATGCTCTGAAAACTCATGAATCAAAGAAGGAACTAATACAGAAATTAGAAAATGATGTGAAACTGACAATTAAAGAAATTGCTGTTCCTGGAAATTTGTAGACAGTTGCTATTTACTTCCAGCCATTGATACCATGTAGACATGGGGGCCCAAAGATGCCAGAACTTCTGATTCTTTTCAAAGGATCCTGGCAACCTGGCATTTTTAATGGGGAATTTCTGATCTTTACAACACAGTGTGGGTTCTCCCCCACCCCCCACTGAAACACTGGCAGGCCTGTCGATCACCTATTTGTTCCCCACAGTGTGGGAAGTGGGAAATCATGGAAAATCTATTGAGCTGGAGAATGATTCCATCACACTGGTCTGATTCAAAGCACTCAAGAGCTGGTAATATATATATTATTTCAGATATTTAAATACATTATAATATATATTTTACATAAATTAAATACATTATATAATTTTATATAAATATATACTATAAAATATTATATGTATATATGTATTTTTTAATAGAAATGAATCTGGCTCAATCCTTCACTGTTGTTGTAGGCAGATACCAGTTGATCTTGACCGTTTGTCACTTTCCTTTGGGTGCACAGAATCCCTGCAGTTTCTGTAGCCCAGGAAAATGACAAAGGCCCCTGATCCTAGGTCTCTGATGATCGCTGGGGACATCATTGCATTGATCTGTTGGATTCTGACACAGAAGAAACATGTAATATTGGTTATTGTTGTGGTGGTTATTTATGAGTCCATTAGTAAAGTAGATTTCATTTTACTGAGGTCTGAAGTGTCCAACACTTCGGATCAAGGTCATGACAAAGGATAGAGCCCTTTTTGAGTCTGTTAAATGAGTGAATCAAGAAGCTCAGAAGATGGCCCCTTGGTGTAAAAGCCTGGGCTAGGGGTGCTGCTTTAACATAGGAATCTCGATTTATGGCAGAGCAAACAGAGAGGGAAAGGAGCTCTGGAAAAGTGGGGAAGGCACCCGAAGAGGGGGTGTTCATGTCTCTGAGCCCTCCTGTCATTGAGATTTCAGTTTATCATGTCACCTCAAAATGGACTTCCCTGGTGAATGATTTGCTCCCATCACATGGCCTTATGCCAACGATTTGGAAAGGATTTGTTACAATCTGACATTTTCTTGTTTATTGATTTATTTCCTCTTGTTCATGCTCTGCTAGAATAAAAGATAAATGTCTGTCTTGTTCGCTGTTGAGTCTCCAGAACCCAGAGTGTGCTCTGCATTAATATTCATTGGCTGAGTGAGTGTATACTTTGTAAATTCGCCCAAGTCCAGTTTTGCTTTTATTTATGTACATTAGGGAAAAGAGAGTCCACTAATATCTGGATTCTGGCAAGATAGGAAACGCAAGGAAGGACAAATTAGTAATTGCATTTACAACCCTCCTTTGTTTCCTCTGAATTCATCTAGGCCTTGAGGCCAAACCTCCTTTTGCAAAAGATTAAGATGGAGGGATTCTTTTTAGTTCCTTGTTTGATGGAGGCCTTGGTCTCTCTAGAGAAGAGCACTTACTTCACAACTCAGAGAAACTTCTAGATGAAAAGAGGTGGCATTGGCTACAAATGAAATTCAACAACATTTGGAGATGTGTAAGTCCTGAAACCATCCTGCCTTTGGGCTCTAATCAGAGCAGAACTGATAACAATCTCCTTTCTTCCATTTGGTCTTGCAGCTCAAACAAAACCTTCACTCTTGCCAAAACCTTTTAAATGGAGAAACGTGGTGTTAAAGAAGTTTTTGACAGGAAAGGAAACTAATTGTCCTCATTTCATGACAAAGCTATTAATGTTGTTCGGAATAGCATATCCTGCTGCTCATGGAAGTCTTGATTTCATGTGCATTTAACATTCCAGAGTGCTTTTCTCCTTTTTATTTCACTTCATCTCTGCAACATTCTTAGATGTAAGTTATCAGTTCCATTTTTAGAGGACATGAAAGCTATAACTCTAAGTGATTACATGATTTGCCCAGGGGCATTTAGCTACTTATCAGAAGACCTGGATTTCAGTCTTGGCTTTGTTGTACGTAATGTTCTGAGCTCTTATCTCCATATGTGTTCAGTCTCAAAATTAACTCTCTCCTAAGAAGTTGGAAGCATCCCCAAATCAGAGCAATTAAAATATGGATTTAGGGAATGAGAGGAAATACTCTCGGATTACTTGTTCAAAAAGGCTATATTTTACAATTATCCAGGCATATACTGGTTATCACTGACAAAGTTATATGCAATAATTAGCAAATTCTATTTTTTATGGAGCATTATAGATCATAGTTATAAGGGGATAATAATGACACCTTATAATTGTGTTGTGCTTTTATCTTTCCAAAGAACTTTAGAATCTGGTATTTCATTTTATCCTTACAAATGATGCCTTAAATTCTTATAGTGTGACATTTTTAGCAGGTTCCAGAGTCAGGTGACTCTTAGTAACATTTGCCAACTGTAGCAGAAACCCCATGCCATTGCCTAGGGTGAAAAAGGAAGTTGAGTTGCCCTTAAAAATACCTGATAGTAAATTAAAAATGGGGAAAGAAAAATCCTACACATGTAAACATTCAGCTATCTAATTCCCTTGGGATTTCAGACTCTGTTCATAACAGTGCATGTTTTGGCATCAACTAAAACTACAAGCTGTATTCATTATAGTATAGAGTGAAATGTCAGTGAGCATTTTTGCTTTTACTTGTTGCTGGGATTAAGACCACATTAGCAATTAGCTATAACTCATTTGCTTCAGTAATTACCCACAATTATTCATAATCTCATGGGTAATGGAGCACACAGCACAGTTGGCCCATGCTGCCTTTTGGGCACTGACCTCTTGGGTGAGAGGTCATCCCAGGCATGAGGAAGGGTGGGCTTTCAGTAGAGTCAGTTGGTCTGGTAGACAACACGTGCAAATAATTTACCAGAGACATGAAAAAGACATTGTGCATGCAGGGAAAGCTTTATAATGTCTATTTAAGTGGAGAACAGAAAGACTTTTTGGCTTGTTTGTTGCTTGAAAAGAATGCTCTGGAACTCAATATGGTGGGCTTTCCTGAGAGTAGGCAAAACAGACTCAGTCTAGAATAGAAATCACACATCTGTTCTGGGTAAAAATCTACATGGGATAGGAAGATAGAGAGTGTGACTGAGGCAAGAGCTTCTTGAGATGGAAACTTGTGGAGTCTCGGTCCAGAGCCCTTTCCAAAGCAAACAGCACTCAGGACTCCCACTCCCTCATTTGGTGCAGAACCCCAAAGTTAGCTAGCAAATGAAGTGCTCCCTAGCAGGGTGGTTGGCTGGAACAATGGTTTCTAGTAATTGTGCCACAGGCGGGTAGGTTCATGACTTTAGTCTTATTTTCGCTTTTTAGTAAGAGAATGAATTACTCCCAAACTAGTTCTTATTGCTTAGATTTATATTCTATATCCTAGTTGTTGAGAGTAGAGATTTTTGAGGTAATATAAAACTGTGTTCCAATCCTGGCTTTATTGTACACCAACTGGGCAAGTTACTTAGCCTTTCTGAGTCCCAGTTTCTTTTTCTGTAAAATGGGTAAAATAATAAGTACTACCTCCTTGGGTTGTTGTGAAGATTCAAGAGCAAATGTTAAAGGTCTTACTATAGCACTTGGTATTAAGAACAGGATATATCCTTGTGGCTATTAGTAATGTCACCACCTTAGAAGGTGATCCATGCTGTCCCATTTGTTCCACACAACCTCTCTGTGCTTGTGTCATTTCGCCATGACAAATGAGAAAACTGAGCCCCAGAAATGTATATGTTATGCTGAAGTTAACACTCTTAGTACATTAAGCCATAATTCAGAACTCTGATTGATCATCTTCCATTCAAAAGGCTCATTGATTTAAGATAATGGCATCATATATGTTCTGTTGTTAGCCAGAGCTCTAGACTTTCTCCATATGTCATTGTGGTGAAGGATGCAATTTTCTTGCCTTAGATTCTTCAGCTCTGCCTCCAACACTTTACTAGCTACTCTTCTTTTTCAATTAGTGGAGCAGTCTGCTGGGCAGAATAATGACCCCAAGAAGATAGCCATGCCTTAATCCCTAGAACCAGTGACTACGTTAGGTTACATGGCAGATAGAACTAAGGTGGTTAATCAGCTGACCATACGATAGGGCAATTTTCCTGGATCATTTGGGAATACCTATTGTAATCACAGGGATGCTTGAATGTGGAAAAGGGAAACAGAGGAGAGTCGGAGGAGGCAATGTGAAAATAAAGAGGTTAGACTGATGTCATATGAGAAGGATTCACATTTTTGCTGGCTTTGAAAGATGAAGAAGGGTCCATAGCCAAGGAATACAGGCAGTCTCTGGAAACTGGAAAAGGCAAGGAAATGGATTCTGCCCTAGAACTTCTAGAAGTGCTTTATCCATTACCCCCATTTTGTGGATAAGAAAAAAAAGGTTCAGAATCCAAAGTCCCACAGCTAAGGTGTGGCAGAGCTGAGAATTAAGCTCAGTTCATTTGATTCTACAGCCCTGAGTTTTAAGGCTCTTCTTTATAATGACTCCACCAAAGATGGGTTGCTTCTCCAAATGAACACTGCCATACAGAACCGGCTTCTCTACAGAGGAGTTACAGTATGGAAGGAAGAACTTGACCTTTTAGAGTATGTTATATTCAGTTTTAGATTCCAGTTCTGCTTTTCATTAATTTGAGGTTGAGTTTCTTCTTCCTTAAAATTCAAATGACCCCTCCCCAAGCACCTCTCACTCCAGCCCAGATTGCTGTATGACTTGAAGACAGTGTATATCATCTTCAACATGATGACCAGCTCCGCTGATGGTCACAATTCTTCATGCTATCTTGAGCTCAAACAGTTGTTAAGTCTATATGATTATTTAATTGTTTTAAGTCACCACAAATTCTAGTTCTTACTCCTAATCACTTTGTATTTTGGAACTATGACTGTTGCTTTAGTGTTAGTGTTTGTGGTTTTGATTTCATTGTTTCTACTCATAAGTACTGAGCAATGAAACTATATAGGTGGATGGGGCACCTGGGTGGTTCAGTGAGTTAAGCGCCTGACTTTGGCTCAGGTCGTGTTCCAGGGGTCCTGGGGTTCATGCCCTGTGTCAGGCTCCCTACTCAAGGGGGAGTCTGCTTCTTCTTCTCCCTCTGCCCCTCCCCCTCAGCACATGCTCTCTCAAATAAATAAATAAATACATTCTTTAAAAAAAGAATAGAGCATATAGGTGGTCATTCTGGTTGCAGTACCAGGTTCAGGGATAATCAATTACTCATTTCTGTCCCCAGGAAGCCTACCTTTACATGGGGTAGGCTTGAGGTATGATTAAAGCAAGCATGTAACAGACTTATACAAAGTCATCGAAGATTATGGTAGAAATGTACAAAGTGCTATGGAGTGTCAGAGAAAGGAAAGAACAAATTTTATTGGGTGTTGTCCTGGAGGGATTTCATAAAGGAGTACTTGATCTGGGCACTGAAAGATTTATAGTGCTTTCAAGGGCAGAAGTGGTTCAAGAAGGCATGGAGTAGAAGAAGCAACATGATCCAAAATACGGGAGGAATCAAAAGTCCTCCAGGTTGACTGGAGACAAGGGTTGAGTTCTGAAGTAGGAAAATGTAAGACTGAGGAGTTGAGACTTGTATAACAAGGCTTGAGTGATGCTTCTAGAAGCACCCTTGGTAGGGAAAGTGAAGGATGGACTGGAATGGTGTGGGGAGGTAGGGTTGAGCCTCTGAGGGGGAGGATGAAGTAGAAATCTGTCAGGATGTTTCTGTTTCAGTGTACACTGGTGTCTCTCATCCTTTTTTTCATTATCACTCCCTAAGAAGTCTTTTTAGACATCTTTCCTTCTAATTGCCAACTCCATGACATTTTAAATTCAGATATACTATGTATCTATTATATACCATATATATGTTATTTAAACATAGAAAGGGACTTTTAAGAAATATTTTCCTATCTCCCCAAAATCCAGTCATCATTCCCTCAAGGAGGGGTCTTGTTTTTGCTTCTTAGTAAGAGAATATAACTAAGATCACACCCAAGAATGTGAGTAAGATCAGCCCTACCTCAAGGTAGGCCATGTTGAGAATGCATGGCATAGAAGAGATGAGGAGAATCTGAATTAGTTCGGTGATGTCTTGGAGCACAGAAAGTGGGCAGAAAGGGGAAGGCTTTGAGAAAATATAGGTGACAATTCTTACAAAAGAGAAGATGTGGAGAGAAGACAGAAGAGCCTGGACCACCTTTCTGAGAAGAGAGCACTATTAGACAGGGTCAGCTTCCCTCTCTCTATACGTTCCTTTGACGTCAGCCTTCTTTCTTAGAGTTCTGTGTTGGATCCTCACCTCAGCTTAGAGGCTGAGAAGGTAATTTCCTAGGGAATCCGCAGAGCTCCACTCTTCTGATTTTTGTAGAGAGGAATGGTTGTCCTGGTCTCACAAACCTACCTCATAGATTCTGCCTCATTTTGTATTCATGGTCTAGGTCAATAGCCTGTGGGAAGACTTCCTGGGACAACTGGTCAGAGTTCAGTTTTCTTCCAAGCCCAGAAGGAAGTTCACCTTGAACTAATTCAGGTCTATGCTTGGAATGGGTGCCCATCCTCATGCCATGGGAGGGGGGCATTTGTGGCAACTTCTTAGAAGTCCTGCTTTTGTTAGGGTGTGGATGGCTAAATGACACCATTACCATCTTACGTTTGGTCTAGAATGCTCTTAGAACATTGAAGGTGACCTACACTAATAAAAATTAGTGTTGGAATGGAGGACACTAGCATGTAGGGTTTAATTTTTTGGATGGACAGAAGATTGTTTTCTATTTGTTTTTCTTTGATTCATAGTTGAGGTTGCCACCCTGATAGGTTTGGTTGTAGGATAGTTAGACAGTAAATGTTCTGAATGATAGGACAATTGTTAGTGTGGGAGGAAAATACACCATAAATTTGCACATTTTGGAAGTAGAGTTAATTATACTTGAATGCAGGATGCTTCCTATCCTGTACATTTTGTCAATAGCTGACCGACCCCACCATCCATATTTATGAAACTGCATATTTCAATTGTTTTGTTAGTGAGAAAATGTGGTATATAAGAAGTTTGTTAAGTGTTAGAAGATTTGATTTCTCATCTTGGCTTTGTCCCTTACCAGCTGTATGATTTTGCATAAGACACACATTTTCTCACCTTTATGTATTTATTTATTTTTTATTATGTGTCATAAGACACACATTTTCTCACCTTTATGTATGTATTTATTTTTTATTATGTTTATTATCATCACCCAGCTATCCCATCCCTCTAACCCCCTTACCTCTGAAACCCTCAGTTTGTTTTCTCACTTTTAAACAAGACACTAGGACTCATCTACCTGCCTGAGATGATTGTGGCAGGACTTAACTGAGTAGAAGTTTTGGTGTTAAGGGAAATTTTTCTTGCTGATTTGGTGATCCCCCAAATCAAAAGCAACAGGATCCGAACCAGCTCTCTGGAGTGTGCTAACAGGTTGGGCTTCAGAATGTATAAAGGAAGACCAGAGAACTGAACTCAACTGGGAGGAGTTCTTTGAGGAGAATTGTTGACAGGGTGTGAGAAATGCCCACACATGGTGAAGGCAGGAAGTCCTCCAAGTGAGGAGACACTGAAGAGAACCATCTAGAAAGCTTGATTCCTAACCTTTGAATGTTGGGGGGTTGAGACTATCATTTGATTTATTAAAGAGAACCATCTAGAAAGCTTGACTCTTGGCTTTGTATTTTAAAGGTTTGGGACTATTACTTGACTTATAACCAAAAAAAATTTACAGGCTATCTGAAGCTGCCATGATGACAGAGAAAGGAGACAGGGCTAGAGTGCGAGGGATCTGCATGTCCACTGAGGGCACAAAGGTGTATGTTTTGCTGAGCCAGTTGAGGAGCTTGTTGAAATTGCCAGCCCAGAGGAAGCCAGCATGGGTGGCTGGATGTTACAGGCTAAGAGAGGCGTAAGAGAGGTGACTGCCTGGGTTATGCTTGTGTGTTGCTTCCCCCTCTCACCCCCGGCCCCACCATGACTAGGATCCCCTTCACTTTCAAAGACGAATGTCTCAATGTGGATGATTTATGTAAAAGCTACTCTAGGTGTGTATAGCAAGTCAGGAAAGGAATTTCAGAGATCAGAGAATTACAAGTTGGGGTTCCCATTGAGTGATCTCCATGGGTAAGAGTCAGTATTTGGACCTCAGGCACTCTAGAGGACCTGGTGACAGATCACAGATGTCCACTGGGGGAAAAATGAGGCTGACCATAGAATCTAATATCTGGGTCAGTTGAGGTTCCACCCAAGAAACAATACCAACAGGAGATAGAGAGTAGATTTATCCCAAGGAATTGGTTATGGGGGCCAGTGGGACAAGTCTGAACCCATGAAGAACAGGCCATCTGGAAGGGCAGGCAGGGGCTAAAGCCACAGACCACAGGTGCAATTTCCTCTGCTGAAAAGCCACAGTGCTTTCAACTGGTTGGATCAGACCCACCAAGACTCTCTAGGATAATCTCCTTTAGTTAAAGTCAACTGATCATGGCCTTTAGTCACATCTATAAAATACCTACACAACAACACTTAGATTAGTGTTTGATTGAATAACTGAGGACTGGAGTCTAGCCAAGCTGACACATGAAACTGACCACGACGTCACCCAAACCAGGGTACTTTTCAGAGTGAAAAATGGTGGTAAAAATAAGTGAAATTGCAGAATTTTTGGACATTGTCTTTATTGATCAACAGTACACATTAGTTTCATCATATTGCTATACGTATAATTAGTTCTACTGAAAAACTATTTTAAGCATAAAATTTTTTCTCAGAAAATTAAATGTAACATATCCACATTTATATTAGTTATCTGAACACTAAAGAAAATAGAAGCAGAATAATTTATCTAGATAAATGTTTACACACTTTTATCAGGTTTTTAGCTCTATCTATTTCTAATACTGTCATTCATATTTTTCTGAAACTGAAGTTCTCAAAACAGTCTCATCATTTAAACTTTTTAAACTAGTACTGCCTGCAGTACTTCCTCAAGGTTGAACTTGAAAATTGAAGTAGTCCACACTTTCAAGTGTTACTTTTTTGACGGCATAATCTTTTTGAGAAAATGCTCTGATTGCACCAGATAGGAAAATGGTAAGCTTACAGAAAATTCGGCAAAATGGAAGATAGTCTGAATTCTAGTTTTTAAAATATTTAAATATGAAAATATTTGCAATCTCTCAACTATTTTCATAGGATTACATTTATTCAAGTAATATTTTTATAGGATAAAACTCATAAAGTAAATGGTTTTTATTTATGATTCATGTAAATGTTTCACTGACTTAGAGACTTCAAAATTTGGGGACATCTCAGTTTCTTTCTATTTTAATACAGAATAGACATTCATCCAATTAAAAACAGAAGCTTCATCAAAATATACCTCTTACATGTTAAGGAATCCAAAATGCAATGATAGAACTCTCTCAATTTATATACTGCTTGAGCTATTTTACTTTGTTCAGGTTTTTTTTGGGGGGGGGGTTGTCCTCTCCTTTTTTCTTTTATAGTGATAAATGTTACTGACTCTGTTGGCAGGTTTTTTGTTTTTTTTTCAGTGATTATAATTGCTTAAACACTTCAAATGCTGAAGCTTTCGGTCTTCTGCTTATTGAATAGTTTGAAGAAAGATCCCCACCTGATTTTAAATGAATGCAACCAAAATTTAAAGAACTTATTTACAAAAAGCTCAATACAAATGTTGAACATTTATGTTAGTTTGTGAAACACCTCTTCAAAGTTTCAAACATTTATAAAACTGAGCAGCAAAGAAAAAAATTACATACTATCATGCTGCATTTTTGTTTTCTCTTTTGGATTCAACATCAAAATTTTCTTTTTCAACATCAACTTTGTCACAAACATTTTAAAATTCAGTTTTTTTAGCTGTGAATATGTATTTGTAAATTTGTACTATTGCATCCAATTATAAATTACATGTGCATTATCACCAATACAAAATATCTTTCCGATCTGTGGGTATTTTAAATAAAATTTTTTATTTTGAAATAACTTATGACTTACAGACAAGTCGCAAAAAGCATTCAGAGTTTGCAAATTCCCTTCTCCCACTTCCCCTAATGTTAACATTTTGATAATCAGAGTACTGTGGTCAAATCCAAGACATGAACATTTGTACAATATTGTTAACTAAACTACAGAATTCTATTCAAATTTCAGGAGATTCTCTTCTCACCCCTGTTCCTGTTTCAGGACCTAACCTCAACCCCACTCCCTTCAGTTGCTGTGTCTCCTCAGCCTCCCGAGTCCTGATGGCTCTGCATTCTTTGTCTTTCAAGACCTTCATCACGCTCTTGATGAGTACTGGCCACTTGTTCTGTACAATGACTCTCAATCTGAGTTCGCCTGACATTTTCTCATAATTATGTTGAAGTTGTGCATTTTCGGCAGAAATATCTCAGAAGTGATGTGTGTCCTCCTTAAGGCATCCTAACAGGGCATTCATGATGTTAATATGTTCTGTTACTCTAGATATTAACCTCAATCAGTTAATTAGGGTGTCTGTTGAGTTTCTTACTGTAAAGTTGTTTTTTTCCCATATATAATTGATAAATATCTTAGGTGAGATACTTTGGAACCATACTGAGACCTTGAATCTCCTCAAAATTTGCCCAAGTATTAGCATCATACATCGGTACATCTTGGGTGCGATTTGGTAAAGAGAAAGAGAGCAAGAGCGAGCACACAAGCAGGGAGAGCTACAGACAGAGGGGGAGGAAGAAGCAGGCTCCCCAGTGAGCAGGGAGCCCAATGAGGGGCTTGATTCCAGGATGGTGAGATCATGCCATGAACTGAAGGCAGACGCTTAGCCAACTGAGCCACCCAGGTGCCCCTTGCCTGTGACAATTATTACTGTGGTATTTGCCTAATGGTGGTTTTTAATTTCCCTTTTTCCTTCTACATTTATAAATGGGATTCTTCTGCAAAGAAGAATTGTCTTCCTCTATTTATTGATTCAGTTATTCCTTAATATCATCGTGCATTATAGATAATTATTCTATGGGTTATAACTCAGTACTACAATTATTTTAAAAAATCAGACTGTTGCAGCTTTGATCATAGGGAGTTTCCCTAGGTTGTGTGCTTGTCCTTACAAAAAAGTTATTTGAGTATAGTGACACACAATGTTATCTTACATTCAGGTATATAAAATAGTGATTCAGCTTCTCTATAAGTTATGTTGTGCTCACCACAAATATAGCTACCATCTGTCACCACACAAGGCTATTACATTGTCATTGACTATATACCTTATGCTATGCATTTTATTCCTGTGACTTATTCATTTCACAACTGGTAGCTGTATCTCCCAGTGCCCTTCACCCTTTTTGCCCATTATCACCCCAAATCTCTTCACCAAAGTGATGGCAACCATCACTTCGTTCTCTGTATTTGTCCTCTGATTCTGCTTTTTATTTGTTTATTTATTTGTTTTGTTTGCTAGACTCCATATATGAGTGAAATCATACGGTATTTACAAAAACCAAGATATGGAAGCAACCTAAATGTCCATAGATAGGTGAATAGATAAAGAAGATGTGATACACACACACACACACACACACACACACACACACCCTGGAATGTGTCCTTGTCCTTTTGGTGTGTCCCTACCCTTTCTCAAACACTTTCTTATTTTCTGGCCACACAAGATCTTCCAGGTTCATCTTGTATTTTTCCTGGCTCAGCTCTAGAGTCAATCTTTTTCCAAAGGAGCTCTGATTCTTTTTTAGTGGAATATAGAAACCAAGATCTGGTGCTGGGTGTACTCAGACTGCTAGGAGATACTCATTGTTCCTAGGCTTTCTCGGTGGACCGAGCTAGGAGTCGTATATTCACATACAGATTTCTATTTCTGTATCTATCTATCTACCTATAATTGATCTCTCTATCTACCTACCTATCATCTGTTTTTTGCATATATATGGTTCACGCTGATTTCATGAGTTCATACCTTGATTCTAGTCCAACAAACTAGTTCACTCTAGTCTCTCCCTTTTCTTATATTTCACTTCTAACTACATCAGTGAGAAATCTGGCTCTTGTTATCTATAATATAGGAATAAAGTAAATAGTTGTTGATTTGTCCTATATAAAACATAGGAAACCTTAGCTTTCACATTACCTTCTACGTAGCAAGATTTCTCAGCCCCTATTTCTCATGCATAGTTCACATGCAAGCAGCTTACAGTTTTCAGCTTTTCCACCGATCCTCTCATTTGGTAGTCTCATGGTTTCAGCATGTTGAGGGCTGTAGTGTAATTTATGTCATGGGCTATAGCACAACTACCTGGTATACCAAGGTGCCTGTAGGGGCATCCCTAATTATGTACTGCATGCTGTCCTCATAAAGGAAATACCATTTTGTATCTAAAACAGGTCAGGTATAGGGAGGGCCTATCACTGTGCTCATCACTCAGATTTAACCACACGTTAAAGAAGAACTCTTCTTTCCCTGATTCTCTCATGCTATCAGACAAGGCCATGGCAGGAGCTGGAAGTGAGGGTAGAGGTCTACCAGACCCCTCCTCATGACTCTTATGTAACAGTAACAAACATTTCATAGAAATATCATAGACAACAGGCACGACTGGGAGTTCCCAAAGGAAGCTGGGACTGCCTTGGGTGAACCGGCTGTAAGATCAGTCTGATAAGACCTCTCTCTCTTAATTTTTAGCTCATGCCAAGCTTCTCCAAGAGAAAGCAGAGGGAGGGGAGGAGGAGACGAGAAAGAGCAAGGTCTAGAAAAATATCACAGAGAAGCTTGTCTAATCTCTGCCACCTTTATAGACACCCAAGCTGGTTCAGACCCAAGCTGAGGTACGAAATTTTAAGATAGATAGCAGTTTGATTTTATATTTAAATTTATTTAATTTTTAATACCTGAAAAATCGCCAGAAAAGTTATAGGCTCTGCCTGGTGTTTCATCTAGACAGAGAAGAATGATGTGGCAAAATGTGGTTGAAAGTGTTTTGTAAATGATAATGAACTATATACCCTATTTCCTTATTCTAAGACACTTCTCTCTTTATATAGATACACATACACATTTATAACATGAATGTGTTATATATGTGTATGTGTGTGTATATATATATATGAATATAAAAGAAGAAGAAATATATATACATATGTATATATGTATATATACTGTATATATATACATATATACACACACATATATGTATATATACATATGTATATATGTATATATATACAGTATATATACATATATACATATGTATATATATTTCTTCTTCTTCTTTATGTATATATACATATATATATATATTTTTTCTTCTTCTTATTTTTCTGAAATTGGGATGCATCTTAACCCCAGTGTGTATTTATGGAGGTAGTATCTTTCTTCCTTCCTGTCTTCTGAATAGCTGCTCTTAAATCTATAATGTGCCATACAGTCAGAACTGAGAAATTACTGCTGGTTTTCCTATTTAATCCAGTATTCCTGAACTATGTATGCAATTTTCCTAATGAAAGATTGTTTCATAGGAGTATTTACTGAAGCCTAAAACTGCTCCCTGATTTCTTTTGTGTTGTCAGGCTAATCATCTCATATGATACCAAGAAATGGAAAGGTATATTTCCCCACCTTTAGCCTTCTTTTGTCTTATCTAAAGATAGATTTCATTTTTAGGCAAAACACATTGCTTATAGAATATTCTCCTTTTTCAGTATGGCTTCGGTCAGGGAAAGTAAAGAACAGATCATTTCTGTTGGAAAAATTGGAACCAAACCGACAATGTGTCTATTAACATTGCTCCCTTCCATCCATCCATCCATCCGTCCATCCATCCTTCCTTCCTTCCTTCCTCTCTCTCTTTCTTTATTTCTTTCTCTCTTTCTTCTTTCTTTCTTTCTTTTTCTTTCTTTCTTTCCTTCCTTCCTCTCTCTTTCTCTCTCTCTCTCTCTTTCTCTTATTTTTTGGTACAGTAAATGGTAGAACCAGTTTGAGGTTCTTCAGATCTGAAAAACAGAACAATAATAGTGACAACCACCACAAAACATTGTCATTTTAGGCAAGCTACATACAAGTTTCTAATTTATGTAATTTAAAAAGGAGATTTAGAGAGTCCTGAAAAGATGGAGTTTCTAATGGAAAGGCTGACAGACCCTTAACTACCAGTGTGTTGCCAGGCGCCACCATAATAAAAGGTGGCAAACATCCAGAAGTACTCACAGCTGCATGCCTGAACATTATTAAATATCTAACTATAGTTTGCAGGCCCTGGCCAGCTTGTAACTCATTTCTGGCTGACACATTCCAGCTCATAATTAGTGTAGTACTTATATGGTCCTCCCTTTTCATTCTTTTCCTGTAAAACAGGTCTGTTCCAAAAGACAAAGATGCACTTCACTTGGCAATAGGGGGAATGCATGCGGTTGGGATTCTTCAGGCACGCAGGGGTGGCTGGGATCTGCAGGGAAGGGAATTCTCTCTTCTTCTTTCTCCTGGCAAAACAGCACACAGATCCCCGGATTTTATTTCAGCCTTTGTCATTAGCCTCCTCCCTTACAAAATCTTATTTCTCCTTTGACCTGTGAAGACATAGAAACTTGACCACCTCTTTCCCTTGATCTTACTCTTCACGGACAAGTGTAGAAAGACACAGCCTGTCAAATGGAATGACCAGGATGTGCACAGATCAAAGATTTTGACAATGGGTCTGCAACGAATACATTTCACGCTTGTCATTATTTCACGGTGCCACTGTCCTGGATTGGTAGCATGTGTGCTTCGTTGAGGTGGAATTATGTTTCCCAGATTTCTCCACCTGCATAGTTCCAGGTTGCCAGGGCCACAGGATGTGGGAAGCGGAAGTGACGGATGGCTGTGCTCTTTTTACCCCCGGAGGCTTGGGGACAGTGCTCTGGTTCCTCTGTAACTCTAACTCGTGGTTACTCTTTTGCTTTGTTGGTAGCTTCTCTGGGCCCACTGGATTATCCTTCAGTTTCCTCAACTTTTGGGCCAAGTGTGTATTTTGCTCCGTGATGAAAGGTGCCAGAGACCCATTATTTAATTTGAATTTTTAAAGAGACCAATGTAGATTTCTGTTTGGCTTCATGGGGGTTCTGGCTCAACGTTGGGGGTTCCAGTTTGTTCTGGCTCTCACATGCTTCCCTTCCATCTTTCTTTTCCAGTTGCCTGTACTGCTGACTGTAGGGCTCACACCATACCCAGCAGCCTTAGGTGGACTGTATAATCATCACCCAGAATTGTATAAGGTCAACGTCCCATAATAAATCCCTTATTTTAGGTCACTCCTAGTGATTCTGCTCCTCTGATCACACTCCACCTGATATACTTGCATAGTTCTTAACAAGCCAGGTCCTAGGACAGTGTTCAAGAAGTGTTCAGGCAATTTTTTGTTACTGGGGAAGACAGATCATCCATCTTTATCACCTTTTTTTTCTTTTCTTTTTTTACAGCTGAAGAAACTGAGCAGAGGGAATCAGTGACTTGACACAACAAGAAATACCAGAGATGGTATTTGAACTCACATATTTTGAAGACCATACCCAGTAAGCTGTGAGTGGGCACTATATGTAAATTAAAATCAAAGAGGTAATGTGTGAAAAGGTGTTCAATGTCAATGTCACCTAATAGTATTATGAAAACTATTTTCTTAGGTTGCACTCTCCTCCCTAGTAAAAATTACTTATTTTTTCTGTAGCTAAGGGGTATGGTATTACACTAGATGCCTTGTTCATCCTCTGAAAATTAGGAGGGGCAGAAGTTCATGGTCTTTGCTTTGTCTCTGTGGTGAGTCTCAGAGGAGCTGGAATCTGAGATTGTCCAGCAACCAGTCCCCTCCAAGTCTTACTCATTTTCGGCTGACATTTCTGAGCTTTGGTTCAACAAGTATCCAACACACACCACAGATGTTACTCATATTCTTCAATTCTGCTGAAAAGAAAAATACCCAAGCCTACTGTGTTACCGGAACTGAAGTAAACATTGGCAACACATATGGAAGGACTGACCGACTGCTGGTTTAATATTTTTTCCACTTCAAGCTCTTAATGTGCATCGTGTGAATCATCTAACACCAAAATGTCATGCTCCCCATGAGGTTTCTCTGCTAATTATCCAGCGAGTTTTGCCTTCACGGTTTAATGTTTTGTGTGATTGTGTGTGTGATTGTGTGTGTGTGTGTGCGCGCACGCGTGCGCGCGCGTGTGTGTGTGTGTGTGTGTGTGTGTGTGTGTGATTTCCCCTCATTCTTATCAATGTATAGTTGACAAATAGAAATTGTATAGTTGTGAAGTATATGCTTTGGTGTTTTGATATACTATACATAATGGACACAAGTCAATTAACATATCCTTTACTTCAAATAGCATTTTGTTTTTCTTTTTTCTTGTAGTAAGAACACTCAAGGCTTATTCTCTTAGCAAATCTCAAGTGTAAAATACTGTATTGTTAACTATAGTCACATAGCTGTATTAGAGCTCCAGAACTAAAACTTTGTACCCCTTTCCCCCTGCCCCACAAACCTGGCAGCCACCATCCTACTCTCTGCTTCTATGAGTTTGACTCTTTTAGATTCCATATATAAGTAAAATTTTGCAGTATTTATTTTTCTTTGTCTTAGTTATTTTACCTAGCTTAATATCCTCCAGATTCATCCATGTTGTTGCCAACGGCAGAGTTTTCTTCTCTTGTAAAGCTGAATAGTATTCCATGATTTTTTAAATTTCAAGGGTTCCGTTGCTTAATTCTTGGATGCGTTTATTGGAAAAAGGGGGCTCCCGATCCCTGAACTATCCACCTTGGTTTTCCGAGGTTTGATTTAAAATATTTACGAGAAAGAGAAATCCCACAAATGATCTTCTGTAAGGAGGTGACAGACAAAGAAGAAAATTAGTTGATATTTGGTCAGAAGTAGCTTATTCAAATATTAATAAAATCAATTAAAGTTGTACAAGCATCTCCTTTGAGCTAGGTACTTGGGGATAAAAACCATGAATGAAAGGTGGTCCTAGCTCTAGCTGGCCTCTTTCCTTATGCAGCTCCTGCCACCTACCCACTAAGAACTGGCTCAGGCCCAGTGATACTTACAAGCCTTACCTTTGATCTCTGCACTTAACAAAGTATTTAACTCAATTTACAGCTGCTTCTTAGGGGAGACCCTGGTGCCATGTGAAGATCATAAAATGTTCTTTTTCTCACCACATCTATATTCTCACTCACATTTTCTATTGCCAAGGACATTTGGAAGAAAAAAAAATTTAACTGCCCATCATCCCAATGCTTTCCTATTTTGGAATAAATCCCAGTATGGGAGAAAGTTGATGTGGTCAGATACTGAAACTGCAGAGGGTCTTTGGGGACTGACACAAAGACCAGGGTTACTGGAGACTATTCATGGCTACAGTTGTAGAGGCTAGTACCCAGAAGCATGGACTGGAGGGCCTTTTGGTAGAGTGGTGGTGACACTGAGTGTCCATTGTCCTTGCACCACTGGCCATGTCCTAAAGAGATAATTCTGGTGGCTAGATCATGGCTGCTCTTTGCCTTTCTAGGTTCCCTCTAATTCTTGTTCCCCAGACTTCTCATAGATTCTTTGAGGTACTTAACACCCATGCAATGAGTTCCTTGTTTTGCTTAAGTTAACCCATGTCTATTTCTGTTGTTTGCCATCAAGAACCCAGATTGGTACCAAAATTTTGCATATGACTTTCACCTCAAATTATAAAAATTATTGATGATCTTTTTATCGTTTGCGTAGTATCAATTTGAACAACATGATCCTATGTTTTCCCTTTATCTTCATATTTTATCTTCTTTATATTTAGAATCAAATCAAAATTTGTATTTGACTGTAAAAGAGCTTATTTTTTTATTTAACTATAAAAGAGGTTAAAATATTTGGGTACTATTGACTCAGAAGATGCACTAATTCCTGCTATTGTAGTTAACTCTAAGAGAAGTGTCTGGGGGATATATTTAACCTGTTTTCTTGAATGGAACAAGACCACTTCTAGACAAAGCATTGAGCGAAAGTCCCCAAAGTTATTACAGACATTAGTCATCTCCTCACTTCTTTATAAGTTCCTCATTTTGGCAGGCCTGCAACATACCAGCCACAGATGTTGAAGGGAGTGTCTATGGGCAACAAATATCTCAAAACTCTTGAGTTTAGGATTTTACTTAGGTGGTTCTTACAGCAAAAGTTTTGAAGTTGTGCTCTGTATAACCCTGGGGTTTTCTGGAACCCCCTTGGTGATCCATGAGTGGTGTGCATGAGGGAAATGACAATGGCCAGAGTCTCTTCATGCAGAACAACAATTTTTTCTTTCATTTAAGCATCAGGTTTACACATAAACCAATGGAGAATGTATAAAACCTTTGAGAATGTATAATGAAAACTTCAGACCCCAACCCCCAGAAAAATGCATATGCAGACATAGGGAAAATTTTTGCTTGTAATTTTAGGATGTTCACAGACCCTAATGATGTTTTTGGAACTTCATTCCATTCCCAGATTAAGAAACTTTGAGGAAAGCTTTCTTAGTTGAAGGTTGCTTTTACTTAAGAAAGAAAGAAAGAAAGAAAGAAAGAAAGAAAGAAAGAAAAGCCACTCATCTGTCTTTATTCTTGTGTTTGGCTTTTTTCAATATCTCCATATCTAGCAGCTCCAAAGAATTAACTTTTCATGGCCCTTTGAAATGGGTTTTATCTGCACACAACAATGTGTGTAAACACGCTTTGCCCTTGGACAAGACCAGGCTACCTACCTGTTTCGCATCCAGAGGGCTGATTGCTAAGAAAAGGTTCTCTGTAAAATATATTTCTTGACTACCTTGAGCTGGAGATGACTTGACTTTTCATAGGAACAAGCTGGTGTAAGGACCTTGTGGCTGGAAGACATTTTCAAGAGTCCTTAGATTCAAAGGAGGTAAGAGATCTAGCTTGATAGTCCAGCAAAGACCAGAGAAGATGCAGAGAGAACCAGGTATGAGGAAAGAAGGGAAGAATGTGGAGAATTGCAGAAGGAGTGATAGTGAGCTTGGTAAAAGAAACTAGCTCTAGCACTTTCTCCTTCTTCAGGAGCTAGGCGCATATTGCTCCCTCTGCCTGGACTTGTCATTCGCCCTTCTCATTCCTCTCACTCCATGAATCTTGGATGAAATGTCCCCTCCTTTTCCTCACCCCTTAAGAGAAGATAGGTTTCCTCAGTTATTCTTTCTCATAGAATTGTAAAAATTCCTAATGTGCATATCATCATCTAATATTGTATATATATATAGACATGAATATATATGTAATTTTTGAGGGTGAATGTATATATGTATTTGTAAGTATATATAATTAACTTACACATAAAATATATATATAATATAATAATATATAATATATGTATATAATCTGTAATATGAAATATGTACTATATTAACATTTGCCCTTGTTTTTTGGTTGTCTCTCTGTCTCCTGCTGTTAGCCACAGGGACCCTGTGTCTATTTTGCACTTGACAAAGGGTATGATTGTTTAATAAAGGATTGTTGAGTGAGTGAATGAATGAGGGCATCATGAGAAACTATTGTTCTCCCTAGATTTAGCAAAGAGCCACGCTGCCCAATGGCTTAAGGATGGATGACTTAGACTAAGGGAATGGAAAATTCGTTGAAAGATGAACGTGAATTTTTAGAGCAGGACCTGGTCAGAAAAAGGCTGAACTCAGGAATTGCTTTGTTCTGGATTTGTGTATTAAAACCTTGATGTGAAGACCACATCTAACTAGGACATGACTTGTTCCTGCTGGCAATCTCTGCTTTAATCTCTAGCTTGGAAGGGGTGTACTTCTGAGAAGGGGTGAAAAAGATGGGAAAGAGAACAACCTTTTTCTGGAGTCCACAGTGTTGAGGTAGCAGCTCCTAAGACCTCTCACAGGGACACTGGAAATAGTCATGAAGGCTACCGAGCCTGTCTTCCCTTGGCTTTGGCTAGTGAGGTCTCCACACTTCTGTGTGGCTCCTGGCATCCATAGCTCAGGAAAAGGGAACCTTGCTGAGGCTAAGTAAGAGTTTCTCAGTGAGTGTGTGGTTTCCATCTTCACTGGGGTCTGCTGATGGGTCTTCATTCTTGAGCTCTATTGATACCAACTGACATTTGGCAGTGTGGGCATTTAAGGAAGGCATTCTGTGCTATATGTGGAAACTGGAAATGTTCCCTTTTGCTAGGACTAAACCCATGCAAAAGGGATATGAAGCCTAGAAAGGCAGATATTCCTTCTGGCAAGATGTCCATAAGAGAACGGAATTGATTATATTTAGATTTCACATTCTGTAATACGTTTCTTGGAGTGTATTACCTTTCTTATCAATAGTGAGATAAATAACATAAAAGTCACCAGCATTACATTTTCTTAGTTTGAGTTCACAGGAGTTGACTTTTCTTGATCACTTAGAGCAAAAATCATCCTCTCCTCTTGCCTGGATTGCCTGAAAATTCTAGAGAGTGACCTAACTTCCCATTTCACTTCATGCTCTGTAGAGGTGGCACTGGCAAGCTATATAAATATTCCCTGCAATAAAAACCTCTAAGAATATTTGGCTTTGGAAGGACCCTGAACTCAAGGAGGCAGAAACTTAGTTTTGAGTCCAGGCCTGCTACTTATGAGGCAGATGACCTTGGAGAAGTGACAGAGTGACAGGCATTTATGACTGAGAAGATTTAGATGGTTCCCAAGTTCTTGTTATAGGATTGTGTGATATTCTTAATGAACCCAAGAATTTGTGTTGAGGTCCTTCCTCTCCTATAATTTAAAGAAAAGGGAGGCTGGCTAGTGAATATAAATGATTTATATTCTCCAGTTTACCTACCCCAGGGGTCAGTGACGTAGGATAGGTGCACACCTCCTTATTTGTTCCAGCACCTTCCCCAGGGAGGACCAAGACCTATTCAGCAAGGGGTTTCACCCATCCTGATAAAACATACATGGAGAAGAGAGGGAGTTTGTTTGTGCTTGTTGAGGAAACCAAGTTTATAAGAAACTTTGTCTCAATCTTAGATTCCACGTTCAACCCACAGTTAGAGAATGTGCTGAAGAGTTGAAACAGACAGCTTCACCTAATGGAGAATTCTACAGTGAACCCTCTCACGTGCTGAAGTCACACATAGCATTGCTTCACAATTTAATGATGTGGAGGCAGAAGCCAAATTTATATGCAGAACAGATGGGTCCATAGCTAGCAGAAAGGGAAAAAATGCTCCAAAATAGGCTTGTTAAATATTACTATCTCTGGATATAAGCAGGGAGAAAATGCATTCTGTTTGGGACAAGCTAAGAATATCTTAGGATCTTTTGAATTTCTAGTCATTCCTTTTACATATTGATAAAAGGGTTATAAACAATAGGACGACATCCCATCCAATAAGTACACTTGCCATTATTTTAAAGAGTAAATTTGGCTATCCTTTAGAAAGAATTCTATCCAAAGATATTGTCTCTGAGAAAGATATTAAGAGCCTAAGGGCACCTGCGGAAATGTGGACCAAAGTTGGCTTTTCTAATCTGTTGGATAAGACAGTGACAACTGGGTCAGAAATAAATTTTCCCCTTGCTCCTCCCAAATATTTTCTGCCCTGTATGTTCACAGATTCTTGAAATTTCTTTTCCAATGACTTCCTTCCATTTTATTTTATAATTTAAAAAATGAGATATGACAGACAAGTATTCTACAGCTGTAGCACTCTGGCCAAAATTCTTACTAGAGAGTAAGGGAGAAAGAATGATAGAAAAATTCATTTTCAAAGAGTGCATTTCAGTGGGACAGCTGGGGAAGATCATGTGCAGAGGGCACGGTCTGCCCAGGAGAATGGAGAGGGTGCAGCACAGAGCAAGGGTGGACTGGGCTGGAGAAAGACAAATGTTCTTATTTTGCTTTTCTGCAGAAGCTTAGTTTCAGTGGCTATAGGAGATTTAGATAATTATTCAACTTCTTGCCCAAGCTGCATCATTAGCACCGACTTTTAAGGAAAGACCTGATCTGTAAGATGTGATAATATTCCATTGTGATATTAGGGACACTGAAAATACGTAGTGGTCCCATATATGCTCGTCAGCCCATCAGTTAATATCAGAAATTCCTTAGTCAGTGTGTTATCTTTGGCACATAATTCGCCACATGCATAGAGGGAGGGATAGGAAAATGGGATTGGTAATAGGGAGGATAGAAAAAAGCTGTCACAGGGTGCCTGGGAGGGGTATGGAAATATAATAAGAACTAATAAGAACCAAAAACAAAGTGTAGAAATAATAATAAAATACAACATTTTGTGTGGTTTCTACATTCCAGGCACTCTTTTGAGTATTTTATATATATTATTAACTCATCTAGTGAACACACTTGTTAATATCATCACATAAATATCTGTTCTTAAATTATTCATTCAATAGATTTTGTGCCAGACACTTGTCCAAGGGTTGGAGTTACAGATACTGACAGAATAGACAAGGCTGGTACTTCTAGAGAATTTACAATTTAGTTGGGGGAAATAAGCAGAAGATACCTAAGTAAACACACAGATACCATTATTCTAGATAATGATGAGCTCTATGTGCTGTCAAGGTGGTATGAGAGAGAGTAAGGTGTCCAGCGGATGATGGAGTGGTTGGGAGGCACCTCTCTGGGGAGGAGATGAGTCACCTGCCGCCTGAGTGATGAGCAGTCAGCCACATGAAGGAGTCAGGGCATGTTAGGCAAAGGGCACAGCACTAGCAAAGGCCCTGGGGTGGGGCAGGTGTGGTTTGTTTGAGGGACTGAAGGAAGGTCAATGTATGTGGAGCACAGTGAGCACCAGGGAGAGAGGTAGAAGGTGAGTGAGGTCAGCTGGGAGGAAGCAGTGTCATGTGTGGCCTATCATTTGGATTTTAGACAAAGGGATAGGAGGGACTTAGCAATTGGTAAGCTCTGAAGATGAAAGGGATAAAAGATTAAGCTCCTGTCTCATGGGTTTACCAACTGGCCTTATTCCAGTGCCTGCCTATTTGGCCTTAACCAGACGAAACACTGCTGTGGTTCTAAGAGAGCAGTGATATCTAAGTGTGAGAATGGTCAAGAGAGTCTTTGTGGAGGAAGCTAAGCATGGGCTGGTTGTGCAGAGAAAGAGAGTCGAGAAAAGGAATCCATGAACCAGAGTCTGGCTGCTCTCAGCTCTCTCTCACTTTCTCTAATAGGCAGAACTTGCCTTTTTTACCTACCCTTACCTTCGCGTGAACATACTTTGTTTATCTCCCTGAGGGTGTGTGCACGTACTCAGTGAGTGTGTGTGTGTGTATGTGTGTGTGTGTAGGAGTGTATGTGTGTATGTGTGTGTGTGTTAGGGCACTCTACACTCTTTGGAACCAAAAGACTATTTTTTTTTTAAGATTTAATTAATTAATTAATTTATTTGTCAGAGAGAGAGAGAGAGAGATCACAAGCAGGCAGAGTGGTAGGAAGAGGCAGAGAGAAGCAGGCTTCCCGCTGAGCAAGGAGCCCGATGTGAGACTCAATCCCAGGACCCTGAGATCATGACCTGAGCCAAAGGCAGCAACGACTGAGCCCCTCAGGTGCCCCAGAACCAAAACACATTTATTGCAAAGCTTAATTTTCTCAGCTGTACCGGTTGGAGTATGGCCTTGAAGTGTAGTCCAAGCTTTTCAGGGATGAAAATTTTCATTTCCTCTTAGATGTTTGCTATATTGGTCCCGTAGACAAATGTCTAGAATCTTTGCGGTGGTGGTACGTGCTCAGCTCAGTTCGCCAAACATTTGCTGAGGGCGTACTCTGTGCCAGGTGCTGTATGAAGCCTTATCTCAACAAAGATGGGTAATTCACACACCTCGCCTTCCCGGAGCACATCCACAACCAGAAGAGAGCTTCACGTGCCGGCTAATTCAGTGTTTCCACAGCCTGCCGTGTGCTTTATTTCAGGTCCTTTGACTTCCTAGAGGTCCGGTTGCACCCTAGCTCGGTCCCGTGCAGTCCAGGCTCCAAGCTAATCCACGGAGCCTCCTCGTTGCTTTCAATTAGCCACGTTACCAGGAAAGCATGCAGAAATCAGAGGTGCCAGAATCAAGAGCTGGGCTCTATTATAATTCTCCAGTGGTCACGGAGAGCGAGAGCCTTTGAAATGGACGCAGATTATTTATGGGGAGAAAGCATTTAGAGGATGAAGTCTCAGGCATGAAAATCCAAGAGGAGAAATAAATGGGGAATGCATCCCGGGGAGACGAATAATATTTACTAGAGTATGTTTGTTTCAAGGCAGATTCCTAAGTTTTATTGCGTATGGTGGTAATCTTTGTGAGAAATTTCTGGCCAGAAGAAAGGACTTATAAAGTCTGACTTGTGAAATGCTACATCCTTTGCGTCTGCCTGCTGGGGGAGGGGCTGGCTGGCTTCTACCGGGCACGATATTTTTACATTTGTCCAAGACATGGTCTCTTCCTCCCAATTCCCTTAGAAGTCTTCCCTTTAACAAATGTTTCTTAAACACCAATTCTGCACCTGGAACTATTGTTAAGTGAATACAGTGATGAACAAGGTATGCACATGCCAGCTGGGGAGACAAAGGAGGTAAATGATCACCAAGTAATTAACTGATTTTGTCTGCAAAAAATCTTACAAGTGGTCATGAAGCAAAAACACGCAGCAATAACTGTTTGAGCCACCTTGGTATGCGGATGAGTTTTTCTGATTGTGTCCTGGGTTCCAGGCCTCGGTTTGTCTTTACTCACTATGCACAGGATTTGGTCAGGTTGAGCCTGGACAAGGAGGACTCCATTCCCTCTTGTTCCTCTGGACCTGCTTTTCTCCATGCCCATCCTTCTCATTCATTCCCACCCTTCTCCTCTTACTTCTGCACAGACTGGGAACTCCTTTAGGTCAGGGCTCTAAAGGATCCCTGGTCTTAGCTCCGGATCACAATGCCCTGCGCAGTGACTGATACATAGTATGTGCCAAATCAGTGTAAGTTCCGTTGAATTGCAGAACTTCCTGCTGTGTCTCCACTTCCAAGTATAGGCTTTAGCTGGACTGAGGGGCTGTGGGTCCTACGTGGGCATCATTCTTAGCACAATGAGCATCCCTGACCACAGGGTCTGGCTAAGGGGCTGAGACAGGAGCAGAACAGTGAAGAGTGTAAGTGCCGGACTTCTGCTCCAAGCACTTCCTGGCCTCCAAAGAACCATACAGTTTTCACGCAGATCCTTTCTATCCTTTTGCATCAAAGGATGCAAAGGATTTGGATGTCAGCTTTCCTCACGGACGGTTTTAGAATCACACTGATGGCTGCATCTCAGCCAGTACCTTCCACATTCTCTTGGAGGGGCCTCCAGATGGTGTTCAGATGGGAGATGTCAGTGTTCCGTGGCAAACACACTGTAACACAACCTTGACTCTACAATCCCCCTAACAAAAAAATGCATTGTTTTTCCTTGCATTCTTTAGGCTGCTGCCATCCACCCCAAAGCATCACTGTTACCCTGGAACCCAACTTTCTTTCCACCATTAGTGGCTTTCTGTACATGCTCATAGGTGCTATCTTGTCTCCTTCTCAATATATCACGCATTTCTCCCTCTTCTCAGTCTTGGTCACAGATTACTCAGAACAGACGACTGGTCACTCTGCCTCAAGCTCATGCTGGTCACAGAGATATCATTGTAAAACACAGATTTATAATGCTTGCCTTGGAGGAACATGCTGTCACCTACAGTGTACATGCAGAGTTCTTAGGAAGGCATAAAAAGCCTTCAAAATCTCATCTCGTGCCACCTGACTGTGCTTTCTTTCTCTCTTCTCAGATAGTCTCTGCTCTCACTGCACCTAGCCACATGTACTCTGAACCACCTCGTGCTCTTTGGGCTCTTGGCATCTTCTAGACTACTCCTCCGGCGTCTTGTCATGCCGTCTGTGTCAACCTTTGTCAACCTGCACTCACTATTCAAGATCTAGCTGCAGCATCCTGGCTTCTGAGAAATTCTCCTCTCCATCTTCCCATCTGTGTACCGTATCCAGCTAATCACACTCTCTTCTGGGATACCCATTTCCACACGGCCCTATTCTAGGATTTACCACAGGGCACTGGAATTTTCGCTGTCTACCTTTTCGTTCTTGTGTCTTTTTCAGATTGAGGTTCCTAGAACCTTACACTCAACTTCTTGCTCATTACATGGCTTTGGACACATGACAGAGCCCCTGTCAGTTTCATTTGCAGTTTAAAGGAGCAACTAAGGTCCACTTTCCAGATTGTTATGGGGGGTAAACAAGACGAAGCACCTAGCACAGTTGACTATCTAATAAATGGCACTATCTGTTGATATTGTCTATTAGCCTAATATCCACGCAGATAAGGATTGTCTTCTGGAGATGCCTGGGCCTGCGTTTGTTACCAGAAGGTTTCCTTCTGTGCTTTGGGCTTGAAGAAATGGATCTCAAGGAGAGGCTTCAGGTCTACTCCTACCATCAGCCACTGAAGGGAGATTTCACTAAGGGCTCATGGTCATCCTGGAGAAGACACAGGCGTGAGCTCTGCCTGGGTGAATCTGCAGCTGCTGGTATGGACGTTGTGAGGGGATGCACCATGAACAGGCTGCTGTTTTATTTGTGCTACCATAGGACTTTCAAAGCAAGATGGTTACAAACTGGATGGAACCTTAAAAAAAATTCTTGCATAGATGTATTTTATGGTTTGAGTTAACTATTGAATAGCTACTATGAATCTAGCACAAAAGGAGTTCAAGGCATTGTTTCGGCCTCAGGTTCCTCCCGTCTTCCCTTTTCCTGTCTCATTGTGAGGAGAGAAACTACTTTTATTTTGGCATCAAAGACAGACACGACCCAGTCCGGTACGACACAGACTCAAGGTTCTCAGTGTGCAGCGAAAAGTGAGGTCAGCATGCACAGAGACCTGGGAAAAACAAACTGATTTAAGGCACTAAACCAGGAAACCCTGTTCCATTTCCTTCTGAATGGAGTCCACAGTGGTGCCGGAAGACCATCTGGAGAAATCCAGCCCCAGGAGAAATAGCATGTTGTAACGCATTTGATTAAAATAAGAAAGGGAAAAAACCCATGGTGTGTGTTATCCTCATGCTAGGACTGGGGGCAGCAAGCAGCCTGCGAGTGGTGGTCCATGGAGATTTCGCCTGGATTACTTTAAAAGCACTTTAGCAGAGCCAGGCAAATGAAAGTCATGTGTTTATTCATTAAGGAGACCTTCTCTTGGGGATATTTTATTTGCAGTTCTATAAAGAGGCAAAACCTCCACATTTTTAATCTTCCGTGCAAGAACTTCTAAGCATTGGAAAAGCAGCCACAGGAAGAATGAGTTTGGATGTCTCAGAAATCCTGATAAAGTTTGGGAACTTGTCCAGGCTCTTTGAACTTTCTTGGCTGTGTCATATTGGATTCTGTCTGTGGTAGCAAGTTCACTTGCAGCGTGTACATTTCTCAGGCTATTTTAGTGTTTTGATGGAGGGCTGGGCCAAGCCCCAAAGGTAGCAGTGAGACAGTCTTGAGCATGGGGATGCCTGAGTCTCCCCAAACCTCCCCAGGCTTCAGTGGGAGTTTGCAAGACATGCTGGGGTCATTTATCTGCGGGCAGTGTTCCACCGATCACAGACACCTTTGAGAGATTTCAGTGGTCCGTCTCCAAGCCTCCTGGCTGACTGGTACCAGTCCAGTACAAAGGGTCTCATCATAACATCCAAGGCCTAGTGGAATGAGACCTTCTATTTTACTGTTTGGAAATTTGCGAAGATTGAAACTCCCACCCAAGAAGTTAACGTTACTTTGTGTCTTTGGTCTGAACCATGGAAAACCCGATTCAACCACAGCTCTTTGCGATTCTAAGTACAGGCATGGTGACTGATTAGGGCACTTGGTACATGTTTTTAAATCTGTTGAGTCCAGAGAAGGATGGAAGGGGGCTTTTATGTCCTTGTCACATTTAATTTTATATGCCACTGGACATACAAGGGCAAATGGAATTGCTTTTGAGGTGGTATGATTTAGGAGAGAAACATGTACATGGGAGATCTAATTTTGCATAAAAATTTAGCTTATTAAAACAACAGTTATTGTGCAGTTTCTGTGGATCAGAATTCAGGGTAGCTGGTCTGGGTGATTCTGGCTCGGGGTTTCCCACGGGGTTGCAGTCACCGTGGCAGCTGGGGCTGTGGTCAACGGAAAGTTTGCCTGGGGCCGGAAGATCTGATTCCAAGGTAGCTCTGTCGCAAGGATGTTGCAGGAATTCTCTGCTCCTTGTCACATGAGCCTGTCCATGGGGGCTGCTCAAGGGTCCTCGTGATATGACAGGCAGCTTCCCCCAGAGTGAACCGAGAAGAGACGGAGAACAAGCAGGAAGAACGATGGCTTGACCTAATTTTGGAAGTCACACACCTTCCTTCTACCATAGAAGTGAGTCCCTAAGTACAACCTACTTTTAAGGGAAGAAAATGTAGTGTTTGCCTTTGGTGAGAAAAGTATCAAGGCATATATAGCCACAATTTAAACCAACATTCTGTAAGCTTCAGAGGTCATTGATATGGTTGTGAATCTATTGCTGGAGGCAAGTTGATGAATCTTTGAGACTTAATTTCTCATTTATGAATTGATATAAAACGCCTCCTTTTTAAGAAAAGTTTTATTTATTTATTTTAGAGTGGGGACCAGTAAAGGGAGAGGGAGAGAGAGAATCATGAGCAGACTCCCTGCTGAGTGTGGAACCCGACGTGGGGCTTGATCCCACGACCCTAAGTTCTTCACCTGAGTCAAAATCAAGAGTTGGATGCTTAACTGATGGAAACAGTAGCTATGATTAGTGTCATAAATTCTAAAATTGTGAGAGCACACCCACTGGGAAAAACGGGGACTCACATTTTAAAAATCCACTCCTCTAGACAAAAGGGTTCATCTCTTCTCCATTAGAGGGACAATTTTGTCTTCACTGCACTGCTTGGTTGTTCTGTCTCAGTCTCTTCAGGGTGTTGTACCTTGAGATGACAGTTGTCATGCCCTTTTACAAAGAGCTGATCATAAAACACACACACACACAGCACTCTGCCCCTTAGTGTGCCATCCAGTACATTTCCATCATCTGAAAACAATTATCCTGTGGATGGTGTGGACCGTCCTGTGGATGGTGATGTGATTGGATATGAAAAGACAAGGAAAATGTCAGAGTGAGGCATTTGGTGGTAGATGGTTTTTACTGTTTCAAAAACAATGCTTGGCCCGGAAGCCAGGGGACTTCTGGTATGACAATGAGGCCAAACAGTTGCCTGGCATGGGCTTGTTGCTCATTCCCCAACCTTGGAACAGTCGTGAGTGGGGGGAAGGGGCCATTAGCACTTGGACTGATTGATTTTAAAACGAGGCCCTTGCTTCCCAAGAACCATTGAAGTGAACTGGATTTTAGCAAGTGGTGAGCGAACTCAGCAAAGGCCTGCTCACGTGTGGTAAGTTCAAGGTTCCTGGGATTTAAGGTAAAGCTGGCAAGGCCACCATTAATTCGGGAAGCAAGGGAAAGTAGTGTATCAGTGGTGCAAATGTGGGAGCAATAAAGAACAAAGACCATTCCCCTCATGCCCCAGGAAGACACTGCTCCCCTCCTTTCTACCTCCTATTAGTTGGCTGGGGAAGGTTCCAGTTTTCCCCCTGAATGAACTGTCAAAACTTTCCCCTCCAGGCTTGAAATGTGTTCCCCTCTGAGCAGCTCAGCACATTGTCAAACCAGTCTTTACTTGAAAGACATATGGCATCAACATGAAAGATGTCATATGTTGAAGTCCCCTGCCTCCCCCCCACCCACCACTCCATCCCCCAAGATTTTAGAAAGATGTTACATCCTGCATCTGGGCCCTGCAGAGTGGAGGTGGTGGAGAGCAGGCAGCTCTGCAGGGGAAGCTGCCAGGGGGCCGGAGACCCCATCTGGAGAAGGTCTTTGGCTGGTTTCTGTAGAGCAAATGAGGGAGAGAAACTGATGAGGGGGGTGGGGTCGGAAGACAAAGCAGGCCACGGAAAACGTTGGTTTTATGGAGCTTGCAAACCTGAACTCAAATATTAAAAATGCTTTCATCAGTCTCCTTAATCCAGAGAAATTCTTTTTGGCTTAGATGGGAGGAAAAATCAGTCCCTTAAGGGGAAAGCAAGAGGAGAAGGAGGTAAGGATGTGAGTCAGACTCAGGGAATTGCTGGCAAATGCCTTCGTTTTAGGAGGGCGGAGGAGGACTGTTTGCAGCTGATCTAATGTTGCAGACCATGGATAATGCCCGCCTGTCTTTTATGGATTTCTCTCTTTCCTTATGAAAAAGGTTTGACTCCATTAAGCGGGGGAAAGGTGAGAAAAAAAAAAGCACTATTCTTTCTTTGCTCGCTTCTTTTTCTCTGGGGAATAAGCAGTGCTTGGGCTCCAAAGCTGTGTTTTTCTTTGGGTTTTGCCTTTTAATAGGGGTTGAAGAAAGTGGTTATAGACATTTGAGGGGAAATAAAGCCTGTGGTTTATTAACAGGGCTGGTTTTAATCAGCAGTGATTTGACTGGGGTAACATTAGAGCTACAACACTGATAACTGATACTATGATTTTCTATGCTTTTAACCCCAAACTGAAGTCTTGTGGATTCACTGACAGACATGCATTTGTTTCCCCGGCCAGGCTGTGAGGACTGAGTGTTTTGTGAAGACAGCATCTGATCAGGACCGGAGCAGCTGGTGAGGGGTGGGGTGGGGGGCAGCTGCCTCTGAGTATTTTCAGCTGGAATTCTAGCTGCTAAGAAGCAAGCCGTGTAGAGGCAAGGGCTTCTCAGTGAGGCCAGTGGAAGTGAGAGGAAAAAGTAGAAGGCAGGTTCTAGCTTCCGTTTGGCCACAGCAGGTCAGGGCCCAGATAGTCAAGTACTCACGAGTTACTTCTTCACAGACCTGAGGTGACATCTCAGGTCAAGACACCTTACAATTTCCAGATGTCATAAGCAATGGTTTTCTTCCCTCTTTTAGGGAAGTTGAAAAAGTCTAGACTACTTCTCAGGCAGAATGTTACTCTTAGGGGTAACCCAATCCTGTCCTACAAAGAACAAAATGTTCTGGATGTCTCCCACCCAGTCCATTAGTCAGCATGGCCTCCACCGAAGTCACTGCCAAGATCCTAATGAGTTTCCAGTTTGACCTTAAAAAACTAAGGTCAAACCTCTACCCTAGTCAGCAACTACCGTTTGCCATATTGATAGCCAGCAATAGCAATGGGGTTTCTAGGTAGGTTCTCTGCAAGAGTGAGGCACTTCGTTTTTCAGTGTATTTGTATCTACCTATCTTTGTTTCTTACTATCTATCTATCATCTATCTATCTATCATTTTTAGTAGGCTCTATGCCCATTGAGGGGCTTGAACTCATGACCCAGAGATCAAGAGTCACGTGCTCTGCTGACTGAGCCAGCCAGGTGCTCCAAGTGTATTTTTTAAAAGGAGAAACAGAGGCCCAGCATTTGCCTTTCTCCTACTGACTCTTAAAAGTCAAACAAGATGATGCACCAAGCTCCTGGAGAGATCGCGGGTGAAGGCAGTGAGGGAATAGACCCTTCCCCCTGCCAGTCCTCCTGGCATTTCTGTAATAACGTTTCATATTTCTGTGTTTACATGTATACAAATCCTCCCCCAGCCTAGAGAGGGCTTTGGGTGTGTAGGGTTACTTTCTTGTTCTCATGCCAGAGAGGCAGTGGCCAATCCCCAGGCTCCCCCTTGACGTTCCTCGTGAAAGGGGGCACGTATCCAGGGGATGGCTGCCCAACGTGATGGTGGTACTGAGCTTGTGGCCAGGAAGGGATCAGAGCGAGTCTGCCTTGCTTGGTGTCCGAGTTGGATCAACTCCACCCACCCAGCCCTCTGGCATCCTCTTGCTCCTCCCTCTCTGACTACCTGCCCCTGACGCATGGAAGTCAGGTCTTACCACCTGGGCTGAGAAGTGGATTGCTCTAGAGCAATAGATAGTCTCCCTCAGGAATATGAAATCATACTAAGAATCACAGAGACTAGAGTTTGTTAGATCTGAGTTTCATTAATAATAGCCTCCTAGAGCAGTAGTTGCCAAATATTTTTTTTTCATTACACATGGGTTAAAAAATATGAATATGTATTTACATATTTATAGATTATATACATGTATACTATTATTGGTTAACATCTCAAGGTGCACTATATACTCAGGGTTTTTTAAAATGAAAAGTAAGTATGACCCTAGTAGTAACAAGCACACCCAATGCCCCAGTCTTGGTTTTGAATATTGTTCTCCAATAAAAAGAAGCAGGGCTCCTTGAGTTAATAGTTGATTCTAGGACTGGGGTATTGAAATGCATAAGATTAGCCAGGAGCATCTTGTAGCTCAAGAAAATAGGGAAGCACTCAAACAAAACTAATTATGGGGGTACGCCAAAGGGACCCAGGAACCAACTGAAAGGGCTTCCAATGGCTAAAGCTGGAAACATTGGAGCATTAAAGTAAATAAAATAATATAACATTATAATCCAGAACATAAAATACATATCCACAAAACCAAATTGATATAATAAATGACTGAGTAAAAATATAAATTAAGAAAAAGAGACAAATTTCATGTACTGAAACAGCCCAAGTAATTTTTGTAGATAATCCAGGAGGTGGAGCATAATTCCTCACTTCTTAAGTGTGGGATGCACATGGTGACTGTCTTCGAAGGGGACAGTATAGAAAGGGGAGATGGGATGGGGAGCAGCTTTACAATGGCAAGACTTGAAAATCTCTCCCTCCACCAGGCCTTCAAGGTCAACATCAGCAGTCATTAAGTCGGATTGGTAGTATTTGAGATGATGTGATGAAAATGGTGCTTTATTCTATGGTCTTTCTTCAAAAATTCCATGACCCCAGACTAGTCATGAGAGAAAGATCAGACAAATCCTAACTGAGACACATTGGACAAAGCACCTGACCAGAGACTTCTGATCCTCTAACTGTCAAGGTCATCAAAACCAAGAAAGGTCTGAGAAACTCTCATAGCCAGGATGAACTGAGGAATAACAAGGAGACATAACTCAATGTGTTGTGTTATACTGGATGCCATCATAAACCAAAAAGGACAAGGTGAGAACTAAGGAAATCCGAATCAAGTTTGGACTTCAGTTAATAATATTATACTAGTACTAATTCATTAATTGTAATAAATGTACCATACAAATGAAAGCTATTAATCGTAGGGAAACTGAGGGTAGAGTATATGGGACTCCCCCGTGCTATCTTCATGGTTTTTATGTAAATCTGAAATTCTTCCAAAAAATGAAGTTTATTATTTAAAAAAGTACACATGGGATGAATTTGGTTAAACATCGTCCTTAGTTGTGGGTCTCTCCTGTGACTTTGGGTGTTTCGTGGCCTCCCTGGCCTCTTCCTAGTAGATGCCTGTAGCGTCTTTCCAGTTGTGACAATACAAATGTCAACAAATGTTACCGAATGTCCCCTGGGAGGCAAGATTGTTCCCCGTTGAGAACCATTTGCCGGAAAGCAACCCTTGATTGAGTGGGAGGGCTGGTATGAGATAAAAAGCTTAAGAACTTGCTCACAAGAAATGCCACTCTAATTTTGCCAATGTGTGTGTGTGTGTGTGTGTCTGTGTCTGTGTCTGTGTATTTATTCATCCAGACAGCATCCTGAATGAGGGGAAGCTAGACAAGTTGATTCTTTAGGCTGTATTGAGCTGGTGCAGAGGACGAGATGACAACGTCGGATTAGCCAGGATGTGCAAACAGCAGCAGACCTCGGGAGTGTGAGAGGCAGGGAAAACAAGGAGCCGCGGAACCGCTCATGGACTGAGGGTCTGAGAGTGGACGATGGAGCCCTATGTGCTGGTGGGAGGAGCTCCTCCATCGGCCCATGAAACTCTGTTACACAGGTATTTATAGAGCGCTTGCCCGGAACCAGGCTCCTTCTGAATGTGGGGCTCCTGTGAACCCTCCTTCACTTGCCACGTGTTCTCCTGAGCTCATTCCGTCCCTTCATTTTCTGTCGATGCCACCTAGAGGCCTGGGCCACCCTCGGGGCTCTCCAGTTGGGCCTGCTTCCTTAGAGACAAACCACGTGCTCAGGTCTCTCCCTGCCAATAAAATTGTCTAAGACTCCTTATCGCTGGTCATGGCTGTGTGTAAGTGCACACACACACACACGCACACAATTATTTGATACAGCATATGCATATAATTATATCTACTGTACACACATATTATATATAATAATCATACATGTGTATAATGTGCATATGCAATATATTACATGTATGTGTATAATATGTTATATTATTAATATATACAATATGTGCATATATTATATATATAATTATATATGCTATTAATTATAGACACATGTTATCATTATACACTACTATATGGACACGCTATTGTATACAGTATATGCACATAATTGCATAAATATATTAGATATTATTATACATTTGATACATATATGTATCATATGTAATATATACTACATATTTGTACATGATATACCATCTTATATGTTATTAATGTGTAGAATATATAATATATAATTATATATACAATTGCATATATATTTATATGATTATGATATACGATATGATTATATGGTATGTGATTGCATTTATATTATATATGATAAATTTACATATTTAATTGCATAAACTACATGGGTTATCTCTTTTTTCTTGCTTTATTGAGATATAACTGACCTATAACATTGTGTAAATTTAAAGCACACAACATGTTGATTTGATCCGCTCTATATACTGTGAGATGATTACCACTGTAGAGTTATCAAACACCTCCATTACCTGTTAATGACTATTTCTTTTTTGTGGTGAGAATATTTAAGATCTCCTTTCTTAGCAACTTTCAAGAATATAATGCAGTATCATTAATTAACTCTAGTCACTGTGCTCTACATCGGATCCCAGAACTTTATCATCTTATAACTGGAAGTTTGCATGCTTGACCAACATCTCCTTATTCCCTTGCCTGGCCCCTGGCAATCACTACTCTTCTCTCTGTTTCCATCAGTTAAGCTTTCTTAGATTCTACATAGAAGTGTTACCACACAGTATTTGTCTGTCTCTGTCTGACCTATTTCACTTAGCATAATGGCCTCAGGGTCTACCCATGTTGGAAATCACAGGATAGCCTCATTTCTCATGGCTGAATAATATTCCATTATATATGTATGCCACAATTTCTTTATCCATTCATCCACCGTTGGACACTTAGACTGTTTCTGTATCTTGGCTATTTTGAATAAGGCTGCAATGGATACAGAGATCCAGATTTCATTTTCTTTTTTTTTTTTTTTTGATAGATACCTTATATGGGTTATCTCTGTCCTAAATCTTACCTGTCCTTAAAAATCCCTGATCAAATGTCACTTTCTCTATGAATCATTCCCAGTTTTCCCAGTCCCAAATAGTTTTTTTTCCTGCAAATTTCCATTGCTTTCCCAGTTCCTGACAAAGGTACAAATAGCCTACATATCTCTTCACTAACAGACAGCACACTATTGTTGTCATGGGGTTGTAATTATTGTTGCTGTTGTTGTTATTTTAATCTTTATGTCCTTTTTTAACCTTGTGCTTAAAAATTTGTTACTTTAATACAAAGCTATCTTAACTGAGGTCTAGATTATCTGTAATAAATTAATATGTTACCCTCTTATCCTGTCAACATATTTGCATTTCAACAGGAACTTTCTGGAGAAACACAATGCTGAACTTACAAGATTTGAGAGTAGCCATATAAGGTATGAGGCCAGGCTAGTCATAGTAATTGGGGGCAGGTTTTATTTCTGACTCCAAATCCCATTCTGTGGGTGGAGGCCTCATCTACTTATGTCTGAGACTCATTTTGTCATTATCCTTAATACAAGGGGATCGAGGTTGAAGAATTAGATTCTTAAGGAAAATACTCCTCTTGGAAATTTTCTGTTAGTCTTTCCTATGCACAAACCACTCCCAAACTTAGTGTTTTGAGATGGTAAAAGGATATTATTTTTCAAGCTATTGTAGTTGGCAAAGTGGTTCCTTTGATAGTTTTGTGTGAGATCACTTGAGCAGCTACATTCATCTAGGAGTCAGCTGGGCCAGAAGGTCCAACGCGGACTCACTCACATGACTGGTGGGTCATAATGGCTCTTGGCCTGGGTACCTTGATTCTCCAATATGTGGTCTTTCATCTTCCAGGAGGCCGGGCCAGCTTCCTGACAATGTCTCTTTATACCAAGGCCCCAAATTTCATAAATATGAATTCCACAACATTCTATTGTTCAGGGCAAGTCACATATCAGGCCACAATGGAGAGATGGGGAAACAGATACCACCTCCAATGGGAGCAGGTGCAAAGGCTTTGTGGCCCAATGAAATTGACCAGAAACCTGTGTAGCATCTCCGTGATTCAGACCCAGTAACTGAGGTCACCAGCCCATGCTTTGCAGAAGTCCCCTACTTATTCTCCTCTCAAAGGGATAGAGGAAGAATATGATGTCCTTGAAGACTTATCTCTGCTCAATGGGAGGAGACAAATGATTTCCCTACACAACATTAGACTGAACTGAATGGAATTAACCAATGGTATGATATCATTAAAGACTTCTGTCTTTGCCCAGAGGTAGGAGTTTTTGAGTTGTGTCATAAGTAGGGAAGAGCCCTACATTGGCTGACCACCATGTATTTCAGGAAAACTAACCACTTACTTCTAAGTGATGGCAGGAGACTCCCCACATTGCCAAACCATTTTTTGCGAGTGGTAGCAACTTCCTAAAGATTGAATCTTGAAACCTAAGAATATGAAGTGACTAGCAAAGCATCATCATAAAACCATATTTAAAAAATGCCAAGCTTGCCTGAGAGGAAGTTGGGGGGGTAGAGAGGAAAGTTGAACAGTTCCCCCCAATATAGGCTTTTCTCTGCCCTAACAGTTTGTAATAAGAATGAGTAAGATGCAGTGAATTCCTTGGTCATACCCCTGTACTCAAACACAAGGGAGCATTTTCTAGAACATCCCTTTGCCCGATTAGGGAGGAGAAATGTGTGAAGATTTCACCCACGGCCTCATTCAACACTCACAACCATGCTCAGAGGAAAGAATTAGCTTTGCATAGCTCAGAAAATGAGCTATGGCATGTGAGAGGTTAAGAAATTGTCCACTGTTTCACAGCTAGTAAGAGTTGGAACTGGAATTTCCTCTCAGTTCCAGGTCTGTCTGAAGCTAGATTCACCACCACCGCCCTGTCTCCCAGGAGGATGTACACAGAAGATCTGCCAGATAGATCATGCCTTGCATAAAGGAATATGAGAAATCAAGGACTTGGAAGAGAGTAATGCATTGGAGGAAGTTTTGGGATGGCCTGGAAGCACGATGTTACTCCATTCCTGTCTTTAGAAGAAAAGTCCAATGAAGTAAGATTATTGAAGTAGAGAGACAGAGAGAGAGAACAAGAGCAAGAGAGAGATTAGCTACAACCCGAAGTTGTGCACTCTGGCCTTCAACAATTCCTTTGTGACCCAGAGCCATGTCCCATTAGCCAAGGGGAGGTTCAAAGCCCTTTCTGGTATGTATTCCAAGGCAGCCTGGGCTTTCCAGCCAAGCATGTGATATAACTAGGGTAGTTTAGAGAGACCTTGGGAAAAGTTATCATTAATTCTATTCAGTTTAGTCTTGCATTGTGTAGAGAAATCATTTATCTTCTTAAGTAAGACCTTAAGCTTTGAAAGGTACTGTCATCCTTTTACTGCATAAACTACAATCCATTGAGGACAATCCATTGAGATATTTTTTTTTTTCCCTTGTTTCACATTGGGTGTCCTATCCCCAGCCCATATGGCCCTGGAGGGACCATGGCCTCTGAGGGAATGTCTGGTGGCTGCCTGAGGACTGATCTCCAATACTGAAGCCTTGAAAGGGGAAGGGAGATTCTCCCATTGTCCAGTCTGGGGCTGAAGTCCACATTTTGAAAACGGTTGTATTTTTTTGCCTATTCAGTGTGTGCTTATGACTGACTCATGATAAGAGTGGGACTGCTCAGCAACAGGATTACAAGCAGACAAAGTGAGAAAATCCAGAATCCCATAGACTAGGGGCCATAACAATGAGGGATCTTTCTCTAGTGTGATGGAGAGAAGGAAGCCAACATCAGACATCATACAGCAGACATACAGACATCACATGTTCTGCTAGTCACCTAGGTAGGAGTCTGGAACTAAATTTATTTGCTCAGACAAACAAGAAAGTGGTACATCTCTCATACTCAAGGGTTGTGGGGGCAAATTCACACTCATTATATGTATATTTAAGTATACTCTCTTATGGGGTTTTTGGATTATTTTGTGTTCTTTAGTCTTACTTCTGCTACATTCTTGAAGAGGCCAAGATCCTTCTTATAGTTGCATAACCCTTGTACCCAGTCTCACACTAGTGGACATTTGTTGCAACATATCGAAAGCTCATTAAGAGATTCTGAAATTTCCCAACTATTTTAACCAGAGGAACCAACCTAGTAGTGCAGCTAAGGGACTCCCTGCTGGTCTGAGCAGCTGGCACCTGGCTCTCAAAGCTGCCCTGCACTTAGGATGGCAGGTGTCTTGGCACATTCTGGGCACAAGCCAGTTGACTCGCCCCGAAGAGTCTGCCCTGCCTCTGTGACATCCACGATCACCTGGAGAGATTTTTGTCCAGTGTGAGCCTCTAGAAAATACACTGCCCTGTGAGTAATAACCTCTCCACCCTTCCACTCCAGCTCTCTCTGATGGCCCCAGTCCTCTAGAAGCCAGCACCCAGCCTTGCAGTTCAGGATTCTGAATAAGGTTTCCTTTCTGGTGGAAGGGTTGTATGCACTAGCTTACATTGAGTTAGTCTGCTGTATCCTTGGTGTTTTAGCAAGGCAGCCTTGGCTGGCCTGCCTTTTTCATTTAGGGGAAGTGGGTGATGGGTGCATGGGTGGGCGTGGACAGAACAGACTGTTCTAGTTCTCAGAGGCCACGTTTCCGCAGTGGGCATTGGGAAGTCATAACTGTCAAACCGAGCCACTCAGGATGATACGTTCTGCATACTTCAGTGTGAGTGTGAGTGCATGCGTGCGTGCATGTGTGTGTGTGTGTGTGTGTGTGTGTGTGTGTGTGAGTAGGGGAGCTCAGAGTCTGTTCTTCTCTTGCTCTGAAAGTATTTGCTAAGAGGAGATAACAGAATTTTAAGGAAGAAGGTATTTTGAACAAGTTCATCTATGTTGAACTTCAGCATCACAGCTACTATCAGATTTGGCAACTGGGCTTTCCATTTGGGAAATGAGGACTTAGGACAATTTACTGATAGGCTGTGTGCTTAGAAATAGTTGTTCTGTTTTCTAAGCACATTAGTAATATATATTTATTGTGGAAAATTTGGAAGAATCAAAAAATACAAAGGCAAAATTAAAATCACACTATTAATATTTGTGTGTAAGATGAAAGTAAATACTGCATATATACCATTGGCAAGGTATATAATATGATATGATATGATATGATATGATATATAACATAATATAGAATATTATATGGCATTATATTACTATTTTTCCTATAAAATTGGAAAATATAGGTATATACCATATTATAACTAAAGTGGTATGTAATTTCAAACTCTCTTTTTTTTTAAAAAAGATTTTATTTATTTATTTGACAGAGAGAGAGAGAGCACAAGCAGGGGGAGTATCAGGCAGAGGGAGAGGGAGAAGCAGGCTTCCCTCTGAGCAGGGAGTCTGATGTGGGGCTTGACCCCAGGACGCTGGGACCATGACCTGAGCCAAAGGCAGATGCTTGATCGACTGAGCCACCCAGTCGCCCCCGAGACTCTCTCAGATGTGAATAATATGAGTAAATATTTAATGGAAGAATAAATGAATGAACTGCTTCAATAATGGACAAATGAATGAACAGGTTCATTTTCCATTTGGCAGGGAAGGACTTCATAATCTTTCTGAAAATTTTATTTAAACTAGAAGAAATCTGAGAGATTTAGAGCAGCTTTCTCATAAAGAAATGATATTCCACTTTATCCTGACTCTGTCCCTAAGACATGCAAACACATACATACACATGCACACATACACAGACACACACACAGACACACACACACACACACATGCACCCATCATTTAAACACTAGTTTTCATTTATCTCACTGTGAACTTGCCCGGAACAGGAAGTCCGGTTCTATAGATTCAACGCTCAAAAATACAAACAATGAAACTCTGGTCTCTCGGTTTCTCTCTCTTCAACTTCCTCTCACTCTCTTTGTCTTTCTCTCCCTCTCCCCTACCCCTCTCTCTCTTACACACACACACACACACACACACACACCACTACCATCACCTATCTGCAGCACAAACAAATCACTCATGTGGGAAGCCCTTATGTAATTTCAGAGATTTCAACATTGCTTTTGTTGGGCTGAATATTAGGTGTTATCTCCCCTTTTTTTTTTCTTTTTGGCATCATAATCTTTCTCTTCAGAGATAAACTATGATTTAACAAATAAAGCTTCAAATAAAAACTTGCCTGGTTCTTTTGAGGTCAACTGCATCTGACTCAAGCAAGTGGTAAATTGCTTTGAGACGTCAGTTGTACTCCTCTGCCTTCCAAATATTGCACAAAGATGAAAAAGGGGGGGGAAAAGCCAAAAATATGGGATATTTAAATCAAATCTCATTTCCTTCTCCTCCGGTTTTGTTTAGAGGTTAAGAGCAGGGTTCTGACGTCAGAGACCTGACCCGAATCCCAACTTTGCCACAATCAGCCACATGAACTTGAACACTTACCCCTGCTTCTTAACATTCCAGTTTCCTTATTAATAAAATAGCATAATAGGAGTCTTCTTTTATAAAATTATTTTTAGGATTATTCAAGATACTGGATTGCAAGTATTTAGAACAGGGACTTTTAAATACTGAGTGTTAAATACTAAGTGATTATAATTCTATTATTGGTCTTTTCTTAATGTCAGTATTATTGGGCTAGCATTGAACTTGAAACTAAAAAATTATAGAATGAGCCACAGAACTCACTCTAAATTTCCTCCTGAAATACTAATTTAATTTCTTCTTATGAATGTAAAATAAATACAAACATATGTAAAACCCGCAAGGGGGTAGTGGGAAGCATTCGGACAATCTCCTGCTTATAAATCTAATCTGGTAAAAATAAATGAGTCTGCAATCAGATTTCCCTAGGATTTCTAACTACAGCATGTCAGGCTCCATAATGCTGTTTTGTCTCTCGGTTTCAGTACAATGCCCAGATGATAAATTAATGGGCTTCGGAGGCGAATTACCCAGTGCAGCCAATAGTGCTCCAGAGAGTGGCTGTAAGAGAAACCCCATTCTGTTGAAGATTCAGTTACAAAGGAGAACGTCAAAGCCGATGAAGTATGATACTGTCATGGGATTCGGGCTTAGCACCATGAAACTGATCATCCGTGATTCACTCTTTGGCTCAAGCTTGGGAGCCTCAGGGAGCACTGACAGGACTCGAGAGTGCTCTGGGCTGCTGCGTGCTCGGCCCAAACAGCACGAACCCTGAGACCGGGGCAAGAGAGCCTAAGAGGGATAACATTTCAGGGCTTCCTTCCTTCTGGCATGCTCGGTGTCAGAGCTTGGGAGAACACGGTTTTGGCCAATGTTTGGTGCTCGGTGAGATGGGGTAAGGAGGCAGGACGAAAGAGTACTCTCTCCCTTCCAGAGAGCTGAAACTAGCCACTCCTGAGAGAGACACAGAATCAGGCTTGGGGGCAAGGGGAATCCCTCAGGTCTCCTGAATGTTGACGGGGATGTGAAATGGACCACAGAGTCTGAAGGAAGAGACTACGGCCAGATCCCACAGTGTGTCCCTCACAGGCGCACATTCCATGGCTTCCTGAAGGTCCATGACCTCCCTCTGAGCCATCTGAGGCCAATGAAAGCACGCTTGCCCTACAGACTCAGCTGAAATTAGACCGACTGTGACAGCACATTTGCCTTGCTCATTTTCTCCTTTATAAATGTGTCTGCTGTCCCCTGGCCATCTTGGTCCACTCTCTCCAGCCTGCCAGAAATGGCTTTCTTTGTCACAGGGACTCTCAGATGTACCTTTGTCAGTGTGACTCTTCCCATAGTGGGCATGATGGAATCCCCTGGCTTCTGTTCCTTTTATAACATAGTTGGTTTATTTGTGAATGGGATGAGTTCATTGCTTGAACCAGAGGACCCTTTCTTCATGGACATTCATGTATCTATTAGCACTCTTGCAGCTGTGTTTAATTCTCCACTAGAAAATATCAGATGGGGGCGCCTGGGTGGCTCAGTGGGTTAAAGCCTCTGCCTTTGGCTCAGGTCATGATCCCAGGGTCCTGGGATCGAGCCCCTCATTGGGCTCTCTGCTCAGCAGGGAGCCTGCTTCCCCTCCTCTCGCTCTCTCTGCCTGCCTCTCTGCCTACTTGTGATCTCTGTCTGTGAAATAAATAAATAAGATCTTTAAAAAAACAAAACAAAGAAATGTGGCATGAGAGCCACTGATTTCCACCAGGGCTTTCCAGTATACCTTCACAAGTAAGCCCCTAACTTCTCTGGATCTCAGTTTGTGGAGGGAGTTGAGCTGTGTCCCAATTGTCCCTTTAAGTTCAAGTTTTAATCACTGTTCGATATTTTATATATATATGTATATTGCATATCAAGAAATATACATATCAATATGTATCAACCATGAAACGTATAAATTTTTCTTGATTGTCTTGAGGATTAAAGCGATACAGATGTAGTGTCCTCTAAGTATAATGCCTAGTGCCTAAGAGTCACTCAATATATACACGATGAATGCATTATTATTTTTACACCCATAGGCATGCATATCGCTCAAGCCAACCCTGACTTTTAAACCCTTAGTGGAGCTCATTCCTGATATGAATATGATAACTGAAAGGACAGCTGCTTCCCTTGACCTTGTGTAATATTTGGTTTTGTGCTGGGCATTTTAGAGCCTTCCCTTCTAGTCCCACAGAAACATTGGAACCTTGGGACCGGGAGTTTGAGGCAGTTCATGTCTGTCTACTTGGCACAGAAGAGTGAGAGCCCCTCTTCCTGCGGGGGCAACCTTGGGAGTGGGTAAGTTCCTGGCAATCTGACTTGCTCTTTGGAATGAGTCTTCCTATGGGACAATGTGTTACAGGGTATTTGGTTTCTCAGAGCAGTCTGCAAAAGAATCTTGTATGAGTCAGGGGGGAAACACATGGCACATTCAAATTGGGTAATCTGGGAGGGTTTAGTAAGGGGATTGTTTACAAAGATGTGTGCAGGGTGTAGAGAAATCACAAAGGGTAGTGTAACAGCCTGGAGAATTGCAATGAGAAGCTTTAGGTGTCATGGCAGGAACAGTTACCAAAACTTGGAGACAGAGGGCTTCGTCGGGAGGGCCCCCAGCCCGGCCCTGCAGCACAGAAACACAACTAGCTTGTGTTACCTGGGCAGGGAGCCAGGGAAGTCGACATCCCCTTCTCAATGGTGAACCCACCCAGAAGCCAAGGAATCAGGGGACCAATCAGTACTGATAATTCAGATTTGCCTTTTGGGGTGGAGCAGGGTGAAGCCGATAGAGGGAAGATCCCCAGCCATAACATGGTTTTCTAAAAGGTCTCTAGAACCCAACCATCATTGTTCCTGAGGGAAATCGGCAAACCACAGTGGTAGTATAAAATTTTCTAGAAGCCACATTTTAAAAATGTTTAAAAAAAAAGGAATTAATTTTAATAACATTCTGTCTAACTTTATAAAAGTACTGTATTCTAACATACAATCAGATGAAATTTACTAATAAGGTATTTTCCATTTTTTAAAACAAAGTCTTAAGAATTGGATGTGTATTTAGTACTTACAGCCTATCTTAATTCAATCAGTCACATTTTAAACGCTGCATAATCCTGGATGGCTGGTAGCTACCATATTGGACAATACAAGCCTAATATATTTTAAATGCTTCCTAAATGTCAAATATTATCATTAGCAAGAGCACCTGTGCCTTGACATGCCTTGTATGGCTGTCTCATCTATAATCCCAGATTCTGAAAGTCAGAGTGACTAGAGAGACTGGCTCCCTTCGGAAAGCTCTGGGGCCAGGCTGTGGGTGACTTGGAGGACAGGGTTGTGATTTCCCCATCTCCCGAGACTCATCTAGCACTGTCATCCCTGTTCCTGCTACACCCACACCACCCGACCCAGGGGACCACTTCGTGGGGCTTTGGCTTGCATCACATCCAGAATTCCTACCCACCAAGTTTCTCCCAAGAAGGTGTCTGGTTTCGAGATCTGGGCTGTGTTTTCAAATGGCAGTGCAGCATCTTTGGGAGTGACGTCACGACACGAGTGACGGTATTCACTCCAGTGTTGGTACCAGAGGATGGCAGGAGCTCAGAAGCCTGGGTTGTTGGCTGCTCAGCAAAGACTACTAGGGAAGACCTCACCTCTCAGCTAAGTTTTTCCACTAAAGATATAATTAAACCACTGCTGTGTCAATATTTCTAGCATGCCGCCAACCTATTACACTTGGAGGGAAACATTCCCAGGTCTCCAATCATGGATTCATGGGAAATGGGGTCTGGAGGTCCTGGGACAGAAGCCGGGATCGACAGGCCATTTGGGAAGGGTCTTCTGGTTGCTCCGTGGTTTCTGACGATATGAGCCCAATGGGCTCAGGCTCCATACACAGCTGCCCTGCAGACCAGGAATAAGGGCAGGCCCTGTTTCAAAGGCCTCCTTCAGAATGACTTCATGGCCTTTTTCCTCCTCCACCAGCTTCTCTCTTCCTCTCAGGAGAGAACGTTCCATGCCCCAGCTGGGGTTGCCACCCTAGAATCATGATTCTTAGCTCCTTCTGCCGTTCCAGCGGCTCTTTATAACAACTTTGTAACAATACATCTGTCATTTCTCATCCCCTACAGGCTACAAGGGAGGTGGCACCACTATCCTCATTTGAAATGGTCGAAGAAACAGGAATTGAGAGGGTAAGTAACTTGGTCAAGGTCACCGAGTGCCAGACTTGGGATCTGACTTGACTGTGACACTTTACAAAGTAATAGAAATAATAATAGAAATAATAGCGACCATATGTAGTAAGCACCCAATAAAAGGAAGCCATTATGATTATACAAATAAGATAAGTGTATAATTGGCATGTTGGCACCTCTCTCTTCCTGCTACTGGGCCAGAAATGCTATCATTATATGGACTTGATTTGCACGTTAGTAGGTAAAAGCAGATCCCCAAGGAAGCAGAGTCTCCTTCAGGTGCTATTCATTCTTGAGCGATGGAGGCAGAGTCTTGAGGAGATAAGACAGAGGAGAAGCTTGAGTTAGCAGAGAAAAGGTGGAAGGGAAAGGGGAATGGCCTGCCGGGTAGGAATGGCTCAGGGATTGATTTCTTCCCTTTAATTTTGCACATGGCCCACGGGCGCAGAGACGACGTCCATTCACTGCACAGTCCATGCGCCCTCCTGCACTCTTCAGATGCCTGGATTTTCTCATCCACTGCCCTCTGCTGCAACTCCATGGATGGGACTACTGTCTACCTAACTGAGCAGACCTAAACCCAGAAATCCTCTGGGACTCCTTTCCTTACCTTACCTTCCATATGCAATCTATCACCAAGTCCTTTCAAAGGGAGCTCCAAAATCTGTATCTTGACTTTTTCCATGTCTTCCTACCTTCACAGCTACTGCCCTAGTTCCAGAAACCACCTTCTCTCAGCTGGACTGGGCCTCTTGTTTGGTGCACCTGCTTCCAGCCTTATTTCTCCCTTCATTCTTTATATGTAATGTTCTCAAAGTCCATCCATGGTTTGCAAATGGCAGGATTTCCTTCTTTCCTGTGGCTGAATAATATTCTGCTGTATATGCACGCCACATCTTTATCCATTCATCCAGTGATGGACACTTAGAGGTTGCCACCTCTTGGTTATTGTGAATGAAGTTGCAACGAACATGGCCATCTGTCTTTTTGACATCCTGTTTTCATCTCCTTTGGATGTATCAAGAAATGGGATATCTGGATCTTATCCTAGTTCCATTTTTAATCTATTGATGGAATGTGAATTTATTCAGTCAACATGGACAATAGTATGGTTGCGCCCCCAACATTTATACATAGAAACCTGAACACTTGACCTTGGGTTACCTTTCCCTCCTCTTAGTCCTTTCATACTTAACCTCTCTAAATATCATTTTTCCCCCTCACCAGTGAAATAGGAATAACAATACTGCTGTTCTGCTGTGACTCTTGAGATTGAGAAGGACAAAGCGTGGTTGCATTTCTCACTGAACAGTGCCTACAAACTGGCTTAACTAGGGTTAGTTTTGATTCACCTAATTGTTTTTCACCCTCTTGGTTAAGTTCCCATTTTTCTTCTTTTCTTCTCGGAATACTGGTTGTCAGCTATCGTGCTCCTTCTGGGGTCCAGGAGGTAGAGTAAGTGGCCTTCCCCATGGCCCATCTGGGGTGGGGGAGCATCAGTAAGACAGTAGGAAATTTCCGTACCACCTGGCTGATCTCCTCACAGCTGTCTTGCCAATGACAAATTTAGCAATGTCTTGCTAAATGATTTGATTTCCTATTCTGTCTTGAGTTGCACATCAGGGCCCTTCTGGTAAGACAAGGCCTTAGGCAAAGGTTTAGCGAGAAGAGAGAGGGGAAAGAAGTGAAGAAAAATTAGATAAAGCCACATATGTCAGTATGCATAAAGATCTAGAAGGATCCAGACCAAGAGATTAATAGTAATCATCTTTGGGTGGTGGAAATATGGGTACTTGAATTTTTTCTTTAAACATTAGTAAGAAAAAATATACATTTTTTGGATAAAGAAACTCTGTACTTGTTATCAAGAGAATGAAAGAGGGTAGAGACAGAGGGGTGACCCCCTAGTGGGTAGTTGATCATGAGTACAAAGGACCCTAATGAATAAGACATGTTTGCTGAGTCCCTACGGGCCAGGTACCACCTGCTAGTTGCCAGTTCTGTGAGGAGGACCCAACACATACCAATAAAATACATGACAAAATGTCAACGAAAATACCACCTTAAGTGAACGAAAAGAAGCAAACATGCTTTTACCTTTAAAACAGCTTTGTTGTTCCATGAACATAAGCATATCACCACCAGGGACAGTGTGAGAACCAGCTGGCATATAGGCAGGTCTGTACCACCATTTTGCAAACAGACACACCCAAGTTTGGAAGTTCTGTATTCACCCAAGGGAAACGACATCAGGCAAGTCTCATGGCAAACTGATGCTTCTCTACCCTTGCGTCATGGTCTATTACTCATTACTTGGGTTTCGTTTCAGAGTGTTTTTTGAACGACCTGCTAGTTCTGCCTTCTACCCACCATCCACACGACCACCACCCATTTCCACAGAAGGACACTCATGAACAGTAGTGGTGCTTGTGTCTCCTTCATTCTTTCCACAGAAGACATTGCAGAGCCTGGACCTTGTAATCTCCTCTCTTCCATCTGCTTTTGACAAATGTCAATATAGAGCAAGAGGAGATTTATCTCTGATACATTTCAGCAGGCTCCTTCCACCATGCCTCGGTGTTTGTTCCTAGAAAGGTATCCCATGCACCTCCCTGTAAGTCTCCTGTCAGCCATGGCTCTCCATTCGTCCTTCTGTCCTGTCATTGGCAACAAGAGAAGGCAGCCAGGAGAACCTGTCAGTTTGCTCATTTATTTTTCAGCACTACTTATTATTATTGCCGGTGGGCAAAAGGCAAGATCAGTGACTGAAAGTAGATGCAGAAACATATTTTTAAAAACTTAATGTTCCACATTACAAATTACCTTTGGAAGTTGCAACATCACAACATCATTGTCATGACAGTCAGAAGTATTCCCATTAACAACTACAACAAAAGCAAAGAGTAAAACCAAGCATTTGCATTCTCTAAGAATAGAATAAACTATTGCTTCTCTCCCTGTGTTCTGCTCCTTCTTGTTAACCCTACAGTGAGAGCCCTGAGTGTATGATTCACTCTCTCCTCTAGATGATGTCATCCCAGATTAGCAGAAAGTCCCCTCTTCTTCTTTATTTATTTTTTTCTCTTCAGGTTCTCGGGATGCCTCTTCCTCTTCCCAAGAATGTTCTCTGCACATTCAAGGTGCAGTCATTTCAGGTCAACTTGGTTGTTCCCATTTTCAGTTTAGGAGGCATCTGTGCTAGGTGCTGCATCAGATATTGAGTAGAAGCGTGACATGCAGACAGGAATGAGGGGACTGTCTGGTCCTTGGAAGGTCTTTCTAATTAGGTAAGTAATACACATGAGCTGTAAAACAAAACAAGAAGCACATAAATAGATAAGACAATAAACTAATAAATAAAGGTAAATATACCAAAGAAAGAGAAAACATACAACTTCCAACTAGCGACAGAGCCCCTATTAAATTTTTTGGTGACTCTTTTGAAAGGTCCTTATTGTAGTGCTCAGGACATGGATCCAAGTTTCCTGGATTTGAATCCTACTTCTACTGCTTATCAGCTTGTGACCCTGGTCCAGTTCCTTGACTCAGTGTTCTTATCTATAAAGTAGAGATAATGCCAGGACCTCTGTCATGGGGCTATCATGATAAGAAATGAATTAGTATTTGGAGAGTACATGTAACAGTAGTTGTCTTGGAGTAAGTACTACGTTAGTGCTTGTCAAGGAAGTAATCAATGAATTAATAAACATATCCAGAAAGGCTCTCTGTGTCCATGAATGAAGTCCCACCAGTCCTGAGGCTCTGCGCTCTGCTTTTCAGTGCGTGCCAGTGGCTTCTGATCTCCTGCCAGATCAAATTAGCTGCATTGGCTTTTAAGGGACAGTGTATTGTTTTAGTTCATGGAATACCATAACTTCAGTGTCTCCTCCTTTGTGCTATTATACACACTGGTGCAGTGGTCCTCCAGATACAAATGTCTTTTCATAATTTTCTGACTATACCCTTAGGGGGCAGTCCCAGAAGTGGAATTGCTGAACTTGAAATTTTATGTTTTGTTGCATAATATCAAATTGCTTTCTGCAAAAATCACATAGTGTACATTCCCAGAAACAATGCTGGAAAGTACCTGTTTTCTGCTTCTTCCCCACTGTAAATATTGTTAATCACTTAAAAATTTCCATTGTGTTCCATAGGAACACCATCAGCATTGTGTTCTGCAATACAGTTGATGTCCTTCTCATTGATTACTTTGTATTTTGCCTTCTATGACTTGTCTATTCACATGTGCACATTTTTCTATTAGGGTGCATGTCAGTTGAAGTCCTGAGTTGCAAAAAATAGAAACCAAGTTAAGCAGATGGAGAATTGATTTTTTTAGGGTATTAGGTAGCTCATGTAACTGACAGGAAGGCTGAAAAATGAGGCTCTGAAAATAAACTAGAACAAAGGGAGGATAGGATACAGAAACCGCAACCTAGGTCATGGAGGAGAGTAGTGGCAGATTGGGCTGTCATCAGAGGACATTGCCTCCCTCGATGCACTGCTTCCAAGGTCACCGGACTCGCAAACTGCCCAGTCAAGGAAAAGGTGAAAACCCACTGTGGGATACCTGTCTTCTCCTCATTGTGCCTTATACATTTGGGATATTAATCCTTTGCTTGTCTTTTGTTTTGGAAACACTTCTCCTTCAATTTGTATTTACCTTTTAACTTTGTTCAGTGTTTTTGGCCACACAGAAATTTTAAATTTTCCTTGGACAATTGTAAATATTTTCAGGTGTTCACGTTCTCATGGCAGTCTCCTAAATTCTTCCTTTACAACTCCAGAGTCCTCTGTAGCATCAGATTGGGGGTATCTGTGGGAGAATGTTGAAGTAATGACCCCCGATTTACTCATGTCTCATTGTGTCCATACTCTCGGCTAGTCCCATCCCAGATTAATCAGAACTTGCTCGTATGAGTTGCTTCAACCCATAGGACAATTCAGACACAATCGACACGTGATTCAAGCAGAGGTTTGACAAGTGCTTGCACACTGGGGTCTGTCCTCTTGGAGCTCTGCAACCACTACAGCACAGAAGGGAAAGACCTGGGCTAGCTTCCTGGGTGATATGAAACCCCTCTAGTGCCAGCAGAGGTCATCGAAGGCAGCCCAAACCAGAGCTGCTCAGCCCACCCATGGAATTGTGAAGAATTACCAATGTGTTTTGTGTTGGCCTTAGCCTATTAATAGTGATTTTGTGGGCACTCACCTGGGCCTGTGGTGAACCCCCACAGAAATTCCCCTTTTCAGGGCCAGTGTTGCAGCTAGACTGGCCCTTGTGGTTCTTACTACGATTGCAAGAGACACCTCAGCAGCAACCAGCAAGAATTTTGTAAAGCAAAAAACAAAAAACCACCACCAAGGTTTATTACACACGGGGTCATGGAGAGTACATGACATGACTGGGGCCATACAACGAGTTTGTGGGTAAACAGAGAGAGAAACCATGGGCCTGAGGTTCTGCTTTTATTGGGGTTGAGGATGGGACTGTCTAAGGTTTGTGGGTTCACTCTTTGTTGCTGAATTTGAAACATAAGAACAAGAATTAGAGCATGGGAGGGTAAAAATAAGTGGTCAAATGGTCAGTTATATAAGTCAGCCAGAAATCTCTAAAACAGGGGTGACATGGCTTGGCTTTTTTTCTAGTCTTGTGGCTGGCAGTGTGTTTTATTAGAGATAGCTGTCTTTGAAGGGGATGGCTTGACACTTGAAAGGTTCATGGCAGGCACTTGCATTATAATCAAAAAAGCCAACTGTCAGTCACTTACACTACAAAATATTGGATATTTCAAGCCACTAAGATTTCGGGTGACTTGTTATGCATCATGTGCCAAGTGATACACTGAATATCCATGTAACTCCTTTAAAAATCCTATTAATCCTACTATTTGTTTCCTACCTATAGCTTCCCAAACTATATAGTCTGCAGGAGAGAGTAACTCAGGACCTAGAAGAACTCACGGGTAATTCAATGTACTTTACAATAAACTTTCAATGATATTCATTTCCTGGAAGCTCTTCTTAAGAGAAGGCCACTGGGGACATGTGAGTGTCTCAGTTGCTTAAGTGTATAACTCCTGGTGTCAGCTCAAGTCATGAGCTCAGGGTTGTGAGCTCAAGCCCCATGTTGGGCTCCACAATCAGTGGGGAGTCTGCTTGAGATTCTCTCTTCCTTTCCCTCTGCCCCTTCCCCTGCTCATGTGTGCTTGCTCTGTCTCTCATATAAATAAAAAAAAATCTTAGACATCTCAGTGATTTTCCATCAAAATTAAGAAAAAGAGAGAGAGAGAGAGAAAGGAGGCCACTGAGACAGGTCCTCTCCTGTTGACTTGAGGAATATTTACTTTAGGTGATCCAAATGGTTGGATATTCCCTCCCACTTCTATTTTGGCAAAAGGCAGAATAAAAAATATCCCCTTTTCTTCACTGAGAGGGTTTCCCTGGTTCTAGAATTTCCCTGGCTTTCCAAATCTTTTCCCAGTTATTTCTTCACCCAAGATACACTTGAATTTAACCTCTAGATTGACAAATATCTATCACTGATCTTTCTCATTATTTAAAGTTTTCTTTGATAAAATCTGAGAGCTCTATGCATGGGGACATTGGGCCCATCATTTACTTAGCCCACCATTTTGTCAGCAGAAACATAGAGAAGAGAAGGTGGGTGTAATTCTAGCTCACTTCTTTCACATCAGTCCTGAACCAACTTATCTCAGATAGCAGGGTTGGGAAAATGCCTTTTGGTAAAATCATAGAGTGGTAAACATTAAGGGAACTTTGTGTCCATACAACCCAGTCTCTTTGCTCAAGGATGCAGACTTTGCTCAAGGATGCTCAAGATCTTTGCTCAAGGATGCAGACTTCTTAGGGACAGAGCTAGGGTTAAAATACTTAACCCTATTTCCTCTACTGGCTACATATCAACTACTTAGTGTGGACACGCTGGCAGTTCTCAATGCTCAGTCTTGGCTCCTCTTCTTACTCTGTGCCTCGCACCAGGTGAATTTATTCATTCCCAGATATGTAAATTATGTCTACAACTTCCAAATTTTTATCTGTAAACTCCAGACTCATGTATCTAACTGCCTACTCACGATCTCTCTTTGGATATTTTGCAGATATAGCCAAATTAATGGGTCTAAAACAAAACTTTCGGTCACCCAACTGGTCTACCTCCTCCAACTCCACATCACTAATTTCACCAGTCTGCTAGTATTGCTTATGTAGACTACCCCAACTGTACCTGTAGACTGTTCCAAGAGTTCCTGAATTATTTTCTTTCTTCTCTGCACCAACACCCCCAACCCATTCTCCGCACAACATCCAGAGTAATCTAATTATGTAAACTAGACCCTGTCATCATTACCAGTTATGACCCTTTCCAGTTGTGCATGGAGTAAAATCCAAAATCCTCCTTGTGACTAGAAAGCCCCGCCTGCCTCCAGCTGCACTTGGTCTGTCACCCTTGGTCTTCCAGGTTCAGCCACGCCAGCCTTTTAGTTTTTCAGTGGGTTAAATTTTCCCTGCCTCTGGGTCTCTGGCTGTGCTATTCTTCTACTTGGAAGCTCTCTCAGTGCTCCTTCTCATACTCCAGGTTTCCATGCTTACATATAGCATCCGCTGATGGGCCTTTTCTGATGACTTGCCATGTTCTTTTCACTGCATTTATTGCAACTTGTAATTCTTTCATTAGTATGTCCTTCTGCTCTAACTCTTTTATTGTCACTACTTTCTGAATACTCCAAGAGCAAAGCCAACTCAGCCTTGCTTCCTGTAGGATATTTGCTAAATGAAAATCTGAAATCTTTGTGAATCCTCAACATGGGCTTATTATTTTAGAGTTAAACTCTTACCTTCTCAGCCAGAGGTTTTTCTTCTCTGACTAGATCCCTAAAGACAAAATTATTCCTTTTTCTTATCTAGAATTCTGCTTCCCTTTTATACAAATACAGGAATTGGAGGGCTCCTGTGTTAAGTATTATGCTGTTGGCTTACTTAGTTTTTTTTAAAAAAAAAAACAAAACCCAAAGTTTCATTACATGCTCACAAAGGTCCAGTGATGAAATCGAGACAAAAATGGCCAATGGGGGCAGCTTTTGTACATTTTAGACAATGAAGTATAAATCTTTGATATTTTACAGGACAATTATGTTTTCTATGTTTGGGAGCTACCATTATTAGTAAGAAATTCTAAAAATGATTGGGTCTGGGGTAGTGAATTAGTAAAAGTAACAAGATTTGTTTACACAGAATTGTTGGTCCTAAATTCCCTATCTTTGACAATAAGGATATCTCTCTATCTCCTGGTATGTGAGGTGGTGTCTTTCTTATGGAAGATTTATTTCCTTCTTTCTGGAGACAAAGAGAGGTCTTAATGTTCTTGCACTAGCCATTTCTTAAGTAACTCAATTCAAATATTCAAGATGCATCTGTGGAACTTTTTGTGGTGCAGATGATTTATAAACTGCAAAGACCCACAGATGCCCAACCCCATCTTTTAAAAATAGCCATCCATTCTTTCTCACCTCCTTCTATGTTCATGGCTTTGGAGAATCCCAATTCAAGGAGGGAAGTTAGACACATTATTTCCCAATGCTCTGAGGCTCATGGTCCTTAATAAATGACACAACCCTTCACTCTCACAGGAATAATTCAGATAAATGTATCAAAATGGAACAATGCCACAAGAGAAAGAGGGGCTTGAGAATCCACTGGAAAAATCCATTTGCTGGTCGGAAATAAGCGACTTATGTCACTATGTCACTTATGTCTATAGCCCAGAAGGTGATAACATGGAGGCTGTGGGGTTTATAGGAAAACCTGATTCTGTACTGACTGATTCTGTACATCTGCTTGGGTAAATTCCAACCTGGAGTTGCTTTCTTTACTTTATACATTTCACATGAGTCCTTCTAGGGGTGTTGTGAGCCAGAGAGGCCCAGATATAAGCATTCTTCAAACGGACATCATTTTCAAAAATGAAAAAAAAAAAAAACTAAACTAAACTAAAATCCACCCCCGAGTCTCTGAAAGCAGGGTTCTCAGTATGCTTTTGAATATAGGAGCATAGCCTGAATATTCCTTGAAGAATTCCCCAGGTGTGTGACTGTTAAGCTGAAAGGAAGGGAAAAATCAGAAAGCCCAGTGTCTACACAGGGGATGACCTGGTATGTTACCGTGAAAGCCCACTTCCATCATCCGTGCCAAGTTCGCTGTCTGAGACTTTGGTTTTTTTTTAAAGATTTATTTATTTATTTGACAGAGAGAGAGGTCACAAGTAGGCAGAGAAGCGGGCAGAGAGAGAGGGGGGAAGCAGGCTCCCTGCTGAGCAGAGAGCTCGACGTGGGCCTTGATCCCAGGACCCTGAGATCATGACCTGAGCTGAAGGCAGAGGCTTAACCCACTGAGCCACCCAGGCGCCCATCTGAGACTTTCTTAAGCTTTTTCATATTTGCAGGATACAAAAGGTATTGGTTTCATCTTCCACTCTGTTCCATAAAGTACCTACAGCCAGTCACTATCAAGCACTTTTTAAATTACTTCTCTTTGACACACCTTAAAAAGTAGGAAAAAACCTTTATGAAAGCCCAAATCAATGTTTTCTTCGCTCAGAAAACAGGTGACCTAAATCTGGCTCCGTCTGCTGCCTTGCACAAGAAACTCAGTCCCATCTGTCCTATCTTAATGCAAAAAAGCAGTTTTAAACACAAGCTGCCCAGAGCAGACCAATTGCCTGCACTACCTGGTTTCACCTCAGCCTTTGCTGAAGTTGACGCAGGTTCAGCGTCTACACGGATGCCACACACCTGCAGCCCGGGCTTCGGCAAGTCCCTGGGTTCCCAGGCAGCCCTGAGCTGGAGGCACAGAGAATAAACACGGCTTCCCAGCACGCCAGGCCTTCCTCTTCCTCTGCTTTCTCACCAGCTGGGAGCCTCTGGAGGATGGCCATCTTCGCCTCTTCCCACCACAGGGAGTGGTGGCTTGGGGACCCAAGGGACTTGGCCTCTGGTTTGCATCTGTCGGCTTACAGAGGCCAGTTTTGAGAGTATTTGGAGCTGGTGATCAGCGAGGTGTCTTGAAGCTGGTGGAGCCGACTGTGCTGACTTAGTCAGTTAGCCTGGCTTTCCTTTCGTTCACTTAAGGAAAATAATGTCAGAGCGCAGGATGGGCCCCCAGTGGGAGGGCGGACACCGACGAGACGACTCATGAGCACATGCTCTGCCGAGCCTCAGCTGTTCTCTCCAGTGACATCAGTGTGACAGGGAGCTATTTGTTCAGGTGACGGGGCTTAGTGGGCTTCAGGCCAGGACCCCCGACCCCCCATCCCCAGGGATCCCCCCCTTCCAGCCCTGAAAAACACTAGAGTCTCCACACTGGTTTAATCCTGTATCCTCTCAACCCGCAAAAATCTAACCAACCTCTTTCAATTACACTTAGAGGTTTAGACGCTCAGAGCGCCCTCCCTCAGCGATGCTGGGCACCAGGTACGCAGGGGCTGGACCGAAAAGCTGAGTTGGGAGGTCAGCACCACAGGACCTTACTCCATGTGGTCGTCACCTGATGGGGTGGAGTCTGCTCATGACCACGGGGGGATCTTGGGTTAGAGAGGCTAGTCTCCAGGAGGCTAACGCCCATATGTATTTTCAACTAATTTTATCAACGAACTTACTGGATTATCTATCCCTGCTCAGGCCCCTTAGGGGCTCAGGGATTTTTGAGGTTTTGAATTTCCAGTGTTTCAGGGTCCCAGTATTTGAAAATAGAAACACTAAATGGGTCTTAAAAAAACAAAAAAACAAAAACCACTTATGTTTTAAATATTCAGTCTACTTGGAGTTTTTCCAGAATCTTATGATATCCCTTGTGAGAAATGGCAACATGTTAAGACAAAGTGGGAGGCCCTGCTAATGGGAAGTTGGGCCAAGCAGCTACGCGGTGATCAGTGTCATACTCTCGCCCCTCCCCTGCAGGCTGTGGCCCCCGGTCTAGACTCTACATTGAAATGCTGGGCACTTCCGTATCACCCAACTGAGGGGGGTGCCTCAGTGGCCTGGAAGCTCAAACAGGCCTCTTAGCAAGTAATTCGGGCTTTACTATTAAGGTTGATGACTTCTCTTTTAAGTTTTTGTGATGCATTCTGAAAAAAAGGCTGTAGGCGGAAATGGTTTGTGTCATTTCTAGGCTGAAGTGTGAAAGAGTTAGGACATGGCCCTTTTTGGATCTCTCCTTCCTATAGGGTCAGGAGATGTTTTAAGTAGTAGAACCTGGTTCCCACAGAGTTAAATCTTCCTCTTTGCCATGTACTTGAACATAGAGCCAAGCAAGAAAGAAACTTTTGGATGTAAAACCATTGAGATGTTGAATAAAATTAAATAAAATAAATTTTATTTAAACCACTGGATTTTAAAATATTCAAAATACTCTTACGTAGGCATATTATTATATGTGTGTAATATACGCGATTACAAACTTTTGGCACATAAATTTTTTATGTGCAACAAACAAAATGAACCATGAATTAGCATCTCTTTTTGTTTTTCTTGTCTTTTTGTTTTTGCATCTATTAAGCACCCGATGCTAAGACTGTTACCCAGGATAGGCAGTGTGATTAGGAGTCTCTAAGTCAGATTTTCTCCATAGTGAATACAGCCTGATACAGAGGCCAGGAATAAGAATGAGGAGATTTAGAAGCCACAAGATATTCAGGACCACTCTGTGACCTTTGTCACCACTCTGGTCTGTCCCCTTCAGAACTGCGGTGGCTGTGGAGATCTGTCTTTCATCCCATTTACACCCCGTCTTACATTATCTTTCCACTTACTCCACAAAGATCTGCTGAGTCTGGGACGGGATCTCAAGTCAGGAGATGGGAACTCAGAGCCCTAACCCAGCAACAACCCCAACAACCCAACAACCCAACAACCTCAGTCTAGTGAAAAGTTCCTTGTTGTCTACGCTACTCCTAGTTGCTAGGTTTGCACCCGCCTGGTGGGGAAGGCGTATGTCTTTTATTTCCCATTTGTCTTCCACATGCCCTGGTGGAACAGGGGCAGGGTGGACGCTATTGCTCAGAGCATTATTACAATGTCTCTGCTGGGCACAGTCAGCTGGATCTTTATTAAAATCCATTCCCAAATCAGAATAGTCCTGGTTTTAGTTCAGATCTGTTTTTCCATCCTCGATTACTATGGTCTGCTTTGAGCTGTTTCGCACTATGTAATTCTGGCAGAGTCACCTACATTTTCCATCCCTGAAACATACTCAAGAACAGCCAGGTTTTGTGTTCGAGAGCGAACGACTGTGCAAACTTGTATATTTGGGGAGGGGGTAAAGGCTGCGAGGGGGGAAACCCCACCAGGAGTCTGCCCCGTTCACGACTGTGCCCTCGTCGAACATCCTTCACACGAAAGGCGGCATTTCACGGGAAGACCATCTCAAGCATCCCCCTTTTCTCCATCCCTGACATTCAACTTGAAATGTTCTCTTTCCATATACAAGTCAAAGCAAGACTTTTCCAAGTGTCAGCTTCACAAGCTCAAGCTAGTTCTTGGCAGCGAAGTAGGTTCCCTTTTGCCCCTGGCGGAGTATTAGTAACCGAAGCACAGCTCGCCGACCAGAGCTGCATCAGTGGACTGGGGCCCCAGGTGCGAAAGAGCTCCTCAGTCCCAGCCTGCCCAGTTCTCTCAAGACATCTGCCCCTGATCCAGAGGGGGTCAGGGTGTGCAGTCAAGGATGAGAGAGCTGCATCTGTGTTTTTTTTTTTTAAACTTTTGAAGGGCAAAGGGCCAGCCTGTCTCTCTGCAGCTAGATGAGCTGTACCGGCTGTAGGCAAACAACCAGCATTTGTCAGTAAGCTGCTCCGACAAGATGCAGAAGACAGGGCCCAAGCTGAGGAGGGCGGCTCAGGAGCGCACGGTGCCAAGCCCCCTCAAATAATCTTTTGCAAACTCAACAGTAATCAATGCCACCCCCGGGCACCAAATGAGCCCACAGAAACCTCTTGCACCTTTGGCTGAATGTGGCTGCAGACTAGCATTCGGGGAGAGTATCTGTTGTCTCCAGGCAGGCCAGATTGCCGAATACAAAAGCGAGTCTTTTGATAGTGATAAATAATGTGACTCATGATTCCCCCCCATAGAAATGGTGCAAACCCTTAATTATCAGGACACTTTCTCAGGGGCCATTAGAATACGCGCTGAATTGAGTTACCTTCACCTTTGCCAACACTTTTGTCACACGGTGCGGTAAGCTGCCCTTAGAAGTCTTTGCTTTTGTTTGTAAACCATCAGTTCAAACTGCACGAAGGTTTCCAGGAATTAAAAAAGAGAAACAGCCCAGAAAAAATTACATAGAGTAAGATTCCCGAAGTAGGTTTTCTTCCCCCCGCCCCCATCCCCGGAGAACAGGTCACAGGATTGCAATTCTAAACAATCTCACAATTAATTCTCGAGCTATGCAGTCCAATTAGAACAAATGCTTTCTTTCTCGTTTAATTAGAGATGAGTGCACGCCTGTGAGCTTATTTGTATAAAGTAAGTGCTCACTGAACAAGGTTTGGATCAGGCTCAGCTTGTTAGAAATGCCCTGAAAAGGCTGCTTTCTCTCACCGTCTCTGGCCCCTTTAACCCCTTCCATGCCCAGAATGAACTTGAAAGAGCTGCTGCGTTCGCTGGAATTGTTGGGAAAGAAGCCTATCCTCTCAGCTCCGCACACCTAGCATCTTCCTGACCTTCTGCACCCACTACAGGTGGGAGATCCAGCTCACATCTGATGAAGGCTGCTCTGTTGTAGCCAGAACAGACTTCGAAGTGACATGCGGTCTTGAACGTCTCACTATGCAGAGTGTGAGCCGCGAGCCAACAGTGGCTCTCAGACCCCCACCCCAGACTTGTGAGAATCTGCATTTTAACAAGATCCTCAGGTGTTTTCGTGTACACATAACAGTGTGAGGACCACACTGGACTGAAGGCAGCAAATGACTTTATTTTAAAAGACAAAGGACCCTTGGGAACCTCCAGAATGCCTCTTCTTTTGGAGAGAAAGGGCCCTAAGCACTCTCTCTCTCTTTGCAGTGGGGGGATTGCCACTTTGACCCCCCTCACCACCAAACTCTCTACTAAAGACTCAAATGTGTCCCCATCCTCTAGTGAGCTCCCCTGACTGAAAGGCCCCGGGTCATGAGCCCCTCCCCACATCTGTGCCTTGGCCTCTTACCCACCCCTTCAGCTCTGCTGGGTCTCTGGTCTCTGGCTGTAGGGAGAGAGAGAGGGTTCTTGCCTTGGAGGGGGTCCCTGTCTCATGGATTGATGCTGGTGGAAGAGGATAAGGGGTAACAGTCACAGGACCTCCAATCCTAAAATGAGATATATCCACCACTAGATCCAATGGCGGAAAGGCCACGCAACCTGGAAGCAGGGGGACCCTGTTTCCATGGGGAAGCCTCCATTACATAGTATCTCACATGACATGCGCCAAGAAGCAACTTCCAAGACCATCATGCATTAAAGAGAACTTAACTTGCCAAGCATGCAAATGCCACCTTGCTTTAGTTTTCTGCTCAGCAAGAGTTTGTCTATTGTTTTCTTATTTATTCCATCAGAAAGTAGAACTCGGGTATAACATGAAGGTAGCAGCATGAAGAGTTACCAACAGGTCTGCAGACCTCTCTACTCCCTGCCGTTGTTCAGCCCCCGCACTTTCCTCGAAGAGCCTGGGCTGAGAAGACGTTGATCTGCTCTTGCTTCACCATATGGTGCCTGGAATGGGGTTGAGCAGCTAGCAGCAGGTTTTAAACTTCTATCGTTCCATTTTAGACATAGAGACTAATGTCATTGTTAATGAGGGGATATTGAAGGAGCCCAGACTAGCAGGTGAGTCATTACCAATGAGTCTTGTAGCTGGCCCTGGTCTGACCGGGTGTCCTGCTTACTGCCTCGGCCCTAGCAATGGGCCCGGCCCTGCAACCCTCACCATGTCGTCTCCACGCTGGGGAAAGGCCACAGGCATCTGCACAGCCTTGGCTACTCCTCCCCAGCCCTCAGCTCCAGGCCGTGAAATGCCCTGGCTCTTCCATCCATTCCTGTTCGCTTTACCTTTTGCTGGCGAAGCAGAAACCTGAAGGAAGACCTGGGAGAGGAACGAGCAATGACGCATTGCTCCATCTCAGTACGTGCGATTTCCCCGGACCATGACAATCATGTGGTGCATTAGCTCAACATCATCATCATCAGTTGGAGTGGAATGATGGAAAGAGATGTGAAGGAGGCAGGCTCAGCTGGGGTGAGACTGCATCTGGGAAAGACAAGAGGGAGGAGCTGGAATCAAGTAACCATGTAGCTTGGTTTGGGGAGCTGGGATCCTGTAACCTTGCAGTTTGCTGGAAATCTTGAACATGATTCTGAAAAGTTCAACTGGAGTTTTAAATTGAGTTTTCAAATAATTTTGCTAATTTTAAAAAATCACATAAGCAAAATATGTTCAATGTTTAAGAAATTAGAATTTGAAATGATCAACCATTGCTTATCAATATTCCGCTTTTAAACACTTTGTTATAGTCTATCCTCCCACATTTTATGCAGATAGAGATATAAACACAGAGAGATTTCTAGATTTAAATATATATAAAACGGAATCACAGTACACGTACAAATGATCTTCTACGATATCATTTTCAGTAACTGTATAGTTTTACATCAGTGCATATATTACAGTTTTTTGAAGCTAATTTGCTATAAATTACTATTGTGCATTTAGGTTATTTCCTCGTCTACATCTGTTCACCTGCCTACCATCTGCATCTATCATCTTTTTATGTTTTACTATCTTCAATGGTATTAAACTACATTATGATAGTTAAATCTTTGCGCATATCTTTAATAATTTTCTCAGAATAAACACCTAAATATATCATTGCTTGGTTAAAGGGAATCTGTATTTTATGAATTTTGAATCTTATTGCCAAATTGTCTTCCAGAAAGCTTACACCAGTTTTTACTCTCTTGTGAGAAATACGTTTCTCACTCTAGCCAATGGATTTTTTTGGGCGGGAAAAATCCCTTTGGGTTTTGGGGCCAATGATCAGAGTTAACAGCTACCATAGTTCTACCCAGCATAGCTCTTGGGCTCTTCTTCAATGACAGAGAAGGTAAAATAGGAGACTTCTGGAGCCTAGAATCCAGATGATGGCATTTGGAAGCTTTGTTCTCATTGCCAGTCTTCCTAACTACTTGGTGGGGGGGGGGGGCAATTCAGCAATGGAAGCCTGGGGCTTTAGAGGGGATCTGGGACAGGTCTTCAGTTGTGTGCCGTCTGGGTGCCAACTGGGGGCCCCGTGGGGTCAGAAAAAATGGCTGCAGTTTCCACAATGGCCTGAGATGCCACTGCAGCAGGTGCAAGAGCAAAGGTCACTCATTCCCTCCAAGAGCTTAGTGTGGTTCTGCCGAGTGAGCCATAGCCACGGGAAGCAAGGAAAAGCACAAAAGTACGGCAGGTTCAGAAAGGGAATCAACCGAGGGAGGAAGACCAGCCTGACTGATCAACTAGGTTGCTGATCACAGAGAATACACCATCTTCTTTTATAATTCACAGAATAAGGACAAAGATCAATTTATCTTCAATTAGAATAAAACCCTAACAGATTTCAAATAAGGGAGCTTTTATAGATCATATTCTTTAACCATAATCCTTTACCCCCAAATCCTCAAACCGAGAAAAGCATTAATGAAAAGACGTCACCCAAAAGCCTGATTTGTTGAAATTTTAGAAACATTTATCTAAATAACTTCTCATATGAAAGAGTAAATAAAGATTGGAATTACAAATCATACAGAAAAATTAAAATGAAAACTTAGGGGATGAAGCCAAAACTGTGCTGGGAGGAAAATTTGTAATACATCATTTTTATTATATTTAAGTAAATAAACTAGATAAAGAAGAATACAATAAACACAAGAATTATGAGAGGAGGACTGATAAAAATAAAACTTGAAAGAAATGAAATTAAAACAAAAAACATAAAGAACTAGTTTTTTTAAGAAGATGAAATAGACAAACCCATAGAATAGCCTGGAAAATTGACAGGATACAAAATATTCAACGTTAAGAATGGAGTATGAATTATAAGAATAAACACAAAAAAGAAAAAAGCTACAGATGAGTACTTTGTGAAACTCTACAGTAATTCTTTTAAAACATACTGGAAACTGGTGATTTTTTAAAAAAATATATAATTAGTCCAATAATGATAGAAAAGTAACATACCAAAAATTTATCCAGCTCTGTTGGTATTCACAGCTAACATCCATCTTATATTAAAAAAGTAGTTCCTATGTTATTGAAATTTTCTGTATATTGAAAATTATGGAAATGTCCTAATTCATTTCAGATCTATTATAATCATAATACCAAAGATTATAGAACAATAAACAAATGAATAAGTACTTTATATAAGTAATTAGCAAGTAAAATCCAGCAATATATTGAAAGAATGCTTATTACAGCATAACCTAGGAGGGTTTGTAATTGAAGGAATGGTTCACCATCAGGAAATCTAAAAACGTGATTCCTAATTCAGTCATAGGAGAAATATGAGAAATTATCAATCGATTCTAAAGACGTACATTATAAAATATGGACGATAGGTAAGAATTCTACCTCCACTTGGGCGTGCCTCGGTGGCTCAGTTTGTTGGCTGTCCAACTCTTTGTTTCAACTCAGGTCATCATCTCATGCGCCCTGGAGTCCAGGCCTGGGGCAGGCTCAAGGCTCACTGGGGAGTCTGCTTGAGATTCTCCCGCGGCTCCTCCCTCCAGTCCAGCACGTGGGCGTGCGCGTGCGCACTCCTTCTCTAATAAATAAATCTAAAAAAAAAAATTCTACCTCAGGGGGGAAAAAAATTCTACCTCAGCTTAGAAGTTAATTGAGTAAATATGCTGAACACTGTGAGCCACCACATGAGTGGGAAAATGCTAACGCTGTTTCTGTTAAATCAAATAAAAGAGAAAATGGCACTGTGGCCGCTACTATTTGACACTGAAGCTTCTAGAAAATGAAGTTGGCAAAATACACATTAGAGTTAAAAATTCTCAAAATAATATTTGTTTTCAGAAAATATTAATATATTCCTAGACAACTTGAAAGGTTATTTAAAAAATTTAGAATTCGCAAGAGATTTTGATATAGGTGTGTATATTAAGCATATATATAAAATGTATAAATAACATATACAATTAATACATAAAATATATATTATGTAAGTTTTATATAGTTATTATATTATATATTATTATAAATATTTATATGTTTATATATTTATATATGTATAAAATCAATAGCCCTTTTCTTGGATATAGTGATAAGGGATTAGAGGAAATCCCATTTAAAATAGGTACAAAAACTATTAAAAAAACCCCAGGAATAAATTTAATCAGAACAAAGAATACTATCAAACTTTATTGAAGGACTTAGGGTAGAAACAAAGAAGCAAACCATGTTCAGGAGGAAAGTCTTAACATCTGAAGTCTCAGCTGTCATGAAATCAGCGGTGACTGAGAGGAGAGAGGACCCTCCTCTCTTCCCGTGGAACATTAGGAATCATACCTCCTGACTGGAAACAAAAAAAAACTAAACTCCAAACATGTAAACATTTCTCACAAAAACTTGAAAAAGGAAAACACTGAAGGGTGGCAGAGACAATTTGCCTAGCCGGATGTGAAAACATTCTATAACATTTCTGGAATCAGAATCACATGGCATTGAAATGAGGGCAGGGACAGGCTGAGTGAGCTCTAAGCCTCCTGGGAGATGGTGGCTCTGGGAGAAAACCCTCAATGGCAGGAGAAAGACACAGAGAGAATTTTTCCAGCTGGTGTCTGTGGTTATTTGTTGGGATGGGACAATTCTCTCTGCAAACCAAAAAATGTGATTTTATGCAAAACGTAATTTTATAATTTAAACTAATAATGACAAAGAAGTAAACATAATCCTATTCTGGGTCATCCGATGGCCACCCACGACTAAGGACTGTCACAAAATCTGTGTCATACTTGGATTCCCAATTATGTGCCTTCATGATTGTACTGGCTGTTAAGGAGCCCTGATTTAATAATCCTGTGCGAAGAAGAACAGACGTAGATTTAAAACACTGATGATGTCCTTTGCTGAGTGCCAAACACCAGTGTGGCTCAGTGACAACAAAAGTTTACGTCAGTGGGAACAACAAGGGAGTCTTAGGTCTTCACGTGACAAAGAATATTCTCGGCATGCTCACCTGGAGAGGACGCGCCTGCCCCACAGCCCTGAGTCCCCATTCTCGTCTGCCCAGCACCTTTGTTAGGGCGGTGCATTGTGTCCATTGGGAGCTTACTGGGTTTGTAATTGTATTTGTATTTCATTTGCAAAAAAGGTTTTGGTTTGATAGAGTAGAGCTATGAAAATAAGGAGTTTATATCTAGTATGCGTTCACCTACTGTCATGAAAAATAAGTTAAAAAAAAAAACAGCATTGGGGGCGCCTGGGTGGCTCAGTGGGTTAAAGCCTCTGCCTTCGGCTCAGGTCATGATCTCAGGGTCCTGGGATCGAGTCCCGCATCGGGCTCTCTGCTCGGCAGGGAGCCTGCTTCTCCCTCTCTCTCTCTCTGCCTACCTCTCTGCCTACTTGTGCTCTCTCTCTGTCAAATAAATAAATAAAATCTTTAAAAAAAAATAACATTGGCCTAAGAATAGAACAACGGATCAGTGGGAAGGTCAGAAGCAGTGAAGAGAGAGGTCAGAAAGAAAGATATTTGTGAATGAAGGACAGGATTTTACAACATTTTATTTCAGTGGGACAAGAGGGACGGATAAATAACAGAGACGGTTGAAACTAACAACCCACATAAATGAGAAGAAGGATAGATATCTGTTTTACCCTAGTTATAAAAACGTCTTTTCGCCAGTTTCTCCACGTGGGCACCCTTGACATTTGGAGTTGGCTAATTTTCTGTTGCAGGGGGACTTTCCGTTCGCTGTAGGGTGTTCAGCAGCATCTATGCCCTCTACCCGCCGGATGCCAGCACGCCCCTCCTCCGAGGTGTGACAAACAAAAATGTGTCCAGACATTGTCATAGGGTTGGGGGAGGAAATTGCCCCCTTTAAATGTACCAAAGATCTGAACATAAGGAAAATCCTCATCGGCATCATCAGAAGTAGCCCAAGCCACACTCGTGAGAGAATGTCTATGCCTCCATGTTTAGAGGTCAAATACAGTTAAGTAATCTCTACCCACAGGGGACTGATGGGTTAAACTGTGGGGCTTCCCTGCAGGGCAGGGGTCTGCCCTCCTAAAAAGGTCTCGGTGTATCTCACTGACAGGCAATTCCGCCACATGTTCTGAAGTAGCAAGAGAGGTTTGCAAGTATATATATGTATTTTTTTAAAGGGAGAACAGAGACACCTTGGTGGCTCAGTTGGTTGAGCGGCTGCCTTCGGCTCAGGTTATGATCCCTGGGATGGACCCTTGTATCTGGCTCCCTGCTCAGTGGGGAGCCGCCTTCTCCCTCTCCCTCTGCCCCTCCCCCCTGTTCAGGTTCTCTCTCACTCTTTCTCTCTCTCAAATAAATAAAATCTTAAAAAAAAAAAAAAGGAGAACAAAGGCCTTATATATGTGTATGGGTAAGTATGTATAAATAAAATTATTTTGCATGTTTGTGTAAGTGTTGAGAACATTGTCTGGGGGACACAAGCCAAACCTCTAGTCCTGGTCCCCGTGAAGGAGCAGAGGCATCACTGTGTGGGTGGGCTTGGATGGGCTGGCAGAGACTCTTGGCTTCATTTTTATTATCGTCCTTTGTTACAAGCATGTGATGATTCTGTAATTGGAAAGGTAAAGCCAGTAGAGTTTATGTAGTTCAAAGGCCTATCAAGTGTGGGGAGAGCTCAGTGTGCTAAGTGATATAACACAGGGATGATTATCTTTGTTGGGGGGGGGCGGGTACAATGCCAGGCGGTGAGTTAGCGTGTTTTTGGTTGGATAGGGATAATGGGTCGGATAGTAACCACCAAAAACATCTGTCTGCATCCAAGTCCCTGAAGCTAACGGATGTTACCTTATTTGCAATAAAAGGTCTGTGCAGATGTAATTAAGGATGTCGAGATGGCCTCACGATTCCCCAGGTGGGCCTGAAACCCTAAGATAAATGTCCTTATCAGAAAAGGGCGGAGATAGATTTGAGACCCACAGAACAGGTCGCGTGAAGAGGGAGACAGAAGCAGGTAAGAGGAACGCCACAGCGACCAGCAGCTGGAAGAAGCGCGGAGCGGATTCTCCCCTTGCATCTCTTTAGGGAGCTCTGCCCGGCCCACACCTTGACTTCAGACTTCCGGCTTCCAGAGCTGTGAGAGAACACATTTCTCTTGTTGAAGCTATCCGGTCTGTGGTAATTTGTTACGACAGCCACAGGAAACCAACAGAAGGAGGATAATTTATGTTTTCTGGGATGGTGGAGGGAAGCTTCATTAGAAGTGTGGTTGTTGTCTTGCATTTTAAAGGGAAGTGGAGAAGGGAGGGCGGCCGCTCAAGGTAGGGGGACAGCATGGGCAAAGGCCCAGTGGCCGGATGGGGCCGAGCTGGGTGAGCATAGCAGGGATGTGGGGTGTATTCAGCCGGGGGGGTAGGGTGGTGTGGGAGGTGAAACATGATGTTTTTAGCAGAAGAAATAAGTTCAGAAACAATTGAGGACTATTTTCCAAGAAGATTGGGCAAATTCATGTCAGAGACAGAACTTGGGTAAAATCTACCTTCAGGATCGAAGTCGCGATGGGGAAGATGGCAGCCCTACCAAGTCCCCAGAAAGAGAGAATGTGAGAAGTGACTCCTGGGATTCACCATGGCGGCAGCTTGCCGGATGCGGAGGGCCCCGTTCTCAGCCAGTTTGCTCGCATTCCTAGCAGACGGCTTGCTTTGACACCCATGGAATCCCTGCCAAAATGGGAAGCCCCCAAGCTAGGTAGAAAGCAAAATATTTTCATCATTTGACATGATAAAGCGTGTGGCTCTTGAGTAAGAAGAGCTGGCACAGCCCCGGGCATGTTCTGTCTCATTCCATCCACTCCAGCACCAGGAGATACGGCTCTCCGCCCGCCCACACAGCAGAAGGGGTCTCATGCCGGCCTGGGAGGGGACAGATGCCGTGCCCTTTCTTTGTGCACCGTATGTAGCCTTGACTTGCCCCCCTGGCGGGGTTCCTGCCACTGCTGAGTACAGTTGTCATCGCAAGTGGGTGCCCTTAGAAGTGGGTGTCATCTCCTTGGTGCCCTTAGAAATACCCGAGCAGGGGAGCTTCTGGTGGTGCATATTGAGACGACAAAGGAACGAGCTTCCATGCCAGAAACGCTTGCAGATGTATGGTCGAAAACATTTGTTTCACAGGACTGGCACTATAAATAGATGCGGATAAGCAGGCAGGCAACAGTTTTGCCTGGGTGGCCTTGTCTTCGTGGCAGAGATAATTCCCAGAAGCACGCACCACCGGGGCCAGCTCCGGAGCTGAAGAAGCTGCCAGGTCATCACTGTGACATGGCTCACAGCGGCCCTTGTGCCAAGCCCTTTCCCTCACTGTTCAAAACCCCTGTGCAGTCACCTCCAGAAACTTCCGTGACAGGCTGGGGCTCTCATCGGGGGTTCGCCACAGGTGGGAAATCCTGTCTCCTCTGTGGATGGTGGAGGGTGTGTGTGTGTGTGTGTGGACATGCTTGTGTGTGAGTGTATGCTCATGTGTATGAGTGGATGCGTTTGTGAGTGTGGGTGCATTTGTGCAAGTGTGCACGTATACCTATGTGTTTGTGCAAGAGTGTGTGAGTGTGTTTTCTGTACATGGGTGCACATGCACATGTGGGAGTTCTGAAAGCCCCGGGCTTGTCTGCATCTCAAGGGGGAGCTATGGGAGTTCTTGCTAGTCCCCCAAACAGAGGGAGGAAGGTTCCCTCTGCTCTTGGGAAAGCTGGAAGCTTGGGAGGGGGTGGGGACAGGGGGACACAGAAGAAGCTGCAGCCCAGATGCATGCGTGGTACCAGGAGCACTGTGGAAAGTGTGCTGTCCGGGGAGCAGGGGGAGAAGGAGCTGAGGAAGGAGCGGGGCAGGTAAAGCCCATCGGCAGCGTCCTGTCTCCTCCTCCTCGCCTGTGTGGGCCAACCAGAGGCAGAGGCGAGCAAGGGGGAGAAAGAAGGTAGGAAGCCCCAGAGATGATCCAGCCCAGCAGCCAATAAACTGGTAAGAGGAAACAATATAAGGAGGAAAATGCTTCTCTGGGACAGCACACTGGCTTACGGACAGTCTGAAGGCCTTTATCTGGAAACTGGTTATAGCAAAGCTTTCATGGGGTTGGGAAGAAACCAGGGATCTCATGTGCTGTGTTCCTCAAACATTTGTTTCCATCCCAATCCAGAAACAAATGAAGGCACTGTGTGGGGTCACTGTCATCCCTGATTTCCCTCAAGGCTCACAGAGCTTAGGTCCATTTTATAAAGGGGGAAACTGAGGCTCCGAAAGGTGGTGTGAATTGTTCAAGATCAAAGGAGGACCACAGAGCCAGGTCTTGGGTGACACGCCTGGGATATAACAGAAGGTCCTGGGTCTGCTTTCCTTGGGGGGGTGCACAGACATTCTCCATGGCAAAGGGGGCTTCGCTTCTCTTAGAGCACGGATGCGAGCGCTTGTCTGGGAATTGCAGTGGGAACCGAAAGACACCGTCTCATCTCGTGTTCCTCACAGTCATGGTCTGGAGCAGACGGAGGGCATGCAGCAAGGTCATGCCCGAGCCAGGATTCAAGCAGAAACCTATCTCACCCCAAAGGCCACACTGTGGCCCATGGCACTCTACTGATTCCCTAACGGAAAGAGGGTCACACCGACTTCCTGTCCCTGCCTCCTGTTGGCAGCTGGCTCTGCCCAGGAGAGGAGATGAGTTGCGCCCATATGACAATGCCCATTACTCATGACTCATGGCCCTGCCAGGCCTCCCAGTGATGAAGCCCTTAGAATTTCCCTCAGCTCAGGGTGACATCATTGCATAATTAAGGGACTGTGATGCCCAACTGCACACACCAAACAAAGGTCCCTTGTTTTAATTTATCATCTGAGCTCTCCTTGTGCAAGACCGAGTTCCCATTTGGTAATTAAGGAAGACAGTTTAGCCCGACTGAATGAGGGCAGGACTCGGGGCTAGGCAGCAAAGTGGCAGAAGACGGGATCCTATGTCAGCTCTTAATTTAACATGGTAATGAGGGCACCAATAAAGGAAGATAAAGAGTGTGCTTACCCTGGAGAGACGAGACGCCAACACACATCTGAGGCCTTCCTTTTATATAATTTTCTTGCCAAACAGCAAAATACCTTTTTTTTTGGTCTCCTTTTATTTCTCATCTGACCCTTGGACGGAGCTACTCCTAAGTGCTCACATGTCCTGAGGTTGGTCACTGTCTACCCAGAACGTCATGCTAATGCACATACATTCTGCAGCCCAAAGTACAAAGATTCAAACCCGCGTCTTTGCCAATCACCAGTTTTGTGACCTGGGACCAGTTACCCAAACTCTGAGTATCTCGGTTACTATAACCATAAAAAAGACAAGAATGATACTAGTACCAACTTCGTAAAGCTGTTGTAAGGATTCAAGTGAGTAACTATTGCTATGTTGAGGACACAGCGTAGTGCATTAGCACTGCAGGGTGTGTGTTATTATTACCTCCACCACTTTCTTAACTTTGTACAAAGGGATAGTGTCTTACAAAGAGCAGGTGTTCCAAAAATATCCCTTCTCTCATAGTAAATTTCAGTGTTCTCACCACACCCACCCACACACTCCCCCCACCACACACCCACCCACCCACACACACACACACACACACACACGCGCGCGCGCGCAAACAAAGAAATGGTAACTGTGTGATGGGATGGAGATGTTAGACAATGCTATGGTGGTAATTGATTGGCAGTCTATAAATGTATCCAGTCAATGGGTTGTACACTGAAACTTAGTATTTATGCGTTAATTATATCTCCATAAAGCTGGGAAAATACTAAATGTCCTTTCATTGTATTTTCTCTCTCCCCCTCTTCTCTCTCTTTGTCCCTCTCTCTCTCCACAAACAGACTCATCTCTACCATCATCCCTAAGTTGGAGAAAGTAAAATGTAGCCAAGATCCATTGGCATGTGATTGCCATGAGTTGGGAGGGTGGCTGTGGTTATAATGTTTGTTTTCCCTCCTTCTTTCCACACCCTCAGTATTTATATTTATCTTTTCCATAACACTCTCTGAATTCTTTTGAATTTCAGCTACTCATTTGTGAGTATTTCAGTTTATGGTGAATTCTTCTGAAATCTCTTGAAAGCCATCTAATCATTTGCCAAAATTCTAACAATTTTAGAAAGCTGACTCATTTCTCCAGGAGTACATTAGTGTTTATTTCTTTACAGATTTCAAGTATGTATATTCCTATAATGTATAGCAGTTCCTATGAGGATGATACAGTTTTAAGAGCTTCTGAAGAACTCTGCCAAATGATATTTGACTGATTTTTAATTCTCTTCAGAGAAGCAATTTAAGGAATTGTTAAGGAACATAATGGGATTTGTGCTTCTTCTTTTTTTTTTTTTAAGATTTTGTTTATTTATTTGACAGAGAGAGACAGATCACAAGTAGACAGAGAGGCAGGCAGAGAAAGAGGGGGAAGCAGGCTCCCTGCTGAGCAGAGAGCCCAATGCGGGGCTCGATCCCAGGACCCTGAGATCATGACCTGAGCCAAAGGCAGAGGCTTAACCCACTGAGCCACCCGGGCGCCCCGGGATTTGTGCTTCTTATCAATGTATTTCCTCCTCAGAAAAGTATGTGTGTATATATATATATATATATTTAGATTTTATTTATTTATTTATTTGACAGAGAGAGAGAGAGAGAGATCACAAGTAGGCAGAGAGGCAGGCAGAGAGAGAGAGAGGGAAGCAGGCTCTCTGCTGAACAGAGAGTGCAATCCCCGGCTCGATCCCAGGACCCTGGGATCATGACCTGAGCTGAAGGCAGAGGCTTTAACCCACTGACCCACCCAGGCGCCCCAGAAAAATATATTTTTAAAATCCCATGAAAGTTAACATCCCATTCATCATAAATATAAATTTGAGGAAGGATCTGAACTTGCCTAACAATTTAAAATGTTAAAATTTGACTGCTGGTAAAAACAACAAATGTTTAAAAAGGCCTTGAGGGTGCAGGGAGTCCAAATAGGGAATAAGATGATATTTTAAAAGATAAGCAAGAAACTACAAAGAAAAAGAAGGATCTCCCCACAGGTGAAAGGCGAAGACAGATTCACTCGTGAACACATCCAGAAATGTATATTCACATTTATTATTATGTTCAAGAAGACATTTATAAGATTATGGACGAATTTAGAAAATCCAGCACATTGGGTGTTTGGCGACATGATCTTTAAAAGAATTCATTACACATCGTCTCCTCATTCTTTTATGAAGGAATTCTCCACTTGCCTTTACGTTTATTGAGAGGAGTTTAAGTGGGAACAGAGTGAATGACCCATTGCTGAGAGAAATGTAAGGGGGTCTCCATGGTAAATTGGTAGGAAGGCAGGCTAGGGGGTTACTTCTAGTAAACATCTATAGTGAAGTATAAGATATGTAGAGGAAAGCGTACAAGAAATGAACCTACAGCCAAATGTAACTTTCACCCCAACCAGGACATAAAATATTACCAGCCTTCCAACAAAGCTTCTTGTCTCTCCTCCCAGGCACTGTGCTCTCTCCTCAAATTAACCACTGTCCTGACTTTCATCAGCACGGATCAGCTCTGTCTTCGCATGCCTATTTTGTACTTTATATAGACAGAATCATGTCTATGAGCTGTCTAGTGTTGGCTTCTTTGGCTCAGCATGATGTTCGTGGAATCTCTTCACGGTGTGCGTGAGTTCTATTGTTCCTGCTGTGTCATATTCCCAGGATCGTCCCGGGATTCATCCACTCAGCTGCTGAGGAACACTGGGGTTGTTTTCCATTTGGGGCTATTACAAAGAGTGTTGTTATGTACATCCTAGTAGTGTGTTTGGGTGACAATATGTACACACCTGTTTAGAAGATTTTGAAGATTTCCACAAATTTTTAGTTGATTAACATTTTTTAAAAAAAGATTTTACTTATTTGAGAAAGAGAGCTTGTGTGCACCAAGGCGGGAGCAGAGGGAGAGGGAGAAAGGGAGAAGCAGGTTCCCCACTGAGCAGGGAGCCCCATGGGGGGCTCGATCCCAGGACTCCAGGATCATGACCTGAGTTGAAGACAGAGCTTAACCAACCCCAGGTGCCCCTAATTGATTAACTTTTTTATTTGACTTCACATCGACTGGCTGACCACACTTGGGAGCAGGTTTGCTGGATTTCAGTGCATGCAAATTTCAGCTTTGGTAGAGGTCACAAACTCGTTTTCCAGAGTGCTTGGATCCATTTCCATTCCCACTAGCACAGTAAGAGTTCCCGCTCCTCGCCATCCTTGCCAAGTCTAGGTATTGACATATACCCAGAAGTTTTTCATAGGCTTATTTATCATTTTGACATTCTCTTTTGTGATGTGTTTATTTCAATTCTTTAGCACATTTTAAAAATTGGGTAGTCTGTCTTTCCCTATAGAACGAGTTCTATATTCTGGACGCAAAAGTTTTGGTGGTGTCTGTATTGTGAGCATCTTCTCCCTCCCTGTGGCTTGCCTTTTACCTATCTTCATGGGATCTTTTGACGAACAGATGTTCTTAATTTAGTGTAAACCAATTTGTCAATCTTTTCCTTAACAGGAAGAACTTTTTGTGTCCCTGGGCGAGAAGATCATCCATGCCTCTCCCAATACGAAAATTATGAGACTCAGTGACCGTCCTTAGCTTTTCCGCATGTTCTTTCGGCTGAGACTCTACTGGTTATGCTCCTCTTGCTGCAGGAGCAAAGAGACACAGCTCGCATACTCATAAGGAGGTTTAGGTGCTGGGACACGTGGGGATTGAAGGTAGGCAGCCAACAGATGCAGCCACCCTGCAGCCTGGCATCGGGGAACTTGGAACCATGCCCAGCCATTCTGTCTCTGTGTCTGTGGCTCACACCCCATTCTCTTCTCAATACCTCCCTCCTCTCCTTGCCTCCTGGCTGCTTCTGTCTGCCTTCACTCTGTGCGTCTCTGTTTTAGAAGACAGTGTGTGGATAGAAAAACAGAGGTATGGTGAGGCCCAAAGAATTGTTTGTTACTCACCCATCCCAAGGGGAAGGGGCAGGTCATGCCAAAGTGTCCACATGGGGAAGGCAGCAGGGGTGGTCACGGGGTAGAGGGAGGAGAGAGAACTGTGGACAAGAGCCTTTGTTGGGGTTTTCATGAGAAAGAAAGGGTAAACGAGGCTTGGCTGGTTTGAATAATTTCAGCAGGCTTTGGGGCAGACAGGTTGCCCCTCATTGTCTGGTACCAGGGCCTGGGGAGACAAGGCCGGTGGATAGTGGTCCAGAGGTCGTTTGTATCAGAAAAGCGTGCTTAGAGGCAAATTTTTCTCTATCTCTAGACCTGGCTAATTTGGGAGGGGGCGTCCTTCCAGGGTCAGTTAGGCCCTGGATGTACTAGCAGCAGAATACAGCTCCTCAAAGATATGCTTCCTGCAGTCTCATGACTGGCTCCCTTCCTGAGAACCGTCAGTCGCCTAATACAACTTACAATCACGACACTTCCCACTGGAGACTGACTTGCCAAGGGAAGGCTGTTTGCTTCTCAGCAGAGTTTCCAGACAACCCCCCAACCCTACAGCCGACTGGCCAGGCTGGGTGTCCCAACCTCAGCAGGATCTCCCAGCCTGGGTTAGGGGGAGCAGAAGGCAGACGGGTGCCTGCACATGGTCCCCTCTCCTCGGAAGGGATGGATGTCATTTCCTGCCTCTTCCTGCCCACAACCCTCCCGAGCTTGCAGGTGCACTCTGATCTACCCCCCTCCCAAGCCCTCTTAGCTTCCCTTCTAAGCCCCCTGCCACATTTGTGTTTTTTCCCTGAATTTCCAGAGTATTTTTTTTTCTATGCTTCTTTTATGGAACATTTTCCTCTCTGCCATTTGATACATCTTGTTTGGGTATCTGTTTTACCTCCTTTAAAAACACACAGTAGGGGTGCCTGGGTGGCTCAGTGGGTTAAAGCCTCTGCCTTTGGCTCTGGTCATGATCCCAGGGTCCTGGGATTGAGCCCCGCATCAGGCTCTCTGCTCAACGGGGAGCCTGCTTCCTCCTCTCTCTCTGCCTGCCTCTCTGCCTGTCTCTCTGCCTGCTTGTGATCTCTATCTGTCAAATAGATAAATAAAATCTTAATAGAAAAAAAAAACCACACACACACACACAGTAACTCAGGACTCAGTCTGGCCTCCCTCCTTTCCTCTCTGCACTCCTAGCACCGTGTTCTGTGCACTTGTGGGCAGTGAGCACATATTGAGTGATTTTAGTAAGGAATACTCACTGAATATTTTCTGTTAGGTGCCCATAGAAGCAGGCCCTAAAACAAGCATCCAAGAACAACTCATTTACTCTGGCAACAAGCCCCAGAGCCCCGGTGCGGCAGGGTGGGGGGCGGGGAAGGGGAAGAGAGGGCAGCTGCCCGCACAGGGTGGGCTAGTGAGCTGTTTACCCCTGAGGCCCAGTGGGGCTCAAGCCTGCTGCTCCCCTTTGAAGAACTCAGCTGGGAAGTGTCCCATATGGGTTACTTGTCCACAAGCCCCTGGGTGTGGGCTGTCCCTGGTCCAGTTCACCCTCTGACACATAGAGCGCATTCATGGAAACAGGGCAGACCCTCCAGAGGCTCCAAAACCAGGAATCCAGGCCACTGATTGGGAGCAACTATGGGCTATGGGTGGGGCACTAATCCGTCTTTTACCCTGAAGTTGCAAAACAAACGTTAAGGATCCCAGACCCTGAAGTCTAGGAGTCTACACCTACTGGCCCAGACACAGAGAAACAAAGGGACAGGCTTATTAAAGGCATCTATTTCCTCCGGGGGAATGGCCAGCTGACGCTGGGGGGAGGTGACTGACGTCCTCAGGGTCCTCCCACATTTCTCCACCCTCTGCCTGGCCCTCACCGCTGGGAACAGCTGGGCTGCACGCTGGGCTAAGCTGTGGGGAAAACCGTGCAGGCTGGGGGAGTTCCAGCTCTCATGATTTCACATGAGCCCTCCCTTACCCCAAGCAGGACTGTTATGGGGGGGGTGTGTGCTGCTGTCACGTTTCTCCCCAACACTCAAAGACGGGCCACTTCTGCCCTTTGTAACCAAGGTGGGTCCGTTTTCTCCTTTGGAAACATCTGTGCAGCTTGGCTCCCGGCAAGCTCAGCCTTTTCCTATTTCCGTCTGAGTTCTCCAGTCACGTGGAGGCAGAGGCTTCAAGGAGCCTCGGTCCATATTGTCTGTTGAGGTGGAGGATGGTACAGCTGGGGTGAATTTAACCAAGGTGAATGGGAGTCAAGAAAACCTGGAACCCTCGCCCGCCCCACTCCCCAACACAATTTAGGAAACCCACATTAGAGGAGCAGATGAGGAAGGGGTGGGGAGGGATGGCAAGTGGAAACTGACTTGGAACTCTCCGGAGTTTGGCATGAAAGCAAATGTCATCACTTGGCTCAATGCACATGAGCATCTCAGCAAAGCTGCGTGTTTCAGACATTCTTAAATTTGCCAATTTAGATTTTATATTTTTGGACACTCTTCTGGAATAATCTGTTGATTAACATATACCAGATTCCCTTTCTTTTTTTCTATTAGCAAAACCCTACAAAAATATTTCCCAAACCCATCCACTCCCCTGAGTTTTCTGGTAATCACAAGCAGGCCTCCCCATGTGTCAGCTGACTGTGGTGTTCCGGAACATTCCACCAGCACCACAAGTTTGAGTACTCCCGGGGGGCAGTGCTCTGTCACGCTCTGGCTACGATCTTAGGCTGGGAGGGCCAGGTACAACTGTCAAGTTGACAAGGGTATTTTTTTTTTTTAATAGAACAAATTGATTCTGGATTGCATTTTAAGTTCTGTCACATGGTTATAAGAAAGAAGGAAGAGAAGAAAAATAAAAAAAGGTACTGCAGATTGGAAACTGGAATGATGTGGCAGGAATACCGGTCGGGGAACTCATCCCAAAATGCTAATAAATAGAACTGTGACCTTGGACAAGTCTGTGAACTTTGCTGACTTCGGTTTCCTCCTCATCTACAAAACTGGACCACATTCCAGCTCTGAAGTTCTTAAGAACACATGCATTTTCAAAATACATACATATGGATATCCTCATACACTTTGTATAAGAAAGACAGTGCCTCGTGTAATAAATAGGTACTTGTTAGTAGAATGGAAACCAAGTAGCACATATAAGGCAACCAAATGGGGAAAGTGTAAGTCTGGTTAGTGATGTCATCTCTCAAATTTCCTAATTGTCTATTTTTATAAAATGTGTTATGATGTATATTAGCAACAGCTTGAAGCAGAAAACGTTGTTCCTATGACTTAAATTTAAAGATTTTCTCCCCATTCTTTCAGTTGTCAAAAATCACTTCTATTTTTACACGTCTAGTGTGACAGCATCACTAATTTGCACATCAACCCATTGAAGTGGCATCCTTACATGCCTTCTACTGATGAGGAAACTGAGCTGTGCAGAGGTAAAAGAACTTGCCCAAGGCCACGCAGCTGGCGAGGAGCCATGCTGGGACCTGAAACCAGCACCTGTTTCTGTCCATGCATCGCCAGCACTATCCTGGCAATGCTGAATGAGAAATTCTGAAAACAACACCTTTATTCTGGTATTGACTTGGTTTCTCTCCCAAGGACTCGACACTGTGCAAAGAACTTTTGGAAACACCAAGGCATGATCAAGAAGCTATCTTAGTCTTCACAAGGATTCTAGGAGGAGGACAGGCTTATATGGGTGATGGGTAAGCTCAGCCCAATATCCCCAATGAGAAGAAAGGCTCTAGCTTGTTGAGTGTGGGGACCCCTGCTAGAGAAAACAGGGATTAGATTGTCTGAACAACTATGATGGCATCTTCCCCAAAGGGGTCATTTTCTGAGGGGTCTTTTATTCTAAGTTCTGAGTGTCATCAACTCTCCTAAGTTGGTACCTTGATTTGCTTTCTACCTTTTGCATTTGGCTTTCCAAGATTTCAGGAACAGCTTTCATGATGTCGTCAGATCAGTAAAGAGTTTCTCACTGAAATCAAATGTTCCTGGTTTCATCCGAGCTAGAAACAGAATTAAGCAATTCCAAAATGACCGTCAGACACCAATTCTATTCTCAGCCCCTCCTGTGGCAAGGAAAGAATAGTGCAGTTTGCCAAGTCTCAAATCCATCCCACACGGCCAGCCTAAAACCAGGTCCCAATTCAGACATTTTCTTGTTTTAATTTGTTTATTTGTGATGGGCACTTACTGCTTCTAGGAGGGTCCCATTAAAAAAAAAAATCTCAGAAGACATCAAAAAGTCCTGACAAAACAACATCTTGATGATTTAAGTGTAAATATGTGAGAGGCATATGGTTTCTATTATTCCTGAAATAACACATGGGTTTAAAAATCAAGGAGAAAAGTGTTTGGTAAAACACATTGAGGACTTGGCTAACTGTACTTTAAAGACCCATCCTGAAGCCTGAAGGGGATGGCACCCTGAGAGGAACAAATCCCAGCAACTCCACCCTTCTTTGTATGTGTCTTTCCTTGATCAGGGATGACATTTGCGATGGCACCAGAGCACGGATATCTCGGCCACCACACGAAATCTATCTGGCAACTCACGCTTTGGTGGACTATGTCCTGAAGTATCTCTGTTGTTTACTAGCAATGTTAGTTTTAGGCAAGTTAATGCATCTGGGGAATGCAAAAATAATATATGTCATATGATTGTCCTGAACATTTGGGTTAGTGCACGTCAGCTGCCTGGCACAGAGCAGATGCTGAATACGAGGAAGCTTCGCAAATGGTCATCGTTCACTTAGAAAGTGGTGATGGGAGGATGGATAAGGTATTTCAGGATGCAAATTTGTTCCAGAGTAGGAGGAACCCATGGGATCACAAGAGATCCTCTACCCAATACCCCAACCACAGAAACAGCTGGTAGGACAACGGTACCACAGGTTTTTAAACACAGAGAAATAAGAATGAGCCCCAGACTGGAGGTCAGAATAAAATCAGTCTCCAGTGGGGCACCTGGCTGGCTCCATCAGTTAAGCATCTGCCTTAGGCTTGGGTCATGATCCCCGGGTCCTGGGACTGAGCCCTGCATCAGCCGCCACAGTGGGCTCTGCACTCAGGAGGGAGTCTGCTTGAGATTCTCTCTCCTCTTCCTCTGCCCTTTATCCTACTCTCTCTCTCTCTCTTAAGTAAATAAATCAATCTTAAAAAAAAAAAATTAAGGATGTTCATTTTAACCTAATAGTTGAATTCCTTTTTTTAATAGAGAAATTTTTATTTAAAGGCTTCAAAACGCTTTAGATGGATGTTTCTTGATGATAATAAAAATAAACGTGACTTAGACCTTCATACCTTCAGAAGGCACAGAACCAAGACTGAGCCCAGGTTTCTTTGTCCTGTGTGGCTGGATTACTTTTTAAATTAATGAATTTTTAACAGTTTTATTGAGTTGAAATTAACTTACAAAAAAACTTCATGTATTGAAAGTATATGAATTGATAAGGTTTATAAAGCTGAGAAACTGTCACCCAAATCCACAAAGTGAACATACCCATCACTCCCAAAAGTTTTCTCGAGGACCTTTGTAATTTACTTCACCTCTCTCCTTCAACCCCCCGGGCGCAGGCAACCACTGACATGCTTTCCTTCACTGTAGATACATTGGCCTTTTATAGAATTTCATTTGAATGGAATTACAAATTATCTATTCTTTTATGTCTGGCTTCCTTTACACAGCATTATATTTTGACATTGATTTTCTCATGATGTGTCTCAGTAGCTCCTTTCTTTTTAAGGCTGAATACATTCCAGCACTCCATTACCCAAATACCCTGCAATTGGTGTACCCATTTGCTTTTGGTGGGCATTGGGATTGTTTCTAGTTCTTTGTTTGTTAGTTTTTATTGTTATACAGATAAAGCTGGAATGAACAAATGTATATTGTGCTTCCTTTCCACATGGAAAGTACCTAGGAGTGGAATGGCTGGATATTTTGTTAGGTATATGTTTAACATTTTAGGAAACTGCCAAACTGTTTTATAAAGTGGTTGTACCATTTTGTATTTCCAGATGCAGCATATTAGTGTTCCAGTTGCTACCCAATCTTTTCAATTTTAAACATTTTAAGAGGTATATTGTGGTATCTCATTGGGATTTTAATCTGCATTTCCCTAGTGACTAATGGTGTTGGCAACCTTTTTGTGTCTGGAGAAGGATGTGCTCAAATCTTTTATTCATTTTTTTAAACTCGGGTTTTTGTTTCCTTATTATTGAGTTTTCAGTGTTCTTTTTTTTTTTTTTAAAGATTTTATTTATTTATTTGACAGACAGAGATCACAGGTAGCCAGAGAGGCAGGCAGAGAGAGGGAGGAAGCAGGCCCCCTGCGGAGCAGAGAGCCTGATGGGGGGCTGATCCCAGGACCCTAAGATCATGACCTGAGCCGAAGGCAGAGGCTTAACCCACTGAGCCACCCAGGCACCCCTTCAGTGTTCTTTTTATATTGTGGGCACAATTTCTTTATCAGCTGTATGATTTGTAAATATTTCTTCCCAGTCTGTGACTTGTCTTTCTATTCTCTTCATAAAGTCTTTCAAAGATCAGAAGTTCTTCATTTTGATGATACTCAATGTGTCAAGTTTTTTTAATCTATTGCACTTTTAATTGTATCTGATCTTTGTCTAATCCAAAGTCACAAGGATTTTCTCCTATGTTTCCTTCTAGAATTTTTATAGTTTTCCTTTTTATATTTAGGTTCATGATCTAATTTGAGTTAATTTTTGTATATGGTATGAGATTGGAATGAAGGTTAATTTAATTTAATTTATTTATTTTTGTATATGGCTCTTGTCCAGCATCATCTTCTAAAAAGACTATCCTTTCTTGACTGACTTGTCTTCGTACCTCCACCAAAATCAATTATCGTGGATGTGCGGTCTATTTCTGGAGTCTCTTTCGTTCTAATATACTTGTCTTTTTGACACCAATACCAATTGTCTTGATTACTATAGATTTATAATCAGCCTTGAAGACAGGTGTGTGATTACTCCAACTTTGTTCTTATTTTTCAAAATTGCTCATTCTCTGAGGTTCTTGCAACTCCATATGAATTTTTGACTCAGCCTTCCACTTCCTGTAAAATGCTTGCTGAGATATTGAATGAGATTGCACTAAATCTATAGACCAATTTAAGAAGAACTGACGTTTTAAAAGTACTGAGTCTTCTGACCCAGGAACAAAATAGATCTTTCCATTTATTTAGATCTTCTTTAATTTCTCTCAGCAATATTTTGTGGCTTTTAATCTAAAGGTCTTTCATAACTCTTGTCAGATTTATCTCTAAATATTTCATGTTTTTTGTGTTATTATGAATGGAATTTAAAAAAAATTAAGTTCTGATTGTTTATTGCTTGTATTTAGAAAATGATTTTTATATATTGACTTTATATGTGATCATCTTAGTGAACTCACTTATTAATTTCAGTAGTGTTTTAGTAGATTCCATAAAATTATCTATGTAGATGTTTATATCATCTGTGCATAAAGACAGGTGTATTTCCTTTTTTCCAATGTGCATGTCTTTTTCTCATTTTCTGGTCTTGTTGCATTGGATAGAACCTCCAGTAAAATGTTAAATAGAAGTGAAAGTGAATATTTTGCCTTGTTCCCAGCCTTTGGGGGAAAGCATACAATCTTTCACCATTAAATCTGATGTTAGCTATAGGTTTTTATAGATGTCTTTTGTCAGACTAAGGATGTCCCTTTATATTTCTAGGTTTTTTTAAGAGTTTTTATCAGAGTTGGATGTTGGATTTTGTCGAATACATTTTCTGCATTAGTTGAGATGATTGTATGGTTATGTTGATTGATTTTCTACTGTTAAACCAATCTTGTGTTTCTGTCATGATATTTTATCCTCTTAATACATTTTGTTGGATTCAATTTGTTAAAACTTGTTAAGAATATTCACATCTGTATCCATGAGGGATATTGATCTGTGGTTTTCTTTCCTCATAACATCTGTTTTTGGTTTTGGGATTATAATGCTCCCCTCATAGAATGAGTTCCAAAGAAAGCTTTCCTCTTCAATCTTCTGGGATAATTTGTCTTGAATTGGTATTTTTTCCTTCTTAAATATTTACTGGAATTTGCTAATGAAATCATCTGGGCCTAGAATTTTATTTGTTGGAAGGTATTTATTTATTTATTTAAGATTTTATTTATTTATTTCACAGAGAAAGATACATCGAGAGAGGGAACATGGCAGGAGGAGTAGAAGAGGGGAAGGCAGGCTTCCTGCTGAGCGGGGAGCCTGATGTGGGGCTTGATTCCAGGACTCTGGGATTGTAACCTGAGCCAAAGGCAGATGCCCAATGACTGAGCCACCCAGGCACCCCTTCCAACCCTGTTGGAAGGTTTTAATTACAAATTCAGTTCCCTTAAAAGATACACTATATGGCCTTTAGGATATCTATTTCATCTTGAGTGAGCTTTGGTAATTGTATCTTACAATGAGTTTGTCCATTTTATAGAGTTCTTGAATTTATTAGCATAAAGGTGTTCACAATATCCTATTATTAATATTTAAGTATCTACAGAATTTGCCATGCTGCCTCCTCCCTCATTCTTGATATTGGTAATTTGTGTCTTTTCTTACTTTTTTCTTCATCAGACTAGTTAGAGCTTTATCAGTTTATTGATATTTTCAAAAACTAGGATTTGTTTTCATTGATTTTCTCAATTATTTTTGTTTTCTATTTCATTAATTTCTACTTATCCTGCATAATTTCTTTTCTTCTGCTCATTTTGGGTTTAATTTGCTCCTTTTTTTATAGAGACATAGAGAGAAAACTCAAGTTATTTACTTGAGAACTTTCTTCTTTTCTAACAAATTCATTTTAGTGCTATACATTTCCCTGTATGTACTGCTTTACCTGATTCCCATAAATTTAATGTCACATTCTCATTTTTATTCAGTTCAAAATATTTTCTTGACCCATGAGTTATTTACAAGTTTGGGTTAAAATGTAAAGTCAAATAGAAGGAGAGAAAATGGACTTGTGGAAAAGGAAATATTATTTATTTGGTCCTTGTTGAACTTAAAATCCACTGTGAAGTACTTTTACAACATTGACTCAACCACTACAAAAACCCCATTTCTAATTTATGAGACACTGGTGCTAAAGAGATTTATTAATGCTCTCAGATTACAACAAGTGTCAGGTCTGGAATCAGACCCCATGTCTACTAGGCTCTCAAACTCACACATTTTATCTTCTTCCCCACATTTGGGAGAGAGGTTCCAAACCAGAAGTTGGGAGAGTATGCAAACCAAACATTCCTACCTGGTAATTTTCCCTAGACTGAACCCTGACACTGATTCCTAAGAAAAGCACTGACACTCAGATCTTTTTATGGGTTCACAAAGCATGAAGCCAAAGCAGATAGAAATCTGAATGAATTTAGAGTTCTTTTAAATCACTCTTGTGAAGGATGCTTGGGTGGCTCAGTGGGTTAAGCGGCTGCCTTCAGCTCAGGTCATGATCCCAGGGTCCTGGGATCAAGCCCTACATTTGGCTCCCTGCTCAGCAGGGCATCTGCTTCTCCCTCTGCCCATCCTTCCCTGCTCATGCTCTCTCTCTCAAATAAATAAAAATTTAAAAACAATAAAATAAAATGTGCTTCCTTTAAAAAAAATCACTGGTGGAATACAGCATCAAAAGTCATCCATTGACTTGTGGAGAACTGGGTAGAGAAGAGTGAACCACATCTGAGCTACATTTTCGGTGATGGTGGTGATGGTGGTGATGGTGGTGATAGTGGTGATAGTGAGCCTGGAAGACAACCCGTTTCTTTTATTCAAGGCTCTGCTATTTCTGTTGTCTTTGTATGAGAAGTTGATTGAGTCTTTCCAGCACCCCTCTGTTTTGGCATCCTTAGTTTAGATATTCCTGGTCACATAGAAATGTTATTTCAATATAGGGTAAGATGAAAATGCTATCTTGAATTAAATCAGAAGGAACAGAGGTGTGGAGGAATTTATCAGGACAACATAACAAATTTGTGGCTCAGGTGTCCCTCATGGAGAAAACAGAATGTCTGCAGTGAAAAAAGCAGGGGAGAAGAGACTGTCATTGAAATACATATATCAAAGGGTCTGGCAAAGATCCCGAAATAACCGCAAATGTCCCGCGTAGTGCTTTCTTTGCCTGATGTGGAGAATTTCCGAGCTGACGATGTGTCAGTGGCCCTTGTTTCGGCACTCTGGGACCCTCTTTGTTTGCTGCTGTCTTGTGGTGTTTGCCCTTGACCGTTCAGTTCCGATTAAGAAGGGGAGAGAGGAGACTGCATACTGCCAGCTTGGTCCTATAAATATTTGTACAGTGTTTATGACAGATGTTTTCCTGTTATGAAGGAATCTGACCTTCATTAAAAATCTGGAACTTTTAATGTGATGCCAAGACATCAGAAACAACAGCAGGGATTGCCGATGATTTTCAGATTTGAAGATGCCAATTCTTGCTTGAAGAAACCGCTCCGATTATTTGTTGGGAAAGTGGTCAGAGGGTAGGAAATAGTCACCGTTTCTCTTTTCTTGCTCTAATCACCACCCTCTCCTGGCATTTTGCAAGATGGGCCATTTAATACCCTCACTTCATAAAATAACAATATGGCTTTCCCCTACATCCCATGAGCCATTCTTCCTGACGCTTGAAACACCAGTTAAACCACATACACATAACCCGAAATATTGAGCTTATGCTATTTCTCATAATCATTTTTCATCATTAAGGTAGTATAAATGTGTGACACATGAAAAACTGCATGAAGGTGTCATGAAAAATTATACCCTAAGTTTTAGAGTTTTCCGGCTGACCTCTCTCTCGATGAAATTGATTTTCCCTGCATGCATTAACTTCTTTTAGGCTGAGATGTTTGGGCCCAGACTCACCCACTTCATTAACACGTCTTGCCTCTTTAGGATGACTAGGACTGGATTTATTGTGACTTCTGTTTGCAGGGGAAAACATGGATCTAGGACATTGATACTCTTCAGGGGTTCCCAGAACTTAGAATGTGAAGATTGTAGAGAGCGTGTGCACACGGTCCCAGCAGATGTTCCCTGGGTTGCAGACCCAAGGCATGAAAGCCAGAGGGCTCTGACCAGATGGAGTTCCCTATCCCTATTTCCCTCGGTCAGTTCTAGAGCTCAGTCGCAGTTGGGAACCTGATGCTTGCAGCATTCTGAGAAGGGACCCATTTCATTGTAGCGAACCCAGAAGAAACGTGCATGAGTCTGAGCTGTAATATCAGAATGCCAATTTGTTCATTTATATTTAAAAACTATGGCAGAAAGCATTCAAAATCCAAAGGGCCAATGTGATCTTTGGTTGACAGGCAGGGAAAGAAAAAGGCATCTCAGGGGTGAGTAAGGAACAAGGGCATGTACATGAGCTTCAGAGTGTTGGTTTAGAAATCTGTAGTTCGGGCTTTCCTTCCTTTGGGACACGGACTGGTTGAACTCCGCCCTGAGCTCCCCGGAAGACAGTGCCCTTTTTGATGGCTAGATTCTATCTTCAGAACACTGTTTCTTTCATTCACATGTTTAAATTACAGTTAAATTCTGCCTGGCTTCCCAATCTTTTTCTCAAGGGACTGCGAATATCCCTGCTGTGATCTACTGTGTTTGGATCTCAGGGGGTGATACTATCTTCTCACTTCCAAGTTTTTTGGACATGGAAGCTCATTAAAACCCTTAACACTTGCAAAGAAACCAACATAACCAATTTACAGGCATACCTTGCATTCTTTGACTATGCCTATCTGCATTATCTGAATAATAAAATTAGCAATTAACTAATATCCCACCTCAATACAAGTCCTAAAGGGTCCTACAAGTGATGGGCATGTGTCCAAAGGACACCTAGAGATACTCACACATCTGCTCACAGGGACATGTACAATGTTCATTGCAGAAGTTTCATTTTTTTTTAAATTTCTTTCATTGCAGGAGTTTTAAAACAACTTAAATATCCTCCCCCAAATGGATAAAGTAATCATCATAAATTTAGACAATAAAACCCAAGAATGAAAATAAGTTAATCATATGGTTACATTCAGATACTTGTAGAAAATTAATAAAAATCAAGAAAAATAAGTCACAGAAAGCCAAGTACGGTAATGAGACCATTTCTGAGTTTCTGAAACTCACAGAAAAATGCCATCATTAGCTTATGGAAACATACACATGTGGTTAAAACAAAAAACTTGTGTCAAAAGTATATCCAACGATTTCCCAGGATTGTGGCATCTTCTAGGAATTTAACTCTATCTACAAAGTTTCATTCCTTAAAAATTCTGGTGAAATCAATACGTTGTTATCACCTCAGGTTCTTTGTTTTCTCCCTTTCAAAAATATTCCATAACAAAATATTTTAAAAGGTAACAAAATTTATAGTCCCTGGTATTGAAAGTTCTCCAAAACATCGGTTAAGGAAAAAACTGATCACAGAGAAATATGCATTAGCTGTTACAGTTTATTAAAAATATGAATACAGAAATGTAGATTCATATTCAAATGTATACAAAACTGTAAATACACAGAATAAGGTCTGAAGGATGAATCACCAAGTCGTTATCAGTACGTACCTACTGTGAGTGCTTTGGGCAATGGGGCACTTTCACTTTTTTTTTTTTTCCTATATATACTTGTCTTATTCTGTAAACCATCCGAAGCATATATTCAGGTATTCAGAATTTAAAAATTAAAATGCAAACCCATGTTCCTTCTAGAAAAACGAGAACCACAACAGAGATATGCACATATTCCATAGACCCCAGACTGCAGCCTCTCTGGAGAGTTCTAGGAATTTCATTCAAACCTAATTCCCTCCAGATCACAGAAACCTGGATTTCTCACTCTCAAGACCTCCATGTGAAGGCCAAGGTCACAGTCTCACTGCCATTCCAGCCGGGAGGCCAAGGCTGAGCAGACTGAGCCAAGACAGGGACAAACCAATCAGAGCACGGGGAAAAAAATGGAGGAGACACCGGTTTAGGATCACTTAGTGTCTTGGAGGCCACCCAAAGTCACTGGTCCCCATGACCAAGTGCAACGTTCTTTTTTTTTTTTTTTTAAGATTTTATTTATTTATTTGACAGACAGAAATCACAAGTAGGCAGAGAGGCAGGCAGAGTGTGTGGGGGAGAAGCAGGCTCCCTGCTGAGCAGAGAGCCCGATGCGGGGCTCGATCCCAGGACCCAGGGATCATGACCTGAGCTGAAGGCAGAGGCTTTAACCCACTGAGCCACCCAGGCGCCCCAAAAGTGCAACGTTCTAATAGAATCTCAGAAGCTTGCAAAGCCCAGTAGGTTGCAAGACAGTATTCTTATAACCTGTGCTGCCCTGACTACTCTTCCCTTGTAATTTCAAAGTCCCTAGTATTATTTATATCACCTACCCACCTGGAAAGACCCCAGCCTCTGTTTCCCGTGCTCCTGGCCCCACGGCACAGGCCCACCAGAAGACGTGGGGCTGCAAGGCTGTAGGCCCCGTTGTCTCCGCTGCAGAGTTAGTTGGGGTCTCAGCACGGCTCCTCCCAAGCTACTCATGTCACCATGCTCTGCCACTCTCTGGAGAGGCGATTTCCAGCTTTCTGCACACTCTTTAAATCGTAGCCCTCCACAAATGCCTTCAAGCCATTCTTCACAGAGAAAAGAACAGACCCCAGCCAAGCACCACTCAGTTTTCCAACAGCACATTCAAACCCGCCTGCGCCCTGTCTGCAGAGCTCCCCGCCATCTCCCCACTTGGTCCTGCCCCCTCTGCCCGACCTCCCTAAGAGTCCTGCTCTCCCAGCTGTCTCTCGCCTGCACCTTTGACCTTTCCCTCCCCGCTCCCCCTAGCGCTCAGGCACTCAAATCTCCCTCTTCGCGGAAAAGGTCCTCCTTCACCCTCGCTCACCTCCATCTGGAACTTTCTTCGCCTTCACAGCCAGAGTTTTGGAACCACACTGAGTTCCTCCCCCACAGGAGTTCACCCTGCTTTTCTTATTGCCTGTACCTCTGTCTGCGGCTGGGGGGGCGGGGAGGCGGTCAGGAGCCATGAGCTGTCAGCACAACGCCCTTTCCTCCCCAGTTCCTCTCACTCTGCCCCCCGCCCCCAGTCCCCTTAGCTCCTACAAAGGAAACTCTCTTTGACCATGCTGTGACAGCTTTGAATGGGCATGGAAGGGCCCCAATATTATTATTGAGGTTGATGGCGGCGCCCAGTGGGTGGCTTCCTCATTAGCTACCTCAGAAACAAGCTCACCCGGACAAAATGGACTTAATTTCCCACTGAAGATTAATAGCTTTGTATCATACACAGAAAGCCCATTCTGGTTGTAGAATGAGTAAGTCCTGGGGCTGAAAGGCACAACACACAGAATATAGTCACAGTGGTGCTGTAACAGCCTTGTGTGGTGATAGACGGTGGAGAGTGGTTGGATCATCATGTTGTACACCTGAAGCCAATGTGACATTCTGGGTCGGCTACTTCAATTTAAAAAAAAAGAGAGAGAAAAGGAAGCCAGAATTCTGCCTTCAAGCATGACGTTGACCTTCCTTCTGAAATACTAACCCTGGCATTATTGTTCTCAGGAACGCTAATTTTCGTCCAGGTCCATAACAAATGATCCTCAGATGTAAACCCTGATGGAAGGCTTCTCTGAGGGGATGCGCATCTTGTTCCCCACAGTATTACAACCCATCTCTGAATGTGCCCTACAGTCTAATGAATTGTTGGAAAATCTAGCTCCCCCATCAGATTGTGAGAGGGACCAGCTCTTCATTCCGTCGTCTCTTTATGCTTCAGCAATGGGTCATGACTTTGCGATGGTGGGGCGGCGAGGGGGATTACTCTGAATTGCCCAATCATTTGTAATGAGACAGATCTGGATTTGGATCCCACCTCCATTACTAACTGTGTAATGTGCACAAGGGAAATAATTCTCCCCTCTCAGCTTTCTGTAAATTGAGGAATAATTCTTAGTTTAGAGGTAGGCATAAGCATTTTTAGTTCACAGTAAATGCTTGAAGGCCAATAGCTATATGAACTATGATGCCTGTTATGACTAGGCGGTGCACAGCGGGGTTGGGGCTGATATAGAGCCTTGTGCTATTGCCTTTAGTTTCCCTGTGGGGGGCAAATGGCTGTTTCTTAACAGGTTTCAGGTGAGATATCCCATAATTGCCCCGCAGATGGAGATCGGAGATCCTGTCATACATCAACTTAATCTCTGTTATCTGATCATGTACTGAAGCTTTAGCATAACCAATCTCTCTACCCTCCAACTGCAAGCCATATTTTTTTTTTTTTTTTTTTGAAGAGAAAAAAGTGTCCTGGCCTATAGTTGTAAGGCCATGTAACAAGAGACCTCCATTTAGCTCCAGTGGGAGCCAGGGGAAGGGTGACTTAAAGGATCCCAGGATGAACAGAAATGTCATCTGGAGAACAAATTTTCTGTCCACCCACTGATTTTCTTGCCTTTCTTTTCTTTTCCTTTTTCTTTTTGTGGGAAAAAATAAAAGGAATAAAAGGAAAAAGAAAGAGAAACCTGAGTTTTCTTTGAAGGTTCCCAGAAGCAAATCCCCTAATTTCTAGGTTGGGGTAGGATCACATTCCACTCATCCGTGGGCCAGTGGTGCTCGGGAGACAACCACCACTCACGTGGGAAGGGTGAGCATGAAGTATAGGGTTAAGGTCTTGGGGAACGAAATAGTGGTTCTGCTGTCCTAGCCTGGCCCATGCCTCTCAGTAGGCAGACATGCTAGGAAGTGGCTCTCAGACTCTTCAATCTTACAATATTCCATTAAGAACATAAAAAAAAAAAGTGAGAACTCTAGAAATCTGGGAAATTCCAAGATTTTTATTACAGTTTAAAATCTCACTGTCACTGCTGTTTAACAAAACAGGAAAGCTTTTTTTTAAATTTTTTAATAAACATATAATGTATTATTAGCCCCAGGGGTACAGGTCTGTGAATCGCCAGGTTTACACACTTCACAGCACTCACCATAGCACATACCCTCCCCAATGTTCATAACCGCACCACCCTCTCCCAACCCCCCTCCCCACAGCAACCCCTCGGTTTGTTTTGTGAGATTAAGAGTCTTTTGTGGTTTCTCTCCCTCCCGATCCCATCTTGTTTCATTTATTCTTTTCCTTCCCCCCAAACCCCCCACGTTGCATCTCCACTTCCTCATATCAGGGAGATCATATGATAGTTGTTTTTCTCTGATTGACTTATTTCACTAAGCATAATACCCTCTTGTTCCATCCACATCGTCGTAAATGGCAAGATTTCGTTTCTTTTGATGGCTGTATAGTATTCCATTGTGTGTGTGTGTACCACATCTTTTTTATCCATTCATCTGTTGATGGACATCTAGGTTCTTTCCATACTTTGGCTATTGCAGACATTGCTGCTATAAACATTCGGGAGCACATGCCCCTTCGGATCACTGCATTTGTATCTTTAGGATAAATACCCAGTAGTGCAATTGCTGGGTCATAGGGTAGCTCCATTTTCAACTTTTTGAGGAATCTCCATGCTGTTTTCCAGAGTGGTTGCACCAGCTTGCATTCCCACCAACAGTGAAAGAGGGTTCCCCTTTCTCACCATTCTCGCCAGCATCTATCATTTCCTGACTTGTTAATTTTAGCCATTCTGACTGGTGTGAGGTGGTATCTCATTGTGGTTTAGATTTGTATTTCCCTGATGCCGAGTGATGTGGAGCATTTTTTCATGTGTCCAAAACAGGAAACCTTTAACACCAAAAATGAAGGAAGGATTTGTTCTTGGATAAAAGAAAAGTTCTTTTCAGAAAAATGGAAATTGTAGTTTCAACCTTACAGTTCCCTTTCTCTGCCTCTCTCCCTGTCCATCCATCTATCCATTCATCCATCCATCCATCTTCCATTTATCTAGTTACCTAGATAACTAGATATGTAAAGTCTACCTAAATATTTATCTGTAGAATATTATACTAATTTCCTCATTTTTCTGTGGATCTTTTATTATGAACTAGCATCAGTCCCCAGAGTAGGATTTTAGATCGATGACTTGGAGGTGATCTATGACAAGCTTTAGTTTCAAGATGAATATTCTGAAAAACAAAAATTAAGTGGTGAGTCTCTTATGGTCACGCAGCTAATGGCAGATCAGAGCTGGGGCCAGTTCTCAATTCCTAGTCTTACAACTGAGTGCTACTGCCTGTCTCATCACTAAGTTGTAAGCAAAGGGTAGTCAGCGTGTGCATATGGGTTTTCAAGGAGGCTCTCGTCTGTGGGTCAGCACCCAGAACCTCAGGGTAGCTGTTTCAGTCACTCTCCTGTGTTACATCCCCAATTCTACCTGCACTGGTCTCATTCCTCTTCCTTCCCTGACCTCCCCTGACTTTGGCTCTGCTGGTGAAGGGTACTGCCACATTTCCAGTACCCAGTCCCAGGATGTGGGAGGCACGTATTGCTTACTGCTCTTCGCCCTCCATCCCTCAGAGACACTACATTTTTTCAGTTCTATTTTTGAATTATCTCTCATATCTTGTTTTTCCCTGGCCCTGCACATCTTAACTCAGCCCTTCATCATTTCCTTGCAGGACTGATGGTCATAGCAGTTTACGTATCGGTCATCTTAACTCCAGTTGCTTTTTTCCTATCCTTTAAAACAGAACATCAAAAACAATAGCAACAAGAAAATAACAGCAGCAGCAGAAAATTGTAGTGACTTCCCACTGCTTCCACTAGCAAAATCTCCGCTGTCCTCCTCCTGGAGAGCCATGTCTGTTACACGTTCCAGGCGATGTGCTTCTGAGCCTTTGGTCATGCCATTCCTTCTGCCTTGAATGCCTTTCCTCTCACTCTGTGCTTTAAAATCTCCCATTGCCCTTTAAGGCCCACTGCAAATGCTACTCCTAATGCCCCTTTCTTTCTTTCCTCTCCAGCAGAATTAGTTTCTCATTCCCTATGTCTCTATAGCTCTTAGCTCATTACCATCCTTGAGTGAGTATTGTGGGATATCATGTTGGGTTGTGTATTTCTTCCTTAAATATAGTGTGAGCTTACTGAAGGCGATCTGAGGATCTTATCCATCACTGCATCCTTCCCAGAATCTGGTTCTGTGCTGGCTCTAAGTGAGCACTTGACTAAAATTTGTTGAATGAATGAATAAAAGGTCTAGCAGCATCTTTTTAAGGGAAGTACAAAAACAGGCCTGGTAGGATCAATGAGGAGGATTCAACGTCTGTGTATTTAAGAATTGAGAGGGAACATATTTGAAATGAGGAATTTGGTTGGTCATATGAAGAAATGTTCCCGGGGTGGAGCATTTCTTCTGGCAGCTTAAATACAGGAACTCTGCATTCTGGGAATGAAGCAACTGCTTGTCCAATGAGGCCAAAATATTTACCCAGGCTTATTAGAGGCTGAAAGATTCTATAATAATCCTTAATCCTACACCAGTCTGCGTTTGAGAAAATGAAAATTAATAACTTACAACAAACTCGATTTTTTAAAAAGATTTTATTTATTTATTCATTTGACAGAGATCACAAGTAGGCAGAGAGAGAGGGAGGAGAAAGCAGCTCCCCGCCGAGCACAGAGCCCAATTCGGGAGTCGATCCCAGGACCCTGAGATCATGACCCGAGCTGCAAGCAGAGGCTTTAACCCACTGAGCCACCCAAGCACCCCACAACAAACTAGATTTTGATATCAAAAGCCTTTTGTATTTCTTTTCAAACAAATGTTAAAGAATAACAAAAAGTAAGACATTTTGATGCTACCTAACAGAGGTGACCAGTGCCCAGCAAGAGAGAGCCAGAGGACTCTTCAGTTTTTGCACACAGGGTGGGAGAGTAGGTCTACTTCTGAAAATTTCTCTCTTGGTAATCTCATCAGTGACATCATGAGCAACTTTTCCGTATAATGCTCTTAAAGGCCAAATTCAATCAATGGCAAGTGGTAGAAGACCAAGACTCCAGTCTGAACCCTGGTTTCTAATATTTCAGTACCATCAGGTCACTTACATTCCATTGGCTTCACTGTCCTCTTTCAGAAGGGAATAATAACAGCATATCCTTTATAGGATTATTCTGATAATGTAATGAGATAACATATATAACATAACTAGCTAGTGCTTGCTACTCAGTAAATAAATTCACTCAATAAACACTCAGTAAATTTTATATTAATCCTCATTTAGAATAGGTAAGAGGATTTGGGTATAAGTCACAAGGAACTTCTGAAGGTCATAAGTGACCTTGAGTTGAATTAAACAGTAACATAGGAAGAAAGGGCATGGAACTGTCCAATCCTAGCCTATAAAACCTTCCTAAGGAGGGATTCTCTGTTATGCCTCTTTTCCTCATCTGCCTGCCAGATGGCAAGGATCCAGCAAAGGAGTCATGGCTGTAGGGGATGGTGAAGCCACAAGGTGTGGAGATCTTGGGTCCCTGAGTCACCACATGGAAGGCTGCCTGCTGAAGTGTAATGAGAGCCAGAAACAAACCTTGATCACGTAAAGCCACTGAGATGGGTGTGTGGGGTTGGTTAGAGCAGATAGATGTCCCTCACTAAGGCAGTCCTGAAAATAGCACAGCTGTGAAGCTCTGCACTTAACAGACTCTTCCCAGGATATTTATTTCCTGTCTGGCTGTTTGTGTTCCGAAAAGGCAAGAAGCTGGAGAGGTATAAGAGAAAATTAGTAAACATGTTGGAAAAAAGATAGACATCTTGTCCCTACAGAGATTCAATTTTGAAAACAAGGGCTGAGGGCATTTTTGTTACACAAATTGCTTCCCATTCTGGCATGTGTGGATCTGCATCTGGCCACCTATTCTGAGTCTGTGCCAGTCTCAACCCTGGATGCACATTAGAATCATCTGGAAGGTTTTAAAAGTCCATGATACCCACGCTCCACTCCCAGACCAATTCAGCTGTGTTCACTGATGGTTCCAAAAGTGCATGCACATTTGAGAATCATTGATTTATGCAAATCAGAAGCAGTTCTTTTTATGAGTTAGATGTTCAGAGTCATGAAGTCAAATAGACATTTGCTTGGAGAATCAGACACTAGAAAACTGCTTGGCTGTAGTGGAGAGTGGAGAGGGTAGTGGAGAGTGGAGAGGGTTTCAGTCTGGGTATCAGATGAACCTGGTTTGAAACCAAACTTGCTTTGCTGCTTACCGGCTGATGACCTTGAAGAAGTTGTTTTATTGCTTTTGACCCTCTGTCTGCTCAGCCATAAAAAGGGGATTCTACAGAGTTGAAAAGGAAAAAATGGGCTAAGGAGTATACAGCTGGAAATAGAGTAGATACTCAACAAATGGTAGTTATTATGCTCAGTGTTTATAAACAAAGAATGCCAACTTTACAAGCATCCCATTAAAACTGCAGAAGAAAGATATCCTGAAGAGATTCTGGACAAGAAGCAACAGTAAATTGTAATTAACTGAACAGTGTTCATTGTGATTATTTTAGGATATATAAAGTACTGTTGACATTATCTTTACTGGGTGTGTTATCTTTATTGCTTTAATTTAATGCATATAAAAATATTTATAAGGATCACCAGTGACACTGGTCTCCAAACCCTATTTTTCCACATTCTCCTAACTTCTTCAACTCTGAAAGCTTTCAAGTATATCACCTTCTAGTTGAGAAGCAAATATTGCACTTTCTTTTCTTCCTTCCTTCTTTCCTCTCTCTTTTCTTCCTTCCTTCCTTCCTTTCTTTCTTCCTTCCTTCCTTTCTTTCTTCTCTTTTCTTTTCCTTCCTTTCTTTCTTCCTTTTTTTTTGTTTTATTTTTGTTTGTTTGTTTGTTTTTTGAGAGGAAGGAGGGACCAAAGGAGAGGGAGAGAGAAAAGCTTAAGAAGACTCCATGCCCAGCATGGAGCCTGAAGCAGGGCTTAATCTCACACCCTGAGATCATGACCTGAGCCAAAACCAAGAGTTGTATGATTAATTGACTGAGCCACCTAGGTGTCCCTGCATTTTCTTTTCATAAAGGAACGGTTAAGTGTTGGAGTGGATGGAGTGTTAACTCCATCAATCAGCTCTCCTTAAGCAGGTCTTTGTGCACGTAACAGATGCTGATGAGGATCCTGAAATGGATGGAGACACTGACCCTGTGCTCCAGGAGCTTGCAAGCTCTGAGCTCTGGTCTCGCTGTTGATGTTCTGGCTGTTCCTTTATTTTATGTCTTTGTGAAATGGCAGCCAGTAATGTAAGTCAGTATGGGACCAGTGCCAAGGGAGAGGTGCAGAATATAACTGTGAGAGATGTCAGAAAAAGAGGGGTTCATTTTGGTTTTGGTGATCAGGGAGATTCCTGAAGGAAAGGCCAGGATTCACATAGATGCAGGTTAGTTCTTAGGGAGATTCCATGCTATGAAAAGGAGTCTGTGAAGGGATGGCCCATGTATGTCTGGAGGAGAGCAATAGGACCAACTTGTCAGCTGAGCACGAGGATTAACATGGAGGACGCATAGGACATGAGGCTGGTCAGGTTGCTGGGGCCAGTTTGTCGGGTGTACTGAGTTTCAGACTTCTCCTTCGCCACGTGCCACATCTTCACAGTCCGTGTAAGCCCACATCTCGCTCTATTTCTTCTTTTGTCTTCCATTTCCATTCTGCCACCTCTCCCCCAACATACACAGTCACTCTAAAGTAATTAAGATGTATTTTAAAAAAATTTATATGTATTTTCATATGAAATTTATTTGTATTTTTACATATATGCATTTTTACATCTGGCTCTGGGGGTCCAGATGGTCACTATAATTCCCTTCCATGTCTATACCTGAACAAGCTCAGCTTAGAATGAAATTCACTTAAAAGGAGATGAGATGCAGGGATGGTAGCATTTGAAAGGGTCATCAGCTGGTAAGGTCCTTTTATAGCGCTTCCTCAAAGATGGGATATTTTGTCATCATGTCGCCTTGTCATTCTGGAAGTCCATGGTGTTTTCACCAAATAATCAGCATGGTAATGTGACTCTCCCTTGATCCCACAATATGACAACTTTAAAAGCAGATGCATGTAAATTACAGCACCACATAGTGAAGACAAGGGGGAAAACTTTAAATCTTTATTTTTAAGATTCCTATAGGGCATGATATCATGTGAAACTTGCCCTAAAGCCTGAATGCAAATCTCCAGGAAGTCTCCCTTTCTGTCAGCAAGGCTTTAGCCACAAGATGGAAAAAGTGCAGAAACCAAGAACCATGTAAGAGTGAAGTAGAGAACTTGCCAAGTAAGGAGCCACTTGCTAGGTGAGGGCTCTTTGGTACAAAATTGCCAAAGAGAAGGAGAATGATTCAGGGGGCTAAAGAGAAACACCAAAATGTAATTACTGAGAGAAAATCATTTCTTATGCAAGCCTTTATTTTTGAATCCACATTGGTCCTAAGTTCTTAGGCACAAGTTCAACAAGGTCCATGTCTCCTAAGAGAGTACAAGGGAAAGTTAATCAATGGAATCCATTATTACCTGCATTCCGTCTTCCCACTCTTGTCATCATATAGTCATGTTTTGTGATCATTTACAACACAGTCTCATGAAAGGTTGGAAACACATTTATACTAACGTGTAAATGTCTAACAATATGTTAATACCTTCGCATAGATTATATTAGGAACAGAGATCAAAGCCTGAATTGAATATTATCCATTACTGAACTAGAGTTTTTTGATGAATATTTATTATATGCAAACCTTGAGCTAGAGTTTAGGAAGAGGATGATAAAATGGGTAAATTGAGCTCCCATTTCTTAGGTTTTCACAGGGTAGCAAAGGGTGGTAGTAGTAGAAATGTGCAAATTACTCCAGCAAGATGGAACATGTAAGGTTAGAACCAAATGCTGTGAATGACTGGTGGGACAAATTAATGCTAATTGGGAGGCTGGAAAGGGTAACCTGAGCACACCTTAAAGGAAATTTAGGGTTTAAATAGGTAGAATTTAAACATGTGTACTGGGGTTAAAGAAATTCCAGACAAAAAGAATAATTTGAATAATATTTAGTGAAAGAAGGGAGCTAGTATGCAGAATGGGAAAGAGGGGTAATCCAAATTACCAGCACAGAGGGGGTATGAGATAGTGCAAAGAGAAACAGTGGTGCAAAGGGTAGGTGGGGAATCATGCAATTAAGGGCTGTGAATATCAATGTGAAGTTTTGTTCTGTGTGCTCCAGTTACAAAGAGAATTGAACTGGGAAGGATGGATTCTCTCTAGAAAATTTTCAGGCCCAAAGGTCAGTAAATTGGGGAGGATTTTCTGGTGGGGTGGGGGGGATGCTGTGAACATTATATTAGGTACCTGCTCTGCTAAATACATTCTAGGACATACAAATTGTGGAGCAAACATACGGATATGATGGGGAGAGACTTGTCAATTGCAGAGCACTAGGTAAGGGTATGTTGTGAATTCAGAAGGAGAAGGTATTTACTTAGATGGGGGCCAACATGTCTATGTGGGGAAATAGATACTCTTTCTCACTTTCTGGGTCCCTTCTCATTCCTTGCAGAGTCCAAATACATAGTCTTAGAGGTCTATTTCTCTTTTTTTAAGAGAATGGTTGAAGACAAGGTGGGAGGGCCCAGGGAGGTAGGGAGTGGGGAGAAGCCAAATGGTTGGAGCTGGGACATGTTGGTCATGCCGGATCATCGAACAGTTAGTTCTTCCTTCTGCCCAGGTGAAGCCAGGACCTGATGTTCACCAGAGTCCAGCTGTCAGGTAACTGGTGAACGCAGTCTCTAAATCTGGCTGCGCACTGCACTACCCAGCGAGCTTTTGGAACCACCCAAAGCCACATCCTAGACCAGATAACTCTAATGGGCAGCCATTGGGGGGGGGGATTCTTTGACCAACAGCACTGGTGTCACCTGGAAACATATTAAAAATGACCCTAGTCCTAATGAATCAGAATCTCTGGGTGGTGGGCGCAGCGATCTGTTCTTTCACAAGCCTTCCAAATGATTCTCCTGGGAGACCCCTGGTATGGTGAAAAGGCTTCCCAGTTTGGATACAGAAGTCCTGAATTCAAATTCCCAGTTGTGCCTCCTTGGGAAATGACTTAAAGAGGCACTTGCTTGTAGCTTGGAACCCGTATGGTAACATGGAGCCGAATTATTTTTTTTCATGAAGCAAAAGTGTATCTCTAATATTTTTTTAAAGATTTTATTTATTTATTTGAGAGTGAGAGAGCAAGTAAGAGAGAACATGAGAAGGTAGAAAGTCAGAGGGAGGAGCAGATTCCCAATGAGCAGGGAGCCCGATGTGGGACTCGAGCCCAGGACTCTGGGATCATGACGTGAACTGAAGGCAGTCGCTTAACCAGCTGAGCCACCCAGACGCCCTGTAGGTCTAATTTTTAACCAAAGCCAGGTTTGCCTGAAATCATCCAAAATACAAGCCAGAGACAGCCCCTCCAATCTGTCTCAAGATGTCCCAGAGGTGAGTCACAATTATGACTCACATTTATGGAGCTCTGTAAAAGCAGGACAGATAGACTTGGGAGTCCCTGATTTATGCATGTGAAGACTGAGGCGCCGAGATGTGGCAAACATGAACTCATCTGTCTTCTAACTAGTCTAGAGCTGTCTGAAGCCTCTAGGATTATCGGGGCATTTGTCTTTGGCTTTTTAAGGGTGAATTCATCTTTCCAACAAGGTGGAGCTAAGGGTTGCCCCGTGGGACATGATTCCCATCTTCATTTTTAATTTGTTCTGGTCTAGGAGCAAAGTACGGGTTGAATTGTTTCCCTGTCAAGAGATACACTGAAACTCCAACCCCTACTGTAAATGCGACCTCATTTAGAAATAGAATCTTTGTAGATATACTCAAATCGGAGGAGGTCATTAGGGTGTGCCCTAATCCGCCATGACCGGCGCCCTTGTGAGAAGGGGACATGGGGACCCAGAGGGCCGATGATGCAGAGGCATGTGGTGTGAAGGTGGTCGTGTGAGACAGAGATCGGAGTTACGCTACCACGAGCCATGGAGCCCAGGGCTGGAAGAGGCAAGGAACGAGCGTCCTCTGGAGACCCCGGCGGGAACATAGCCCTGCTAACACTCTGAGTTCAGACTCCCAGCCTCCAGAACTGTGAGACAACTAATTTTTGTTCCTTTAAGCCATCCCGTGTGTGGCACGTTGTTACGGCAGTCTTAGGAAACCAATGAAGAGAAGCTGTTAGCTATCTTTTGAAAATGTCTCATCTCAGAACCGAGTTGGAAATCTAACACATAGGTGGAAGCACAACACACATATATTGGATTTTATTTTCCTTCAGAGAGCATCCAAATGGCGAAACTGACCTCCAGAAACCGCTATAGCTAACGCCGATCTTTCATTATAGGAAAGCACTGTCATGACATAATTTGAAGGGTATCAGAGGCGCCTCTGCCCTCACAATTTTCTTCTACATGCTCTATCGTGAGAGATTCATCTGCTTCCATGAAACATAGTCTAAGTCCTCAACTCCCTTTAAAAGGCAAAGGACTCATGAGAGTAGTTACCCATTAAATAATTCATAGCTTGATCTCTGATTACTGGGGGAAGGAGGCAGAGAAAGAGACCCTGAAAAGACAAAAAAAAAGGTGGGGGACCATGAACTTGAGAGGGAACCTGGAAGCGAAACTCTACATTCTTCTACCATCTTGTCCTGGGCTCGTCTTGAATATTTTAGTAGGAAATTCAGCAGTGTTTTAATAATCTAATTGCTGTAGATATCCAAGAAATTTCGATTGCATATTTGGCACAGTAAAGAAAGCAAGCAGTAGGCTGTCATGAGACTATTAACCTTGCCTTCTTGGTGTGCTTCTTTCTTTTCTCTGTGTGTGAAAACTAGTGCTTTCTTTCCCAGTTCCAAAAGAGACCCGACCAAATACTTCTTCATTATTAATGACCTTGTGTTTAAAGCTTAGAAATGAAGCCTAAGAGCTCTTGAAGGTGGAGGAGTGGAGCCATTTGTTATGGAGTTGGCTTAGGGTTCTATTTGTTGAGATTCTTTTAAGGGTCAAGATAAATTTGTATGAACATAAAAGCAAACCAGTTGGCAGAGATGAGAAGATGCTTGTTTCTCAAAGGGATTTCGAGGCTGTTGACCAAAGAACTGTCTTTCATCCTTTCCTAAAGGGAGTTTCTGACAGCAGCCCTCCAATCAAGTGTTTGCAAATATTTACTGAATCCAGTTTTTACTCATAAAATATTTCTAATCAGGAAATACAACTAGACATCATCCACATTCAGTTTTAGAAATAAATTCCGTGCAGTTGGGTTCACATCTCAACTATTGTCTTGCTCCAGCAGAGAGTAAAGAAGAACAAAAAAGACTATGAAGTTAGATCTACTTTTTGAATTGGGACCTTTTGTTCAAACATCTCATGAACAGGTCATCACTCTCTATGGAGATAAGTTATTCATACAAAGGCATCAGTTTTTAGGGTCATGGCAGAGATAAGGAAGGGATGTTTCAGTTTAAAAAAAATCAAGATACAGTACAGCATCAAAAAGGAGAAAAATAAAATCTGAGAAAAAAAAACACAGCATGAAATTAAAGGAGAACCTGACTATGATCCCATTTCTCCATCTGAGCCCAGAAGATAAAAACTGTAATAAATTCATTCATCTACACCCACTTTAAATATCGGAGCCGATCAGCAGTCTCACTGATGTACAGCCAGACTTTGAAGTCTGCCTTAGCTCTCTGGAATTCGACCAGCTACTTTCCAGACCATGTAATGTACTGCAGATCTTTCCACATTATGCATTCCAGATGGCCACAGTAATTCTTTGTGCGTTTTCCCCTTTCTTATTCGGGTTACTGGGGTAATTTGGGAAGAAAGCGTGCATGCTGCAAAGTGAAAATTGACGTACAGTCACTGCCCTGCGCTGCAACGACCATGATGGAGAGCAAAGACACTCAAAGAGTTAAAAATATATACAGCGGAGGGTGGAGGGTGAGAAGCAGGGCTGGGGGTAAGCTTCCCCAACAGCTACTTTTACTGCTTACTAAGCGAGGGCTGCTGGCTGTTGAAGCTCTAGTTGCTGCTTCAGGACTGTTTCCGCGACTCATGAAACATTCCTCCCGCGGCTCCCTTAGCCAACGTGCTGTTGACCCTGACGTAGGTGCGTGCCCACGCGCTTTATCCACACACGGGGGTGCATCTGAGTGAGAGGGCGCTGTTAGTAACCACACCTGGGGAGTGGGCTCCACGCACCAGTCGGGACCGGGCTCACCCCCAGTGGAAGAGTAACTTCTGGGAGGGGGCTGGGCTGTTCCCATGCTGGTTTTATTTAATTCAGCACTTGCTCAGTGCAAAGAGGCTGCCAAGTGGCTGTTGACCCTTGGGTTTGTGGTGACTGGACTCTCCAGGTCCCCACACAAAGTCAACACGTGCAGCTAATAGGCAAAAAAAAAAAAAAAAAAAAAAAAAAAAAAAAAAAATAGCCGCAAAAAGCGGCTCGGCCAGGGGCAGAGCTCACCCTCGCTTGGGGCGGGCTTGCCCTTGGCTGATTTATGTGGCATCCCACGGCTGTGACTGAGCGTGCCTCTGGGTTGTTTCATTGTTTCTATTCAGACCGTTGGAGGAATCTGTGAATGAGGTGAAATAATTGCATGGAACCCTTTGCAGCAAAGGAGACAGTCTTAAAAAATAATAATCATTTCTCAGGCCGTCTTTTTAAAGAACCCTGCCTCAGAGGCTTGCGTGTGCTGCCACTGCGGCTGTGTCCTTGCTGTATCGCACAGATGTTCTCCAATTTTGCTCTACAACTGAATCGTCTGTAAATCTTAATAAAGTACGGACATCAGAGGCCCCCTTCCCTGGAGTTTCTGATTGCAGAGATCTCCCCGACATCGGGGCAGGTCTACAGGAGGCAAAAAGCCTCTAGAAATCATGTCTCTCTTCTGATCGCCATTTCTCAGGCTCTCCCACCATTCTCCGTCGTGTGCGGGAAAGCCCGGCTCTGGAAACCTGGCCAGCTTTCCGGTTTCAGCGAAGGGACCGACTTCCCCTGCAAATCATCTGCAAGCAACGAGTCTCATCTGGTGAAGAAAGATGGATTTTATTTTCTGAGACCCCAAACAAACTATGGCAAGCATCTTGCTGTTTTTCCAAGCGGTTCTCATTTTCTGCCCTCGCGGGGAGGCCTGTGCACACAGGGCAATTTTCTGTGCGATGAGCCCGGAAGCTGAGGAGTAGCTTCCCCCCGGGGAGCTGCAGCTTACGTTTCACGGACGCAAGAAGTTCCCAGATTTGGAGGAGACAACTGGAATCCTGGACTTGGAGCCAAGCTCCCAGAGTCTAGGGCAGCACAACAGAAACAGCACGGGTATTTGTGTCTGCGTTTTCTTGCTCAGGGAGAGACGTGGACAGATCATCTCACAGCGACATCTACTTTTTCTGGAGCACTCAGGAAAATCAGACCTGTGTTTACTGGTGCGGACAGCCGTGTGATTCACATGCACTCCCAGTCAGGGGTAGGCTTTGCCATGTAAAACACAGACTCGTAGGAGTATTTTTCCTTTTTTTTTTTTTTTTTTTCTGACTGTAGCAGTATTACATTTTTTTTTTTTTTTTTTTTTTTTAATGCTTGGAAAGGACCAGAAAATGAATGGCAAGAAAAGCAAACCACCCAAAGTTCTGTGTTTCGGGGAAAATGAATGCTAATATTTTACAGTATGGTCTTCCAAGTTTTTGGAAGTCATAATTAGCATCTTGTTGATAATCAGGTTTTCACATGATAGATTTTGAGAATTGCTCCATATTGTTGGATATTATTTCAAACACAAGATTTTCAGTTTTTCATTTTGGGGCTACATGACAAAGATTGATTTTTTAAAAAAACTATCTGCTGTCTGATACTTAGATTGTTTCTTTTTTTTAAAAGTTCATATGTTGCTACAACGAATTCCTTTTAAAATTTTTTTAAAGAGTTTATTTATTTATTTGACAGAGAGAGAGAGAGAGAGCATGAGCAGGGAGAGGGGCAGAAGGAGAGGGTAAAGAGAGAGATAAGCAGATTCCCCGCTCCCAGCTGGGAGCTGCACTCAGGGCTCAATTCCAGGACACTGGGATCATGGCCCTAGTGGAAGGCAGATGCTTGACCAACGGAGTCACTCAGGCACCCCAAATTCCTTTAAATAAAAATTTCTATTTGACATGTTGATGAATGCATTAAAGGTCTTGGTGCCTACTGCTAACTTAGAACCTGGGCATTCTGACTCTGCCAATGACCAAATCAAGATGGGCCTCAGTGAGGATAAGCATTTGGGGGAAAAAAGATGTGTTTTGTAGGAAGAAGTCACAAAACCCCACCACATTCCCCTAGAAAAGTCGAGAGGTCATAAATCTATGCCAGCCTTTCTGACTGTGGTTGTTTTTCCAGATTTCTTATGATGGCAGGAACTGTGAATCCTAGGATGTGAAGAATGGGCTTTATGGTGCATGAGACTTTTCTTGGCCCCTCAGTAGCTATCATCATCATCACCTCCACACTCTTGTGGGGGAAGAGCAGAGTCCAGAAGGGCCTCGTGTGAGTGGACACAGGGACAGTAAAAGAGTATTTTCCCATTGACTTTTTCCTGGGCATCCACAACTTAGGATACAGGGAATAAGTCTAATGGGGAGAAGCGATAATTTACAGTTTTCTTAACCTTTGCAGCCTGAACCTACTACTTGTATCTTCAGTCTGTTCCCTGGTCACTTGTACTCAGCAGCCACCAAACTGCTTTTCCATCCTAATCCCGTCTCTGGGCTTCAGCTGGACTGATCTACCGGTGGGTTTTCTTTCCCACTGCCTGCTTCCTCCCACCAGACTCTGTTTGCCGCCGAGGCCACTCTCCATCCCCTCCTATCCTCCTCTGGGTGAACTTCTGCCTGCCCTTTGGGTCTCCCCTGCAGACAGCTGGGGAGTTGAGCTTCAAGGAAGCCCCTCTAGCAATTTCCTGGCATGCAGGTGCTTGATGATGTTCCCGACCTGCTGGGGAGACACTGAAAACAATCTGTTATGAAAACCCGAGAACACTGATCTCTGCAGGAGGAGGAGACAGAAACTCCTTGAGGGCAGACTGTCCTCCTGCGCTGGGAAAACCACCTGCAGGAGGCACTTGGGAGATGTGGGAAGAGCCAGGTCTGTGGTCTGCACCTGCTACAGAGATGTTGTTCTGAGGCACTTCGTGGGAAGGACAAAGGTATTTCTATGAAGGAAGCAGGCACGCATCTTTGTACGCTACTTTTATTTTTAGATTGCTTTTGGAGAGGTATCCTGAGGCGTAAGACATCTTTGTCCTTTCTTGACCTTGGAGCTAGGTCAGGACCTCTGGGTCAGAGAAGAGACTAGGAACCGAAGAACTATTTTCCTGGGAGGCTTTGTGAGGCTGTGGGCAGACCCAGAATTCTTTGGAGTCCAAAGGGACCACACTCGGCCCCTCTATGAGACCCCAAAGATGGATGACTTTGGTTTATCGTATTTAGTTCTGACTGGGTTTCGCAGGTAGATAGGGAAACAGTGGTCCTTTTGGTATTTCTTGGATAGCAAGCAATGCAACCAAATTTTCCTATGAATGCCAGTGATGTTTGAGCTAATGTTCTTAGGTGTCTAGGTAAACAATCCTACCACGTGAAATAAATGGTAATTTTCCTTTTCTTTTCTTATAGCTATACTTCGAAAATCTGGTTTGCGCGTTTTCACAGTGAAAGAAGGCACATCACAGCCAAATTGAGTGGAATGACGAAAATGCTGTAGTGTTTCTGAGAAGCTGTGGGAACACAGCTGTGAGAGGCAGGAAAGAGGCGGGAGACAGAATGAACAGCTAACATCCCACCACAGCATCTCAGGGGTGAAGGAATTGTGTCCTAGACCGTGGTCATAGATGCGGGTCTGAAAACAAAACAATATGTACACATACGCACACACATATGTATGTGTTTTAGATGCCATATTGAGTGGTTTTGGTGATGTGGTAGGTCAACAAAAATGACTCTCTGGCTCACAGCCTGAAGCCTGGTGGTCTCATTAACTGTTAGCAGGAAATTATTTTTAATAGACAATGAAATCGTTCATTTATCTGTAAAGAGGTAGATGGGAAGTATTTTAATTAAAGTAACCCGTTTACGAACACATTTAATACTATGGATTCGAGAGACATTCGCTGCTAGTTCCATGTTTACTATTCCTTTGTGGTCTGAGACCTAATCCAGCTGCACCCCAAACTCCGTTAATGAGCACGTGCACGATGCTGTTCCAGCCTCCAGCGCTGCTTTATGGGGCATGTGACCTCATCTGGGGCACAACAACCCTGCAATGCACGTCACAATAGAAAATAGTGTCTCTGGAGCACTTTACAACTGCCAAAACACTTTCCCCGATGCCTCCTTTCAAGGTCATGCGCACGTACATTGCGGGTGACGTGCGATTCAGCCCAGCGGTATCACCACTTGCCTTCTCTGGACACAGCGTGTGGTTTTGGGCTCCCATGACTTTGTGCGTCTGGTTCCCACTGGTGAAATGCCCTTCCCTGCCTTGTCCTGTTACTGGGCCCCTTATAACATTCAAATAGGGCCTCCCTGTCTTCCTCAGGGAGCAGTGGAGGAGGGTGGAAGTGGGTGGGGGGTGTGAGAGGCAAACACAGGCAGGGTGGTCTTTGGAAGGAATGAGCTCGGCTAGGCTGGTGACCACCGCAGGACTGGCTGGGTCACCTCATGGTCTGCTTAAGATGGTGCAGACCCAGGCCTGCAGTCCCCTCCACCATTCACAGAGATACCAGTGGCTTCTCGACAATGCAGAATCGATACCATCGTGAGCCCTGAAGCATCGTCCTTCCTTCCTTCTGTTGCTGGACACTCATTCCATGACCCTGGCAACCCACCCCTCCAGGGTCCCACTGATCCCTCCCCTCCAACCAAATCCACTTCTTCTGGGAATGAAAAGGGGGAAAAAGAGAGTCTGTTTGATAAAGGGGAACAAAACAATGGAGCAGAGAAGCTTGGGGGTTCAGTTGTCGCTTGCTTAGCTCTCTCACCTCCCCCTGAAAACTCCCTTGGGGACCCAGCCTGGGTTAGGTGCCCCCACGGGTCCATGTGCTCTCCCAGCCCCATACGTACGCGTGTTCTGGTACATTGCAGTAAACGGCACTCGCTTGGTGAGAAGTGACGGTCCCAATTCAAATAAGCTTAAGTAAAATGAAATAAAAACAGGAGAAAAATTTACTGAATTAAATATTCAAACCACAGAAAGGGCCGTGTGAGGCTGTCCCAGGACTCCGCGCTGTCAGGAGGCTGGGCCTTGTGTTTGCTCCTCTTGGAAAATTGGCGCCTTTCTTTCCTGCCCTGGTGACTTGGACAGCCTGGACGGTGAGCAGAGAGAGGGGACGGTTTTCCCTACCGACTTCGTTTTCCCCAGCTGGGGTAAGAGGCATGTTCCCAGAACCATCACTCTGGGAAGAGGGGTGACATACACAGATCCTTTAGGCCATGGGTCTGAGTCACTCCTGGAGGTGCAGTGGCGGGGGCAGGGGGGCACAGACGTGGCTAACGGAGGAGTCTGAGACCTGAACCATCCCCTCCTCGTTTTGTCTCTGGAGCATCAGTCCTCCGTGCTATGACTATTGTTTCTTATCTGTCCCTTACTCAGCCACAGTCCCTCAAGGATACAGACAGTGTCTGGATCTCACTGTGTGTCTCTACTTTAGCTCGGGGCCTGGATGGAATTCAGTAGTTGTTCAGTAAACATTTTAAAAATGGAAGAAAAAAAAGAATGAACCCCTATGCCACTGTAAGGCCAGATTAAATCAGGTGTCTGACCAGGGGAGCCCTGCTCAGGCACCAAGACAACGCACATGGCCTTGGTTATGGCACTGAGAGTTCCCCGGGTTCTGAGGCCCCAAGTGACTGCTTCCATCCTCTGAACTATGGGCTACACGCAGGAGGGGACCAGAGCTCCCGAGGCCTAGGTGAGTACCTTCCAAACAAGCACTCGTGGACCCTGACGGTTTCACCTTTCTGACGGCTGGACAGGCAGAGTCTCCTGCTGTGAACCTGGTCCCTCCTCACACTGTCCCCCCACAAAGACAGACTTGCCCAGAAATCTCCATCCTCCCTAGCGGATGTCAGAGCCCGCACATTATGGTCGGCTTAGCGAAGAGAGTGCTTTTCCTTTATACCTTTCCTGAATGCCTGCGTGGTAACATCACTGTCAGACAAGGCCTCAGCCCTTTGTTTTTAATCACCCTGTTTGCAACTAAAAAATTAGGTTGACACGACTTTCTCCTGGAACGTTATTTACATTGCACTTTGCCCTTGAGGAATGTTTTGAATTCGAGCAAATTAAGCCCTCTCCAAACGTGGTGTTTAAAATAATAAAGAACGCTCTGGAACATTGAAGCAGGGCTGGAGGCTTTCCCGACAGCACCTGGGATTCACCAGCTGTTGCCATGGAATGTGGCCGCGGAGCTGGCGTGTGCTTTTCCAAACACGCACTTGGCCGATGTCACTACACTCAGGGATGCGGCTGGAGGCCTGAAGACAAGAGTCTCTCTCCCCATCGCTTGTGGGACAGGGAAGGAAGTTGTCTTAGTAGCTGGTACAGAGAGGTGTTAGCATTAAACAAAACTATAACCGCCCCCCTTAAAATATGAGTGACTGTCCCCAAGTTGCTAAGACATCCCCATTCATAGGGGATATTGCTTTGGAATGCAGGGGAGGGCCTGGCCTCGAAAAAGAAAAGGCAAGGGGGAAAAAAAAAGAAGACTATTTCTCACCTGAAAGTCTACTGGGGGGGCTTTGTTTTGCTAGAGAGCCTTTACTTCTAAAGTGAATGTAGACATTTCACAGGCTTTGCTGACTTCTGGAAGGCTTTCTGAAGAAATGTCGTGGCCGTCATGGACTTATTGCCATGTGCCGCTTATTTCACAGAGCCCTGGGGTTTCCATACTGAACCTCCATAACAGAAGGTCATTTATTTTATGTTTTTAAAGATTTTATTTATTTATTTGTCAGAGAGAGAGAAAGAGAGAACAAGTGAGCGAGCACAAGCAGGGAGAACAGCAGGCAAAGGAAGAAGCAGGCTCCCTGCTGAGCAAGGAGCCCGGTGTGGGGCTTGATCCCAGGACCTGGGATCATGACCTGAGCTGAAGGCAGACTCTTCACCAAATGAGCCACGTAGGTGCCCCTAAACGGCCGTTTTAAACATTGGTGGGAGTGGTTATCAAATAATTGAGTTACTTCTGTGCTCTTTTTAAAAAAGACTTTAAAAGTTATTATTGCCATTTAAAAAGGGAAGGGTAAACTCATTTACTATCTCAGATTTAATGAAATTAAGAATCTATAATAGTAAAAGTGCTAAACTCTGCCCAAATTAGTTTGTATACTAAATGCAATTATCCTGCCCCCCTCCCCCCAAAATCCAGAGATTTCTTTCTTTTTAACTAGGCACATTGATTATAAAATTAATCTGTTTCATATATTTATGGGACTAGTTAAGACAATTTTGGAAAGAAGATAATAGAGGAACATTTGATTTATCAGGTGTCAACAAATACTATAAAGCTTTGGGGTTTTAAAAGCAGGTAGAAAAGAGACCACTTATGTGAAAAGAAGGGTTCGGAAGTGATCCCTGGTGGTTGCAGAAATTTTTTTTTTAAAGATTTTATTTATTTATTTGACAGACGGAGATCACAGGCAGGCGAAGAGGCAGGCAGAGAGAGAGGAAGGGAAGCAGGCTCCCTGCCTAGCAGAGAGCCTGATATGGGGCTTGAAGCGGGGCTCAATCCCAGGACCCTGGGATCATGACCTGAGCAGAAGGCAGAGGCTTTAACCCACTGAGCCACCCAGGCGCCCCTGCATAAATTTAATATATGAAAAGTTTGGTGTTTTGGGTAGGTGAAACAAGACTGAACTATTTAACAAATGGTTCTGTGACCAGCGGTGAAACACTGGAACAGAGTAAAGCCATTTAACACCATCAATGAACATAGAATCTAGATAGGATGGAGATTTGAATACTAAAAAGACAGTAAAGCAAAGAAAGACAAAATAGCGAGAGAAAGATGCAACATTCCTGATCCAGGTTTTACATGTGCATACACATATAGGTATGCGTGTTCTCCATTTCAGCCTCCTTATTACTCTGACAATGATCTAGGATCCAAATATTAACTCGTCACTCCCTATTTAAGACCGTGCCATGGATCTGGACCATCTGCCTTAATGTGATCCAATATTGAGCTCGGCATGATCTTTGCACTCTTAACTTTGCCTCCATGCTCCACCCATGCCAAGTTCTCAATTTTTGGACAAGCAACCACCTCCCTTGCCTCTGTGCTTTGTACATGCAGTTCCCTTGGTCAAAATCACTCTTCCCTGCCTCCTTCACTTGAAAGGCTTCTATGCATTCCTTAAGGCTCGACCAAAACATTAGCTTCTCTGGGAATCCTTTGGTGATCATCCCGGGTCTATTGGTCAGGGTTCTCCAGAGAGACAAAACCAATAGGATTTCTTTTATTCTTTCTTTCTTTCTTTCTTTCTTTCTTTCTTTCTTTCTTTCTTTCTTTCTTTCTTTCTTTCTTTCTTCCTAGGAATTGGCTCACTTGAATAGAGACCAAGATTATGCAAGCTGGAGAACCAGGAAAGCTGGTAGTGTAATATTGTCCTAGTCCAGAGGCCTGAGGTAAAGATGGGTTGGTGTTCCAGTTCAAGCAGAGAGAGCAAACTCTCCCTTCCTCTGACTTTTGGTTCTATTCAAGACCTCAGCAGATTGGATAATGCTCATCTTCATTGGTCTGGCAATCTTCTCTACTCAGTCTACAGATTCAAAGGCTAATCTCTTCCACAACCCACCCAGAAACAACGTTTTACCAGCTATTTGGGCATCCCTTAGCCCAGGCAGGTTGACACATGAAATTAACCATCACACCAGGAAAGCTTGGATGTGCTGCCATGAAGTTGCAGCATCAGGTATATTTCTAGTGAGCACTTACTCAACTAGGTTGTAAGTTGTATCTTGATATATGGTAAATTTTTCTCATAGGAAACAAATAAAATAGGACAGAAATTACAGTTTCTCTCTTCCCCATCCCAACTTTCTTCTGGTTCCACTTCTCAAGAGCTGACATCTGCTAACAGTTTCATGTATTTCTTCACAGAGATTATCTAAAAGTATAGATACAGATCTACATGTCTCACCATACCTGTCTTATACAGATGGGATTATAGAGTACGTACTACCCAACACCTTGCTCTTTACATTTATATAATTATTTTCTTACTTGGTTGTCTCCCTGAGCTATCCCATAGACACTGACATGAAAAGCAACCCCCAGAGTTGGTCAGTGTACAACCTACACAACTGTACACAGCAATCCAGCTGTCTTCCTTGCTAAATTGGGAGCCCCTTCAAAACAAAGACTGTGTCTGTTTTTTACTTCTACTTCCTTGTTGCCTGCTGCAATTCCTGGTGTACTGAACTTGCTGAATGAATGACTGAAAATCTCTAAATGAAACGTTTTATCTTCTCTAGGCTACTAACATTTATGGTCACAAAAATCCATAATAAATGCATAAATATGCGTAATAAATGCATAATAGTTTCAGGGCATTTGCTTTGTCATTTAGGAAGCTCTGGGTTAAAGGTAGCAGAAAGCCTAATGCACACTGGTTTAGAAGAGAGGAGAATTCATGGACTCTTCTAACTGGAATTCCAACTGTAACCTCAGCTTTGGATGGGGGGCAGGTTGTTTCATCCAAAGGGCCTTGGCTCATTTCTCTGAGATTCCCCTGGCTCTGCCCTGCTGTCTGTGTTGGCATCATCACCAGGTTGGCCTTCTTTTTCGTAGCAACATGACCATTGCTCGTTTAGTGTCATATCTCTATCCTGCCAGTTCAGGGGAGAAAAGAATGTGCTGTCCCAGCCTTCCCAGAAAGAGTCCTGAAAATCACCTAGATTGCACCAGCTCAGGTGACATGCCCATCCCTGAACCAACGACTGTGGCCAGAAGAAGAAAACACAGTAAGTTCCAATGATTAAGTTCATCATGCCCTCTTCCTGAAGCTCTCACCCAGACAGAGATCACATGGGCTAGGCAGAGGAGAGGTGGTTGCAATAGGACGTCCTGGGTACTGTTAGAAATGAAGGTGGAGACGGATGCCCGGTGGGCAACCAACAAAGCCCGTTCACCATGTTCCCTGACACCCATTGCTATGAATACAGGGCTCACCCCAGTGAAGTCTTCACCTGGTGGATTTGCAAGCCTGCCCTGAAGAACACAATTGCAAGTCAGTGCGATTAGCCCAATGAAGATACTTTAGTTTTTTTTTTGTTTGTTTCGTTTTTTTCTCATTTCCTTCTTTGCATCTGCCTGTTCTATCTCCACTGGAAGCTTTCTCATTTGGCCAAGCACTGCTAACACTTAGATCAGGGATCACCAGCCCGTCCTCTTCTACCTTGTGCCACGGCCATCTCTATCGGGTCCAAAGAAAAGAAGAGTGTGTGTTTATTTCATAGTCTTCAGAGGGGTCTCAAAGCAGAGTCCCTTAGGCACAGTGTCTCAAGGAACTCTTAGGGAAATGGATTCTTTGATTTTTTCTTTATGAAAAGGTTTGAGGTAGAAATGTGAGGTCATAACGCCACTAATCAGCACCGACTCTCTTCTCTAATGCTCGAGTATTTGCCACTGAGCCCCAAGTGGCTGCCTAGAAATATCTTCTTTTGGGAAGTGGGGGCTCTTAACAGAGGCACCCATGCACTTCAGTGGGGGAAAAATCATGTCTATTTTCAGCATCTAGCTGAAATTCAGGATTTCCTTCAATTACGCAGATAAGGAACTTAGGATTGCACTAGCTGTGACTTTGTCACCACTGCAAATCTCAGATACCCACATATCACCTACAGTTGCTGCAGATAGCCAGAACTACTGCTGAGGCTCACCAGCACTTCAGAATCATGGCGATTGCTAAACCCACCACTGGATCTTGCTATTTCAAGAGCTAACAAAGAAGCACACAGATGACTATGTCGACGACTATTTTAGAAATATTTTGATACATGCATTTTGATATTCTTGATTGCCTTGGCAATTCTCTGCATTTTGCTTAATTAATTTAAAAACATTATTCTGAGGATTTATCCATAAGCTTCAAGAGACTGCTAAAGGCATTCATGGCTCAGAGAAGATCGATGATGCCTTGTTTGTCTGGAGACATCAAAAAACTGGTGTTTTAGTTTTCACGTTAATTTTGCTTTCCACCTAGTGATATTAACATCTCCAGGGTTACTCATTTAGGCTCTGATTATCTTCCTTCCCTGCCCCTACCCTTCACTCTCTTGCTATCCCAGAGGAAAAGAGCAGACAGAGCCCCTCCTCACCAATCCCTTGCCACATTACCAGAATCCCAGTGCTGTTCCTTATTATCAAGGCAGATTGGGTTGGCAGACGTGAGCCTTCCTGACATGTTACACTCTGTGGCCCCAAGTAAGCCCTTTCTCCTTCCCAACCAAGGATTAATAAAAAATACTCAAAAGCCCCAAGTGCCTCGGTTTCCTTCAAATCGTTTAAAATATGCATTTCTTTATTTCTCAGCAATGTGACCATGTCCCCCCTCCCTACAGTTTCCTTCTAGAACTAAGAGTCAGCGGGAAAAACTTATCTATGCGTGAATCCAATATCCTTGATGATCTAATTACTTACTGCCCCAATATTTCCAGGGTCCCCATCTTTTAAATAGATTATCCCTGTTGCTTACTATTCTATTCCAGATTTTCTGGCCTGCTTCTGAAACCTCCCCTCGCCTCCCTCTGTCTCTCAGCCCTTCCAGTGTGCAGTAAAGAGAATTTCAGCGTTCAAATAAGAAAAAAAATCACCCCATCAACGTGTCCCAGTGCTTATCACTGTGGTCAGCAGCACTTTTGTATAACAATTCAAGCTACGTCCTCCGTTTAGACCTTGAATCATTTATAAAGGCAGGTCCCTCCTGACAACGTGGGGAGAGAATAGGCTGCCTGCGTGGGTGGTCTGGGGCTCCGGAGCCCTAACTCGGAGGGAACAGATGACATCATGAATTCACATGGCAAGTTTATGGAGCAGCGGCTCGGCTCTGCCGAGCAGTAGGCCCGAGTGGTTGCATTATCTCCACCAGACCGTTCAGTGCCCCAGAGTCACAGGACAGGGACACTTCGAAATATATTTAAACTTGACGTTCGAAAAGATTGCAAGGTTTGCAAGCATTAGCAGGATATTTCTGAAACCCGAGTGGGGGGGCGTGATGGGGGAGAGAATTGTGAACCCGAATGATTTCGCACACTGGCACACCAGTCTCTTTGCCTGCCTGAATTGCTAATTCAGGTTTTTTTGTTTTGTTTTGTTTTGTTTTTGTTTTTGTTTTTTTCCATCCCTGAAGGACTGTTATTGGTCTTTTCCCAGACTTCGTTTAGGCATTCTGGGCTGCCACAGAGGGGAGCGAGAATCGAATTTCTGCATAGATCTTGCAAGAATTTCAGTCTGAGATGAGGTTTAGGGGAACATAAGTTAAAGCAGACACATGTAGGGTTTTCACCGATTTTAAGTTTATTGGAGAGCAGCTGTGCCTCACGTGAGTGTTCTTGAATGCCAGTCCAGAGACCCACTGAACTGCTGCTCCGGGTGGGATCTGCCCTAGTCTAAATGTCTCCAATTAGCTGCCTTGGACAGTATCTCCATTTCTCTCCGCGATGCTCATCGCCTGTGAGGTGCAGGTGCCGTTTCTTCTCTGTGAGTATCTACCTTATTATAAACAATCACCCTTCCTTCCCTGGCTATGCATCATCATCTTAATAACCAAAGTGTTAGTTATGTTGGATATTTCCTCCAGGAAAAACCTATGATCTTCCCCCAGATTATAGTTTCAAGTTCTTAATCATTTCTGAATATGAGAGCATATAAGTGTTTAGTGGATCCAGCCTACCTGAATCAAAATCTTCGATCTGTCTCTTGACAGTGTTTTGACCTTGGGCAAGTTTCTCGAACTTCCTGCCTCTTAGTTTCCTAATCTGAAAAATGGGGTCATGATAATTAGTAGCTAACTCATTGTGTTGTTTGGAGAGCAGATGAGTGAATACATACAAAATGTTTAGCATGAGAGTGGGCAGATAACAAATGTTGAGTGAATGGTTATTCTTTATTGCCATTAGCGTCATTTTCCTATTTGTCATCGACACTTTTCTGATGTCTTGTCCAAGCTACTACTGTGAAAATCATCTTCGCCTTCTTCACAGCTCCTTGTCTCACTACAGAACACAAGAGACTTGAGGGCAAAGGTCTCAAAACACACATGACTTTCATCCCCAACAGAAACTGGACACTGCCCCAGAATTCAAAACCGGAGGGAGATCTGGGAATGTCTGAAGGAGATTAATTACTGCTCAGAAGGTAGCATGAAAGTATCATCAGCAAAGGGAAACAATGAGTGTCTGCTTCTGCCCCATACTCAACACTAGAAGGAGCAAAGGGGACCCTGTTGTCATAACGAGGCCGCCCAAGGACACGCTGCAGACAACTGCTCCCCAGCTGTGCCCGAGCCTCTCTTTCCCTTGACATAATAGCTCTCTGCCATCCAGTGAAAGAAGGCTGGTCCCTCAGGGAAGGTGCCAGGAAAAAATGATCAGCAAATGAATGTTGCTTTTCTAAAGCTTGGTTCCTGGAATATTTCTCTCCGGCAGCATTTGAAATGACTTTTTCATGTGGGAACTTGAATGGGAATCAAACAGAGGCAGGAGAGACCAGGAATCATGAACATGCACAGCCTTTGGAGACAGACGGCTTTAGCTTTCAATCCCAGCCACCCGCCAACCGGCTGTCACCTTCTGCAAGTCTCTCGCCTTCTCTCGCAGCCTCAGTTTTACCTCCTGAAAAAAAAAATAGAGAAGAGTATCCACCTCATAGGGCTGTTTTGAAAGGTTAAATGAGATCACGTATGAGTAGAAGGCTATAGATGTTTACCTGGTATAAACACAGTATCAAGTACGGGGAAAGTTGATTCTTTCCCTTTTTTGTTACTTCAGAAAAAGTGGGTCACTGCCACTCCCCTTCCGTTGTGAAAAATTGAATGAGTGTTTCCGTGGCAATGGACAAGGGATTTGGTCTTAAGTTATGTGATCGAGTGAGATTACAGAATACAGCCTTGGGAGTGGGGTTCAAGATGGCACAGGGGTGGGAACCTCGGGGGATAGAGGATGGGGTAGGACAGCGGGGAGAAAAATCAAGGGGTTCTGATGCCTGAGTTGGCATCCTGGGGTGTGGTGTTGGCAGTAGGGACAGTGCCGGGTGAGGGCATGGAGAGAAGGATCATGGGAAGGGCCACGAGAAGAGTTCTCACCACCAGCTTCCATGTCCATTCATCTCCTCCTCTAAGGACATTTGCCAAGTGATGATTCTATTTTCCACTGTTGACAACGCTCCGCCACCAGCCTGAACTGACTCCCCAGTGGGAAAGGATGCCCAGCTAGGCCTGCAGATTTGCTCTGCTGCTTTTCTACCAGGCTTGGGTATCTGAGCCCTGTTAGTCTCCAAGGGCCGTTGGATACTAAATGAAGTGGTGAGGTGAGCCCCCACACATGCATTGGGTGAGGCCAAGCCTGGGCTCGACCAATTGAGGACTGACCACTGAGCAGGGCAGTGGTCTTTGAACCCACAGTCGCATGACCAGCCTTTGGCACACCGCCAGACTCTGAAGGCAGCTGTTACCATTGTTTCCCTAGTGGTTGGGAAAACTTTTAAATGCAACCACAGATGCAGCTTGTTTTTAATTTTTTTTTTTTTAAAGGAGCTACAGGAAAACAGTTCTCTGAAATAAAGCATCACCTAGAATCTCATCTAAATTTCTTTACAATTCCTTCACCCTCAGGGATTGCCATCTTGCATCTAGGTTACTTGCCTGAGCATTTGTAGATCTCATTCACGTTTCACATTTCGCCACTTTGTCCTTTTCGAAAATTCTGGATAGAGCTTCTTTATTTCATTTCTTTGTTTTTCCCCAGACAGACTCCTCCTGAAAATGAAAGGCATTCATAAACTTCTTCTGAAGAGTGGGTCTTCTTGGTCTGAGGACACCTTCTTTAGGACACAGAGTGTCCGGGGAGGGTAGCAGGACGTGACAACCAGACTGTGCACACATTCTACCTTGTTTCTCCAATCACTTGTCTTTGCATTATGTACATCTTCTCTCCAGCAAAGCCAACACCTAATTTCTAGAATTAGATGAGAGATACTAATGCATAACAGTGTTATTTATTTATTACTGAGTAACAAACCATGCTAAACTTAACAGTTTAAAACAGCAAACATGAGAGCCTGAGTGGTTCAGTGGGTTAAACCCCTGCCTTCGGCTCAGGTCATGATCCCAGGGTCCTGGAATCGAGTCCCGCATCGGGCTCTCTGCTCCGCAGGGAGCCTGCTTCCTCCGCTCTCTCTCTCTCTCTCTCTCTCTCTCTCTCAATGCCTACTTGTGATCTCTCTCTGTCAAATAAATAAATAAAATCTTAAAAATAAACAGCAAACATGTATAATCTTGGTTTCTGAGGGAAGCTTAGCTGGATAGCTTTGGCTCAGAGTCTCTGAGGAAGTTGCAGGTAACTCAACTAGGAGGTGGGTTGCTTCTGAGCCCATTCAGGGGCTTTTGGTGGGTCTCAGCTCCTCACAAGTTGGTTGGCTGGAAATGTCATGTTCTTACCACATGAGCCTCTCCGTAGGCTGCCTGAGTGTCCCTTGAGTGAGTATTCTAAGAGAGAGAACCCAAGATGGAAGTCATAATCTTTTATAATCAAATCTCAGAAGCTACATACTGTCCCTTTTGCTTCATTCTATTGATTGCACAGACCAACCCTGGCAAGAGTCAGGGACCAATGGCGGCCATGTTGGAGCTAGCTGCCATTGATAGTCTTTCACAATTGCAATATTAGTTCTCCTCTACACACACACACACACACACACACACACAGTTCTTATTTATCTGCCACTAATACTTATTTCCTCGGTTTTTAAAAGGGCCATCTTACTCACATATATGGGCAGCTTATTTTTCTCTGCAAACTTTCAACTCATGTCCTGTAAATGTTATTTATTGAACAGTAACCCCAAACACACAGTTTAATCGAAACAGGTTAATAACCACGACAAGAGCAGGGCTGCCTATCAATGGTCCTGTGTTCCGTGTTCCATGTGGATATGATTATCTATAGCTTCCATGGGAAATGGCGCCATGTCCAATCACACTGCACTGCACTCTTCCTGCACTGGAACCCTGTCTGGAGGACACTAGCTCTGATAAAGTGACATGCAAGAGAAAAGACAGGGGCAGCAGCACCATATGCCACAGGGAAGCCAGGAAGCTGCATCAGTAGGAAGAGTTGAGGAGTTCCTTTGGGTGTCTTTTCAACCAACGCCCAAAGTATGTGATTTTCTCAAAGTGCCTCTTCATTTCAGAGAGATTTTTTAGACCAAACGATGTTTCCTGTGGTTTAAAGTTATATCACATTGCAACTCCCTTTGCTTCTTTGTGTCCCTCCTTACCAACCCAGCTATCCTTCATAAAACCACACTCTCAATGCTGTATCACTGGAAATGACTTAATCCAACACGCTTGTTTTATGACACACACAACATCCTGAACTCATTTTCTTAAAAACCCTACTTTCCACCAATTCTCCCTACTTGTCCTGGTTCTCCCGTCTCCCTACACTAACCTGTTACAGTTAGAAATTCTGTAGGTAAATTTTTTTTTATTTTTTTATAAATGTATAATGTATTTTTATCCCCAGGTGTACAGGTCTGTGAATCTCCAGGTTTACACACTTCACAGCACCAACCATAGCACATACCCTTCCCAATGTCCATAACCCTACCACCCTCTCCCTCCCCCCCTCCCCCCAGTAACCCTCAGTTTGTTTTGTGAGATTAAGAGTCACTTATGGTTTGTCTCCCTCCCGATCCCATCTTGTTTCATTTATTCTTCTCCTACCCCCCTAACCCCCCATGTTGCATCTCCACTTCCTCATATCAGGGAGATCATATGATAGTTGTCTTTCTCCGACTGACTTATTTCACTAAGCATGATACCCTTTAGTTCCATCCACGTCATTGCAAATGGCAAGATTTCATTTCTTCTGAGGGCTGCATAGTATTCCATTGTGTATATATACCACCTTTTCTTTATCCATTCATCTGTTGATGGACATCTAGGTTCTTTCCACAGTTTGGCTATTGTAGACATTGCTGCTATAAACATTCGGGTGCACATGCCCCTTCGGATCACTACATTTGTGTCTTTAGGGTAAATACCCAGTAGTTCAATTGCTGGGCCATAGGGTAGTTCTATTTTCAACTTTTTGAGAAACTTCCATGCTGTTTTCCAGAGTGGCTGCACCAGCTTGCATTTCCACCAACAGTGTAGGAGGGTTTCCCTTTCTCCACATCCTCGCCAGCATCTGTCATTTCCTGACTTGTTAATTTTAGCCATTCTGACTGGTGTGAGGTGATATCTCATTGTGGTTTTGATTTGTATTTCCCTGATGCCGAATGATGTGGAGCACATTTACATGTGTCTGTTGGCCATCTGGATGTCTTCTTTGCAGAAATGTCTCTTCATGTCTTCTGCCCATTTCCTGATTGGATTATTTGTTCTTTGGGTGTTGAGTTTGCTAAGTTCTTTATAGATTTTGGACACTAGCCCTTTATCTGATATGTCATTTGCAAATATCTTCTCCCATTCTGTCAGTTGTCTTTTGGTTTTGTTAACTGTTTCCTTTGCTGTGCAAAAGCTTTTGATCTTGATGAAATCCCAATAGCTCATTTTTGTCCTTGCTTCCCTTACCTGTGGCGATGTTCATAGGAAGACGCTGCTGTGGCTGAGGTCGAAGAGGTTGCTGCCTGTGTTCTCCTCAAGGATTTTGATGGATTCCTTTCTCATATTGAGGTCCTTCATCCATTTTGAGTCTATTTTCATGTGTGGTGTAAGGAAATGGTCCAATTTCATTTTTCTGCATGTGGCCATCCAATTTTCCCAACACCATTTACTGAAGAGACTGTCTTTTGTCCATTGGACATTCTTTCCTGCTTTGTCAAAGATGAGATGACCATAGAGCTGAGGGTCTATTTCTGGGCTCTCTATTCTGTTCCATTGATCTATATGTCTGTTTTTGTGCCAGTCCCATGCTGTCTTGATGATGATAGCTTTGTAATAGAGCTTGAAATCTGGAATTGTGATGCCACCAACTTTGGCTTTCTTTTTCAATATTCCTTTGGCTATTTGAGGTCTTTTCTGGATCCATATAAATTTTAGGATTATTTGTTCCATTTCTTTAAAAAAATGGGTGGGATTTTGATAGGGATTGCATTAAATGTGTAGATTGCTTTAGGTAGCATAGACATTTTCACAATATTTGTTCTTCCAATCCATGAGCATGGAACATTTTTCCATTTCTTTGTGTCTTCCTCAATGTCTTTCATGAGTACTTTATAGTTTTCTGAGTATAAATTCTTAGCCTCTTTGGTTAGGTTTATTCCTAAGTATCTTATAGTTTTGGGTGCAATTGTAAATGGGATTGACTCCTTAATTTTCTTTCTTCTGTCTTGTTGTTGGTGTAGAGAAATGCAACTGATTTCTGTGCATTGATTTTATATCCTGACACTTTACTAAATTCCTGTACAAGTTCTAGCAGTTTTGGAGTGGAGTCTTTTGGGTTTTCCACATATAGTATCATATCATCTGCGAAGAGTGATAGTTTGACTTCTTCTTTGCCAATTTGGATGCCTTTAATTTCTTTTTGTTGTCTGATTGCTGAGGCTAGGACTTCTAGTACTTCTAGGCTAAGACTTCTAGTACATGGACTTCTAGTCCATGTACTTCTAGTACATGGACATCCCTGTCATGTTCCTGACCTTAGCAGAAAAGCTTTCAGTTTTTCTCCATTGAGAATGATATTTGAGGTCGGTTTTTCATAGATGGCTTTGATAATATTGAGATATGTGCCCTCTATCCCTACACTTTGAAGAGTTTTGATCAGGAAGGGATGCTGTACTTTGTCAAATGCTTTTTCAGCATCTATTGAGAGTATCATATGGTTCTTGTTCTTTTTTTTATTAATGTGTTGTATCACATTGATTGATTTGCGGATGTTGAACCAACCTTGCAGCCCTGGAATGAATCCCACTTGGTCGTGGTGAATAATCTTTTTAATGTACTGTTGAATCCTATTGGCTAGTATTTTAGTGAGAATTTTTGCATCTGTGTTCATTAAGGATATTGGTCTGTAATTCTCTTTTTTGATGGGATCCTTGTCTGGTTTTGGGATCAAGGTGATGCTGGCCTCATAAAATGAGTTTGGAAGTTTTCCTTCCATTTCTGTTTTTTGGAACAGTTTCAGGAGAATAGGTATTAGTTCTTCTTTAAATGTTTGGTAGAATTCCCCTGGGAAGCCGTCTGGCCCTGGGCTTTTGTTTGTTTGGAGATTTTTGATGACTGTTTCAATCTCCTTACTGGTTATGGGTCTGTTCAGGCTTTCTATTTCTTCCTGTTTCAGTTGTGGTAGTTTATATGTCTCTAGGAATGCATCCATTTCTTCCAGATTGTCAGATTTGTTGGCGTAGAGTTGCTCATAGTATGTTCTTATAATTGTTTGTATTTCTTTGGTGTTGGTTGTGATCTCTCCTCTTTCATTCATGATTTTATTTATTTGCTTCCTTTCTCTTTTCTTTTTGATAAGTCTGGCCAGGGGTTTGTCAATCTTATTAATTCTTTCAAAGAACCAGCTCCTACTTTCG